>NW_027555625.1:87240394-87913727 GCF_003287225.1 Phascolarctos cinereus
AACCTTCATCTATCTTCAGAATCTGACAGCCTATTTGTACACATACTCTCTTCCAGTAGTTATTCAGGCTCTCATCATGGCTTCTCCCCAAGACCTTTCTTACCCTGCCTCCCCCTCCTCACACACCCTTTCATATAATATGGCTATAGCTTTCTAGTTAGTTCAGAAATTAACTAAATCTCTCTATAGCAACAGTGACCTTTGTCTTAGAGGTGGTCCTTCGTATTCCCACCATCAGGGAAAAACCATCACTTCTCCTTCCTCTCCTCACCACCTTCTGAACTTTCCTCTTTTAGCCCATCTATTGTTCTCCCTCTCCTGCTATCTTGGAGTAAAAGACTTCCTGAGCTGAGGTTGCAACTATACAATTTGAGATTGTGTGGGTGTCTCAGTGCCAGGGCCCCCTAGCTGATGTTCTCAACATGTGTGACCCCCAGCAAGTCATCACCTCCCTCAGCTTCAGCTTCCTCATCTATAGAATGGAATAACAATAGCACTGGCCTCATAGGGTTGTCATAAGGCTCAAATGAGATAATGCATATAAAGTACTTTGCAAAAGAATAAGACATATTTTTGGACACAGTAAAGCAGGAATTTGTTTTGTTTGACTATGCATATTTGTAACATGTGTTTTGTTTTTCTTTTTTTCCAGGGGCAGGGAGAGTGGGAAGGAGAGAAAAGAAATGTCTATTAATTGAAAAAAATAAAATTGAATCAAATGTTCTGTAAAAACTTAAAGCACTATATAAATGTGAGCTATTATTTTAACATGTGACCACACAGATTCCAAAAGTCCAGGTACTTCAGTGACCAGATCCAAGCTTGAGGGCCTCAGCAAAAGAGATCCAAGTGTAAAGTTTCTTTTTCTCAGATCTGAACCTGACTTCATTAGGCTTTGTTAATCAATCAATCAACAACTGTTTATTAAGTACCTTCTGTATTCCAGGATCTGGGGTTACAAGGATTAAAAAGAAAGCAGTGCTCACCTAACTCAAGGAGCTCACATTCCATTGGGGGAAGACATCACATAATGTATTTACATAATAAATGTAACCCTGTTACAATCCATGAGTCTGCATCAGATCAGAATCTCAGTCCTAAGATTCCAGGCTTGGAAAGCCTTGTGAGTTCGAGACATCAATAGCTACTGGGTCCTCAGTAGGTACCAGATATACTTCAGGAGGTGCTCTCTATGAACCAACCAAAACATTTCTGAGAGAAGTTGACCACCAGCAGGAGAACAATCACAACCCTGATTTAACTTGACAAAATACATAGACCTGGAGGAAGCTGTTTAGACTGTGCAGAGCAGAGGTGAAGCATGAAAAGCCAATTTAGCAAGCCCTCGAACTGCTGTATGTTTTGGTGGCTTTAAGTTTCAGACTCTTGGGTCTCTAAATTTTCGTGTCAGTACGTACTTATGAATCTTTGTGCTAAGTATTTCTTTTGTGAGTAGGAAATAAATAGCTGTCCCATACTTTATTAACTTTGCACAATGAGTATCTTTCTACTACTTCCCCTGCTTTGGGGAGATCCTAGATATAAGGCAAAACCTAAGCTTTAAGTCATTCCCTGCTTCCCTCTCCCTCCCCACCCCACCGCACCCCAGGCTCCATGATAGGGGTATAAAGAGTTAAAGAATTAGAAAAAAAAAAAAGAGCCTGAGCATTCTTTCAGGTGGTCAAGCTCCTCCAGGATTGAATCACCCCAAGCGCATGGTTCCAGAGATGAGAAGGGCTCTTTAGTGGAAAAGAAGAGGAGCCAACTCCCCAGCCCTCTGGGTACAACTAAGATTCTCCTTAAATAAGTATATGTAAAATATACTCAAATCTATCTCCCAGGTAAAAGATTTCAGTAGTCTCAAATTACTTTCAGGATTGAGAGAGAACACTTGTGTCTTTGAATTACAAATCCCATGATGCCAGTCATCATTTGTCCTGTTACATTTGTCCCTAGAGTTTGGAATTTTATAATCCTTTGCAAAATTGAGAGCAGTGCACCTGATGTCTTGAATTATATCCTATAGCATCAAGCCATATCAGCATTTAACAGAACAAGGATAATAGCCCAGTGTCCCAGGTAATCAATTACCTTGAAGACTGTGTGATATTATGGACAGAATACTGCCCCTGGAGTCAGGAACACCTGAGTTCAAATTCTACCTGAGACACTTAACTAGCTCTGTGACCCTGGACAAGTGACTTAACCTCTCTGTGCCTACTCTGTAAAAATGAGGGTGTTGGATTCGACGGCATCTAAGATCTCTTCCAACTCTAAATCCATAGATTTAGATCCTATCATTCTATGAAATACAAGACCACTATGGAAGGGAAAGTAATAGGAGCTGGGGCTCCACAGACACCATGCAGCTCCCTCCAGCTGGGTTCCCATGCAGTGACAAACATTAAATGGCAGTCTGGGTCTGCTCTCAGCCCACAGGGCTGAACCAGAGGTGAAAGATGAGAAGTGGTTCTGGACTGGGAAGGGAGTGGGGTTATTCACCCAGCAAAAGATGCAACTGTGCTTCCCTTGCTGTCCCCTTTGGGCTACAGAAGACACCTCAAGAGTCTTCTGTGACCCTTGAGTTGGCTGTGGACGAAGCTGGAGTCACCAAGAGCCAAGGAAAGACTGAAGCCACATCCAGATTCTCATGGGACTTCAAGACAGAAATCATCCAGCCCAACGTCTTTATGATGATGAGAAAAAGATGAGAAAATATAGATGAGATGACCAAAGAAAGCTCATAGAACTGAAATGATTTCCCCAAGGTCACAGATGTTTCAAGTAAAAGAGCTAAGATTCGAACCCAGATTATCTGACTCCAAACCACAGCTCCTTCCAACATAGCACAGTGCTAGGAAACAGGAGATGTTCAGCCAGTATTCAGGCTGCTGGGAGAAAAGAAAGACAGGATCTCGACAAGGAGAGGAAAGCAGCAGCAACAAAGGTGTCTAAGTTAGGTTTAACCTATCCCCCAGCTCAGCAGTGATACCGATGAGTTTTCTGTTTACCCAGTTCGGGTCCATAATCCCTCCAAGGTCAGCTGAGCAGAACAAAAACCAACCCCTTCTCCCCTCTAAAAAAGAAATTTGGATCCATCTCCTCAGCTCAGCCTCTGGGTTAAACTAGGAAAGGAAAGATTGGAGCATTAAAGCCCCTATCTCACACTGGGTTCCTCTGAATTCCACCCCCATCTCAGCAAGACTGGAGAAGGCTCGTTTCGGACTTGTTCTCCCATGCAGGGAGCTGAGGGAGGAATTCCAGCCATTTCCTCTGAGCTGCTTGGTATGTGGCCTGGTCACTGACTCTGACCATAGTTGAGGCCTATTCTGGGGTACTTGACTGATGGCTTGGTGAAATCTGGGGAGTATAGGGTTAATTGTCAGCTGTATCTGGCAACAGGATAGGCCTCAGTTTCCGGAATTTAGCACACAGTCTGGGCTGGAGCAGGGACTCCCAACCAGGGTGTCCTGAACCATGCTCCATTCCCCTCCCTCCTACACACACACACACATACACACACACACACACACACACACACACACACACACACACACATCCTACAAACACACCCTTTCCCTTCCCAGAAAAGCTAACTCTGGCTTCTCCTTGCATGGACTAATCCCAGGACTGCTGTTGGTGGACCCTGAGCCCCTTCCTTCTCTGGCATCCAGTCTTTCCTTTCCCTCTCCCTCCCCTTCCTTAGCTCCTCCTAAACCCAAAGCCTGCTGTAGATTTGTGTGGGCCTCAGTTGCCTGACAGCATTCTCTTCCATGGGCTTATGTTTTAAAAGGAAAAGTCCTGGGTCAAAAATCAGAGACCTCAGGTTCAAATCCCACTTTTGCTATTCATATGTGACCTTGGACAAGTCTATTAACTTCGCCGAGCCTTAGTATCCTCATTCCTACAATAAGAGGATTTGATTATATAATCTCAGAGGCTTCTTCAAGCTCTAAAAGTATCATCACATTAAAAACTACTCTTTTCAAAGGTTACACGCCCACATCAGCACCATTCATGTGACCATGGCTGCTAATGGATTGTTAGGTAAACAAATCCCACTCCTTTCTATGGTAGGATTTGAGGGACCCCAAGAAGGCCCCTTATCCCCTATTGGCCTTTCGAATTGGCCTTTTGAATATCTGACTTTCCATCATGGTTCTCTCCTTCTTTCGGCAAAGTTGCAACAGACACCTGATCAACAAAGATTTACCCTAGAGCAATGACATCTAGGGGAGAGTCACTTCTTCTAGAGGGTCACTCCCTGGAGTGACCACCATCCTTGTGCCTACACTCCCAGTCCTCCACCTCCACCTCCACCTTGACATTTGGTCACAGATTCTCTCAGAGTACCCCACCCCATAATCCAGTCACTGTATCACTGTACCCTAGGGCCTGCTTCCCACCCGTACCTCCTCTACTTCCCACCCACAAACTCCCAGAGTCTTCCAGCAGGCTTACCTACTTACACATGTATGGGGGCATGTACACACACACACACACAAGCACACACACATACACACAGTATCAGGTGAAAAAATTCCTGGTTATGATTTTCCATTTGGATTAAGCATTTTCCTTTCTGGACTCTTATTTCAATGTGCAAATCCCCCAAGAAAAAAGGATGCCTTACCACGATGAGATGAGAGATGAGGCAGTGAATATGAGAGCAATGAGCAGGCTGGAAAGGAGGAGGAAGTGCTAAGTGAGGAAAAGGATACAGAAACAGGAGGAGGGAATGAAGAGGAAGCTGCCTGCCGAGTCAAAGATAAACTTTTATTATGCCTTTATAATTCCTTTGCCCCCATGCTTAAATGAGAAGATTTCATGAAACTAGCACAGAGACTGGAAAGCGCTGAGTTACAGCAGACCACAAGTGGCTGGTTCTGTTTGGTGTTTTTGTCTTTTTTCCCTACAGGACACCCAGTGACCCATCTGACTCTTCTGCACTATCTGGCTTTTTGCAGTTTCCTGGGGGAAGGTTTCAATTCCAGCTTCCCACTGACTCTTAGCCTTCAGTGTTCCTAGAGGCCAAGGACCAGTCCCAAATTCTTTTCTCCCATATGAACATCAAGCCTCATAAATCACAGTGAGACTAGGTCCAACAATAGACTTGCTTTAAATACCTCTACTCCAGCTGGGGAATGTACATACAAGATCATCCTTCCCCACGCCCTCCTCTACAAATCTTTCTGCCATTAACGTAGTCAGGCCCCTTTTAGGCGGTGGAGAGCATTTCACTTCTAAAAAGGCTGGCACAATTTCATCCCTTCTATCTCCTGGATTTGCCACAACCTGGGCTTTGTCTAAGATTCTGTACAACTTGTCTCTACTGACCCTAGCCCTAAAAGCCAGTAGAAAATAAGACATTCATTTTCTGCATACGTATGGTGTCCCACTTCCCCTTTCCTGCCATCTACTTTTCCCAAAAGAATCTACCAAGAATTCAGCCCAGAAGATATTTGGCTAATAATCAATAAGGATGAGCTAAGGTGCTCTCTTTAGGATTTCTGTTCCAACAGCTAATACCCTTTACTCTAGGAGCGTTCTAAAGGAAGGGGTAAAGTTATTGTTTTTCTAAATTAAAACAAACTTTTAAAATTTTCAATGTTTTAAAATACCTTTTTGTTAACTCTCTGCCCAGTGTTTGTGGAATGGTTAAAAAATATTGTATGTAAATTTAAAATGTGAAGTTACATGGAATACAGCACAGAGGATTTAGAGTCAGGAAGGGCTAGGTTCAAATCCTGCCCCTGTCACATATAAGCTATGTGACCTTGGGCAAGTCATAGGCTTCTCAGGGCTTCAGACTACTCTCTCAAACTATGAGTTGCAGAAAGTTGTCAATCTGCATAAGGAGAGGGATTTTCCACACCAGGAATTCTCCACACATTAATGAAATCACAGATCTACCCACATATACATATACACACCCATGTGCACACATGCGCACACTTATATTACCTAATGTAACATCTATTATCATGTCATAATAAACGACCAGAGTGAAAATTTCCAAGAAATATGGGAAGACTTATATGAAGTGATGCCAAGTAAAGAACACAACACTGAAAAAAAAACCTATGTATGTAAACTATAATTATGAAATTAAAGACATTAATGAAACAGAAAATCCACATCAGTGGATATTTTTCTTTGTTACAAGGAAGGGCTCAATGCAGAGGGAGGCATATTTCTAGATATTCAACTCAAGATTTATTAAGCACCTACTTATTCAGGAATTATGCTACAAGCTGGGAATACAAAAACAAAAATGAAAACAGGCCCTTTCCTCAAGGAGCTTATAATCTACATGGGGAAGGAGGAGGACAGAAGGGAAATAACATGTACACAGATCATGCATAGCCATGGAGAGAGCTCTGAATTTGGAGCCAGAGGATATCAGGTCAAATACCAATTCTGCTGCCACTCAACGTGTGACCATAAGTAATCATGAAACCTCTCTGATCCTCAGCTTTTTCATACATAAAATGAGAGATTGAATCAGGTGATCTCTAAAATCCCTTCCAGCTCTGAGTCTTCAGTCCCATGAGTAAATGCAAAGTAATTTCAAGAGGGTGCTGAAGCACTAACATAGGGGATCATGAAAGGTTTCCTGTATAAGGTGATGCTTGGGGTGAGTCTGGAATGGAGCCAGGGATGCCAAGGGTGGAGATGATAAGGGAAAGCATTCCATCATAGGGGACAGCTTGGAAAATGGCATGGCGGTGGTGAGGTGGAGATGGAAATATGTACATAGAGCAGAAAGCAGGACAGTTTGCTGAAACAAAACGAATGAAGAGGAGTAACATGAAATGTCAGGAAAGATAAATTGAAGCTAGATTGTGAAGGCTTTATGTCAAACAGACAAGGTTGTATTTTATCCTAAAGGCAAGAGAGTGCCACTGAATCTGTTTGTATAATGTGGTCAGAGCTATGCCTTAGGGATATTGATTCGACAGGTGTATGGATGAGGATAGGGCAGCTGGGTGGGGCAGTGGATAGAGTGCTAGGCCAGGAAGATTCATCTTTCTGAGTTCACATCTGGCCTCAGACACTTACTAGCTGTGTGACCCTGGGCAAGTCACCTAACCCTATCTGCCTTAGTTTCCTCATCTGTAAAATGAGCTGGAGAAGGAAATGGCAAATAGCTCCAGTATCTTTGCAAAGAAAACTCCAAATGGGATCATGAAGAGTCAGATACAACTGGAAAACAACTGAACAACAACAATATGGATGATGAATTAAAACAGGAAGAGGCTGGAGACCAATTAGGAGGCTATTACAATAGTTGATGAGGAATTGAATTGCGAAGTGGAAAAAAGGAGATGAATGGGAGAGACGTTGGATAGATGGTAGAAATGGCAGATTTGGCAACTGATCATACATGTGGGTGAAGCATCCAAGGATGATGACACAGCAGTTGTGAACCTAGGGGACAGGGGGATGAGACTGCTCTTGACAGAAATAGGAAAGCGTAGAAAAGAGGTAGATTTGGGGAGCAGGGGAAGACAATGAGTTCAGTTTGGGGTGTGTTGAGCTTGAGATCTTTGAGACATCCAATTTAAATGCCCAGAGGTAGCTGATAATGCAGTATTGAAACTCAAGCGAGGTACTGGGACTGTATATATAGATTGTGAGGGAGCTGCCTGAACTACATTGGTAACATTATGAATGGAAAGCAAGAGCTTTTGTAGAACTATAATTGATAAGACTTGGCAGCTGATTGGTGAGGGTGATAGAAGAGTTGAATATAACTCCGAAGGCTGTGAACCTGGGTGGTTCCCTTACCAGAAATAGGGATGTTAGGAAGAGGGGTAGGTTTAGTCAATCCATCAACAGCACTTCATTAATTGTCTACTATATACCAGGTATTGTGCTAGATGCTGAGATACAAATACAAAAGTAAGACAAGTCCTGCCCTCAAGAAGCTTATATTTTACTGATATAGGAAACAAGATAATGAGTTCCATTGTAGATATGTTGAGTTTGAGATGCCTATGAGACACCCAGGTAGAGCTATTCAACAGGCAGCTTGTGGTGCAGGACTAGAGCTCAGGAGAGAAACTGAGGCTGGATATGCGGCTTTGGGCTGCACCTGTGTAGAAATGCTACTTGAGCCTGTGGGAGCTGATGAGATCACCAAGTGCAGAGAAAGAAGAAGAAAGCAGCCAAGAAAGAATTTGTTTGGATGAAAAACCTGTGGGGGTGGCCATAGGTCCAGCAGAAAAGACTAAGAAGTGGTCAGACAAGTAAGAGCTGAGCCAGGGGAAAACAACATCACGAAAACCCAGGAAGGAAAGCCTCCAGGAGCAGGGAATGGCCAACCAGTAGCAAAGCAGAGAAGTCAAGGAGAATGAGAACTGAGAAAAGGATTCTGAATTTGGCAGTTAAAAAATTGGTAACCCCGGAGAAAGTGGTTTCTGTTAAATGAGGGGGAGAGAAGCCAGGAACTGAGAAGTGAGTGGAAGGTGATGAAGTGATGGCAGTGAGTATAAGGGGGCTCTTTTTTTTTAGAAGTCTGGCTGATAAAAGAAGGAAGATCTGTAAAACAATAGATTCAAGGTAGAATCAAGTAAAAGTATTTTAAATATGAGAGGTAGCTGGGTCTCTGTAGGCAGCAGGAGTCAGATAAACAGAGACTGAAGAATAGAAAAGGATACCAAAGGAACAGTTTCTAGAAGGAGACAGGCTATGATTGTACTGATGGCAGAAGTAGAAGTAGAAGTAGAAGGATTGGCCTTAGTAAGGAAAAGGAGCACTTCTTCCTCAGAGATGAGAGCATTGGAGGAGAAATGTCATTACAGAATTGAGGGAAAGAGGGAGCCCAGAACGGATGGTCTCTGTTTTCTTGGTCTCTGTTGAGAAAGAGGGGAGAAAGAGTGGTGGAAGAGGCTTGAGGAGAAAAGAAAGTTTGGAGCGGTTGCTTTGGGGAATGTGATAGTCAGGGAGGTATAAAAGGAATGCCATGAAGTCCCATTTGAGATTAGATAATATAAATTTGCAGTGTATCCGGTCATCAGTTATAGGACTTCTTCCAGGACTTTTCAGCAGAGGAGACACATGATGGGGCAGGGGCAAGGTGGAGGATAAACTAGGCTTCAAAAAGAGATGAATGAGGCTTCTGGATGTGATGCTTGCCTTAAAAGAAAGCAGACCAATCAGCTCCCATAAAACTACTCAAGTAACACTCTGAAGTTCTCACCAGACCAAATAAAAGTCAAGAAATCCAATGAGAAACTGAGTTATTGATTTCCTCCACCCCAGAACTGCACATGAGGTCAGCCAGAGGCTTAAGAGGAATAAGAAAGAGGGTCACCAGCAAAACCAGTACCAGCACAGAGTAAACTCCTAGCACGGCCTGAGACTGGCCAGAGACACTTTTAATCTACAAGGCTTTGTGACTACAGGCAGCAAGAGGGGAGGATTCCTCTAGAGAAAGCCTTAGGGTGGGGTCATTGACAGTGCTAGAGAGACACAGGTAGGGGCAGCTAGGTGGTGCAGTGGACAGAGCACCAGCTCTGAAAGTCAAGAGGACCTGAGTTCAAATTTGGCCTCAGACTAAACACTTGACACCTACTAGCTGTGTGACCCTGGGCAAGTCACTTAACCCCAATTGCCTTAAAAAAATTTTAATTAAAAAAATAAAATAGAGAGATACAGGTAGCAATGACTTGGGGTGCAGTAGATGCCTTGGCATGTTCAATTTCTGACCAAGCTCTTAGTGCTTTAGCCGCTTACATGGCGGTTGGAACAAATTGTTCTCATCCACCCATTCTACTGGGAGGAGGAGGAAGTCTTCACATGCTTGGTGTAGACACCCCCTAATTCACCACCAATTTGAGGTCTATCGGTTACCCTCAACCTGGTTTAGCCCATCTACAGAGATGGTTTTATAAGGGTGTAGCCACTGCGGGTGCTATAGCTTCTTGGAGACGCAGGTGAGAGTTGGATGACAGGTGGACACTAAAGGTGGATGAGAAACCCTGAAAAGAGCTCAAAAATCCCCAACACCAGAGGTGCTAGTCCTCCCTGAATACCCCATCCTGGGGCCACAGTAAAAGAAAAGGTAAGTGGGGAAAGGCAAGTCCCTCTCCTCTCACCAGGTCAGGTCATGGCATCCACACTGGCTGCAGTAGCTAAAAGCAGAGCCAGAAGAGATGGCAGAAAAGAGAGCTAACAGCTCAGAGGCACTACTGTTAAAGAAAATGACAGTCAGTCTAGGAAGTTACTCCCACCCATGTGGTAGGTGATTCAGAAAGCTTGGCATCAGACAAACTGGGAATGCTCAAAGGCTGGGTTACACAAGTAACTCTTCAGAACTTTAATATCTTTGAAGAATGTTGAGGGAGTTAAATAAGGAAAACAAAAGACATGGAGTGGATTGGTTATACTCTGAAAATTTAAAGAGGCAATAAAAAGAGTAAAAGGAGGAACATCTGAGTGTAGATCTTAGTAGATCTTACACTCTGAGTAGAACTTAGCATTTCTCATATTTGAGGTGCATGAAAAGAATAGCATAAAGATATAGAGGAAAGAGTGGGGAAGGAGGACATTGGGTGATCCTAATTCTTAACTGAAACGGAAAAGGAGGGAGAGAGGTTGAACACACACACATGCAGAGAGAGAGAGGGAGAGAGAGGGTTTGGTGTAAAAATACGACCAACCTTACCAGGGAAAAAAGTGGGGATGGAGATAGCCACAATTATCTACAAGTAAATCACTTCCTAATCTTGAAATGGAGACTAAAAGTGGGGGATATGAACTGGAATATAATGGGATTCCTTAGATTACCACTTAGATAATTGGGAAATGGCTGAATAAGTTGTGGTGATATATGAATATAATGGGATGTTATTGCAGCACATTTCTTTCTTTCTTTCACTTTTTAATTGGGGAGGCAAATGAAGAGGCTGGCAATAGTGATGCCCCCCCAAAAAAGAGTTATTGAAACTTTAAAAATGCACAGAGAAGCACGAACAAGTAGGTCGGTTTTGAAACTAAGGTATAGAATATATATATATATATATATATATATATATATACATATATATGTGTATATATATATACATATATATATATATATATATATACACACACACACAAATATATTTTTAAAGTAAGTGGTATGAAATGGAGACTCACGAGTTCATATATAATCCTCTTTTGTGCTCTATGTATAGAAATGTTCTTTTCTAAATTTATATTGAGAACAAAAAATAATTCTTAAAAAGGAAATGGATTAATGTTGATATGATAAGGTGGTAAGAGATTAGAAGTTAGAGGACAATGAAAAATTGAACTGGTTAACTATAATGCCAAAATTACAAATGGCAGAAAATGAGGCAAGAATAGGAGTAATGGATTTAGTATGTTAGGGAGGGGCATAGTTATTTGAGGTTGTAGTAAAAATGAAAAATATATGTAAGATGGAAGAGTAAGAGGACATGATCAGAGAGCAATTTCAGAGTCTTTGATCATAGAAGTAGAAAAAAGGAAGGAAACAAGCATTTACATAGCACCTACTATGTGCCAGTCACTGTGCTAAGTGTTTTTAAAATATTCTTTCATTTGATCCTAATAAGTCTGGGAGTTGGGTGTATTTATCATCCCCATTTTACAGCTGAGGAAACTGAAGCAGACTAAAGTTAAGTGACTTGTCCAGGGTCACCCAGCTAATAAGGATCTAAGGCCAAATTTGAAATCAAGTATTCTTGACTCCAAGCCCAGAGCTCTCTCCACTGTGCCACCTGTCTACCTTGTGGGTGATGACAGGATCAAGGGTCTGACCATCTCTGCTTGTGGTGTAGTAAAGTAGTCATCAGAGTTGAGGAAGTGGATGAACTGGGAAGCAAAGGTTTGTGAGAGAACGCTGACATATTTATATATACCATTCATATATTATATATTGTGTTTTATGTTATTTATATACTATTATTTATATATTACAATGTGTGTTGTATGTTATGTAAGTCCCAAAGTATAAGATTAGGCACTGGGGATAGGAGAGAAAGACTGTCATTAAGGTAGAAAACTCCTTGAAAAATAGGAAGAATGACCTGGTGGACAGTAGATAACTGCTTTCACTATCAGTAGCTTTCAGTTGTCAGTAGATAACTGCATTCAGATCTGTAGGATCTGAATGGGGAATATAGGAAAGGAGAAGAGGGAAGAAAAGAGGATAAGCATTTATATTTTTTAGCACCTGCTATGTGCCAGTCACAAATATTACAAATATCTCATTTAATCCTTAAAACAAGAGATAGCTGAAGTAAGTTTAGATGGGGAATATAGGAAAGGAGAAGAGGGAAGAAAAGAGGATAAGCATTTATATTTTTTAGCACCTGCTATGTGCCAGTCACAAATATTACAAATATCTCATTTAATCCTTAAAACAAGAGATAGCTGAAGTAAGTTTAGCAGGAAGAAAGGTTACTAAGTAATGGTGGTAAGAAGAGGGAGTGGAAATGGGGGTAATAAACAGAGAGCATGACTACACTTCCTGGCCCAGCATGGTGAGAGGTGGGAAAAGAGGAAGACTCAGAGAAGCTGCATCGAGTACTGGAGAGGATAACCAGGGATGTAGCGTCTACTGAGTCATCAGGTTTCCATGATCTCAAGAATATAGAAGAAGTGTGGGAGGAAAAGGTCTAATGTGAAGAGCAGTTTGTTAACAATAGTTTCATTATTGATTCCAGAGGTCACAATAGAAGGAGAAAGTCAAGTGGGATAAGAACGTGGGGAACAACAGGCAAAGTAGATAGGGAAAAAGAAATAAGGAGTGGTAGCCGGGGAAGGGAATTTTTTGCCTCTAATCACAGGGATTCAGGGAGGAGGAAGAGGAGGGTTTGCTAGCTAAAAGAAAACAAAATTGCCTTGACCTTACTAGTAGGCACGAATAGTTGTGTCCCAGGCTCCAACTTGGAAGATGATTTGATCTTCTTACCCTGAAGCGAGGCCAGAGCTCTGAGAAGTCAAAATCAAAAGTCATCAATAAAACCTGTAGAAAGTACTTTACATATGATCTCATTTGGTTCTCACAACCTGTGAGGAAGGGGCTATTATTATCCCCACTTTACAGATGAATATTGAGATCATGAGAGGTTAAATGACTTGCCCTGGATCACACAGTCAGTAATAGGCTGATGAAGGATTCAAACTCTGATCTTCCTGACTCCAAATCCAGTTTTCTATCCACTGGACTGCCTACCTGGCTCACTATGATTGGTACAGCACCTGTGCCCTGTCCACACAGAGGTCCAGGGATGAACATGACCAAGAAGCACCCCTGAGCTAAGCATGTCATGAAGAAAGCTGAAGCCAGAGGACTTAAAAAGTGACTGAGTCTGAATATGGGGAAGAAACAATAGAAATAGGGGGAACGTCTTTTTGATTTGTCTCATCTCTCCTTCTTGTGGCCAGCTCTCCCTTCTATAGCCATGTTAGCAGGACTATCATAGTCAGTTTACATCTCAGTTTACAACTTCCAGTAGTGAACAGCCCTCTTGAACTTGCCCAGTACTAAAAGGACTGAACCACAATTATAAGGGTGTGTCTGGTAGCCAGGTGGGAAGGAAATGATCTAGAATCAGAGTCATGGCCTCCTCAAAGTTTGAATAGCACCATATGCTGTATGTCCTGCTTGGGTAGCCTGTGTTGCCTTCAGAAGAGACCAGAAGAAAATCAATGCAAATCTGAACTACCGCAGTTTTGGCTTTTTCTTTTCTTTTTTTCTTTTTTTTTTGGGGGGGGTGGAATGGGGTTCTGTGTGTAATGAGGTCTAAACTTCTGGGGTTGTGCCCTGGCTGCATCTGGGGAAGGGTGAAGAAACAGACTGGGAAGGTATGTTGGAGAAATAGTGATATCACTCTGCTCTGGTTTATTGCTACTATTCTGATTAAAGTTCATAGAGCATAGTCATATGGGGAGCATGAGCATGCCTGACCTAGATTCTATACATGCCTATGTTATATACTATGTCTTGTAAGTGAACTTGTATGGAAGACAGCCATGACGAGAGGAATAGTTTTCCTAAAATGGGAAGGGGCCTGAGCAGTAAGATTTGATTGAAGGATGCAAGCTCAACCCTTAGATCAAGAGTTCTGAACCTGATCTGTGAATATGTGAGTCCACGAGCTTGGATGGGGGAAAAATAATATCTTTATTTTCACTAACCTCTAACTGAAATTTAGCATTTTCAGGGTTAGCCACAGACACTATTCTGAAAATTCCTCCCCATATTCAGACTGAGGCCCTTTTAAGGTCCTCACGCCTTCAGCTTTCTTCATGATATGCTTGGCCAGGGGTGGGGAACCTTCAACCTCAAAGCCACATGTGGCCCTCTAGGTCCTCAAGTGCACCCCTTTGACTGAATTGAAACTTCACAGAACAAACCCCCTTAATAAAAGGATTTGTTCCGCAAAATTTGGACTCAGTTGAAAGGTCTCACCCAAGGACCTAGAAAGCCACATGTGGCCTTGAGGCCACAGGCTCCCCACCCCTGTGACCTGGCTCTTCTTGGTCACGTTCATCCCTGGACGTCTTTATGGACAGGGCACAGGTGCTATACCAATCATAGCTAGGCATTAGTTCACCAGATTGTCCAAAAGGTCCATCACACACACACACACACACACACACACACACACTAGGAACCACTACCCCAGACTAATGTGAGAACTTCAATACATCCACAAAGTGTAGAAAAAGGACTAAGCATTTATATAATGCCTACTGTGTGCCAGGCACTGTACAAAAATCATCTCATTTGCAAGGGTAGGTGATATTATTATCCTATTTTATAGTTGAATAATCAAGCAGATAGAAGTTAAGTGACTTGTCCAGGGTCATACAGCTGGTAAGTGTCTAAGGTCAGATTTGAACTCAGGTCTCTTTGACTCCAGGCCCAGAGCTCTGTCTACTGCTCTACCAGCTCCCTCTGCAAAGACAACGAGCCAAAAGATGTATAGTGGGCCAGGGTTCAGGCTGGGCTAAATCAGGGTCCTAAATCTATAAACTATGAGAATTGCTCATTCCAAGAGGAACCTGCTTTGAGCAGTGCTAAACCATCCAGTTTTGTTTTGTTTTTTGCTAAAGTCTGCAAAATTAATCTGACAAAATATAGAAAAAAAATAAATCCTTGTTTTAAAAGAGTGTTCGCTTTCTGAAAATAAGAACTTCCTCCTTCTCTGTGTAGTTGAAGAAAATAGCTATGCAGTTAGGTCAGAAACACACATTGTGTGTGGAAAACAATGCATTCAATTGTGCCTTCCCGGCCATAGATTAAAATCACTCCATCCCTTTACCACCCCCAAATTCCCCTCTCCCCTGACTGACTCCCAATAAGTTCCCAACCAGACCTCCACCTCAGGTGAAATTGTTAAGTAACCTTAGAATGAATGGACAGCCAGATGATCTAAAGGGGTGACCTTCTTCTGCTTCCTTGAGGTCATTCGGTCTGGGAACTTGCAGCCAGTCAGCCAAGGAGAAAGGGGAGGCTGAGCCTGAATATCCTTAAGACAAGGACAGCTTTCAGAGAATAGAATTCCATAATCACAGAGCCAGCCCTAGGCATGGATGGAGTAGGGGTCCTGACTCCAAACTGATTCCTGGAACTCCAGACAGGGTCTCTCCAAGATTCTCTCCTACCTTCTCATCAATCTCTGAAATTCTGTCCTTTTAAGTTAGGAGTTCCTAACTTTTTTAGTGTCATGGGGCCTTTGGTGAAACCTATGGACCCCTTCTCAATCAATCAACATTTATAAGTGCCTACTATGTGTCAGGCACTGTGCTAAGAGCTAGAATTCTCAGAATAATGTTTTAAATGAATAAAATACATAGGATTATAAAGGAAACCAATTCTGTTGAAATATAGTTATAAATTTTTTTAAAAGTTCACCCAGGCCCCAGGTTAAGAACCCCTGCTTAATTTAATACTTTGATCTCTATTAAAATGGGGGGGGGCAACACTTGACTTATCTGTCACTTAGATCCAAGTATAAAAGAGTTTACTAGCTCCTGTGACCAGGTCTGGCTTGGAGGGAAAGAGAGAGAGTGAAGGCACTGGATGTCTTAGAGCAAGTGAACAGGCGTCACAAAGGAGTTAAAATCAGGAAGCCCTGAAGGCAGACTGCGCCGACTTCACAGTTCTGTTCTGAATTGGTTCTGCCTATACCCTCTGGGAGGAAAAACATGCTAACCATATATGGTGCTGAGAACAACAAGCCGTGCAAGAGCGAGGCGAAGTAGGGCTTGGGGTCAAAGAAGCAAAAAAATGGAGGCGATTATTGAATTGAAAACAAGATTAAAATGACAGAAGTGGCACGTCAGGCCCTCTGCAACGAGCTCATCATCGCATTAAACTCACTGCTGGCCAGGCTTTTATGAGAGTCCTGGGCCCCCTGCTGTGCCCGGCTAGTTACCAAAGACTTGGAGTGCTTGGAGAGAGTTCAGAGGAGAACCTGAGAGATGATTAGAGGGCAGGAGGATGTGGCTGTGAGAGAACCGGAAAGAAAAGGGCTGTCTTTACGCAGAAGATAAAACACAACGCCCTGGTCTAGCTGAGGGAAGAGGTACAAAACAGACAAAGCAGATGAGCTAGCAAAATGAGCAGAGAGAACCCGGGCCAGGAGAGTGGGGGTTTAAGGAGAACTAGTGGCGCATGCCTGAGGACAAAGACTTCACAGAGGCTACTCTGTCTGACCCAGAGCAGCACCTCTGGAGATAAGACCTGGTTTTTGAAACACCAATATGCTGAATTCTAATTTCAAATGCTGGGAATTCTCCTAGCCTTCTTTTGCCACTTGGGTTCTACTTCAGAGCATCCATCCTAATCCATCTACCTCCCACTATGCTGGCTCTCAGAATCTGAGGATCTAGTCTCTTCTGCCTTAGATGCAGGCAGAGCCACTGGACTATGTGGTCACTTCCTATTCTTATCAACCCTACTCCACCCAAATCCCACTCCTACCTGGGTCTTCCATCCCAGTGATTTCACTATAACTTCTGGAAGACTTTACCACATCCCTTGCAATCCTTTCCACTAGAAGCCATTCTTCCCATTCCTTAAATTGACAGAGCCAAGATAAAGGGTAGGTACACTCCTTGCTTGATCCTGTCCCTTAAATACCATTTCTCAGGTTCATCTTTCAGTGCCCTTTCATCTTTTGATCCATGTATGCCATTCTTTGCCCATCATTGTGTGATGGACTGGGTGGGGGAAGGGTGAGTGAGTAGACATGTGTGTGCTCAGCTGATGCAATCCCCCAAGTGGAAAAGGCTGAGGAGCCCACTTCATTAAAGGTATGAGAACATGTAATGCATCATTCTGTAATTGCTTTCCAGTCTGCAAGCCATGTGATGAAGAAGAACCTCTTTGATTGACTATAGTTCCAGAACTGAGGTGTATTTAAAAGGTACTTTAGCTCTTAGCAAGGGCATTTTCTGGATTTGCTAGCATTGGAGAAGGTGGACAAACTGTTAAGAACTTTCAGGTATGGGAGGGACCTCAGGCCCTCTCTCACCAGAATCCAGCATAAAGCCAAGGGCATAAGGCCCAGATTTTATCTTTGTTTCTGTTGTGTTCACTCTTTCCTGCTTCTGGGTTAAGGAGATTAGAAATGGCCTTGAAGTTGTAAACTTTTGAAGGGTCAAGAGTGAAAGCTAGGAGATCTGGGATTGGAGTGCGTGCAGGGTTTTACAGCAACCTAGTCATGCATCAGGGTTCTAAGGAGCAAAGAATGACGTTTGGGACCCAGCCTAGCACCTCCGTGACATTGTGATGGAACTTGGGGAGACCAATGCTGTGTAACAACTACATTCAGTCAGAACCCACTCTCCCTAAGGACAAAGATGATATAAAGGAGAGTGCACTCCCAGGTACTGAGAGAAAATATTTCTAATTCTGTTCTTGCTATATCTTCAAAGTAAATATGCTTTTATAAAAACTAATTAATGCAAACTGATTAAATGGAACTGGAAAATTATTCCCTGACAGTTAACATTGGACAACATATACCAGACTAGGTGCTTGAGTCATTAGAGAAGAAACAGCCTAACAGGTAAATTTGGGTGTGGCCTTTTGACTAAGGCAAGTTTTACAGAACAAATCCTTTTTTTAAAGGGGATCTGTACTGTGAAGTTTGGATTCAGTTAGAGGGCCCCACTTGAGGACCTAGAGGGCCACATGTGGCCTCAAGGCTGAAGGTTCCCCACCTCTGGTTTAGAGTATCACTTTGCTTGTCTTTTACCAACTTTCACATCACTCTTCCAATGATCTCAGTGACCTAAGTAACTTACTCAGTATACCTTTCCTCTCATCTCCTGTCATAATGATTCAATATCTATATCAATGACCACTCTAACAACCCTACCTTTCAATTTCTTAATGTCTTCAACTCCAATGACTGCTTCCAACCCACGTCAAGCTCACACTAGCAGACCACTATATTTTTTTTAACCTTTGCATCATCTTTTAACCTTCTACCATCTGGAACTTCGAAATTACATTTTCTAGTCACAGTCTCCCACTTCTCTCCTATTTTTCCTACTCACACTAAACCTTTTTCATTTATTATGAACTCCACTTTTTCCCAGTCCATCTCATTCATTCCAGCTTCAGTTGAGGCCAGGAAGAAGTAAACGGAACCAAGTTACCCTAAATAGCTAGGATAGAGAATGTGTACCCTCTGGCTGAGAAGAAGTCTTCAAAGCTGACTCAGTAAGGCTTTTTATTCCCCCTCAGGTATGGCTATAAACCTGATTAACAAAAAGAACTGGGAAACTGTTCATTTACCCTAAGGCATGTTAGGCCCAGACTGGCATATTCTATGACTTAATCCCCAGGAACTAGAGCTGTGTCAGCAGAAATGAAGAGAAAATGGCCCAGCAGTAGTGGCAGGAGATACTGGGCATAAACAGCAGTGGAGCAGTGGAATGGAGCCCAGCATCCCCTGGGCATAAACAACAGCAGAGTGTCAAGGAGTTCTGGGATCAAGATAAATGAATGGATCTGCAGTGACTTGAGCGGGAAGCAGGGCAGAACAATGGAAGGGTTCCCACACCAACCTGGGAGCTTCAGGAGCCAAGACCAAAGAATAATAAGGCGCAAAGCTGCAAGGAGGAGGAGCAAACCTGGACCTTGCCAGTCACCTAACCTATGACTCATTTAGATTTGTCCAGATCCATGTGATGGAAATCAATTCCACAACAAAATCAATTTCCGCTCCCCCCCCCATTTGGAAAGCCTTAGCAACAGAGTGAGCAACTATTTAGGGACCTAGGGAAAATTGGATTTATTAGAGGGGATAGTATTAACTGACTATGGACTTGGGGTATTATTTTGTTCTGTGAAATGAGCTTGTTCCAGGTTTATTTGCTTTGCCCTTGCATGGGAAATGAGGACACCTAGATGAAAGCTAGAAAGCCAAATTCAGTTGCGCCAAAAGAAAAAAACTCCGAGCTCATAGGGGCACAAATCACACATAAAATTAATTTTGTGAATTCCCAAGAGGAGCGTAGGGCCCTCAGTGTGCTAAGTGCTAGGGGTACCAAGAAAAAGCTCTGCCCTAAAGGAGCTTACATTCTGTAGGGGTGGGGAACCTGTGGCCCTCTAGTCCTCAAGTTCGGCCCTTTGACTGAATCCCAACTTGGCAGAACAAATCCTTTATGCTGCAGGTTCCCTATCCCTGGAAGGGATAGATACAATGTATAGCAGGTGGGGATGGGGAATTAACAGTGGAGATAGCAAAGTCTTCATGCAAAAAGGTAGTTTGAAGAAAACTGGAGTTCTAAGGTGATTGAGGGAAGGCATTCCAGGCATACAAGACAGCCAGTACAAAGACAGAGATGAGTTTGAGCACTGTCAATGAAGAACAGCTTAGAAGACCAGTTTGGCTGGACCACAGAGTCGGTCAAGGGAGGGGAGTCATATATAACTAGGATGGAAAGTCAAGTTGGAGCCTGATTATAAAGGGCTTTAAACACTAAGCAGAGGAATTTATATTTAATCCTAGCTCTGATAGACACCACTAACGTTTACTAAGTAGTCAGGACTATTCTTTAGGTAAACCACTTTGGCAAGTTGAGTAGGGTTGGAGTAGGAAGAGGTGTGAGCCAGGAAGACCAATTAGAAAGCAATTACAACAGGTGAGAGATGATGGGGGCCTGAGCTAGGGTGTTAGCTATATGAGTGCAGAAAAGGGGATGGATGTGAGAGATGTTGGGCTGACCACAGAAATGAGCAGATTTGGTAAGTGATTAGATATGTGGGATTAGTGAGGGTGAGGAATCAAGCCTGACACCAGGGTTGTGGACCTAGATGACTTGAAAAATGGTGGTATGCTTGACCAAAGTAGGGAAAGTTCAGGAAAAGGATAGTTTTGAGCAGAGGAGAATAATGAGTTCTCTTTGGGATATGTTGAGCTTGAGATGCCATTGGAACATACAATTCAAAATGCGTAATAGGCAGTCGGTGATGTAGTATGGGAGCTCAGGAGAGAGATGTGGTCCAGATACTGCCAAACTTCACAGAATTTTCATCTTTCTTGACTTCTGGGCAGCATTAGACACTGTTAACCACCCTTTTATCCTGTATACTCTCTCCTCTCTGGTGACAGATCTTGAATCAGCTACATAGAAATGATAACTAAACCCATGGGATATGATGAGATCCCTGGAAAATGTATGAAGAGAAGAGAAGAGAAGAGGAGAGGAGAGGAGAGGAGAGGAGAGGAGAGGAGAGGAGAGGAGAGGAGAGGAGAGAGGAGAAGAGGAGAGGAGAGGAGAGGAGAGGGAGAGAGAGAAGAGGAGTCCATGACAGAACCTGGATATAATCTAGAGATGCACTTATAATGTTTAATGACCAGCTCTCCAAAAAAGAATGCACTGAAAATTTAATAATAAGCTCCTGGGAGGCAGCATAAACTGACTCCAGAACAGCTCTGGCACCCACAGTTAGATGGGGTATGGATGAGGATCCAGCAAAGGAGACTGAGGAGTGTTTAGACAGGTAGGAGAACTAAGAGAGCAGTGTCACGTCCCCAGAGAGGAGAGTCTTCAAGAAGAGAGGATGATTAACATGTCAGATGCTGCACAGAGGTCAAGAAATTTGAGCATTTAGCAAATTCTGTGAGGTTTGGCAGGTACAAGATAATTGGCATTTGGAGAGAAAGGTTCAGTTGAATGATGAAATCAGAAACCAGATGGCAAAAGCATCAGAGGAGAGTCGAAAGAGAGGAAGTGAAGGCAGTGGCTATAGATAGCTTTTCCAAAGAACTTGAGAAAGGGAAGAAAACTAAAGAATGGTAGGTTAAGGGGACAGTAGAGTGTAGTGGGGGTTTTTAAAGGATGGAGGAGACTTGGACATAATGTTAAGCAGCAAGAAAGGATCCAGTAAATAGGGAGAAATTGAAGATTCAATAGAGGGGAGATGATTGCAGGAACAAATGTGCTAGTAAATATTTGGACAGACTTTTCAAGTTTAATACGCATTATTAACATTCTCTCCATCACTTTCTTAAGTCTAGGCAATCAACAAAACTATAAATCCAATCCTGATTTGTAACATTGATGATTTCTGAGGTGTAAAGAAGTTCGAGCTGGTTCTTAGAATAACCCTAATTTCAGGGACAAGTGATATGAAGAAATTTTGAAAGGACAATTGAAAGGGTTTGGATAGGTCTGTGATAGAGCACATAGCAGGTGCTTAGTGATTAATAAATTAATGCACTAATGACAGAATTTGAGGTTCCAAATCATAGTACTCATATACTTTATGCATTTGTAAATCTCTTTCCTCAAACAACCCTGTGAGATAAATAATGGCAGCAATATTACCTCCATTTTACACATAAGAAAACTGAGGCTCACAACTACTAAACATCTGAGCCAGGACTTGATCCCAGATTACCCAACTCCCAAGTCCAGTGCTCGTTCCCCCCAACCATGGCTGCCTCTCACTTGTTTCCAAATTGCGAGAAAATCTACTCCCCTTCTCCAAACTCTTAAAGAATTTGTGAGTGAGCTTCAAGGGCTAGGATTCAAACCAGCAGTTCTAAAGACCCATACACTTGAGCCACTACATAAAGAAGTGGTCAGTTCTGGAGCCAGAGCTACAGAGGTATTTGCGGCCTTACTATGGCCCTATGAATAAGCAAATTGGATGGGATCAAATAAAGTGATTCTTTTTAGGCATCTCCAGATGTTTTAGACACTCCAGCCTCACCTAGCAAAGGGAGTATTTTGGGGAGGAGAGAGGAAGAGAAGCTCTGTGTGCAGCTGGCCCTAATCCTTCATTTGCTGATCTAGAGCCTCTCTATTGAAACACAAAGAAAGCCATCTGTGAAACATTAGTTACTTTTAGATATAAATCTAGTCTTTGACCAGGCCACAGCTAATCACTATGACTTCTGACTTCCTTTGATCTTTCGGGAATACAGACAAACGACAAAAATCAAACTGCATCCAAACTGGAGTCCAGACAGCAGAGCCATCCACACGCTCAGCTCCCTGATGGAGGGCACTGTTGTCAGCGTTACTCCTGTTACCACACTCATTCCAGTGGTGACTCAAATTCTTCTGCAGACTTGAAAGGAAGAAAACTGTTCTTGTAATCACTTAATGAGGAATACTGGAATGTGGATACTGGAATGTGAATGTGGATTTCCTCTTAGTTTTCGTAAGTGGCCTTTTTTATTTTATTTCTGTTGAAAATCATGATGGACTCATTTAAATAACAATGTAAATTGAGATGGAAAATTACAGTCAGAATTCTCCAGAAAATATGGTCTGGACTGTGTTTTAAGAGTGCCAAGGGCACTTTATTTAAATGGAATGCTCACACTTTCTTTGTAATGCTCTGATTTAAATTTCAAAGTTTTGTGCTAAACTAAAGCTTTTTTCCATTTTCAAAACTGAGATTTTGCTTTAGGGGAAAACATGTGATTTGATTTATAAAGAGGAAACAAAAACCCAAAATGAAGGAATGGCAGAGATCTCTAAGTACAGAAAAGAGAGCCCCAAAGGAGTTGAAATTTTTAGTCTGAAGCTGGGATCCCTTTAAGAAAAACCATTCCACCATCCAAGCGCAGACCTTCTGCTATTCTCTCCAAAAGCTATTCATTCCAAATCTTCAGAATTTGCTGCTGCTCACCCATCATTTGTAACTAGAAATGAAATGAGATTTCTGCCACAGGAAATTAAAATACTAGATGAAAAGGATATCAAATATTGCAATTTTATGGCACTATATGTCTTTTAAACATTATTTTAAGGTTAAAAAGATTAAAAGTAAGTTTAAAAAACTAAAAACTCATCCAGAATCATTTCTAACTCAAGTATGAGATGTTTTATTTCTGATTGATTTAATGTAACTACTTAAACAGGGCAAGTCAATCTTTACACAACCTTACAAATTAATTCAATTAAACATTTTTTTCATTTCAAGATCTATTAAGAATCTACTAGAGCCAGATGTGGTGGCAACCAACAAAGATGTTAATATAAAATATATTTGTAAGGGTGGGTGACAATTCAATCAACTGATCAATTATCCCCTGCCCAACTGAAGGAACTAATAAGATGCTACCTTTATCAAGTGAGAATACCTCTATGGAATCAATCAGTTGAAGGCTTTAAATGAATGTATGTTCCATCATATCCTGCCAATCTCATATAAAAATAGCAAGCCAACGCAGAACCCAAGATAATCTGAGTTTCTGACTGGTTGGATGTCCTTCATCGAAGAGGACCAAAATGACATCACTATGTTAGAGTCAAGTTACAGTGTGTCTGACTGTGGTTGATTAGACCAATACCAGCTTGGAATGCTTTGTCACAGTTCAGGCATAAATAATCCATGTGAGCATTTGAAGTGGATTCTCTAAAGTTGTGTGTGTTGCACTTCTTTTGAGAAACTTCAGTTCTGCTTTACTAGTTGAATACAGCACCTTCTCTGATGAGGGCACGCCATGCTGGACAGTTCTGTGCCAGTGTCTCCCACGTCACACAATCAATTCCAAAGTTCCTAAGAGAAACCTTGAGAGTTCCTTGTATTGCTTCTTCTTGACCACCATGTGAGCACCTGCCCTGTGTGAGTTCTCCATAAAATAGTCTATTTGGCAAGCATATGTTTGGTATTCAAACAATGTGGCCAGCCCATCGCAATTTCCCTCTCTAGAGTAGACTTGAAATGTTTGGCAATTTAGTTCGAGAAAGGACTTCAATGTCTGGTATCTTATCCTGCCAGATGATCTTCAGAATTTTCCTAAGCCAATTCAAATGGAAGCAATTCAGTTTCCTGGGATGGTGTTAGCATAGTGTCCAGGTTTCACAGGCATACAATGATGAGGTCAGGACAACAGTTCTGTGGACCTTCAGTTTGGTAGTCAGTCTAATACCTCTTCTCTCTCACATTTTACTTCACAGCCTCCCAAACACTGAGCTAACTTTGGTAATGTGTGTGTCAACCTCATTATCACTACTAAGGTAAGTGAACTTATCCACAGAATTCAAAACTTCTCCATTTGTTGTAACCAATGGTTCCATGTAATGGATCATCTGATGGAAAGGCTGAGAAAGCACCTGAGTTTTCTTGATGTTAATTGTTAGGCCAAAATTAGCACAAGCAGCAGAGGATTAATCCATACTTTGTTGTATCTCAGCTTCAGAGGCTGCACTGAATGCACAATCATCTGCAAACAAAAAACCATGCACCAACACTCCCTACACTTTGGTCTTGGCCTGTAGCCTTTTCAAATTGAAGAATTTACCATTAGTGCAGTAGCTGACCTTCTTGCCGTGTTCATCCTCATTGAAGGCATTTGACAACACAACTTAAAACATGCTAAAAAGCATGGGAGCAAGCACACAGCCTCGTTTTACTCCACTGGTGACTAGGAAAGCATGAAAGTGTCATCCACTATCCAGAACCTGGGTAAGCATGCTGTCATGAAATTGACATACAATACTGATGAACTCTCTGGGCAGCCAAATTTTGACATAAATTTCCATAAGACTTCATAACTGACAGTATCAAAGGCCTTGGTCAGATCTATAAATGTTGTGTATAGACCTCTGTTCTGCCCTTGGCGTCTCTCCTGGAGTTGTCAGGCAGGCGAACACTGTATCTACCGTTCCTAGGCCCTTTCTGAAGTCACACGGACAACCATCTTACAGGTGAAGGATCAGCCTATTAAGGAGGACTCTGGCAAAAAAATCTTCCAGCAATGACTAAGAAAGAGACTCCCTGTGATTGTCACAGTATTATCTATTTTCTTTACCTTTATAGAGATGGACAATGGAGGAACCCTTGAACTCCTGGGGGATAACCTCCTCTTGCTATGTAACCTGGAAAAATTTCAGTCAGCTTTTGTATGAGCAATGGACCCTCCCCACCCCCCACCATGTAAATCTTAGCTGGGCTAGAATCAGCACCAGCCTAATGGCTTTCAAAACCTCTCCTTCAGTTGAAACTTCAGCTAGGGAGGGATTGACTTCAACCTGAGGTAAATAGTCAATGACTTCAGCATTGATTCATGATGGTCTGTTGTGAACACTATGGAAATGTTCAGCCCATCTCTCTAGGATCATGTCCTTATCCCTAATCAATATAGCTCCATCAGCATAAAATTGAATTTCATCTGCCTTCTTACTGAGCCACGAATCCTGCATCTCTCTAAGCTTTGCTTATACTTTACTTTGATGGAATTAAATGCTGCCTTCTTAGAGATGGATGAACTATTCTGCTGGTAAACCCTGTGGAGTTCTTGTTTTTCATTTAGCAGCTTCTGAATTTCCCCATTATTTTCATCAAACTACTCTTGATGTTTGCAAGTGTTCTGACCCAGACGAGCAAATGCAGTGCTGTATGCCAAATCTCTGAAAGCTGCTCACTTCTTTTCTGCTCCACTGTTGCCAACTGTGTGTTGGCTCAACTTTCCCTCCAAGTTAGCAACAAACTGTTCCCACTCAGAGAAGCACTCTAATCTGCTGACATTGATTCTTCTGGTAGTTATGTTGCCTTGGGGCCACTGCTTTTGTTGAATGTGAATATTTAGCTTGGAGAAGATAAGTCTATGATCAGTCCATCCCTCCGCATTATACATTGCCTTTATAACTCTCACATCATGCTTGTCTCTTCTCCTTAAAAATCACATAGTGAATTAAATGCCAATATTTGCTTCAAGGGTGCATCCACGAAGTTTTATTGCATTTAGGTAAATGGAAGATAGTGTTGGTGATGAGAAGGCTTGCACAAGTCTTCAGTAGTAAATGACCAGTGCTATTGCTGTTTCCAACTCCATTCCTCCCAAGGACTCCCTGCCATATCTGGGAGTCTGAGCCAGCTCTAGCATTAAGGTTACCCAGGATTATAAGCTTGTTCTCTTTTGCCACATTAATGATAAGGGTCTCCAGGTCTTCATAAAATTTTTCTTTGACTTCATCAGGGTTCGTCATGGTGGGAGCATAGGCACTGATGATGGTGGTATGGTGTTTTCCTGCAAGTGGCAATCAAATTATGAGTTTGTCTTTCACTCCTTTTGAGAAGCATATAAACTTGTTGGCCAGATTAGTTTTGATTGCAAAACCTACACAAACTTTACAGCATTCCCCTTCACTGCAGACACTCCAGAAAAATGTGTATCCAGCTCCAACTTCAGTAATCTGGCCCTTCATTTGCCAGTCTTATTTCACTTGGGGCTGCTATTTGGATGCAATCCTGCTGGGTTCTCTTCCAACAAGAGCTGTTCATCTTTCAGGTCTACTGGATTTTGTGTTGTCTATAAGTGTGCACACATTCCATGTACGGATGGCAAGTGGAATCATTTTTGCTCATTTTTGCATAAGTTTTTATACATTTTTGTGTGTGTGTTTTGACCACAGAGTAGTATTCCCTGCCTGCTGTGGTAATCAGGCCAGGGTTGGGTAAGCAGACAATTTTTAGGGCACCTTTTCTAGCCCCTTCCTCACACCAGGAGGTGAGCAGTGCCATACTTAAAAGGCTGCTCAAACACCCAGGGGGCTGCCGAATCCCACTGCCTCTTCAAGTTCCAGTTCTAGTTTACTATTTACAGATAGGCAAAACTTTTGTGTGGAACAAGTGATTCTACTGATGAACCAAGCTTCCCCATGGCTAGGCTGAAATAGCTCGTCACAGGGCACAGTAACTCAGAGATAGACAAACTGATTCTTGGGAATACTTCATTGCCAGTCCACTGCTGGGCTGGGCTATTTCTTCTCTCAGATGATCGTGCTCCTTAATGCCAGCTTGAGGCTCTAGTACTTCCAGCTTCAAGTTCCTATCTTCAGCTGAGGTAGCTTTATCCTCTTTTAGAAAGGGCATATACACTTAGTTTAGGATTAGCAGACGCCTCCCCAGTTCTTTTCCTTCACTTGGCTTCTGAGATTCTTCCTCTTCCCCAGGAAGTAGGAGGTTGTACAGAAAGAAATGTTGTTCTCTCCTAGGCAGTGTACGGTAAGAGTCATTGAAGAGAGAGGTATAGCCTCTCCTTCACAAAACTCAAAACCTTTGCTTTGACTAATACTTCCTGGTTCAGAAATGAGCCCTCGAAGTTAAGAAATATCACTCTGGCTTATAGTAAGTGAATCCTCATTTTGGCTAACTAAACCATAACCAAGCAATGCACTTGTATTCCATAATCACAAAATAGTCTTGGAGTTCCAAATTCCCCAGTTAAGCATTAAGTTCTGCAGTTGGTTGTGTACAAATGAAAAGCTGCAACAAAGATCGCTGAAGAAGACTTTACCCTGGGTAAATGTATTTTATCTGTAACTGCAGGTCTTATATTGATTCTTGCAGCTGCCCCTTTCAGATATCCAAACTGTCGAAATCTGGAGGGGGTTTATATTACATACACACATATTCATAAATGGGCTTATACTCATGCTACTATGTTTTTCATCTTCTCTTAATCCTATCATTTCTACTTCTTGGCTATCTCTCCACTATGCTACTATGTATACTTGTTGTGCACACACACCTATATGTAGATATATATGAAAATATACATTTATATATGATGATATTAGGTGATATGATATCTAAAGTCTCTTCCAACTTTAAATTCCTGTGTTACTATTTCTCCTCACTTTCATATAAATTTCAAGGAAGAATCATCTACATTTGCTTTCTCTACTTCCTTACTGTCCTCACCTGGATTACCCACCCTTTGCTCATATCATCCTTCACAACCCTTCACATTCATTCCTTCATCCCTTGTAATATGACTTCTGTTCCCATCACTCTACTGAAATAGCTCCCTCCAAGGTCACAAATGACTTCTGTATAGGTAAATCCAATGGCTTTTTGTTCTGTTTTGTTAGCAAACCTCATCTTTTTAAAAATTCTACTGTAAAGGACTTTGCAAACCTAAAACTGCTCTATAAATGTTAGCTATTATTGTTAATTTTATACCCATGTTCTTGGATAGCAGTATCAGTAAGCTTCCTCACAAGGATCAATGATTCTTTCGTGCCTGTTCCAAAAGTCTCATGAATTTAGGAATTTTTAACATTGGCAAACTAGACTCAATTTCCTCTTGACCATCTTTGAAAACAGTAATGTGAATTTCTTAAGCTTGAATTTCTTAAATCATACATTAATTACATTGGGGAAATTTTAGCTCCAAGACAAATATTCAAACTAAATTTCATCAAAATAGGAATTAGCTCAGTCAGATAACCACTATCAATAAAGAACTTAACTTTAACAAATTTTAACATTAATCTATACCACAGTTGTTGTAACTGTAGTTTGGGCAAGCATCTTTGTCATCTAGAGCTCTTTAATGGGGGCTTCAAGTATCCATAATGAGTCATAAGAATACTGATCAAGAACTGAAAGGGATCCAGAGGACATCAGGCACAAGTCTCTCATTTTACAAATGAAGAAGTTGAAAAATTAAGTGATTTATCCAGTCACATAGCTAGTAAGTGTCTGAGGCCAGATTTTAACCTAGGTCAGGGGGACCAGTATTCATTGAAGAAAGGGCTAATTTATCAGAATCCCTTGGAATTTATGCTAAGATGCAGTGATTGTGTCAAGTTGCAGAAGAATGGGAGAAGGATGAGTAAAGCCAGAGGCAGGTAGCATGAAGGAGGTACCCAGGACCATGGAAAATCCAGAAATATAACCTTACTGGTGGCCACAAGGAGCATGCTCAAGATGGCAGACATTTGAAGCAGCCTGAAGACAGGACTGAGGTCAGCAGAAGGGGGAAAGTCCAAGTTTTGGTGACCAGTCATGTGAATTATCATGGGGAGATGATTTACTTTTACTTAGTTTTTTCTTATGCATGTTACCTTTCTATTTTGTCTTAAGTAAATGCTCTGCTACTTAGTTTAACTTTTTTTTTTGGCAGCTTGGTGAAATCTATGGACCCTTTCTCAGAATAATTGCTTTTGAATAATTGAATGAAATGGTAAATTTTAGTTTGTGAAAATAATGGTGTATTTTTTTCGTATCCAAATTTGCAGGTCCCCTGAAATCTATCCACAGAGATCCCTTGGCATTCCCAGATTAAGAATCCTTGATTTATTGTTTCTATCCAGTCCATTCATACCTCATCTCTCCTTTTGTTTTAGCTCAGTCTGTAAAATACTTGTTTCTTTTATAAATAAGAAATTGTCCAATCAATAGGTGTTTATTAAGTTCCTACTATGATCCAGTTACTATTTTAGGAACTGGGGATACAAATTCAAAGAATGAAAAAACCCCTACTCCCAAGGAGCTTACATTTTAATGTGGAGAGACAACAAATACATGCATAAATAGATACAGAAAAAAAACCAAAATGGATACAGCATAAATATAAAGTGAATAACTATAAATAAATACAAAGTAGTTAAATACAAAATAGTTTGGGAGGAGGGACTAGGAATTGGAGAGATAAGGAAATCCTTTGTGCAAAGATGGTGCTTGTGCTATGCCTTAAAGGAAGAGAGAGACTCTGAGCTGGAGGTAAGAAGGCAATTCATTTCAGGTTTGGAGGACAACCAGTGCAAAGCACAAAGATGGAGCTTCATATGTGAGGGACAGAAAGAAGGCCGGTTAGGCTGGATCACAGTGGGTGGCAAAGAGAGTAATACACAGTGAGGCTAGAAAGATAAGTGAGGGGTGGGGTGGGAGGGATGGGTCACATGGGCTTTAAAAACTAGATGGAAAAGTCTATATTTTATCCCAAAAGCAATAGGAAGCCATCTAGAGTTGATTGAGTAGGAGAGTCACATGTGATTAAAAATCTGTACTTAAAGAAAATTATTTTGGCATCAGCATGAAGAATGGACTGAAGTGAGTGACTTGAGGCAAGTAGAACAATTGGGTGGTTGTTGCAATAATATAGGTCAAAAGTGATAAGGACCTAAACCAAGACGATGGCTCTGTGAATAGAGAGAAAGAGTCGAATGGATGAGAAGTTATAGAGGTAGGAATAGCAAGATTTAGCAACTGAGTGTATATATGGAACGAAGGAAAGTGAGGCATCCAGGATAATTCAAAGATTTACAAACCTAAGAAACCAGAAAGATGGTAAATAGAGAAGTTAGGAAGGGGAAAGAGAGTCAATTAAGTAGTTCATCATTGAACAGTTAAGTATCTTCTCCAAGGACCAAAATAGTTTACTATGGAAATAAGAGAGAAAACCCTATGAGTACATTCTATTGACTGTGTTATGCTACAGACACAATTGAAAACTGACCTTGTATAATCTTACTGTTTCTTCTTTTCATTCTCTTTGGGGAGAAGTAGCATGATGGCAAAGTGAAAGGAAGTGGGACATCTCAGTTCTCTCACCCAAGTGCTCCAGTAAAGGTCAGAGAAGAGGACCTAACAAAGTAGTAATAGGGAAATGCAAAGAGAAACTAGGGAAGTTTGTTTAGCCAGGGGTGGGAAACCTGTGGCCTCAAGGCCACATGGGGCCTTCTAGGTCCTCAGGTGTGACTCTGACTGAATCCAAACTTCCCAGAACAAATCACCTTAATAGAAGATTTGTTCTGTAAGACTTGGACTCAGTCAAAAGGCCACACCCAAGGACCTAGAGGACCCTATGTGGCCTAGAGACCATAAGTCCCCCACCCCTGTATCTAGCCACTGTTAGCATAGAGATATAGCAAGAGCCCAGTGGGCTCTTGGGATAGGGTCTGGACAGGAAGACCCTCAGAGCTAGGACCTATACCTGTGCAATCAGGACAGGAAGTGAAAGACCTGGGGTGAGTCTATGTCACTTTGACTTGGGGATAATGGAGCCTTCCAGAGCTTGGACCAGATCTAGGACTTGTAGCTGAAGCTTTGTGCTGGTATAAGGAGCAAGGACCTGATGTAAGGCCAAAGTTCAGTTGCTGTGAACCTGTGGAGCCTTCCAGAGCATGACAGAAGTTGAGACCAGCAGGAGTGTACAAGATTACCATAAAAACATGAAGGAAGAGTTTGGTGGAGGGACCATTAAAACCTACCTAACTGGACAGAGCAGTGTAGACAACACACATACACACCAAGGTGGGGGGGAGGGGTGGGAAGAGAGAGAAAGAGAGAGAGAGAGAGAGAGAGAGAGAGAGAGAGAGAGAGAGGAGAGAGAGTTTGCTGTAGAAATACACCCAACTCAGAAAGGAAACGGGAAAATCAAGAGAGGAGAAAGAGGAAGATAAAAAAGAGAGTAGATCCAGAGAAGTATAAGTTATAAGCAAGACAAATTCACCTAACAGGGTACATTAATCACATGGTAATATAAAAGGAAAGAAAGAGATCTGGGAAATCTGAGAACTGGGAATCGGTGAAGGGAAATAAAAAGTGACAGGGGAATGGAAGCAAACTGCATCAAATATAGAGCACTAGTGTTGTGCACCCTTTTTATATCTCCCCACTCTCTTCTTTTTAAAAAGTGAGGCAAGAGGCAAAGAGAAAGAAACAAGCATAAGAGAATAGGATAGGATTAGATAGATAGAGAAGGAGAGAGAGAGAGAGAGACAGATGAACAGACAGACATAGTATTTATTAAGCATTTAATATGTGCCAGGTACTAAGCTAAGTGCTGAAGATGCAAATACAAGCAAGCAAAATAGTCCCCAACCTCAAGAAGCTTACATTGCAAGAGGGGAAGATAACACCTAAAGGGGAACTAGAAAAATGGGCAAGGGAGATAATCAACAGAGGGTACAGAAGTGGCATGGAGGCCTAGTTTCCTGAAAGATAAGGTGAAAGCTCACTTGTCAGAGAAGGCAACTTAGGCATAATGTTCAAGAATAAAGGGAAATGAACAATTAACAATAATAACTATGGACGTGAAAGAGATGGACTCAGAAAAAGGGAGAGGGTAAGAGAATGAATTAGAAAGCATAATCTAATAGTACTAATTACAAGAAAGACACTTGAAACATAGATTCATACAGAGATCAGATAACAAGGGGAGCAAAATCTATTATGCCTCAAGTCAACTCAGAAAAGCAGGGGTAGCAATCATGATCTCAAAAAAAGTAACAGTAAAAATAGACTTAATTAAATGAGATAAACAGGGAAACTACATTGTACTTAAAGGCATCAAATTATGGACACTGAATTAATATTAAACTTTACTTAGATATGCCAAATGGCATAGCATCTAAATGCTTAAAGGAAAAGTTAATCAATTTATTGGAAGAGGCAATAAAATACTAATAGCTGGGGATTTCAAAGTACCTGCTTTGGTTCTGAGACCAACCTAGCTAAACTATAAATAAGGAAAAAGTTAAAAACTCAAGCAGGTTTTAGAAAAATCAAATATACTAGATCTCTGATAATTACTGAATGGGAACAAAAAGCTTTACAAAGTCAGGTGTGGCACCTTAACAAATATTGGTCAAGTATAGGGCATAAAAAACTCAGTAGCATAGTATTTGATAAAGTCAAAGGCCCCAACTACTGTACTAAGAACTCACTATCTAACAAAAATTTCTGGGAAAACTGAAAAGCAGTCTAGCATCTGACCAACATCTGACACTATATAGCGAAGTAACTATTGTTCTCTCTGATAAAGCAAAATGCTAACTGAATCTGTACCTGAGCTCTCTAACCTCATTTTTCCTATTGTAGAACTTGTCTTTACTTGGAAACGCTAAAAATTATAACTCCAAAACAGCTTGTGTTCAAAAGATTTCTCAAAGTATGAGGAAACTATTTTAACATTCCTTATTCTAATCAGAAATGTCTAGAATTAGAATAGTTTATTTAACAAATGACCTCTGGCAGGATTGTGCCCGAAATATAGAGTACAGGTTTTTCTTCAACAATGTGCATACTCTTTAACCCCAAAATACCACTACTAAGCCTAGAGAGGTAAAAGAATAAAAGGACTCATATTTACAAAAATATTTATAGCATTTATTTTTGCAGTAGCAAAGAATCACAAACTAAGAGGGTGTACATCAACTGGGGAATGGCTAAACAAATCATGTCATATGATTGTAATGAGATAGTATTGGATCACAAGAGATGACGAAAGGAGTGATTTCAGATGAACCTGGAAAGTTTTATATGAACTAACGCATGGTGAAGTGAGCAGAATCAAGAGAATAGTTTATATAACGGCAACATTATAAATAAAGAGATGCAAGAATGCTGATCAATACAATGATCAGCCATAATTCTAGAAGACTATTGATCATACATGCTACCAAACTCTAGATAGTGAGGTGATGAACTCACAGCTTTAGACGTATATTTTCAGAAGTGGACAACACTTCCAAAATAGCTTAGTGACCTTTTGGATATATTTGAAGAGGTAAAGATTTGTCTTGCTTGACAGTACATATCTGCCACAGGATTTTTGTTTTTCTTTCTTTCAATTAGAGAGGGTTGGGAGTTAAAAAGGGGAGATAACACTATGGTTACCAAAGTTAAAAAAGGGGGGGAAAGTGAGAAAAGAGGGTCATTAAAGCATTTTTAATGCATAGAAGAGATGAGGATAGTCAATAGGAAACATAAAGAAGCAAGATAGCTTTGAAGATAATATGTTGAACTTGTATACTTGGAGGGAGAAGTAATCTGCACATCACATAGATTCAAGGATATGTGTGTAATACTCTTTTTCTGTTTTCCTTTTTACATGTGTAACAGAAAACTGGTGAATATGGAGCACATGCTACTCCCCATGTAAAAGAGGATAGGGAGACTTCTGGAAGAGTCATGATTATGCATAATGTAAGTGCTTCAGAGATTATGGAGCATGTGTAGACATTCTGTAACTGGTTCTGTCTGCTGATTTGGTGTTTGTTAAGTTTGGAATGTTGTGGGGGATTTTTTAATTAATCCTGTTTAGATTCTGGGGAAAATTTCATCCTAGAATTGCCAGTTCAGGCAGTTTGTTATCATATGATTCAAAGGGTTTAATAGATCTGTGGCCAGACAGATTTTGGAGGGTGGGAAGGATAGAGATCCAGGAGGAGCTATTCCTCAGAAGGAAGGATAGTAATAGAGTCTTCACTGAAGTCCTGCCCTCACCTTCTTGAGGCTGTTTATTCCTTCCCCACTGCTCCTAGATATGCACTCAAGTCCTAGTCAATCATCAGATATGCCACTTAGGTCCACTGTGGTTTCAATATGTCTTTCATTAGGAATTCAATAAGCAGCACACCAAACATTTTTATCCTCCTTAACTTCTGTGCAACATATGAAACTGTTGACTGCCTCCTTCTTTAAAGCTTTTTATTCCTTGGCTTCTATGCCCCCTGGACTCTTATCAATATCCTGCTACCTCCCTAATTATTCCTCTGCCTTCTTTGCTGACTCCTTATCCTCCTCCTAACCCATAATATGTGAGAGTCACCAAAGGTTATGTCTTTGACTTCTTTTCTTTTCTTTCTCCCTTGATGACCTCAATAATTCCTATGACTTTAATTCTTACTTCTGAGCAAATGCCTTCTAAAACTATTTCTCCATCTCTCTCTTCTCCTCAGAATTCCATTCCCCTACCTCAAATTGTCCTGCTGGATAGTCCCAAATAAATATCCAGCCAGCACCTCAAAATCAGCATGTGCTAAACTGAACTTAGCATTCTCTTCCCCAAACCTCATCTATTTCTTTTTTAGATTTTATTTATTTTTTGTTACATTTGAGTTCCAAAATCTTTCCCTCCCTCCCTCCCTCCCTCTTTCCCACCAGAGAAATGCTATCCTGCACTACAGAAGGCCAACATTTGTCATAGGTATACGTGTGTGTATGTATGTATGTATGTATGTATGTATGTACACATATATATATATATGAAACTACACAAGATGTAGCTCTATATATCAGTTCTTTCTCTGGAGGTAGATAGCATTTTCCTTCATAGGTCCTTTGTAGTTGAATTGAATATTCATATAACTCAGAATAACTTAGTCATTCACATTTACTCTTCAGACAATATTGTTGTTCTCTTGGTTCTGCTCTTTTCAGTCTTCGTTATTTCATGTAAGTCTCTCCACGTTTTTCTAAGATCATCAAGCTCATCATTTCTTATAGCACATCAGTATTCCATCGCAATCGTATGCCACAACTTATTCAGCCATTCCCCAGCTGATTCCCCAGTTCTTTGCCACCGCGACAAGAGATGCTATAAGTGGTTTAGAAGATATAGGTTCTTTTCTTTTTTCCCTGATCACTTTGGGAAACAAATCCAATAGTTCTATAACTCTCTGGACATAATTCCAGATTGCTCTCTAAAATGGTTTACAGTTCTACCTCCAACATTTGTCATTTCCCACTTCTACCATTTTAGTCAATCTGAGAGGTATGAGATAGTACTTCAAAGTTGTTTTAATTTGCATTTCTCTAATCAATAATGATTTAGAGCACTTTTCCATATGTTCATATATAGCCCCAAAACTGCCTATTCATATCCTTTGATCATTTGTCAATTGAGGAATAACTCATAATTTTATAAATTTGACAAAGTTCTCTACATATTTGAGATATGAGATCTTTATCCAAGAAACCGTCTAAAAATATTTTCCCTAAATTTTCTGGTTTCCTTCTAATCTCAGCTACATTGGTTTTATTTGTACAAAAACATTTTAATTTAATGTAATCAGCATTATCCATTTTATATCTCAAAATACTTTCTATCTCTTGTTTATTCATAAATTCTCCTCCTATCCATTAATCTGCTAGGTAATATGTCCCATGTTGTAATTTACTTATATCTCCCTTTATGTCTAGGTCATGTATCCATTTTGATATTCTCTTGGTGAATGGTGTAAGGTATTGGTCTGCCAGACTGCTTCCCAGTTTTCCCAACAATTTTTACTAAACAGTGAATTCTTATCCTAAAAGCTGAAATCTTTACATGTGTCAAACAGAAGGTTACTATAATCATTTACTACTGTGTCTTGTATATCTACTCCATTCCACTGATTCATCATTCTATTTCTTAGCCAGTACTAGATAGTTTTGATAACACAGTTGAAGATCTGGCACTGTCAGACCTCCTTGCTTTACCTTTTTTAATTAATTCCTTTGATATTTTTGACCTTTTGTTCTTCCAGATGAATTTTATTATTCTTTTTCTAGCTCAACAAAAAAAAATTTTTAGTAATTTAATTGGGATGGCACTAAATAAGGAGATTAATTTAGGTAGAATTATCATTTTTATTATGTTTTCTTGGCCTACTCATGAACAATTACTATTTCTCCAATTATTTAATCTGACTTTATTTGTATAAAAAGTATTTTATAATTATGTTCACATAGTTCCTAGGTTTGTCTTGGCAGGTATACTCCCAGATATTTTATGCTATCTAGAGTTATTTTAAATAAACTATCTCTTCTTGAGAGCTTTGTTGGTGACATATAGCAAGGCTGATGATTTATGTGGGTTTATTTTATATCCTGCTACCTTACTAAAATTGTTAATTGTTTCAACTAGCTTTTTAGTGGAATATCTCGGATTTTCCAAGTCATCATAACATTTGCAAAATTGCCCATTCTGATTCCTTCAATTTCTTTTTCTTCTCTTATTGCTATTGCTACATTTTTAGTGTAATATTGAATAATGGTTTCACTTCTGGTCTTACAGAGAAGGCTTCTAGTTAATGTCCGTTACAGATAATGTTTGCTGATGGTTTTAGATAGATGCTTCTTGTCATTTTAAGGAAAGATCCATGTATACCTATGTCTTCAAGTGTTTTTAACAAGAATGAGTGTTATATTTTATCAAAAGCTCTTTCTGCATCTATTGATATAATTATGAGAGTTTTATTACATTTGGTATTGATACAATCATATTCATAGTTTTCCTTATATTGAACCAACCCTGCCTTTTCTGGTATAAATTCCACTTGGTCATAAAGTATAATCATTGTGACATGCTGTTATAGTCTCTAGCTAGTATTTTATTTAGGATTTTTGCATCAATATTCGGTAGTGAAATTTGTCTGAAGTTTTCTTTCTCTGTTTTTGCTCTTCCTAGTTTAGGTATCAGCACCATATTTGTTTTATAACAAATGAAAGGCAGGACTCCTTGCCTGTTATTCCATTCCAAATACCTTATTTGTATTGGAACTAGTTGATCTTTGAATGCTGGTTAGAATTCACTTGTAAATCTATTTTGTCCTGATCCTTTTCAGGAAGCCTGTTCAATTTCTTTTTCGAAATAGACTTATTTAGATATTCTATTTCTCCTTCTGTTCATCTGGGCAGTTTGTTTTTCTAAGTGTTCTTCTCTTTCACTTAAATTCCAAATTTATTGGGATATAAATGTGCAAAATAAGTCCTAATAATTACTTTTATTTCATCTTCATTAGTCACATATTCACATTTTTTTATTTTTGAAATCAGTAATTTCATTTTCTTCTCTCATTTTAAAAATCGTATTAACAAATGATGTATGTGTTCTATTTGTTTTTTCCATAAAACCAATTCCTAGTTTAATTTATTAATTCAATGGTTTTATTACATTCTGTTTTTGTTAATCTCACCTTTAATTTTCAAGATTTCCAATTTGATGTTTAGTTGGGGATTTAATTTGTTCTTTTTCTAGTGTTTTTTTTTAATTTGCATAGCCACTTCATTGATCTGCTCCTTTTCTATTTTATTGATGTAAGCATTTAGAGATATAAGTCTTCCTCTAATTAAAGCTTTTGCTGCATCCCATAACTTTTGATATGTTGTTTCATTATTATCATTCTCTTTAATAAAATTATTTATTGTTTCTATGGCTTATTCTTTAACCTACTCATTCTTTAAGATTAGGTTATTTATGGGCAAGTCACTTAACCCCATTGCCTAGCCAAAAAAAATAAATATATATATATATATATATAAGGTTATTTCATCTCCAATCAATTTTTAATCTATGTTTCCATGGTCTTTTATTAAATGTAATTTTCATTGCACTATGATCTGCAAAGTATGCATCTAATATTTCTGCTTTTCTGCCTTTGACTATAAAAGTTTTTTATGGCCTAATATATGGTCAATTTTTGTAAAGATGCCATGTAACACAGAAAAAAAAGTATATTCCTTTATATTCCCATTCAATTATCTCCAGATGTTTATCATATTTAGCTTATCTAAGATTCTATTAATCTCCTTGACTTCTTTCTTATTTTTTTGCTAGATATATCTAGTTCTGAAAGGAGAAGGTTGAAATCTCCCACTATTATAGTTTTGCTTTCTATTTCCACCTGTAATTCATTTACCTGTTCCTTTGAAAATTTGAATGTATAGCATTTGGTGCATATATGGTTGGTATTGATTTTACTTCAGTATGTATGGTACCTTTTAACATGATGTTGTTCCCCTCCTTTTCTCTTTTAATTAAATCTATTTTAGCTTTAACCTTTGCTTTTTTTTTTTACAACAGCTGAGGCATAATAAATTCTGCTCCGGCCCTTTATTTTTATTCTATGCATATCTCTCATTTTTAATGTGCTTCTCATAAATAATATATTGTTGGGTTCTGGTCTCTGGTCCATTCTGCTGTCTGTTTCCATTTTATGAGTGAGTTCATCCCATTCACATTCAAAGTTATAATTACTAGTTGTGTATTTCCCTCTATCCTATTTTTCCTCACTGTTATTCCTTCTCTCTCTCTCTCTCTTTACCCTATCCTTCCTCAGAAATCTAATTTACTTCTGACCACTAATCTGCACACCCTCCTAAAAGTCCCTCCCTTCTTCTATCCCCTTGCTCTCCTATTTCTTAATCTTCATGCCCTTCTAAGAGTTCCTCCTTTATCCTTGCCCTCTTATTTCTCTGTAAGTAAAGAAGCCTTTTATATCCTACTAAATATATATGTTATTCCCTCTTTAACCCAGTTCTGATGAGAATAAGGTTCCCACACTACCTGCCCTCCACCCTATCCTTCTCTCCACTCCAACAGTTCTTCCATCCATGACTATTTTGTACAAGACAATTTGCTCCAGTTTACCTCTCCCTGTCGAGTTTTATTTTTTAGGATCATCCCATCAAAACCAACTTAACCCCAAGCTTTTTATCTATATGTACTCTTTTAAAATACTTAGTAATGATAGTATTCTTAAGAGTTGCAAATATCATTTTCCCATATAAGAAGTAAATCTTATTAAATCTCTTATAAATAGTCTTTCATGTTTACCTTCTTATGTTTCTTCTCATTCTTGTAAGTCAAATTTTCTCTTCAGTTCTGGTCTTTTCCTCAAGAATACCTGAAAGTTCTTAAATTAAGTCATTAAATATCTATTTTTTGCCTTGCAGGATTACACTCAGCTTTGCTGGGTAGATTATTCTTGGTTGCAAACCCAGCACCTTTGCTCTTCAGCATATATTCCATGCCTTTTTAATATAGAAACTGCTAAATATTGTGTTATCCTGACTATAGCTACACAGTATCTAAATTATTTCTTTCTAGTTGCTTGTCACATTTTCTCCTTGACCTGGGAACTTTGAAGCTTAGCTATGACATTCCTGTGAGTTTTCATTAAGGGATCTCTTTCAGGCAGTGATCCGTGGATTTTTTTCAATATCTATTTTATCCTCTAGTTCAAGGATTTCAGGACAACTTTCCTTAATAATTTCTTGAAATACAGTGTCTAGCTTTTTTATCATAATTTTCAGTTTGTCCTACAATTCTTATATTATCTCTCCTTGATCTGTTTTCCAGGTCAGTTGTTTTTCTAATGAGATGTATCACATTCTCTTCTATTTTTAATTTTTTAATTTTATTCTATCATTTATTGATGTCTTATGAAAATTAGCTTCTACTTGCCCAATTCTAATTTTTAAGTAGTTTTGAGTAGTTTTTGGATCTCTTTTTCCAATTGGTTAACTTTCTTTTCATAATTTTCTTGTTTTTCTTGCATTACTCTATTTCTTTTCCCAATTTTTCCTCAACCTGTTTTGATTTTTAAAGTACTTTTTAAGCTCTTTCAAGATTCTTTTTGGGCTTGTGACCACTTTACATTTTTCTTTGAAGTGTTACAAGACACTGTTTTGTTTTCTTCTGCGTTTCAACCCTGATCTTCTCTATCAGCATAGTAGCTATCTATGGTCAGATTCTTTCTCTTTTTTACTCATTTTAACAGTCTATTTCTTGGCTGTTAACGTTTTGTTAGAGTCAGGCTCTGCTCCCAGAATGGGGTGTGGCAGATAATGTCTCAGGCTTCAACTTTTTTGTGCTGTTGTTTTCTGAATCCTATTTGGAGACCTTTGACTTCTTGGTTCTTCCAATGTTCTATAATCTAAGATCAGGTGCAGTCACTGCTCATCCAACTCATGACTTGGTCTATAAGTAACTTCAGATACTCCTCTGTGCCTGAGCCACAACCTGGGTCCCCAGCACCATGGCCTACTCAAAAACTCTTGCTCCCTGTGGTCTGTCAAGCAGCTGCAAGTATCAGCTCATCCTTCTACTCTGGAACCAAAACCAGGGACTCCCCTCTCTTATGAGTGACAAGAACCAGAAGGGCCCCTGCCCCTCTGTGATTACACTCACCAGCTGTGCTAACACTTCCTTGTCTGCAGTCACAGTGTGGGACCCCATCTTGTCAGTGTGTCTGGGACCCACATCCAGCACCAGAGGAGGGTCCCTACAATCTTTCTCTGATCAGCCACAAAACCCCCACACAGTTCATGGGGCAAAAGCTCTAGAAGCTAAGGCTGCCATTGACATAGCTGCCCCTAGGGCTTGCTATTTGTTGACTAGGCAGTATTTGCCCAGAGGTACCTTCACTTTAGTCAGGCCAGACCACCACCTCAAGAAGTTAGATCTTTCCTAATATCCTCCCATGTTGTCTTAGGCTGAATTTTTAATTATTTTTACTACTCTAAAATTTACCTCAAGGCATTCTTTTAACTTTTATGCAGAGGAATTTGGGATTTGGTAGTTTCCTGCCTTATTCCACCATCTTCCAACAATTCCCTTCTTGATGAACCCCTGACCTCTTTCTGTTAATTACATCACCATTTTCCTAATTGCCTAGACTAACTATTTTGGAATTATCTTTGACAGTTACCTCTTCTTCATTCTACATATTTATCAATTCCAAGCCCAGTTGATTCTATCTTAATCATATAACTTATCTTTTTCTCTGTCTCTTCTTTCCCTGGTCCAGATCCTTACCTCTTCATGCCTAGATTATAATAGTAGTCTACTAATTGTTTTTCTTTTTTCCAGTATGTGAGGTCTCCTATTCATCCTTCACACAACTACTTAAGCAATCTTCCCAACTTACTGTTATGACATCATGTCACTCCCCTACCAAAAAAAACCCTTCACTAGCTCTCCTGGGGTTAACTAGGTGGCACAATGGATAGAGGACTTGGCCTGGAGTCAGGAAGTCTTTCTGAATTCAAATCTGGCCTCAGACTAGCTGTGTGACCCTGGACAAGTCACTTAACCCTGTTTGCCTCAATGTCTTCATCTCTTAAATAATATGGAGAAGGAAATGGCAAACCACTCCAGTATCTCTGCCAAGAAAATCCCAAATGGGGTCATAAAGAGTTGGGTTTGGCTGAAAATGATTCAATAAAAGTTGCTTTACATTACCTACTGAAAAAAGTATAAATCCCTTGTGTCCAAAGTCCTTCATCTACCTTTCCGATTTTATCTCATACTACTCCCCATTATAAATTCCAAATTTCAGACAAATTGAACTGTTTTCCTCTCCTCTTCCTTCTTCATGTATTTGCCATGCCATCCCTCCCATGATTGGAATAGTCTTGATAGAGCTCTCAATTCCATTTTCATTTTTTAAAGTCTCTTCCTTATTTCAAAGTCCAACTGAGGTGCCATTTCCTCCAAGAAGTCTTACAAGATAACTTCCCCCTTGTCCATCAATTGGAAAATCATTGAACAAGGTGTGGCATATGAATGTAATGGAATTTTATTGTGCAATAAGAAATGATGGGTGGACGGATTTCAAAAATACCTGGAAAGACTTAAAAAACTGATGCAAAGTGAAATGAGCAGAAACAGGAAACCGTTGTATACAGTAACAGCAATATTATATGATCAACTATGAATGACTTAGCTCTTCTCAGCAACACAATGATCCAAGACAAGTACAAAGAACCCATGTATGCTATCCACAAATCTGTATGGTATCCACATACAGATAAAGAACTGGTAGACTCTGAATGCAGATTAAAACATACCTTTTTCACTTACTTTTTTTGTGATTTTTTTCCTTTTAATTTGTTTCTTCTTTCACGATTATGACTAATATGGAAACATGTTTTACATAATTTCACACATATAACCTTTATCAAATTGCCTACCATTTTAGGAAAAGGAGAGAGGAAGGAGGGAGGAAAAAAAATCTGGAACTCAAAATCTTATAAAAATATATGCTAAAAATTGTCTTGACATAGAACTGGAAAAAAATAAAATACTATTTAAAAAATAAAAACAAAAAAGAGTGACAAAAAAAAAAGATAACCTCCCCTAAGTGGACTCAACGCTCCTCTCCTTGAATTTCTCATAATACTTTGCCTGGATCTGTACTTTGTGCTTATTACAGTCTTTCTTGAATAATAGTTCACCTTTCACTCAACTCTCACCTGTGGCTCCAAGAAGCTGTAGCATGTGAAGTGGCCACACCCAGATAAAATTATCTCTACAGATGGGCTAAACCAGGTTGAAGGTAACTGACAGGCCTCAGACCAATTGGTGAGTTAGGGAGAAGTATATCCCAAGCATGTGAAGACTTCTCACTGGATTGAATGGGTGGATGAGAACAATATGTTCCAACAGCCATGAAGGCAGCTGATGTAAACACCATGGAGTGTTTAAAACTTCATCAGACATTGTAGATACCAGTCATCCACTGCATCCAGGGCCATCACCATTTATCCTGACTTTCGTATTGTCACTGGACTTTGATGACTCTGGAAGAGAGAGGGAGGCTGACTGACAACTTTGTACAACTCTGAATCACTTGAATCTAATTCAGGCACAAGTCAAGATATCACCCTGTGATGTCACAGGATCACAGAATCATAGATTTAGAGCTGGGAGGCATCTCAGAGGTCATTTAGTCTAAATCCTTAATTTTATAGATAAGGAAATGGAGGCCCAGAAAGTGACCTGCCTTAGGTTATTTAGGTAACAAGCAGCAGAACAAACATTTGAATACAGATCTTCTGACTCCAATCCAGTATTCCTTATGCAACTATTAGACCATATGTCTCCTATTAGATCATAAGCTTCATCAGAGGTACTTAAGGTCTGTGACATATTTATCTTTATATCCCTGACCTCTAAACAATGCCTTTGGACACATAAAACACTTAATAATGTTTGTTGATCTAAATTGAATTAAGAGCTTGAATTGACGGCCACCTACTCAATTGTTTTGTCACTGTATCAATAGTACAAATTGTAGGCTCAATGATTTTTTAAAAATTGTCTAAAGGTCCAAATGGAATAATCTTCAGTCAGCCATATACTCACAGTTTATATTCCAAATGTTTGTAAGTTAGTTGCTTGTCACATGAAACATATGTTTCCCATAGGAACCATGTTATAAATGATGATTTATTTCCCAGGCCAGACTACAAAATCCTATTTAATTCATAGAGTAACTGAAATATTATACACTTATGACATAGAATAGTAGAAGACTACTGCAATACCATATGGAAATAGCATAATGCCTCCACAAAGTTTTTGATGATTTGACAGTAATTAAAACAAAAACAATTAAGCGGACTAAGACATATAGGTAATTCCTCCCCCCACCCCCCAAGTACTTGTGCTTGAAGAAAAGCGAGTTAAATTAGAAAAGGTAGGTGGAGTCATTTGTGGAGATTCTGAGGGAGTTTCTATGTACTTTCAAGAGACTTAAGGATTAATGGAACAGGTCCTTATTCATGTCTAGTTATATGTCAAAATGTCTAGATCTTCCAATTTGGAATTATGGAAGAAAAGTTACAAAATTGCTCAGTATCTTTGACTAGGCAATCCCAGTATTGGGCTCATACTACCAAAGCACCATGAGGAAGTACCATAAGGAATAACAAATATGAAGAATTGAAAGAAATATGGGAAAACCTTCATGATGTGATTCAGAGTGAAGCAGAACCAAAAGATCCATATATACCATGTCTACGTCTGTGTAAACAAACACAACATTAAATAGCAGTGAAACTATGGACCATACAGCGGACTATATTGGTAGCCTCCCTTTCTTTTAACAAATGGTAATCTCCAAGACTGTAATTAGTCATCACACTTTTATTTTTATTTTTTAATGACCTCTTGGACTATACCGTCCAAGGGGTTTTCTTGGCAAAGCTACTAGAGTGGTTTGCCATTTTCTTCTCTAGGAGGCTAAGGCAAACAAGGTTAAGTGGTTTATCTAGAGTCACATAACTAGGAATTGACTGAGTTCAGATTTGAACTCAGATCTTCCTGACTCCAAGCCCAGTGCTCTATCTTCTAAGTCACCTAACTGCCTCCTGGTACATAGTAGGTGCTTTAAAATCTTTATTCCCTTTTATGTTTAATAACTATACATAATATACGTATACATACATATATAATACACATATACATGCATGTGCATATACATATATGTGTATGTTTATGTATGTGTGTATATAGTTATCTTGGTCTGGTCTGTTCTTGATGAAACCATATTGATCTTTGTGATCCCTGACTTCTTTTCAAATTCCCCTTTCAATGATGCCTGCTAGTGTTTTAACAGGAATTGAACATAAACTCACTAGCTGAAACTTTGCAGCTTCTCTTCTTTTTCTTAAAAACCAGGATCTTAAGGGGCAGCTAGGTGGTGCAGTGGATAGAGCACCAGCCCTGAAGTCAGGAGGTCCTGAGTTCAAACTGGACCACAGACCAAACACTTGACACTTACTAGCTGTGTAACCTTGGGCAAGTCACTTAACCCCAATCGCCTCACTAAAAAAAAAACCCAGGATCTTTGCTCTTTTTCATCACATTTTAAAACTGTTTTGTTTACCTGTTGGGAAGAAATATACTTTATGGGTGATTTATGTGTTTAGTTGGGTCTTTCTGCTGTATTTATCAATAAATAGTCAAAATATCGACAAAGTACAATCTTCCAACCAAAAAAGAAAAAAAAATTTACTGTTTTCCTTTCTTTGACAAAGTTTTATCTCTGGCATTATTTTTTATATTTACCAACCATACAATTATTGGCTTAGAGCCAGGGTGGTAAAACTGTTTAATTTTACTTAGATCTAAACAAGTTAAATGATTTGCCTGGGCTCTGCAGGTAGTTAAAGTAGATAATGCCAAAGCTTAGATTAGGGTCCAGGTCTTTATATTCTCAAGGTTAGTGCTCTTTTTACTAGTCTTGGTTAGGGTGATGGGAGGGGGAACTCAAAAAAAGAATAGAAGGAGAAAGAAAGAGTGAGAGAGAAAGAGATGTCCCTAATGTATCTGGGAAGGAATTGGAGTAGGGGAGAGACAGGAAGAAAAAAAAAAGATGCTTGCATGAGAGAGAGAGAGAGAGAGAGAGAGAGAGAGACAGAGAGAGAGACAGAGAGACAGAGAGACTACCTGAGTTGTGAATGATGATGAAAGAAGACATCAGGAGGAAGAAAAAAGATGGTAGGGATGATGTTTCTATTGCTGGGGGGTGGAGAGAAAGAAGAGGCGTGGAGTTGCCCTGGCATAGGAAGAAAAGGAAATATTTTGCAACCATCTATTACTAAAGGATGTTCACAAGATAAGTGTTTATAGCTCATAGAGTGGGTATAATAATAAAAAAAAAAGACACTGCTCACTGACTTTAATCTTATCACTCACAGAATCAAGGATAGATTGCTTGTGTACTTTGAGACCAATCCCCAGTCCCTACCTCCATCTTCTCCTCCTTACTAAGGTCTTCTCCCAATATAGCTTTCTCTGCATTGTCCAATCAAGCCCAGAAAAGGCTATTTGTCATTCCATTGTCCTCAGGCAATTCTCCCTCTCCTGGCTCTGATTTGTTACCCAAACTACCCTAAAATTAAAAACACCCCATCTCCTTACCCCTTCTTAGAACCATAGATTCAAAGCTGGAAGGGATCCTGGGGCTTTCTAGTCCAAAACTCTCACTTCACAGATAAAAGAAATTGAAACCCAGAAAGGACAAGTGACTTGCCCAAGGTCACAGAGGAAATGACAATGTGGGATTCTCCTGCAGTCTTCATCCCTTTAGTGGTGCAGTGGGAGAGGGCTGGATTTGATGTCGGAGGACCTAGGGTTGAATCTTATTTGTGCTATTTACTATCTGCATGACTTTGAAGTTATTAAGGTTATGCCTGCATGGTATCAACCCAAAAACAAAGAAGCTGAACTTGATGACCTAGGCATTTTTGGAAAGTTACAGGTTTTCCCTACCCCCAGCTCCCCTTCCTCCCCAACTCCCTCCCCAAAACCAACCCTAAACCTCTGCCTCATTCAAAACTTCATATCTGTGTTGAGGACATACATCACCAACTAGCCAGGTTTGCAACTTTTTAGTCATCCTTGACTCTTCTCTCTCCCCTTCACCCCAACACCAATGTGTTCCTTCTTTCTCCACATCTCATATACCATCACCTTTTCTCCACTCCCCTAGCCACCACCCTAGTTCAAGCCTTCATCACTTCTTATCTGAACTATTGCAATGCTTTCTCTTTTCATCTCCACCTTCTGGCTTCCCTAGCTTCCTTCAAGTCCTGGCTAAAATCCTACCTTCTGCATTTTTGATCCCTCTTAATGTTAATGCCTTACCTCTATTGATTATCTGCAATTCCTCCTGTCTATAGCCTGTTTATATACAGTAGTTTGCATGCTTTCTTCCCCCATTAGACTGTGAAGCCTAGAGAGAAGAGACAGCCCTTTACCTTTTTTTGTAACCCCAGCACTTAGCACAGTGCCTGGCACATTGCAGTTGTTCAGTCACGTCTGACTCTTCATGACTCCATATGGGGTTTTCTTGGAGTGGTTTACCATTTCCTTCTCCAGATCACTTTTACAGATGAGGAACTGAGGCAAACAGAGGTTAAGTGACTTACCCAGGATCACACTGCTAGTGAATTTCTGATCAGGATTTGAACCCAGGTCTTCCTGACTCCAGGCTCAGCACTGTTCATTATACCACCTACTTACCTTCACCTGGTATGTAGTAGGTGCTTAATAACCGTTTGTTGGATGACTGACTGAACTCTAATTTAACTCTCTTTCAAGTCTCTCCTATTACCAATCCATAGATGCCAAATTGATATTCCTAAAACACAAATCTGATCATTTCACTTCCCTATTCGAAAAATTTTAGTGGATCCCAGTTGCCTCTAGGATAAAATACGAAGTCTTTAACCAGCCACTTAAAGCTCTCCACAATATAACTGCCACTCACATTTTCTGTATTATTTCATATTGCTCTCCTTCACACTCTCTGCTCCAGGGAAACTTGGCTAATAGATGTTCATGGAATTCTATTTCCCACCTCCATGTCATTGCCCAGGTGATTCCCTCATGCCTAGAACACACTCCTTCACCTCTGCCTCTTACAATTCCAAACTTCCCTCAAGCAATAATTTAGTTCCTGCTTTTAATTTAAGATCTTTCCTGATTCCTCTCAGTTAGTGTTCTCTCCCTCTTGAAATTACTTTGAATTACTTCATATATAGTTTGATACTCACTTGCTGTGAAACACTGGGCAAATCATTTAACTCCTGTTTGCCTCAGTTTCCTCATCTGTAAAGTGGGGATAATAATAGCACCTGACTCCCAGGTTGCTGTGAGAATCAGATTAGATAATATTTGTGAAAAGCAGTGACCCAGAATATAGTAAGCCCTATATAAATACTTATTCTCATCTCTTCTCTTTCCCCTTCCCCTTGTGTTCCCTTGTCTTTGTAACCTGTGTGTCTTCCTAGTAGAAGATAAGTTCCTTCATCTTTGTCTTTGTATCCCCAGAGTCTAGGATAGTTCCTTGAACATAGTAGGTGTTTAATAATTGCTTGTCAAATTGAATTAAAGGCGTCAGTCTGCTACAATATTTCATTTCCTAGTCTCCTCTCCTGAAACTTCTCCCATTTATAACTTGCTCATTTCAACTCGACGAACATTTATTAGACACTTTAATATGTGCAGGACACTATGTTGGGTATTCAGGTTACATTTATAAGTCATAAATTCATGAGTTCTCTTCCATATACCAATCTACCTATCCAAGTTATCTCCCATCATTTCCTAATTCTCACCTTCTGAATCAACCTATTAAGTGAGGTATCACCTATGCCTTAGGATTATTTTGGTGGTTGTATAAAGTAAAACCTGGGAGGGGAAAACTGGACACAGTTTTAAATTAATTAAAAGGCTATTATAACAGTCCATAATAAAAATAATAGTTATTATTGTTATTATTATTATTATTATTGCATTTAGATAGCATCTATTATGAGACAGGCCCTATGCTAAATATGTTTTACAATTATTATCTCATTTGATCCTCACAATAATCCTACTATGTAAGTGCTATTATTATCCACATTTTACAAATGTGGAAACTGAGGCAAAGTGAGGCTAAACAACTTGCCCAGGGTCACACAGCTAGTAAGTGTCTGAGATCAGATTTGAACTCAAGGCTTCCTGATTCCAAGGCCAGCACTGCTATGAGAGCCTGAAAAAGTGCAATTATATAGGAGAAGAAGCTCAGAAGAGTGGTGGCAAAAAGATAAAGAAGAGGGGACAGTAAACAGTGTGAAAAGCTACAGGAAGGTCAAGGAAGATGAAGACCCAAAAAAGACCACTAAATTTGGCAATCATTGGAGACACTGGAGCAGTTTCAGTGGAAGGGCAGGATCAGAACCAAATTGCAGAGGATTGAGAACTGAGTGGGTGATAAAGCAAAAGTAGTGAATGTAGATAATGACTAATTAAGTGTGGAGAGTGAGAAAGAGGAACTAAAAACAACTTTGAGGTTTCAAAGTCTGGGTGATATGAAGGCTGGTGGTATCAACAGAAACAGAGAAATTGAAAGAAAGGGCAGAATTGGAAGGAAGGTGATAAGTTCAACTTTGGACATGCTGAGTTTGAAATGCCAGGGGAACTTCTAGTCTGAAAACAATTGGAGATGATGTACAGGAGTTGAGTGGAGTGGGGGTGGGAGGGAGGTGATGTTTGGCAACAGATATATATGTGTCTGTATGTATGTGTGAGTGTGTGTGTGTGTGTGTGTGTATAGATACACACGAACACTCACACACACACACACATATAGGAAGGGAAGTATACTCTGAAGAAAAAAATCAAAACCTCCCTCTCACATCATCAGGCACCTCCAGAAGCAGGCAAACTTTTTAAACAAAAAGGAACCCTCGTAAGTTCTAGTTGTGTCTTTCCTGGGGCAGGCAGACAGGCAAGATTGACATTCCCCAGGAGGAAAAAAAGATAAAAGGGTTGGTGGATAAGGGGGAAAAAATTCCTATCAATTAGAGCAATCCAGAAGTGGGAAGAGGTAGTGGGTTGACCCGTGATGGAAGTCTCCAAGCAAAATCTGTCTGCCCATGTGTTCAGATCCTTAATCAGGTACAGTTGGCCTCCGAGGTCCCTTCCAACTCTGTGATTTCGTGATACTATCAAGATACTAGATCATCACCATCCTGGGAGTTGGTGAGGCAAGCAAGTACAGTTGTTCACAGCACATAAGGGAAGTTCCCTTTGCAGGTCTGGCCACCAAGAGAGCAGTTAATAAAAGGCGAGGTTGGTTATGCCAGAATTTCCACCAGGGCACTGAAGTGTGCCAAGAAGTAATAAGGCTGCAGGTGTATAAGCGGTTTGGGGATGGCAAAGACCAACCATTATTAGGGGTGTGGTGAATATGTACATAAGAGTGTTGTTTGCTTAGGGGTGAAGGATGAGGAAGTTTTAGAGAGGAGGAGGAAAGGGTGGTAGGCATCTAGGGCAGCTGCTGCAATGGAAGGGTTTAAGTTTCCTACCTTTGTGTTATCTTTGCAATGGAGGAATATTCACGGAAATTTGTGTTGATCCAGTTTGGTAATAAATCTACAAATGCACAGTTTTATAGTAAAGGTTCTTAGAGCCATTGGGTGAGCAAATAAAATTAAGTTCAGTCTACTGCTGCCTACCTGGAAGTGTGTCAATTGTTTGTTCCTGGCTACTATACTTAGAGCAAGAATGCCACCAGCGATTTGGGGCATCTCTGCCTTGGGCAATACTTCAGCAGTTTTGGTTATTGTCGAGAAATGCACGATGTATGAATTCAAACGCCATGTTCATTCCTTCATGGGCACTAACGTCTTTCATCAAGACAGAAGGCCTTACTTAAAACAAATGACTAAACTTGATAAACTGAAATGTAGGCAAGACTCCAGTAAATCTTGTAACTGAGAGGTAGTTCGGTAGAGGTTAGAGCACAGGATTTAATTTCAGGAAGATCTGACTTTGAATGCTGCCTCAGAGATTTAGTAGCTGTGTGACCCTAGGCAACTCATTTAACCCTTTTCAGCTCAGTTTCCCCATATGTACAATGGTGATAATAATAACACCTACTTCCCAGGATTGTTGTAAGGATCAGAGATAGTGCTTTGCCAACCTTAAAGTGCTATATGTGTTAACTATTATTGTAATCCCTTTTGTAATAATAGTTGAATATTGCCACATTCAAGTTTCATATATATAACTAGCCCAAATCTTAACTATTTGGCTGTCTCAGTAGATCCCAACTTATTTAGAGTGGTAGAGAGGAGAAACTTGTCCCTTCATCATTTACTATTTCCTCTTAGCTGCCACCATACACACACACACACACACACACACACACACACACACACACACACACGCACACCCCTTTGGAAGGCTTCTTTTCTATATTAATGATAATTCAACCTTTGACTTGAAGGCTGGAGTTCGTGGTCTTTTTTGAAAAGCAGCATGGACTAGTAGCTCAAGAGCTGTTTTTGACATCAATAAGACCTAGAATTAAGTCCCACCTCTGACATATACGGACTCTGAGCAAGTCACTTAACCTATCAGTGCTCTAGGCAACTCTAGGACTAAATGTTGCAGAGAGAGGGATGACTTGCATTGATAGAGGGAATTCTCCACCTTGGACTTCCCTATACCATTGAATCTATCTCTTTTTATGAATTTTAGGTAATCTGCATAGTATCTTATTCAGTGAATTTATTCTCTCAATATCCTTGCTTCTATCTGCTCATGAGACTGAAACATATTGAAGATAAATCAAGTCATATATCATTTATTAATCACCTACTATATGCCAGGTCCTGTGCTAAACATTGGATATTCAAAAAAGGCAAACAAATAGTCCCTGTTCTCAAGGAGTTTACAGTCTAATGGGGGAGACAACAGACAAACAACTACGTACAAACAAAATTTAGACAAGACAAATTGAGGGCAGTGTCAGAGGGAAAGCACTAAGATTAAGGAAGACTGGTAAAGGCTTCTTGAAGTAGGTGAGACTTTAGCTGAGATTTGGTGGATTCCAGGAAGAAAGCATTTCAGGGGACAGCTAAGTGGTGTAATGGATAGAGCACTGGCCTTGGAGTCAGGAGGATCTGAATTCAAATCTGGCCTCAGACACATAACTCTCACTTAGCTGTGTGACTCTGGGCAAGTTACTTAACCCCAACTGCCTCACCAAAAAAAAAAAAAAACCATTTCAGGGGAACAGTCAATATAAACACTCTGTGTTCAAAGATGGAATACCCTGTTACGATAACAGCAGAGAAGCCAGTGTTGCTGAATCACAGAGTATGAGGAGAGGAATAAGGTGTACAAGACTGGAAAAGTAGGAAGGGGTCACATTACAAAGGCTTTAAAAGACAAACAGGGAGTTTTATGCTTGATCCTGTGGGTGCTAGGGAGGCAATGGAGTTTATTGAGGGGTAAGGAAGAGGATAGAGGGGAATGACATGGTCAGGACTATACCTGTGTTTTGTTATTATTTTATACAAATGCTGTTGATTTTTGAGGATTTATTTTATAGCCTGCAATTTTGCTGAAGTTATTAATTATCTCAATTAGTATTTTTGCTGATTTCCTAGGATCTTCCAGGTATGCCATCATATCATCAGCAAATTGAGATAGTTTTATCTCTTCTTTACACATGTAATTTCTTTTTTTGTCTTTATGTTTTTACTAGCATTTCTAGAACTATACTAACTAATAGTGGGGAGAGTGAGCATTCTTGCTTCACTCCCATATTTATTGGAATAGATTCTAATGTATCTTGATTGAATATGATGCTTTTTTTTGTTTTAGATAAATGCATTTTATAATATTTTAAAAAATGGTACCTCTATACCTATAGTTTGAAGGATTTTTAGCATAAAAGAGTGTTATATTTTGTCAAAGGCTTTTTCAGCATCTATTGACATGCTTATGTGACTTTGGATGTTTGGTTTTTAACATAGTTAATTATGTTGATTGTTTTCTTAATGTTGGGCCATCCTTGCATGAGATAAGTCCCACTTAGCTATAATGTGTGATTTCTTAGATAAATCACTGTAGTCTGTTTGACAGGATTTGGTTTAAAATTTTTAATTCAATATTCATTAATGATATTGGCCGATAGTTGTCTTTCTGTACATATCTTTCCCTGGTATAGGTATTAGAATTATATTAGTCTTATAAAAGAATTCTGGTAGGGTGCTTTCTTTCTCAATTTTGGAACATAATTTGTGAAATATGAGTACTAATTGTCCTTTAAAAGCTGGATAGTTTTTGTCTTTGGTAGTTCCTTTATAGCTAGACATACTCCTTTTTCAGAGACTGGGTTACTTAAGATCTCCATTTGATCTTCTGATAGGGTATTTTATATTTTTGAAGATATTCTTTGATTTCTTTTGTGTTCTCAGTTTTATTACCATGTAACTGTGCATAATATGTATTCATTATTCTTTTTATTTCTTCTGGTTTTGTTGTGATTTCATCTTGCTCATTTGCTATTTTATTGTTTAGATTTTCTATTCTCTTTAATAAGATTAGCTAAAGGTTTATCGATTTTATTAGTCTTTTCAAAGAACCAGCTTTTAGTTTTATTTATTTCTATAATTTTTTATTTCCAATTTATCTGTTTCACCCTAATTTTTGATATCTCCTCTGTTGTGCTTATTTTAGGTTCGTTTATTTGTTGGCTTTCTAATTTTTTTAAATGTATATTCAGTTCGTTAATCTCCTCTTTCTTCTGTTTTGTTAATGTATGTTTTTAGCAATACGATTTTCCCCCTAAGGACTGCTTAAACTACATCCCAGAAATTTTGAAATGTTTCATCGCTATTTTCTTTTACATAAATACTAATTATTTGTATGATTTGTTCTTTGACATTCATTTAGGATTTCATTGTAACATCTCCAGCTGGGTCTATACTTTTTTGTTTGTGGTCCCTGAATCAATGACCATTTTTATTACATTTTGGTCTTAAAATGATATATTAAATATTTCTGCCTCTTACATTTGTTTGCAATATCTCTATATGCTAATACATGGTCAGTTTTTTTAGAAGTTCCATAAGGTACTGAGAAACATGTATATTCTTTTCTTGTCACGTTTAGAAGGCATAGTAGGTCCTTTAATTGTAGTTTCTCCAGCAATTTGTTCAGTTCAATATTTTTCCCTTTTGTTTTTCTTTCTGTTAAACTTACACAAAACTGAAAGGGAGATACTGAAGTCTTCTATCACTATTTGTTACTGTCCGTGTCTTCTTGTAGCTCATATAATGTTTCCTTTAAGATGCTAAGGTATTTGGAACATATAGGTTTATTACTGATATTGATACATTGTCTATCTATGGTTCATTTCAGCATAACGTAGTTTATCCCTCTTTATTTTTTCAGCGTGTGCTTTTGCTTTGTCAGATAACATGATGGCAGCTCCTACTCTCTTGGATCCACTTGATACATAGTAAATTTTTTTCCTATTCCCCCAGTTTTATTTTGTATATGTCTTTGTTTTTAAAATGTGTTTCTTGTAAGCAACACATTATGGGAGTTTGGTTTTTTATTCAATCTTTTCATTTTATTGGATTACTTAATCCATTCACATTTATAGGTATGAGTGTCATGTTTATATTTTCATTTATGTCTCTAATATTGAGGGTTTTTAAAGATATGATTCTTTTTCTTCTTCTACTGTAAAACACAGTACTATGTTCCTTCAGTTACTTTGCCCTAATCTTTTAAGGCAGCCATTTTCCAGCTGGCTCTCTTCTCCTTATCCCTTATCTCCTCTTGTTTGTTATCGTTTTCTCTTTTGAGTTTTGCTTATTAATTCCTTTTTCCTTCCTGCTTTTATCTGGCTATAAAATTTTTCCCAGCTTTTTTTACCCATCTCAGTCAAGAAGATCCCCCCTTCCTCTCCTCCAATTAGTCCAATTCATCAGTTTTTTAAAATGTCATTTTTGTACCCCTTTCCAAAAAGGATTTCTTTTACTCTCTTCAATATCCATCCTCTCTTTCTAGACTCGCATTCGCTGATTCATGATACCTATGTAGTCTGTTTCTATTCTCTGTATTGCTCATTCAACCAAAACTGTCAACAGCTGGCCACCTGGAGCCAGGAGAGGAGATGAGGGTGTAAGGTTAGGTTTTGTTGTGAGCTCGTGTGGATCAATTAGAGCAGTCTCACTGCCAGTAGTATGTGGTGTGGGGGAGGGGTGCTGAGTGAATTTAGTGTAGAAGTAAATCCTTGGATTTGGTTTTTGGTTGTTTTTTTCTTAATCTTCTTTGGACTCTGGGTATCCTAAATCATGGAGACAGATGAAGTTTCTTTATTTTTGGTGCATAATTTCTGTTTTGGAGATGTTTAAGAGACAAAGGGAATCAGAGAAAGTATCTAATCCTCCATCTTGTTTTCACAGGACCCAGACCTGGGTAGGCATCATTTCTATTTATTTATTTATTTATTTATTTATTTATTTATTTATTTATTATTTATTTATTTATTTATTTATTTATTTATTTATTTATTTGTTTTTGGCTAGTCAATGGGGTTAAGTGACTTGCCCAGGGTCACACTGCTAGTTGAATGTCAAGTGTCAGAGGCCGGATTTGAACTCAGATCCTCCTGACTCCAGGGCCTGTGCTGTATCTACTGTACCACCTATCTGCCCCGAGGCATAATTTCCAAATAAATCTCTATAATCTCCACAATGCCTTCTACTTGTCAGTGGGTAACATACATTTTCTTCTCCCACCTGAAATCTCCAGACTTCCTGGGTTTTTAACGACTGCATAGTACATCAGTGTACATGTAGCTGCATTTTTCTTTATATCCATCTACAACCTGTGGCCTCAGACAAACTGTAATTAGTCTTAGCACAGGCCATTTTATAAGTGCCATCTTGCATATGGAGTAACTTGTGAGAAAACAAATTTGACCCTGAGCTATACACAAGTGTTGGAAAGTATTTAAAGGAAGAATTTTTGTCTCCCCTTCTCCCCCCGCCCCGCAATGTACAAGGTCTGTTCTGATTCACTGACTCCAAGAGCTAACAACCTATGATTAATTAAATTGGTCATGAATTAATAAGAAAGTCAAGAATGATTTGAATGATTCATATGGGTTAGTTGCTCTGTTACATCCAAGGATTGCACTAATAGAAGAATGGAAGAGGTTTGGGAGGAAGGGATTAATCCAAACCTTGACCCTTTGATTTTCCCTTCCCACTATGGGATAGCCATCCTCAGCCTGCAGGATGCTGGCCAGTGAATTGTTGACATTCTCTTTTACGTATCTCATGAGTTTTCTGTTCTCCTAAATATCAGAATAAAAAGCCTCAAAAGTTCAACTGTGTAGTGTCTTCTTAAGAGGCTAAAGTTTCTCCAACCTATCTCGTTACTCCCATTATCTCCCAACCTCTTCCCATAGCTCCCTCACTACTCTATATTAGTGATAAGCCACCTTCAAGATTCAATACTTGAAAATTACGGAAGACAATTTTTCCTAGCTGAGTCCTACTGTGAGCCTCATCATGGTATAGAAATGATTCTGGACTCATAGAGAGTGTGTCAACAAAGTCCAAACTCTGCTATGCTAGAAAAGCCCCAAGTATAGTACCAGCCTATTTTTGTAATTCCTTTTTTTTTTTTAAGAAAATACCTAGAAGGTACAGTGAGCAGCTTTTGTGGAGAAGGGGTCCGCCATTCCTCACCAGCTGCTAACAAACTGCCACCCACAGGGCAGGAAAGCCAGTCTAACTGAAGCAGCAAGGCACCTTGGGGAAAAGATAGGAGGAAGCATGTGCCAGGCAAGTCAAACTAGCATCAACTACCCTGACCACTAGCTCTCCTCAGATTCTGATGGAGATAGCTCAGGACCCTAAGAGCCTTGGAATAACAATGACACCAACTCATGCCCCTGCTTCTTGCCCAGCCCCCATATCCACCACCGAAGAAAGAAAAATCACTGTGGAAAAGGAGCCCACCTTCCTCATCACCAACAGCAATAACTGCTGACTATTACCAACAGTCAGGTAATCACAGAAGCCTTGATGGTGGCAGCACCTCCCAGACCACTTCTAGATGAGCCCTTACAGCTATCATCCAGCAAAGCAATTCCTATGGAGAAGGGGGAAGCTAACCCCACCAACTGCCAATGAACTGTTTACCCACAGGAAAGGCAAACTAGCCTAGTTGAAACAGCAAGACACCCCCTGGGGAGAGACAGGAAGCAGCATATGCTGGGTATATCAAACCACCACCACCACCACCTTGACCATCAACTCCCCACAGACCTTCATGGACATAGATCAGGACCCTTGGAATAGAATTGCTTTCAGCCCAGTGCATCCAGGTATCATCCTGGGAATCAATCCCTGTGGAGATGCAGCCTAGTGACTACTTCTATAGGTTCTATAGTCACAGCTACTAGAAACCCAGAATAAAAAGTTTCTGCCAACTAAAATCCTTGGCACTATCAAATGGCTCAACATCAGATATTGATACGATTTTATCTATAGAAATGGCATTAAAAAGGCATTATATTTGTTTTGCCAGTGCACCCTATGGACCATGAGACCTTTCCACCTGACTTGTAGCTAAAACCTTCTATATGCATTGTTTGCCCCCATTAGAATGTGAGCTCCTTGATGGCAGGCACTGTCTTAGGACTGTCTTAGTTTCTGCTTGTATTGCCAGTACTTTGCCCATAATAAGTACTTAACAAATGCTTTATTCATTTGTTCATCATAAAAAAAGGCTTTGATTATATTTTAATAGACAAGAACTGTTATTTTTGAATCAGCTATGTACAGTATGATACTGATGTGTTAAAACAAAGGTGAAAATTAGTATAAAACTAGAAGAATAAAAATGAGAAAAAAAGATATCATGTTCAATTAAAACAGCTACAACCTGACCTATCTAAACAAGCTATTAATAATAAAAATGGTGTATGTCTGGAACAACAGACACAGACACTGATTTCAATAGTGTCTGTATAAGTTTAATACAAAAATTCAACCAATTTAAATCAACTGCCATAATGGAAAGGCCAAAAGAGCCTTAAAAAATTCCTTAGTCAGCAAACACTTGACTTACTTGTCAGGTGGAGAATTGTGACAGTCATGGGTCGTACTGGTTTAGAATGTAAAATACTTTATCAAATATTATAAAGAAGGATAGTGAAAGATTTTAAGTAGTATCACCTTATAAAACACAGAAATAGTGGAAAGTAAAATGAGATTAAAGCAAAATTGGCCAGAGTTTCAATTGCAAAGTCATCCTGAGAACATTTAAGACTGAAGCCAGGTGGACAATGAACTGGTGAAAGATGGAAAAGATTTATAAAGATATTTATAACAAATTCTTAAAACCATCAAGGAAAATATAGCTACCACAAAGAGACAGAAACTAAAGAGGTGCCCATCAGTTGGGGAATGGCTCAACAAATTATGTATATGAATTAATGAAATAATGAAAGGAATAGTTTCAAATCTAGAAAGACATTTATGGACTGACACAGAAAGAAAAGAACAGAACCAAGAGAATGGTTTATACAAAAACAACATTGTATAAATAAACCTCTTTGAAAGATTTAAGAACTCTGATCAATACAATGACCAACTGATCAAATACAATTCCAGAGGACCAATGATGAAACATATTACTTACCTTCTGACAGACAGGTGATGGACATATCACCATGCATAATGAGATATACAATTTTGAATATTCCCAATGAGATAATTTGTTTTGTTTGACTAAGCATATCTATTATAAGCATTTTTTAAAAATTTTTCTGATGGGAGAAAGGAGGAAGAAGAGAAAAAAGGATGAGGTTCCCAAAAAATGAGAAGAGAACAGAAGGCCAGAGGGAATCACAGACAAGCATGAGAGCCTTGAAAATTAGATGTTCACTTTATTATATACTAGAAAAGAAAAGAAAGCTGTATTTAATAGAGATTTTCAGTTTTATGTACAAACTTCTTCTGTTCTACTGTGTATATGGAAGCTCTCATTTTAGTTGGTCTTTACATCATAGTATATAAGTATATGTATATGTATATATATATATGTATATGTATGTGTGTGCATGTGCGTGTGTGTGTATGTGTATATATATACATATATGTGTGTGTGTGTGTGTGTATATATATATATAAATATATATATATATATATATATATATATATATATATATATATGTAAAAGAAAGAGACATTGGCCTAACCTTCCACCTAGGAGAACCAAGTGGATGAAGATTTCCTATGTCCAGAATATGACAAGCTGTTAGATGATAGTCTCGATAGTTCATATATATATATATATATATCACATACAACATGTATAATGTAGCATGTATTTTGAACAGACATTGCAAATGGATGAGATGGTGCCAGACAAACTGGAAGAGGAATATGAGCTAAATTACCTTTGGGAAATTGCAAAGTTCCTTGAATTATCCCAAACTTCTCCCTGGACTAGATTTCCTTCAGGAAATGCAAAGTGCCTTTAGTGACCCCAGCTTCCTCTGGAAAGAGAGAATGACAAAATCTAAAAGTGTTGCTATATGGTAGCAAGACACAGAAGACAACTACCCCTCCTCTCCCTCCCCCCCACAGACAGACTGAAAATAAACATCACACAGATGGTAATAAAGAGGCACGCGGTGGTTAGGCACAGGTTGCAGCATATAACAGATGAGGAACTTCAAAGAACAGGAATAAAAGATAACATAAGGGAAGCGTATGCTGGGAAGGGAAGATGAATTGATCATATGGCAAGGACAAGATGAACAAGTAGAACTCTGCTGGTATCCTTACCACATCAAGAGAAACTGGGGAAAGTTTCCAGCATATTGGGTAGCTCCCCTTTAATGAACTTATGGGAAGATATGGACAAGAGGCAAATAGGATGAGCAGGTGAGGATAAGGTTGCAATCTGCACTATAGGAGACAACAACTAAATCAATGAGATCAAAGACTGCTTTAAGCATTTGAATATCACTTCAGGGACAATGGGAATATACACAGAGGGTTACAAAGGCTGCAACATATAGCACTTAATGAATTACAAAGAACTAGAATAAAGGATGTAGTCAAAGTAATAGGTGATTGAAAATAAAATGAATTGGTCACACGGTGAGAGCAATGAATTACTGATTGACAGTTCATAGAAACAACTGGTATCCTCATGGTATCAGAAGAAAATAAGGCATTGTGTGAAAAATTGCTCAAAACCACTAACGATAGAAATGCAAGTCACTGAAATGTCCATGCTGTTTGATGCAAAGATCTCATTGCTAGGCATACAGCCCAAGGAAGTCAACAACAGAAAGGTCACAATACACTAAAATATTAATAGGAGCATTTTTTTCTAGTAGCGAGGAATTGGAAATAAGGTAGATATCTGTTGATTGGGAGATAACTGAACCAATTGTGGTACATGGAAGTGTAGCTCATCCTCTCAGATGACTATCCCAACTCCCATTCACAAGTCAGTTCCCCAGGATGTAGCTTTTACATCATTTAGGACTTGGGGGGAGGTACTGGGGGGGAGCAGATTTCTAATAATATAGTTCATAAGTCCCCACTGGTATATTCCCTGCCTCAATTATTGAGTTGAGAATCAATTTAGTCCAATCTCAATTAGCTTTTACAAAGGGTCTTTACTAAAGTGATATAGTTGGTACAGTGGGCATAAACATTTCCCCAAGTCTATGACATAGTTTCCCACCAGTACATACAGAGTCCAGAGGAAAGTTGGCTAAACTCAACTCCTTGTTGCTGAAAGTCCTTTTCTACTTTGAAGAGGGTGCTCTCCGAAGTTTCTCTTAGGCACGATGTAGCTGAGTTTCTTTTGTGGAGCCATGCATCTGCATCCAGTCTGTCCTTGGCTCCCAATGCATACACTGTTGCCAGCTGCTACTCTCCTGGGGGAAAGATGTTAGAATGCTGATGGGAAAATGAGAGGTCCAAAATCTTTCAGACTCTTCAAAACATGCAAGGTCCTCCTTTGGTCAAGGATGAAGTGGGGGTAGGAGTGAAGAAGACCAAGGCCAAGGTCAAAGTGCTCTCCTCCCTGCAAGTGACTTACCAGAGGGGTTAACTGAAGCACTCTCTCCTTGCCTCCCCTTGGTTGCTGTGCAGTAGAATTTGAATCTCTCAAAGAACTTCAGTTCTGATCTAGCTTGATTTTATAGATGACCCGTAGATCACGATCAAGATTCCTCAGCCAGTTGGAACATTCTTCCAGTGGAACATCATTCGAATTCACTCAGAAGCTTGGTCAGAGATATCTAAATTGACCCAGGCCTTTTCTTCCTTAATTAGAATGCTTTTGATTGATTTAATCCAACCCAAAAAAGTTCTTACCTGGTTAGGGTAGCATGTAGTCATTTACTTAGATGGGATGGAATATTATTTACTTTATTGGCCACACTCTCACAAATGGGATGGAATATTACTGTGCTACAAGAAGTGACAAATATGAAGAGAAAAGCAGGGCAAGATTTATGTGAACTGAAAATTAAACAGAATCAGGAAATAGCATATACAAGTACAACAATGAAAACAGAAAGAAAAAAAAGAAATTGAATGCTGTGTTCAGTTTGACTAGGCTTGGCCTTAGAGGAGAGTTGAAAAAATGGACCTCCCTTTCTTCTTTGCAGAGGTGGAAGAATATAGGTGTGGAACATTGACTTGTCGGACGTGACAGATGTATTGGTTGTTTTTGCCAAACTGATTTTTTTCCTCTTTCTTTTTTCTTTGTTATCAGGGGCAGGAGAGGGGAAGAATGTATTCATAAATCAAGATGCGTAAGAAAGCAATCTTAAACATAAATTAGTAGAATAGAAGGTCTACACTGAGTAGACCCCCTGTAGTAAACTCATGGGAGAAGATGGACAGGAGTTGTACAGCATGGGCAGTCATGGCCGTGACCTGCAGAAGATCACATATATCTCAAAGAGTATACTGGCATGAAGAGCTGGCAGGAGGTTACTAAAGTAGCCTGGAGCCCTAAGATATTCTTTAACTGACCCCTTCATTTTCAACTCTTTACATTTCTATTTCATCTGAAATAATGATTCAAGACAAACAAGTCCCCATGCTGCCGTGCTGTTCTGTATCTCACTATTTTCGGCAAGAGAAACAAAACCTCTCATACATTTTTAATGATGAGCACTCTGGATAAGTCCTGAAAAGCCATGAAACAAAGCCATAAAATAAACTAAAGCCAGTTGATCCCGATCTTTTAAGATCAAACATTAGGTTACTGAACCACTTCTGGGAAAGAAAATGACAATATGATGTTTGAACACCAAGCAAGAGCTAGGTCTGGTTACAATGCCTTTGCCACAATCTCTCTTTATTATGTTGAGTTCTCCAGGAACAGGGGCAAGTCAGTGAACCAGGAAGGAGCTTTATTCATTTCTCAGAGAGACTCTTGATTCAGAGGTACTAAGTGTCTGTCACTGGGAAAGAAACTGTTCCACTCCCACTGTGAAGGTTGAGAGGAAAGGCACCCCCCGCGTCGCCTCCCAGAAGCTTTAGAGTAGGAAAGAGGAGGAAGTCCTATGCTGAGTAAGAACCCCCGATCACTCCCCACAAACTGGCTCAAGACTAAGTGTTCCTTGTCCCCACAGGAAATTTCAGCAACATAATCCCCTCACAATGGCAATGAAAGGATAGGAACTTAAACTGATCTGAGCTATTCCACACTGCAATGCATAGATCTCTCCATGTTTCATATTCAGGATATTAACTAAGTTAAATGCCCAGGTGTCCTGAACCGATTGCTTGAGTTGTCAAAAGGGACTTTTCAACGTGAGTAAGAGAACCATAAAAACTAAGTCAAGCAACATTTTTAAGATGGTCCTTCTCAAACCTCTTCCTAGAAGCCACCTTGAGTATGCAGAGTGGGTTGAGCAGCTTCCACATTCAGACACAGGAAAGTCCATTATTATTACTTAAACATTTTTGCATTCTTTGGAAATCCTGCCATCTTGACTGTCAAATGCTGTGGCAATAATATCTCATTGAACTTTTCTCTCTCTGGCAGCAGAAGGTGACCAAAGTCTACCACTGTGAAATAAATTCTTAAGAGAGAAGCACCATAAACGAGCATTTACTCCCAGTGACTATCATGCTGAGTCAGAGGTTAAATCAGACAGCAAATTGGAGCAGAGTGGCCTTTCTGATTGAGGCCTCCTGGAGGTAGAAAAAGCCTGACCTGAGTCCAAATCCAAGTTCCACCATTTACTACCTGTGTGACACTGGGCAAGTTATTTCACCTCCTGGGCTCTCGGTTTCCTTAACTGTAGGAAAAGGAGGCTGTACTAGATGACATCAAAGGTCACTTCCAGCTCTAGATCCTATGAAAGCCTCAGTCTCTCAAGGAGAAAGAAACCCTCTAGACCCTCTAGACCATTGCCTTTGGTTTTTACTTGTATAGAAAACAACTTAACCAAACAAGCAGCAGCTATAAAATACCTGAAGTCCAGAAGCAATCATAAAATGAGAGACTTGTTAGAACCTGACTCTTTTCTCTTCCATCCCCCCTGGATATTCAGGGAGATTAAAAATCCATTGCTTGCTTCTCAGAATTCTATTGGATTTTTTTTTCCTACCTCACACCCATTACTTAAAATTACAGTGTCAGGAAGGAAACACACAGTATGCCCTACAAAATAATGCTGAAGTAACATTTTTCACCCTGCAAAGACATTTAGGGGGATAAAAGAATACAATTGACCCCTGCCTCTCAAGGTCCATATGTGTGGTCCATATGTGTGTTGTATGTGTTAGGGGAAGAAGGGGATTCACTCCAGGCCTCTTTATTCCATATTTGTAAAATGAAGGGATTGGATTGAATGATCTCAAAAATCTTTTCCAGCCCCCAATCCTATGATCCTGCAATCACTCGTGAGAAAAAATCAGAGAATAATCTTGTAAAATCTTCATGTTGGACTTTAGGTTTATTTGGTACTTATTCTACACCCCTTTCCCCCCAAACTGAAGTCCATAGCTCCTGGATGTAAATCATTTAGGTGACCTGAATTTTTCCAAACTAGTTTATATCTGCACAGGTATAACTTTAGAAAGATATAACTGGTAGTTTTGTTTTAATTTTTTTTAATAGCTGAGAGAGCGGAGAGGTAGGTGGGGGGGGGGAAGGGAGAGGGAGAGGGAGAGGGAGAGGGAGAGGGAGAGAGGGGAGAGCACACATGGTCATTCAGATGAAATTTCTGGTCTATGACCTGACCTCCCAGGATTAGTCTCAAAACCCTGCAGTCATCTTTGATTTATTCCTGATTTGGTCCCTATCACTAATACAGATGTCAATGATTACAAAGTACTGGTAGGCAGAGCAGTATATGAGTGTCCCTCAGACCACAGAACCCTAGACAAGCAAATTTAGCTCTCAACAGTGAACGAGATGATGCCCATATCCTTTACTGACTTACTTGACTCCAACTCTTATTCTCTGCACTTCCCTCATCATTTTAATTTAATTTAATTTAATTCCCCATTCCTTTCCTGCCTAGCCACTTCCTTCTTCATTCAAACAGCTAGCTTCTTGGAAGACTGGAGCCACAACATACTCTTCCATTTTCCATAGATATCACAAAATTCTACCTGTAAACCTTGTGCCAGGGACGTCTATGGCACAAAAGGGTCAGGTTACTTTGGGAGATGTCTGAGTTCTTTTGGCTCTAGCCCGACCCAGAAACTAGAGGAAATGTTTCTACTGGACAACCTGTGAGACTGGCACCAACTTTTACCTGTGTCATGCTGACCATGAAACATCAAAAGAAAGTTTTGTTAAAAGAAAAAGAGGAATCAATAGATGTCACATGTTCTATAACGATGATTTGTACTACTTACAAATCACGAAATCAAACAATACTAGAGCCGTTAAAGATGTTATTTACTTAATAAATGCTTGTTTAATATAATTGAACTTTGTCACTGACTGCTGGATGACTCACTTTTCTTAAGTAAATAGGAATGAAAATTTCAAAGATGGATTAAGAATGCAAGGAAAAGAAAAGAAATGTGGCATAGGGGCTATTGAGGGCCAACCTTGGAGTCAGAATAACCTGAGTTCAAGAACTATCTATTACCCATACAAGCTCTGTGATCATGGGTAAATCACAACCTCTCAGTGACCTAGACAACTCTCCTAGAATATAAATTATAGATGAATTGCTACTCTATATCACTGAAGAGAGTTTCCACACCAAGGATTTACCAGTTTCCATATTGGGTACCCAGAAGACTTGGGTTCAAATGTCACAAGGAACAGATCAAGTTGAACCCCACGCTACGTAATCCACCCTCCTCATTTTATAGATGAAGAAATTGAGACCCATGGAGGCTAGATGATTTGCCCAAGGTCACAGAAGTAGTTAGTATCAAAGGTAGAATTTGAACCCATGTCCTCCAAATCTAAGAGTTTTGAGGCAGGTGTTCTTTCCACTGTACCATATCATCTCATATTATCTGTGTGACCTTGGGCAAGTCATAATCTCCTTGGACCTTGGTTTTCTTATCTGCAAAATAAGGAGATTTGTACAAGACCTCAGAGGTTACTTTTAGGATTGAATCTATGATTCTATGATCCAGTCTAGAATCAAAAAAAAAATTAAATCAAGGAAGATAAGGGCCTAAATGTTCTCATATGCCTTTCCTATCCCTCTCCTGACTCCATTTTAAAGCAAAAATCACTTATGAGAAGTAAACAATTGGGAGAAGAGGAGAAAGAAATTTTGTGGGCAAATAATATATCTGCTCCTTTTGTCAAGAATCCCCATGGGAATTATAGTTATCAGGAAAGAACCCTTAAAAACCTGGAAAATAATACTTCATTCATAATTACTGAAGTAACAGGAAGCTTGATAACCATCACTGGTCCAGGGTCTTTGGTGGTATCGAAAACAAATGGTAATATTTATCTTGAACATAACAGAGACTGATGCTTTCCCTTTAGAAGGTTTTTTTAAATCTAAGTCTAAAATGCTTGAAAATGAATCCTAACAGGGACTACAAGCCAAGCTTCCTTGGCTTACAAAATACAAAGAGCAGCTTCTTCCCAAGTTACCCTGAACAGAAGCAAAACTTGGCAGAATCAGCTAACAAAGGGCTTTTGATGCTGTTTCCCAAGACAGACCAAAAAAGCTCCACGGTTATTTCTACTGCCACTGCTAAACACCAACAGCCAGAAATCCATATCTGGTTCTGGCCCTGTGCATTTAGCAAGTAATAAATAGACAGGTAAAATAAAACTAGATAAAAAGTCCAGGATAAAAGCTATTTCTAGCCACATTTGTTATTATTCTTGTAGCATTCTGGTTCTTGAGGGAAATTCCCACCTGTAACAAAGTAGCTGTTATGAAATCCTTTTCACTGAAGATTATCTAATGGCACCACCCTGACTAGGTATTGCTCCCAGTGCCTGGCAAAACACTTGGTGCCTAGTAGGCACTTAATAAATGTTTGTAGATTGGTTGATTGAGACAGAGGGAGGCCCTGATTTCCAGCTTGGCTCTTAGTGAAGGATCCATGTTTTCTCACTTCTCTCTTCTTTATCCTGTCTCTTCTTTGGCTCTGTTTCTTGGAGTCTCTGCTGCTTTCATGGCATAGCCTTTTCTGATACACCTGGTTATTAGTACCCTTTCCTCCGTTTCCCTACACACACACACACACACACACACACACACACACACACACGCACACTCCACAAATCCCAGAAATTGCTTTATATTTACTTCATACTTACTGTGTATATGTTGCTTCCAAGTGGAAAGTAAGCACCTGGAGGTGCTTATTAAGTAGTTGCTCAATAAGTGCTAGTTAAATAGAATTGGTCCACACTGCTTTTGACACAAACTGACTTGTTCCGTGTAAAGCATGTAAGGTGGGCAGTCAGTGTGTCTCCTAATAGTCCATCTTAATGGGAAAGATGGCAAGAGAGGGGCAAAAGTGCTTTCCCTTTGCTATAGGGCGCTGGTGAGCTAGGAGTTTATTCCTAATGTCATTAATCAAGCCTCGTGATTACCTAATGGGCCTTAAACAGTGGAGATCATAACTATACAGGAGAGCCTTTGGTCCCAGGTGTCTGGGAAGGCAAAGAGTGTCTTCCATGCACATCGGCAGTTACACGTAACACACATTACCCTCGCTGCTCACTTCCAGGAGGGCTTTGTACAGCAAAATGCTGTCAAAGGCAACTTTGGCAAACTGTGCCTGTAAATGCCTAATCCAAACAGCATGTCTGCTGTGCTCAGCATGACTCATGTGCAGTGATGTGTGAGGCAGAGAGGACTGAGATTAAGATCTGGCCCAACCGCCAGCCTGCTGGGTACTTCCTTTGATCAGCTCTGATGGTTTTAATTCAGCAGAAGCGGCTTCCTGCCAGCAGCCTACACCTCCCTGTCAAGGCCGGGGCGTTTCTACACTGACCTACTTGTTAGCGTCAGGCATGTGCTGATGGCATCAGAACTGACATCCTCGGCTTTAAGCCATCCAAGGGCTGAGGAGAGAGTTTCTCTTGCTCAGACTCCTTCTGGTGATGTCAATGACTCACACCTCTGCCAACACCAGTGAGCCAGTGACATGTAAGTGGTCTGGACTACAATGATGATGTCTGCTTTCGTTAGTCAAATATATACAAGAGAAAGCAACTTTTACTCTAGAGAAATTTCTTTGTAAGTTAGGGCATCTCTAAGAAAATGGCCTGGCATAATACAAGGCACATGATAGGCATTCCATGACCATTCATTTGAATGACTGAATGAATGAATAAGAATTTATTAAACGCTTACTATGTGCCAAACACTGTACTAAGTGCTAAAAATACAAATGCAAAAGCAAAGTGTGACCAGACTCCAGAGCATAGACTCAGAGTAATCATGGTGCCAGAAGACCATATGAACTCCTCTTACTTGGAGAAGAAGAGGTATAAACTCTGAGCTGGGAGTTTTAAAAATGAACTTCAGCAGACAATCCCTGCCTTCAGGGAGCTTACATTTTAATAGGGGAAGACAACACATATAGGGGAGTAGTGGCCCAAGAGGAGCACCTCAGTCAAGAAACATACAGGCATGGTATGCAGGAACATAGGAATATAGATTGAGATGATTTTTCTAGGAGATGATTAAGTAATAGAGTGTAGGACTTGGAGCTAGGAGTTGAAATCTTGTCTAAGATATATACTGCCACCTTACCTCTCTCTCTTGTATCTTCATCTGTAAAAGAAGGATAATAATAGCATCCACCTCCCAGAGTTATTATAAGAATCAAATGAGTTTACATAATGTGTTCTACAAACTTTAAAGTACTATAAATACTAGCTATTAGTAACAGTATTAACGTTATTGTTACTATTAGTATTATTATTATTGACGATGGGAAAGTTTACTTGCTCATAATTCTAGAACTGGAAGGGGGGGGGAAGTGGGCTGGTAAGGTACATGAGCTGTGGCAGCTACTGAGGCTGTCGAGTCTCCTGTTTTGTTCAAAAAGGAATATATTGAGGTTTGAGTTGGCCTCTAAGGGCCATGCCATGGAACATGCTTAAATTTGTCATTCCTAGTTGTGATTGACCACATAGGAACTTTGTGACTCAGGGTTAAAAGGTCCATACGTTTTGAGATGACAAAAAGTTCCTTTATTGGCTGCAGGGCTGAAAAAATTGAAGACTTAGCAGATTTGTAAAAGCAATCAATCACCTTAGGGTTAGTCTTTGTCTTTTGTGTTTGTTCCTTTCTGACTTTAGGTGAATGAGTATTTGAGATTGATGTGTTCAGGCTTAAATGCAATCTTGTGAGTTTAAGAGATTGGGGGGAGGGGAGGACACCGTGGATGGGAGTCCTGGGGGGAGATGAATAGTGACAGGAGAGAAGATCCCAATAACTACTCCAGCGCTTACGGCAAGGACAATCACCCACAAGAGGATAGCCCACCAATTTTATGAACAGACATATACCAAGAGTTGGCCACACAGTGTAGAGCTAAGGTGAAATGTAAAATGCTTAGTTAATAGTAATATAAACTGTTTTATGTTCTGATTAGGTTTAAGTATCAGCCTCCCAGCAGATTATAACAGCAATTATATTCAATTGCTAAATCTTGTTTTGTTACCCTGTTAATACAAGCAGTGAATATTTTGTTTAGCATTTCTTTGTGAATGAGAATGAATTACCTGTCCCATACCTGATTTATATTGTACAATGAATACCTTTTTACTCTCCTTTTTTCATGGAAACCCTAGACGCAGCCCCCAGAGCTTTGGGATTGGGATTTAGGAAGCCAAAGAATATGAGAACAGGGAGATTAGGCTCTTCTCATTAGAGGTCAGGCTCCCTATTACTAAAAATGTTCCAAACCACATACAGAACCAGGAGTGAAGATCGTACCCTGGGCCCTGTGGCCTCTATAGGACTTCTAAATCTAGAGGAGTCTTTTTTCTTCTGCAAATTTTTACCAAGTGGAAATGTGCTTGACTTTCAAAATTTCTAATACTTTCATTTGGCCATTGGCAACTAGAGCACCTGAATGCAGGCTTTTAACTCTTAGGGTTTGAGGTAGTCATAAGCCCAGCCCTTTATGGGAGGCAACACCCTTTGCGGTATAAAATGAGGACCATCTGCTATGTCCTCTGCCCGCAGATATGCCAGTCCCTCCACCTCCCTTCTTATAATGGTGCTTCACATTCCCAACTTTTGACTCATTCTTTGGGCACCTTCTGGAGATAGGTGCATTTAACTGAATTTCAAAAATGCATTACCCAAAAAAAATGCATTACCTAAATGGAATCATGGGCAGTAGCTAACATGTTATCAGAAATTGGTCTGTCTGATTAAAACTCATCACAACTCATTGCCATGAAGGAGAGGGCAAGACCATCAACGAATGGGATAAAGAAAATTGTCAATGCATCAAGAGCACAGGACTATGCCAAGCCTGATGATGATTCCTGTGTAGCCACAGGTGGGTATCTGAAGGGAGGATGATGCTCTGTCCAGTTCAAAATTTTGTTGCAGGAAGATCTTGCTGCCCCACACAAAATCACTGGGTCCTTCTCCAGGGGCTCAGCAGCTACTGTTGCTCCTTTCTTTCAGAGAAAAGGCCAACAGAAGCATATGTTCTATTGTCACCTGGAGGTCTATACAAGGCTCACAAACAGGCCAGTGAACTCCTTAGCTTTCTCCAAGCTTTCAAGGACTAGTTCAAGGTCCATTGCCTTTATAGAACCTTCCCTGACTATTCCATTTTTAATTGACCTCTTTTGTTTCAACTTCTTTAGTTCTTAAAGTTGGTACTATGTAATTTAGCATCTAGAATTATAAGATATTGGAGTTAGAAGGGGCCTTGGAGACCATGTAGTCCAAAACCACATTTTACAGATGAGGACACTGAGGCCTAGAGGTTAAATGATTATCCTAAGGTCAAGCAACTGACCAAGGCAGGACTTGATTTTGAATGAATGAATGAAGCATTTGTCAAGTGCTTCCTATGTGCAAAGCACTATGCTAAGTTTTGGGGATAGAAACAGAAGAGTAAGATAGTCCCTACTGCATCCTGGGCCATCACCAGTCATCTTCACTTTTATGTCTTGCCACTGGACACCAATGACTCTGGAGAAGAGATTGAGGCTGATGACTTTACTCGGCTCTGCCTCCCTTAAATCCAATTCACTTGCAAGTTGAGACATCACCCTTGTGATGTCATTGATTGGTCCTCTTCCAGAACAAGGATGAACAACAACAAACAAGACAGTTCCTGCTGTCAAGGAGCTCACATTCTAATGCAGAAAGACCATCCATATGGAAGGTTTCATCAGCAAGTCAAATGGAAGAGTCTCCTGATCTTTAAGATGCATCTGAAAAGCTGATAGTAATGCCTCCACTTCAATCATTTCCACTGATACAATTATACCAGTTCTTGATGTTGAATCATTTGATGATGCCAAGGACTTTGGTGGCAACATCTTTCTATTTGGGGTCTCCAGTAGCTATGACTTTAGCACCAGCAAGAACAGTTACAGGACTGTATCTCCACAGGGATTGCTTCCCAGGATGACAGCTGAGGGTACTGGACAGGAAGCACTTATGGCTCTTGGCTTTAGGGTCCTGGGCTGTCTTCATCAGTCAGAGGAGAGTTGGTGGTCAAGGTGGCAGTGGTGATTTGACTTGCCTGGCACATGTTGCCCTCCTGTCTTTCTCCCAGGGTGCCTTGTTTCTTCAATTTGGCTAGCTTGCCTGTCCTGTGGGTGGCAGTTGGTTGGCATTTTGGGGGGGGTGGCTTTTCTCCGCAGGAGTTGCCTCTCCAGATGATGGCTATGAGGGCTCATCTAGAAATAGGACCAGTGGTCTAAGTGTTCTTTCCACTTTACCTTAGTTTTAGTGGGATTATAGATACAGAGCTGTCTCCTGTGCTCTTCCATATTGTTCTTTAATGATTTCAGGAGTATTAGTCTTACATTCCTAATTAGACATTAGAATAACTGCTTTCTAGACCTGAGTTCTAGACATCGTTCTGCCAGAACCTGTGTGAGCTCAAGCAAATCATTTAACTTCACTGGTCCTCAGTTTCTTCATTTATAAAACAGAGATTGGATTAGATGATCTTTAAGACTGTAGCAAGGTGGACTGAGTGCTAGACTTGAGGTCATGGGCAACCTCAGTTCAAATCTGTTATGACTCTTTATAGCTCTGTGACCATGAACAAGTCAATTAACCTCTCTCTGATTCAGTTTCCTCATGGATAATAGTACCTGCCTTATAGAGCTATTGTGAGTCTCAAATGAGAAGACATAAGGTAGAGTGCTTTGCAATTTTTAAAGCACTTTATACAGTTATTATTGTTGTTCCTTCTATCTCTAACATTGTATATTCCTATAACTATGCATGAGGACAAAAGCCATCTTCTTAATGAATGCTTGCTGATTGAATAATTGATTCTGTGCCTCCATCAACCCAAACACAGCGCTGAGCATAAGATAGGAACTAGAAAAACAATTGATTTAAACAGTATATTAACTAGTTCTGGGCTTGGACTTGTTTCCAGAAAATATATAGGCTACATTTCACAGTCACATTCTTTCTAAGGTCAGGAACTGGGGCTGGCAGGGATCAAGCTAGAACACACTGAGAAGGCTGGTGTCCTTAGACCTGTAACTACCATCTTAAACAAAAACATAAAAGCAGCTACAGAAATCTTTATCTGCCATTAGCTATTAAAGCAGGATTTATGAGTTACTTATATCCCAAGCCTGTCTTTAAATCCAACTTTAATAGTCCAAGGCTGTTCAGAGTTAACACCCTTCATGCTGCCTGAGGGTAGACAGAGACAGGGTTTCAGATTTTTATTCTTCTGATTCAGTTTGTGCTGTCCAACTTGGTTTTAATACGTGCATTTTGCAGCAACTGTTCTGGCTCAGTGAGTGTGCTCTAGCTATTTCAATACTGAAACTGGGGAGTGAGAAGTTAGTCCTTTGAATACCAGCAACAACGGGCAATCAGAGACAGATGCTTTTGTTCCCTTTGCTGGCTTTCCTGAGGACAAGTTTCAATGATGGAACTCCAGAGGAAAAAAGATGTGGAAAATGCAAATAAGAGGACTTTTCTGGGGTGGGAGAGAAGGCAGGGCAATGAAAACAGAGATGAGAAATAAACTATCAACTTAAATCTGATGCCCTGAATCATTCTAAGGAGAGAAATCAACGGCTTCTTAGGTGCCCCAACATGATTAAGGAAGCCTTCCTGCTGCCTACGCCCATCAGCCCACAGGCTGCCAGTCTACTGCAAAACCAATGCTCCACCTTGGGAAGCTGCCCAGGTTTCTGTGGAGACACTCTTTCCCTAATAGACGGCTCATACCCCAAGGTGGGATAATAAAAACTTCCACAAAGAGTTTATAAATTCAATTAAACAAACACAGATTCGTAAAATCTGTCCTTGGGTTTCCCCTGGGGCTACAGTTGGGCAGAAATCTGTCCACTGCTGATCAAAGATAGTTGAACAAAGTCACATGGTATCACATAAAAGTACAGAAGCCCCTCTATAGATAAAGAAAGCTTAGTTCAGGATCCCCTGAAACCAAGCTCCTAGTTCAGTGAACAGGCATTCTTCAGGTTGTCTGGGAAATTAGAGTCCCTTGGAATGACTAAAGAACTGCTTCAAGAGAATATAAAGAAAAAGGGTCTTGGGGCAGCTAGGTGGCACAGTTGACAGAGCACCGCCCCTGAAGTCAGGAGGGCCTGAGTTCAAATCTGGTCTCAGACCAAACACTTGACACTTACTAGCTGTGTGACCCTGGACAAGTCACTTAACCCCAATTGCCTAAAAAGAAAAAAAAAGGCTCTCTAAAGGCAAAGGGGAAATCCTGGCCTGTGTTAAGTTAGAAAATGGAAGAACATGAAATGGAGAATGAAGGAAAGAGGAAAAACTATTGAACTCTTGGGTCATGGGGCTCTTTCTATTGACACTCTGAGGAGGAAGGAGTTTTTGTGCTTTGAAGAAATAAGCTATGGGTCTGTGGGAGTGATCAGAAGAGAGGTGATCCCATAATGGTCAGAAGAAGAAAAGCCCACATGGTAGCTGATTAGCGGTGCCAAGGAGGGGATTTGTCATTCAGTCACAAACGATGGAGAGACCTGCTGTCTTCCCAGGGCATAAATACAGGACATAATTGAAAGCCTTCTCAGACTTGACAGACCAGACAGCCACTGCCCACACTCCTGCTGATTCATGTGGGGACAAATCATCCTGCCAAGAGGAACCTAGAAAGTATTGTTAGGAATTAGAAAATCCTATGCAAGAAGCTGCAGACCATAGTGGAGCTTTAATCCCACTTGCCAAATGAAAGTAGGTACATCAGAAAAGACAGGTGGATTTGGGAAGTGAACAAATGCTTAAAAGTTGTATTTGAGAATGGATTGTATTGCTAGACCACAGCTTTAAATATACCAATAATGGGTCTTGGCCAGGAACAGAAATATACTTAAAGAAGATAGGTAATATATTTGCATGGAGAAATATAAAACTGATCAAAAGACCTTTAAACTAAAAGGGTAGAAGGAGGGAGAAAACTGTCTAAGTAAGTATACAGATAGTGGCAGCTAGGTGGCACAGTGGATAGAGCACTGGCTCTGGAGTCAGAAGGATCTGAGTTCAAATTTGGCCTCAGATACTTGATACTTACTAGCTACGTGACCCTGGGCAAGTTACCTAACCCCAATTGCCTCGCCAAAAAACAAACAAAAAAAAGTATACAGATATATGTATATTTTACACATATGTGTATGTGTGTGTGTGTGATAAGCTAATGTCATAGAAAATGGTAGGAATGGCAGAAGGAAATCCTTAATGGAAATGGCCACTGACAGGAGTCAATATCCAAGACGAAAACCATCAACAAAATCCATGATTTCACAGGTGCAGCTAGATGGTGCACTGGACAGAACACTGGGCCTGGAGTCAGGAGTCAGGAAGACCTGAGTTCAAATCCAGTTTCACACTTATTAGCTGTGTGTCCGAGGGCAAATCACTTAACCTGTTTCCTCATCTGTAAAATGAGGATGATACTTACACCTGCTATTGCTCACAACAGAGTTATTGTAAAGATCAAAGGAAATAAGCATTGTAAAGTACTTAGCATAGTGCCTTACATATAGTAAGCATTATTTAAATGTTAACTATTATTATTTTCAAATACACTAAATATAAGTAACAAAGTAAATTAGGGGTCCTAATACAGGAAAACAAATTGAACTTCATATTAATTGCTGTGATTTTGGAATGTTATTCATCACTAGAATAGGACTATAGAATATACCTTATTTTTTATTTTGGTCTAGACTTGTGATTCCACCTATGTAGGGAAATCTCAGTGTGGAAATTTCCTCCATCTGCACAAAGAGGCAATTTATAGTATTAGAGAATTGTCTGGAGTTGGTGTTATAGGCAGGATTTCAATTAAAGTCTTCCTGACACAAAGCCCAACATCCTAATCCACTTTGCAAAACTGCCTTAAATGCCTTACCCACAAAGAACAGTATAGACATAAGGAGAAGTTAAGTAGTATTGCATATGAAAATATACTCAGGAGAAGAAATCCAGAAACTGGAGGGGGTAGGGGAAGAGAAAGAAACATGGTTCAGAACATCTGGGTAATGATATGATGAATAGAGAAATTAAGAGACAGTGATGGGACTAGAATAAGCACCACTTGTATTTCTGTAAATAGATGAGGAATCAGATCACAAATCTGGCACTGAGGCAGGATGTGGTAGTCACTGGGAATTTCAACTACTTGGACATTTGATTAGAATGAAAGCTCCTTGAAGCAAGGGCTATTTTTCATTTTTGTTTTCATACCGCCCTGGTCAAGCATAGTGCTTTGCATATCAAGCGCTTAAGACAGTCACTGGATTGCTCCTGAGTTAACATCAGTGGGAACTCTCTTTGTGTCAAAAGCAGGGCAGCTGGTAATTCTTGACTGGTCTTAAGGATAACTCCACTCACTGTGTGATGACCAACTTTGATAGACTTAGCTCTTCTCAGCAATACAATGACCTAAGACAATTCCAAGAGACTCATTATAGAAAATGCTATCCACATCCAAAGAAACAATTATGGAGTCTGAATGCAGATTAAAGCATACTATTTTCTCTTTTTTTTTTGCTTTCTCGTGGTTTTTCCCTTTTGTTTTGATTCTTCTTTCACAACATGACTAATGAGGAAATAAGTTGTTTAATATGATTGTACATGTACAGCCTATACCAGATTGCATGTCATCTTGAGGAGGACAGAGGGGAAGGAGGCAGAAAATTTTGGAACTCAGAATCTTATAAAAGTTAATGGTTAAAACTGAAAAATAAATATATGGATGAATGAATAAATAAAAGATAACTCCATTATTGAATGGGTGAAGGAAGTGATGAGGGGAAGTGATGTTGCTGTTCTGGACCTAATTCCAACCGATAAGGGGCACCTGGCTACAGATGTAGAAATGATGTAAATTTGAGGGGAGAATAAGGTGAGTGAAGAGTGACTACTCTGTCTTTAAATTTATGATAGAGGAAGAGAGGAAAGCTAGGCATGATCTGCATTCTCAGGGTGCTTTCAGAGGAGCAGAGGATCCAGAAAAAGGAAGGTGAGAGTATCACTTACTGTAGCCTGTATTGTTTTAAGAATATCCCTTCCACATCGCAGGAGTTAGGGGCCTGGTGCCACATGCAATCTGGAAAATCTGTGTAAAATTTTTTTTGGCCCTCCCTTCATACCAGAGAAGAAGTCTGAATTATTATGGTATTAAAAAAAACACATGCTGATATTATACAATACTATACATATATTTTATGCATTTCTGAGTTTCTAAACTTTTTCTGTGTTATCTACTGGCCCTCGCCTGTTGTCTGCAGCTACTGCAAAATTCCCAAAAAATTCCCATTTAATTTCTTACACTGACCCATAATATATTGAAACCATGATGGGGAAAGTCACAAGATGGAAGGGATAACTGTAAATGTGTTCATTCCTGGGCATTAGATAGTTCTTCACTAACAAGAGAGACAGGCAAAGTATGCCCTTTGAAGATTTAAATTACAATTTGTCTTCAGCACCTCTCCCTCACCCTCCACTTCCCTTCCATTGATCTTTTCTCTTACTCTCAATATTCCATTCACACGGCCTAGGCACATAAGACTCATATGCTTCCATTTACAAAATAGAAAAGGGTGTGTCTTTAAAACTGTAAAATACACTGGTCTCATAGTTCCACCTATCAGTTGAGCAGGTAAGCAGTAAATCTATGAGAAGCCCCTACTATAAATCCTGCACTAGACTAGTTCCTGGGGATTTAAAGACAAAAACAAAAGCCTGATTTTCTCAAAGTCTTAAACAAATAGCAATGGAAGAAATACCCAGCTAAAATGAAACCCCCTTTTTCCTCTTCTGGTAACCCCCCAATATTTTGTTGGATAGAAAACTTGAAGTTGTCTTCTAGCCTCAGGATTTTTAAAAATGAAGTTCAAAAGTGCCTCAAACCAATCTTATTGCTTGGTTCGTGGCTCAGATTTAAGCCACAAATTATAAAATGATAAATAGCTTCAAATGTCTTCCAGGAAAGTCTGTATTTTCAAACTTAAGTTGTTCCAATTTGAAAGAAGTATGGAATATAAATACTGACCAACATACACATTATATTCCTGCTAAAGAATTTTTTTCTTCATGGAGATTGTTGTGGTTTCTGAATATTTTGTACAAGGAAAATGAGCAAAGGCAAAAAAAACCATTAGGGATTTCACATCCTATGTTATTAAATGCCTATGCAACAGAAGCTTTGTTTTTTCATGAACCAAAGGAATTGGAAAAAAAACCCACCAAGATCTTTTTTTCTCAACTACTTACCATGTTAGAGTAGTAAGAAATGGTTTCAGGTTTTCAAGAGGAGAGTCACTCCAAATATTGAGTATGATCAAGTAGAAAATGGCATCTCAAACTCAACATGTCCAAAATACAGGTCATTGTCTTTCTCCCAAAACTTTCCCCTCTTCCCAAGTCCCCGTTCTTGTTGAGGGCATTACCATCCTTTAAGTCAAACATGTCTGCAACCTCAGAGTTGCATTTCTGACTGTTTTGTTCCTGACTCCGATTGAATCCAGTGCTCTATCCACTAGATAAAACTTTCTCTATCTAATCAGTTGCCTAGTCTTACCAATTCTACTTTCACACATTTCTCATATTTTTCTCTTCTCCATCCACATAGGCACCATCCCAATTCAGGACTTCATTATGTCTCTCCTGGACTACACCAAAGTCTCCTACTTGGTCTCCTTGCCTGAAGTCTAGACATGTGCCCATGTTATTTATTACCCTTCCTGAAAAGCTCCAGGGACCACTTCTTGTCTCTAGGATGAAATACAAACTCTGCTGTTTGGCATTTAAAGCCTTCACAATCTGGTTCCAGCCTACCTCTTCTGGCTTTTTACACACGGATTTTATGTCCAGTCGATCTGGTCTACTTGTCATTCCTTAAATATTATATTGCAGGAATTGAATTGGTGGTTTCATCCCAGTAATCATGTGTGGAAGTATTCCTATAGGGGCCATCCTAGGGAGTGTGTACCAGAATTCCTGTGGAAATTTCTAGGGACTCCAGGATCATATGTGACAGTGCTGAAAGATTTATAAGATCTTGGAGATGATAAAGCAGTCTGCTTGTTGATCAATGAACAGGAAGAGCCAATGACTCTGCGAATCTTTATGTTTATTTATTTATTAACTTTCTCTTTTCATGCAAAGAAATTTTTCAACATTCATTTTTGTAAAATTTTGAGTTCCAAATTTTTCTCCCTCCCTTCTTTCCCTTCCCCCTCACCAAAACAGCAAGCAATCTTAAACAGATTTTTGCATTAGTCAGGTTGTGAAAGAAGAATCAGAACAAAAGGGAAAAATCATGAGAAAGAAAAGAACAAAAACCAAAAAAAAAGTGAAAATAGTATGCTTCAATCTGCATTCAGACTCCAAAGTTCTTTCTCTGGATGTGGTTAGCATTTTCCATCACAAGTATTTTGGAATTGTCTTGGATCAAAATATAGGTTCAGTAATGAAAGTGTGAACTTGAGCACACTTATATTTTTATTTTTTATGCCCCTTTCTGTAAATCTTTAAAAAAGAGTAACCTAACTTCTTCTTTCTTCTCTTCTAGGGTACAGATCCTGTTGCGATTATTCAAGCCTATTTCAAGAGGAAAGGGTAAAGGGACGACCCTCATTCTACCTTAGCAGCATGGTGACCTCAGTGAGTTTGAGCCTGGGCTGTTGACTACCTTCTCTGCTTTGTTTCCTTTCCTGAGTACAGATGTCTGAACTGCGACCTCCTGATGGACTTGTCCAGTCTTTAAGGCAAACTTGTGAGCCCAGTAGGTTGGAAATCTTGGGCTCATTAGTTGGAACTAACTGGGGAAATTTCTGCATTTGATAGGATGCCACCAGCAGGGAGAAAAGCTTAATCCCTGGGGCTCTGGGATGTTTGTAACAACCCAAATTGTTTTAGAAGGATAGACTGGCACTTCTTTTAAGTGGTTAGGCTTCCCAGGACTGAATTTGGTCTGGTTCACTTGTATGGGTTCAGAGTAGAGGTTCCCAGGGGCAGCTAGGTGGTGCAGTGGATAGAGCACTGGTCCTGAAGTCAGGAGGACCTGAGTTCAAATCTGCTCTCAGACCAAACACTGGACACTTACTAGCTGTGTAACCCTGGGCAAGTCACTTACCCCAATTGCACACACACACACACACACACACACACACGCACACACACACACACACACACACACACACACACACAAACAGAGTAGAGGTTCCCCCCCATTGGAAAGGAAGAGGCTGAAGTGTCCCAGCATCCCCTGGACCCAGCAGCAGTATTGTTCAGCTAGTCAATAAGCATTTACTAAGTTCCAACTACATGCCTGGCATTGTGCTAAGTGCCAGGGATACAAAGAAAGGCAAAAGACAGTACCTACTTTCTAGGAGCTCAGAGTCTAATGAGGAAGACAACATGCAAACAACCACATAAAAACAAGATCTATGTGTGTATGCATATACATGTAGATATATATAGATATATAGATATATAGATATATAGATATATAGATATATAGATATAATAAATTGGAGATAATAGAGGGAAGGTATTAGCATTAAAAGGGGTCAAGAAAGTCTTCTCATAGAAGATGGGACTTTAGCTAGGACTTGAAGGAAGTGAGGAGGCAGAAAGGAGGAGGAAGACTATTTCAGCTACGGGGAACAGCCAATGAAATACCAGCAGTGTCATGTCTGAGGAATAGCAAAGAGGCCAGTGTCACTGGATGGCAGAGTATGGGAGTAGGTAGTAAGAACATTCCTATTAATATGCACAAACCCTCCCCATCCCTAAAATACATTCTCTTCACTGTTTTAAGAATCCTTGTTATTTTTGTTCAGTTCAATAATGTCCAACTCTTCATGACCCCATGAACCATAACACACCTGGCCCTTCTACCCTCCACTATTTCTCAAAGTCTGTCCAAGTTTGTGTTCATTGTTTCCATGATACTGTATGTTCATCTCATTCTCTGCTGCCCCCTTTTCCTTTTGCCTTCAATCTTTCCCAGTATCAGAGTCTTTTCCAATGAGTCCTGTCTTCTCATAATGAGGCCAAAGTATTTAAGCTTAAGCTTCACTATTTGACCTTCCAGTGAAGAGTTTGAATTAATTTCTTTTAAGCATTGACTGATTTGATCTTCTTGCTGTCTAAAGGATTCTCAAAAGTTTTCTCCAGCATCACAGTTTGAAAGAATTGATTCTGTGGCACTCAACTTTCCTTGTAGTTCAATTCTCATAGCCATACATTGCTACTAAAAAACTCTCGCTTTGACTATATGGACCTTTGTAAGCAAGGTAATGTCTCTGCTTTTTAGTAGTATGCTGTCCAGATTTGCCATAACTTTCCTTCCAAGGAGTAAGTGTCTTTTAATTTCATGGCTGCAGTTGTTATCTGCAGTGATCTTTGAGCCCAAGAATATACAATTTGACATTGCTTCCAATTCTTCTACCTCTATTTGTCAGGAAGGATAGAACCAGTTGCCAAAATCTTAGTTTTTGGAGACAGTCAAGGTTATGTTACTTGCCGAGGTTCACATACTTAGCAAGTGTCTGAGGCTGGATTTGAACTCAGATCCTCCTGGCTCCAGGCCCAGTGTTCTACCAGCTAGCTGCAAACCACGCCCCCCGGCTATGTTTTTTTTTATTAATGTTAAGCTTCAAGCCAGCTTTTACACTCTCGTCTTTCACCCTCACTAAAAGGCTTCTTAATTCTTCTTCACTTTCTGCCATCAGAATGGTATTATCTGTATATCTGAGATTGTTGATATTTCTCCTGGCAACCTTAATTCTGGCTTTTGATTTGTCTAGTCTGGCATTTCATATGATGTATTCTGCATAGAAGTTAAATAAATATGTTAACAGCATACAGCCTTGTCATACTTCTTTTCCATTCTTAAACCAATCAGTTATTCCATGTTTGGTTCTAACTGTTGCTTCTTGGCCCAAATACAAATTCCTTGGGAGACAAGTAAGATGAGCTGGTACTCCCATCTCTTTGAGAACTTGCTGCATTTTCTTGTGATCCACACAGTCAAAGGCTTTAGTGTAGTCAATGACGCAGAAGTACATGTTTTTCTGGAATTCTCTTGCTTTCTCCATAATTCAGCAAATGTTGACAATTTGGTCTCTAGCTCCTCTGCCTCTTTGAAAACCAGCCTGCTCTTCTGGTAGTTCTTAGTTCACATGTTATTGAAGCCTACTTTGCAGAATCTCAAGCATAACCTTGCTGGTATATGAAATGAGTGCAATTTTTTTGGTAATTTGAGCATTCCTTGGCATTACTCTTCTTTAGGATTAGAATGTAAAACTGATCTTTTCCATTCCAGGGACTTCTGTCGAATTTTCCAGATTTGCTGTTGTAGAGAGTGAAATATGTCTACAGCATCATCTTTTAGGATTTAAAAAAGCTCAGCTGGAATTCCATCATGTCCACCAGTTTTATTGTTAGCAATACTTCCTGAGGCCCACTTGACTTCTTTCTCTAGGATGTCTGGCCCTAGACAAGTACCCACACCATCCTGGTTATTAGTGATGTTAAGATCTTTCTTGTATAGTTCTTTTGCATATTCTTTCCACTTCTTCTTAACCTCTTCTGCTTCTGTTAAATCCCTACCATTTTTATCTTTTATCATGCCCATTTTTGCATGAAACATTCCCTTGATATCTCTAATCTTCTTCAAGAGATCTCTTCTCTTTCCCTTTCTTTTGTTTTCTTCTATTTCTTGCATTGCTTAAGAAAAATTTATTGTCTCTCCTTGCTATTCTCTGGAATTCTGCATCCAGATGGGTATATCTTTCCCTTTCTCCTTTGCTTTTCTTCTTTCTTCAGCTATTTGTAAAGCCTCATCAGAGAGCCATTTTGCTTTCTTGCTCTTCTTTGTCTTTGGAATGTTTTCATTGCTGCCTCCCATACAATACTGTGAATCTTGATCCATAGTTCTTCAAGCACTCTATCTACCAGATCTAATCCCTTAAACCCATTCATCTTTTCCACTTCGTATTCATAAGGGATGTTATTTAGGTCATACCTATATGGTCTGATGACAGTCTTTGGATCCCTTCAAAGTTCAATTGAAATGATAGTCCCCCCAAATGATAGTCTATACCTGAAACTCCTGTCTCACACACACACTCACACTCATAAATATCCTCCCCTATCCCCACCCTCAGTTGAATTTAAATTCCTTGAGGGCTGGGAAAAAATGTTTCAAGTTTCTGTGTATTCCCACTACCTACCATAGTGCCTGGAACATAGTAGGTGCTTAATAAATGCTGTGCCACTGTTTGGCTGAAAGGCTTTTTGCCATAAAAAATCCTTTTAAATTATGTGGAGTTGCACTTTGTCTTTTGAATTCATTTAAGAGGTCATATGTGAAATGGGAAAAAATGAAAATTTAGCAAATTCATAGTTATTCAGTGTTGAGTTAATCAAGTGCTTTGCAGGCTTTCTTGCAATGATGATACACATTAACTAGTCAAGTGACAAAAAAATGAAACTCAAATGATTATTTGGAGCTGCAACAAAAAGCCCTTCAATCTATAATATTTCTACAATAACAGTAATTGTGTAGTTTTCTACTGTTGTGCAATAATTTAAATTATTTACATAAATATTTTAATTCTATATTCAGTAAAGCATACAGCCTAACTCACAATATAAGCTATGAACAGTATTTATTGAGCATATCTTTGGTGTTTCTATAGTTTTGGAATAAACATGACATAGTTTTTGCTAGGATTCCACAAATGATTGAAAAACTGGCTTGGTTGTATTCACTTTTGGAAAGCTGCCCTTAATCACAGAAGACAGTAGTGAAAATATAATTCATATGGCATAGGACATGCCACAGTACAGTCTGTGGTTCTAAAATTCCTTAGAGGCACTGGTCCATGGCTCAGTTCATGCATACATAGATACATTCCCTTTCTACCCTGGGACAGCCAGCTCTGAAACTCAGGGAAAGCCCATTAATCCAGGGGGCCTTAGACTTCAGTGTATACCTAAACCTTTTGTGACATATATTTCAATTAATCATAAGCAGAACCTCATTTATTTAGATTTCTATAAATTCAGGAGATATAAATTTGACACACTAAGGACATTTAACTCATAACAGCAGCTATTCAAACTGAAAAAATCTATGATTTAGGTCTGATAGCAATAGTACAAATATAATATCAACTCAGTAAAACAGAAATACTTTGAGACCCCATTGTTCTAGGCCTAGTATTGTTTCTGTGTGCCATGCTGGCTTATGGAGCAAACTTACATAACAGGCCAACAGCCATCTTTAAAATAAACAAACATGTTTGCATTGTGCCAAATTACAGAATACTGGATATCCAATTGGGTAGTGCAGAATTCATACAAATCACTTTTCCTCTTCCTGTCTCCTGCAGCATGAGTTTGTCACGGTTGATCAGTCAACATTACGTATATATAAAACTGTCGGTTTCAGAAACTCTCTTTATTAAATGCCTGCCGGTGAAAGAAAGATTCCTTCACATAATCTATCCACCTTGGGAATAAGAAATATCTATTACAGGCCTACTTTTTCTCAAATGTGCAGGTATTTCTTTTGGATTATTGCCAGACTGAAGCAGATCGATTCCTGACATAAAGTGAGAAGGAATATGTCTCTTCACTTGGAAGATGAGTGGAAACAAGAAAATAATACTATAAGCTTAACCTTTTCTTCTTTATGAAAGCAGAAATCTGCCCTCATGAAAATTAATAATAATTATAAAAATTTTTGCATGGTTTGTGAAAGGGAAAAATGACTTTTTATATGAGGGGTATTCTGGAATAGCAAAAATTATCTTATTTTAATGATGATTTAGATTCTGGTAGAAAAGCTAATTACACATTTAATATTCAGGAAATTGGGGGGTTTTTTTCTTCATATGAACTCATTTTGATGGCTAGGACATGATGTTATTGTAGGGGAAAAACACACTTAAGACTTGTTTTTCACCTATCCTGATGCTTAAGTTTTGGCTTAAACTTTTTCCTTTTCCCGCTGTGACATGTTAAAAGTAGGTCTTGTCAGTGCAGATAACCAGCTACATACTGGGCTTCAGCTGTGATTCAAAGTAAATTATCTACATTGTAATGAATTAGAGGAGAAAAAGAGGCAGCCCTAGGGACTCCCATGGTAGAAACAGGAAATCCTGCCCTGTCAGGAAATCCTTTGGGCCCCTCTCACCTTTAACTTCCTTAAGCCCCATACCACTTATGTAGATAAATTGCTCTATACCTTTCCATCTTGGGAGGATGTTTATTTAACATCACAATTCTCACTAAGCAGATGTGCGATTATCCACATTCAAAAGACTTTGTCCTCTGACATGCTTTTCTTTCCCATACTCTGATTATAAGCTATGGTCTATGTTCCTCAAAGGGAAGGCCCTACAGCTAACAGTTATGGGAATTTCTTCCCAATTCTCTCTTTCTACCTAGCTTTAAAGGCTGAAGCAATTCATTCCCTGGAGGGATATCTAAAGATAAATCCTTTGTGAAGAAATGAACCCAGAGAACTAGGAACAGCTTGTGTCACTGAAACTCAAAGCCCCTTCCCTTAGAGTTTTTCTTTCCCTCTTACAATGAAACCATATTTCAACTGATCCCTAAAGGAATTTGACTTTTTCCACTGGTTCAGGTGGATGGAGATCAGAAAACCCCAGGGCTCGGGTTCTTAACCTGGGATCCAATCTGTTTCAGGGGAGAGGGGTCTCTGAAATTGGATGGAAAAAAATCATATCTTTATTTCAATATAATTGGTTGACTTTGTAATTCCATAATTTTATTCTAAGCATTATTCTAAGCAGTTCTTAGAAAAGAACTGCCAAGAGGGTCTGTGAATAGTAAAACAAAACAGTCTACAAAATCAACAAGTTGTCCAGTTATAAAGATGAAGCTCTTCAATCATAGTCTTTAAAGTTTTATTCTTACCTGTAGCCCAGCCCTACGTCTAAGTCGGTGTCAACCATAGTAGCCATAGTTAAAGCTAGTTTTTCTCTTAAGTGAAGTTATACTCCTTCAGATGTAGTGTAATACAGCAGAGAGACCACTAGACTTGGAGTCAGTCAATTAATAAGCATTTCTTAAGCACTTACCATATATTAAGCCCTAGAGATACAAAGAAAGGCGAAAATGTGAACCCTGCCTTCAAGTAACTCACATTCTAACGCAGGAGAGAAAGCGTAAGCAACTATGAACCTATAAGATATACACAGAATAGGTGAAGACCTTGTTCTGAGTCCTAGCTCTGATGCTTACTAGCTGTGTGACCATGGACAAGTCATAACCCTTCCAGTCTTTCTCTTTACAATAAAGTTGCATTACCTATCTCATGGGCTTGTTTTGAGGAAAGTGCTTTGTAAAAAACTATAAATATACTTCATAATGTGAAGGGCTGAATCTCTCCCAATCCTGCCCCAGGTACATTCCAAAACGAAGAGACACAACTCAATGGGAGTATTAAGAAGCTCTTCCTAAGTGAGTCTCAATTCTAATCTAAAGATCAGAGAACTGGACTCTTCCAGCGTTATACAGGCAAAGTTGGAACCAGAAGTAGTGTTGGCCACATTTCTTCACTTGCTCAGGCATTACTTTTGGTATTAATTCCTTACCCATGTACAAAATACTTCATGACTGTGACTAGCAATTTTGCTGCGTACACAGGGAACAGGGCATTCTAAGGCAATGAGAAGCTTTAGTTACATATGCCTTCTACTACTGATGAGTAACTAAAGTTCTTCCACAAGAATGCTTCCTTACTCTTGTGTACTAGTTGGCATGCTATCTTACCACAGCTTGTGTGTGGGTGATGTCTCACCTCACAAATTTGTGTGATATGTGCCACAAAATACCATAGTCCTAACTCAATTTTGGATTCAAGTTTTCTGTTTGAAATTGCTTCATAATCATAGAACTTCAAAAGTTCACAGATTTAAAGAGCTGTAAGGGTTTAGAATAGAGTGCAGTAATAATCAGTGCAGCTAGTTCCAAAATGACCATGCATCTGACTACTGAAGTCCTAGGTACCTGATGGAAATAAACAACAAAAAAAAATCTTTAATATCTTCACCAAGGAATGGATTATTTTTGAGGTCACTAAGTCTTGGGAAAGTTCTGGGTTTGTAACAATTATATAAAAACTCTTCACGGAGTAATTCTGTAAATGTGATATTTTTAAGCCAAATCTTAAAGTTTGTATTTTGGTAAATCAACATGTAACCATGCTGTATTTTAAAGGTATAAATCTCAGCATCTTTATGGTGTGCACCTGGAACAATGTGTTTTAATATCTCACAGATTCTGGAGCTCTTACATATATTGCTTATATTAAGCTTCATATAAAAATAAAGGTTCCCTCTTTTCTCTTCAGACATCATGTGTTTCTACATTTAAAAGCTGAAACAAAACATTTAAGAATTACCACTTCACAGTGGACTTTTTCTCTCTCTCATATCTGTGTTTATATGGATTTTAGTAAGTTCATAAAATCTGCAGTAAGTTTCATGAAAATAGTCATTGGTTCAGACAATCATATGAAAGCAATGAAAGAAAATAGCTTTGCAGTCATGGATCAGAAAGCATTTGAAAAAATTCATTTAACACTTATGTAAAAAGTATCTGAGAGAAGGCAAAGTGGAGCACAAAGAAGTATTTCATTGTGTTTTTCTCAAGGTCATATATCTAGAGACTAGCAGGATGAAGTAATCAATGCAGGGATCATAATTTTTCCCCATTTCTGGCTTCAGATATTATGTCAAAGGATCAGGGAGAGTGAAACTCCACCTTCAATATATGGGTTTGGGAAAGTGACCACCCGCATTGAAGATTCTGTGGGCAATGTGCTAATCTGAATTGCTACTTTAGTTTTATGCAAAAGATGCATTCCTTAAAAGTAATACAGAAATCCAATGTCTATAAATTGAATCATATTTTAAGGGCATTGGGGAGTCCAATGAACCCTATAGTAAATCTTTTATCAAAGTAGAAAATTCTTTAGAAAAACCAAGTTGGGTGGAGCCAAGATGGTGGAGTTAAGGCAAGAATTTGCCTGAGCTCTCCCCCAAACTCCTCCAAATACTTTTTTAAAATGACCCTAAACAACTTCTAGAGCAGCAGAACCCACAAAAGACAGAGTGAAACAAATTTACAGCACAAGACAACCTGGAAGGTCTATAGGAAAGGTCTGTTGCACCAGGCTAAGAAAGGATTGCAGTCCAGCGTGGGCTGGGCCAGCACAGACCGGGCACTGCTGAACACCAAACACAACTTGGAAAGTCACTAGGAAAGGTCTATTGGGCCTGGGTGAGAGAGGAGTGCCGTCTAGTCCTGGCCCCAACACAGCCCCAGCCGCCAGCAAACCAGAAGCAGGCCTTGGGAGTGACTGAATCATCACCGGCACCAGTAGCAGCTGCTTCTGGAGCTCTCAACCCACAGATGGTAAGGGGATCAAACAAAACGTCAGAAGGAGATTGCAGGGGTCTCTTTGCTAGCGCTGAGGCAGGACTCTGTTACTTTGCCCATACTTCAATCTGGGTTGAAATCCTGGGTGACAGTCCTGGGTGGAAGAGTATGAGCATAGCAGAGCTTGTGGTGGTATTGGAGAGAGAACCCTCCTCACAGTTCAAAGGCAGAAAAGAGTGCTTGTGGTCACTCACAGACCAGAGCACAGGCCAGGAGAGGAGTGACCACCTCTCCTCAGATCATACCACCTTGGATAAACTAAAAACTTACAGGTCTCTAGAAGTATCTCTGAAAACAGCTGCACAAAAACCATGAAGCTTGGGAAAGTTTGCCCTCCACGCTGGAAGCAGAGCCCTACCTTAACAAAAAGTTTAAAAGTCAAGTAATTGGCTGGGAAAATGAGCAAACAATTGAAAAAACACTGACTATAGAAAGTTACTTTAGTGACAAGGAAGATCAAAACATACAATTGGGAGAAGACAACAGAGTCAAAGCCTCCAAGAAAAATATGAATTGGTCTCAGGCTATGGAAGAGCTCAAAAAGGATTTTGAAAATCAAGTAAGAGAAGTAGAGGAAAAATTGGGAAGAGAAATGAGAGTGATGCAAGAAAATCATGAAAAATGAGTCAACAGCTTACTCCAAAAATACTGAAGAAAATAACACCTTAAAAAATAGCCTAACCCAAATGGAAAAAGAGGTCCAAAAAGCCAATGAGAAGAATGCCTTAAAAAGCAGAATTGGTCAGATGGAAAAGGAAATCCAAAAGCTCACTGAAGAAAATACTTCCTTAGAAATTGGAATGGAGCAATTGGAAGCTAGTGACTTTAAGAGAAAGCAAGACATTGTAAAACAAAACCAAAAGAATGAAAAAATAGAAGACAATGTGAAATATCTCATTGAAAAAACAACTGACCTGGAAAATAGAGCCAGGAGAGATTGTTTTAAAATTATTGGACTATCTGAAAGCCATGATCAAAAAAAGAGCTTAGACATCATCTTTCAAGAAATTATCAAGGAAAACTACTCTGATATTCTCGAACCAGAGGGTAAAATAGAAATGGAAAGAATCCACCATTCACCTCCTGAAAGAGATCCTCAAAGGAAAACTCCTAGGAATATTGTAGCCAAATTCCAGAGTTCCCACATCAAGAAGAAAATATTGCAAACAGACAGAAAGAAACAATTCAAGTATCGTGGAAACACAATCAGGATAACTCAAGATTTAGCAGCTTCTACATTAAGGGACCAGAGGGCTTGGAATATAATATTTTGGAGGTCAAAGGAAATAGGATTACAGCCAAGAATCACCTACCCAGCAAAACTGAGTATAATCCTTCAGGGGAAAAAATGGTCATTCAGTGAAATAGGGGACTTTCAAGCATTCTTGATGAAAAGACCAGAGCTGAATAGAAAATTTGACTTTCAAATACAAGACTCAAGAGAAGCATGAAGAGGTAAACAGGAAAGAGAAATCATAAGGGACTTATTAAGGTTGAACTTTTTACATTCCTACATAGAAAGATGACATTTGCAACTCATGATACCTTTGTCAGTATTAGGGTAGTTGGAGGGAAAAATTATATGTGTAGATAGATAGATAGATAGATAGATAGATAGATAGATAGATAGATAGATAGATAGATAGATAGATGGCACAGAGTTGAAGATGAAGGGGTGATATCTGGAGAATAAAATTAAGGAGTGAGAAAGGATTATACTGGGAGAAGGAAAAAGGGAGAGGTAGAATGGGGTAAATTATCTCACATAAAACAGACAAGAAAAAGGCTTTTGCAGTGGATGGAAAGTGGGGGAAGGTGAGAGGGAATGAGTGAATCTTATTTTCATTGGATTTGGCTTAAGGAGAGAATACCATACACACTCAATTGGGTATGGAAATCTATCTTACTCTACAGGAAAATAGGGGGGAAGGGGATAAGAGATCAGGGGGATGATAGAAGGGAGGGCAGATTGGGGGAGGTGGTAATCAGAAGCAAAAACTTCTGAGGATGGACAGAGTCAAAAGAGAGAATAGAATAAATGGGTGGCAGGATAGGATGAAGGGAAATATAGTTAGTTTTCCACAACATGACTACTATGGAAGTGTTGCATGACTACCCATGTATAACCTGTATCAAGTTGCTTGCCTTCTCGATGAAGGTGGGTGAGGAAGGAGGAAGGGAGAAAATTTGGAACCCAAAGTATTAAAAACAAATGTTAAAAATGTTTTCACATGCAACTGGGAAATAAGATATACAGGCAATGGGGTATAGAAATCTATCCTGCCCTACAGGAAAATAGAAGGGAAAGGGGATAAGAGAAGGGAGGGCAGATTAGGGGAAGAGGTATGCAGAATGCATGCCATCTTGGGGCGGTGGGGGGAGTGACATGATGGTGAGAAAATTTGGAACTCAAAATCTTATGGAAGTGAATGTTGAAAACCAAAAATAAATTAATAATAAAAGGTAAACAGGAAACAGAAAGGGACTTATTAAAGTTAAATCGTTTACATTCCTATATGGAAAGATATTTGTAACTCATAAGACCTTTCTCATTATTAGGGTGGCTAGAAGGAGTATATATAGACAGAGGGTACAGGTGAGTTGAATATGAAGGGATGATATCTAAAAAATAAAATTAAGGGGTGAGAGATGAATGTACTGGGAGAAAGAGAAAGGAAGAGGTGGAATTAAAGAGGCAAGAAAAAGCTTTTACAGTGGAGGGGAACAGGGAAGGAAGTGAGAGGGAATGAGTGACCCTTACTCTCATCAGAATTGGCTTAAAGAGCGAATAACATACACACTCAATTGGGTATAGAAATCTATCTTACCCTATAGGAAAGCAGAGGGGAAGGGGACAACAGAAGAGGGGGTGATAGAAGGGAGGGCAGATTAGGGGAAGCGGTAATCAGAAGTAAACACTTGAGGAGGGACAGGATGAAAGGAGAGAACAGAATAAATAAGGATAGGAGGGAGGGAAATATAGTTAGTCTTTCACAACATGACCGCCTCACAGAGTTGTTATGAAGTGCTTTGCATGACTACACATGTATAGCCTATATTGAATTGCTTGTCTTCTCAATGGAGGGGGGAAGGGAGAGAATTTGGAACTCAAAGTTTTAAAAATGAATGTTAAAAATTGTTTTTTACATGTAACTGGGGAAAAAATGAAGTACAAAAAAAGTCATTGCATTTGTTTTATAAATTTGTATTTTAACATAGTTTGCTTAGATGCAAGTGACTATTTCATTTTCAGAGATTTAAATGAAACTACTTAATTAGTGGAGCAATATTAAGGAAAAGTATAGCTTCCAAGTATTCTTGTGCCTAATTTAAACCATGTTGAAACAATAATTGGCAGTTTTTAATCTGTTACATATTTGCTATAGAAATAATTTATTGTTTGATTTTCAAAATTCTTTTTTAAGGAGACATCTTTCTCAAAAGGCTTAAATTCAAGTGGAACATGGTTAGCTGGTGTGCCATTAAGGCCTTAATCATATTACAAAGACTTAGAAAGCTTATTACGTATTATTATTACTTATTATCATATTACAAAGCTTACAAGGAAAAGATAACTCCTTTAAAAGTTCTTTTGGGAGAAAACAAGGAAGATGGCTTAGGGGAACTCATAGATTCTACAAACTTCAGTTGGTTAACCAAATTTTATTCTGCATTCTGTACATTAAGCAAGTACAATTTTACAATCCAGTTGCTGAAATGTACCTATATAAGTAGCTAGCAGATAGAGCACTGGGCCTGGAGTCAGGAAGACCTGAGTTCAAATTCGACCTCACTTACTAGCTTGTGTGACTCTGGACAAGTCAGTTACCATCTCTTTGCCTCTGTTTCTTCAACTGTAAAGTGAGGATAACAGTATCATTTACCTCACAGAGTTGTTATGAAGATCAAATGAGATAATATTTGTAGAAATGCTTAGCACAGTACCTGGCACATAATAGGCACTACATAAATACTTATTCCCTCTTATTTGCAAATGACCAGGCCTGCACAATCTTTTTTATTGAAAAGCATGTAAAACACTTGACACTTACTAGCTGTATGACTCTAGGCCTAAAGAAAAAAACCCACCAAAAAAAAGCATGTAAGGCCACTTAAAAACATTAAGATTAATGACAATACTACCCAAATTAATTTAAAAATTAATACTAATACCAACCAAAAAACCTCCCTCTTTCTGTCAAGGGAAGTCATGGAATGTTCATAAACTCAGTTCTTGACATTTCCTTTTCCTTCAACTCCCATATCCAATCAGTTACCAAGTCTTTTTGAATTCCACAACATCTTTTGCGTTTATCCTCTCCTCTTCATATGAACACTAATCTAGTTCAAGCAATCAACACCTTCTCCCTGGACCATTAAAAAAGCATTCCCCAATTGATCCTCCACTTTTGGGCTCTCCTCTTTCCATTCTCCACACATTGATAAAGCATTTATTAAGTGCTTACCATATTCCAGGCACTACATACATTAGGTACTGGTGATACAAATTCAACGACCAAGACAGTGCCTACTCTCAAAAAGCTTAAATTTTAAAGGAGGAAGAACTCATTAAAGGGGAGCTGAGAAGTGGGGCAGGGAGGATAGGTGCTTTACCAAGAGTGGAACACTCAGGGAAAGTACCATGGAAGCCCAAGCCTCCAATGTAAAAACTGATAAGATAAAGTAAGAACTGACTCTAGGAGAACTGAGAGAACCAGGGGCAGACTCCAGGTTACCACTGGGGAGGAAGTAGAGGTGATACTCGGAGTGAAAGCAGCATGGCATGGAATGTCTGGAAGTGTCAAAAAAAAATCTTCCTAATGCACAGGTTTGATTATGTCCCTCCCCAGATCAAAATTCTTAGTAGTTCCTTAATGCCTCTAAGATTAAACTACAAACTCCTTAGATTAACATTTAAATCTCTTCATAATCTTGCTCTAACCTATTTTTCTAAACTTATTGTTCCCTATATTATTTCCCTTCATTCAATTCAACAAACATTTATTAAGCATCTACTATGAGCAATGCATTGTGCCAACCACCAGGAACAAAAAAATCCGTCAACTGGGCAATGGCTAAAACATATTGTGGCATATGAATGCATGATTTTTTAAATGTAAATTTATTTATTTTTATTTTCAACATTTACTTCCACGAGATTTTGAGTTCCAAATTTTCACCCCATCTCGCCCTTCCCCCACCCCAAGATGGCATGCATTCTGAATACCCCTTCCCCTAGTCTGCCCTCTCTTCTATCTCTTCCCCCCTTCTCTTATCCCATACCCCTTCTATTTTCCTGTAGGGCAGGATAGATTTCTGTACCCCATTTCCTGTTTTTCTTATTTCCCAGTTGCATGTGTAAATATTTTTTTTTAAACGTGTATTTAAAACTTTGGGTTCAAAATTTTCTCCCTTCCTCCCTCACCACCCACCCTCATTGAAAAGGCAAGAAACTCAATATAGGTTATACATGTGCAGTTATGAAAACACTTCCATAGTAGACATGTTATGAAAAACTATATTTCCCTTAATCCTATCTTGGCCCCCCATTTATTCTTTCTTTTGACCCTGTATCTCCTCAGAAGTATTTGCTTCTGATTATCCCCTTTCCCAATCTGCCCTCCTCTCTATCATCCACCTGCTCTCTTGTCCCCTTCTCTCCCCATTTTCCTGTAGGGTAAGACAGATTTCCATACCCAATTGAATGTGTATGTTATTCCCTCCTTAAGCCAAATCTGATGAGAATAAGATTCACTCATTCTCTCTCACCTTCCCCTATTTTCCCTCCACTTTAAGAGCCTTTTCTTTTGTTTTTTTTTGTACTATACCCCATTCTACCTCTCCCTTTCTTCTTCTACTATAATCCTCTCTCACCCCTTAATTTCATTCTCCAGATATGACCCCTTACACTTCAACTCACCTTGTGCCCTCTATGTATCTATCTATCTATGTATCTATCTACCTATCTATCTGTGCATACATATAACTTTTCCCCTCCAACTACCCTAACACTGACAAAGGTCTCATGAGTTATAAATATCGTATTTCCATGCAGGAACATAAACAGTTCAACCTTAATAAGTCCCTTACGACTTCTCTTTCCTGTTTACCTCTTCATATTCCACTTGAGTCTTGTATTTGAAAGCCAAATTTTCTATTCAGCTCTGGTCTTTTCATTAAGAATGCTTGAAAGTCCTCTATTTCACTGAATGACCATTTTTCCCCCTGAAGGATTATACTCAGTTTTGCTGGGTAGGTGATTCTTGGTTGTAATCCTATCTCCTTTGCCCTCCGGAATGTTAAGTCCATGCCCTCTGGTCCTTTAATGTAGAAGCTGCTAAATCTGGTGTTATCCTGATTGTGTTTCCACCATACTTGAATTGTTTCTTTCTGGCAGCTTGTAATATTTTCTCCTTGACCTGGGAACTCTGGAATTTGGCTACAATATTCCTGGGAGTTTTCCCTTTGGGGATCTCTTTCAGGAGGGTTGTGGATTCTTTCAATTTCTATTTTGCCCTCTGGTTCTAAATATCAGGGCAGTTTTCCTTGATAATTTCTTGAAAGATGATGTCTAGGCTCTTTTTTGATCATGGCTTTCAGATAGTCCAATAATTTTTAAATTTCTCTCCTGGATCTATTTTCCAGGTCAGTTGTTTTTCCAATGAGATATTTCACATTTTTCTATTTTTCATTCTTTTGGATTTGTTTTATAGTGTCTTGATTTCTCATAAAGTCACTATCTTCCAATTGCTCTATTCTATTTTTTAAGGAAGAATTTTCTTCAGTAAGCTTTTGGACTTCCTTATTCATTTGGCTAATTTTTCTTTTTAGGGCATTCTTCTCATTGGCTTTTCGGACCTCTTTTTCCATTTGGGTTAGGCTATTTTTTAAGGTGTTATTTTCTTCAGTATTTTTTTGGGTCTCCTTTAGCAAGCTGTCAACTTGTTTTTCATGATTTTCTTGCATCACTTTCATTTCTCTTCCCAGTTTTTCCTCTACTTCTCTTACTTGCTTTTCAAAATCCCTCTTCCAAGGCCTGGAATTGATTTATATTTTTCTTGGAGGCTTTGGATGTAGGAGCTTTGACTTTGTTGTCTTCTTCTGGTTGTATGTTTTGACCTTCTTTGTCACCAAAGTAAGATAATATAGTCTGACTCTTTTTGCGCTGCTTGCTCATGATCCCGGCCAATTACTTGAGTTTTAAACTCTTTGTTAAGAGTCTGCTTCCAATGTGGAGCATGTACTGTCCCAAGCTTCAGGGGTTTGTCCAGCTGTTTTCAGAGATACTTGTAGGGACCTGTAAATTTTCAGTTCTTCCAAGGTGGTATGATAAGGGGCAAGGTGTTTACTCCTTTCTTGGCCTGTGCTCTCGTCTGAGTGACCACAAGCACTCCTTTCTGTCCTGGAACTGTGAGGAGGGTTTTCTCTGTACAGCCACTACAAGCTCCACCAAGCCAGCGCTCCTCCTTGTCCCAGGACCGCCGCTCAGAACTGTGACCCAGATCCAAGCATGGACAAAGCAAGAATTCCTGCCTCAGCACCAGCAAGGAGATCCCTGCAATTCACCTCTGATCAGCCAATGGATTCCCCCTCAGTCTGTGGGCTGGAAGCTCAGGAGGCCAGTCAAGGTCCCCAGGGTCCACACTCTGTGCTCTCAGGGAACTGGAGCTGAGACCCCTTGCTCCACTCTCAGCATGACAGAAACAGACTTTTCCCACTAACCTTCTGTTGTCTTTGGTGTTCATGTGTTGAGAAGTCTGGAAGCCACCACAGCTGCCCGAGATTCAGTCCTCTGAGGCCTGCTCCAGCCTGCTTGCCCACATCGTGCTTAGCTCCTCTCTCCGCCCAGCACAATATACCTATCTGATCAACCATCCAGGTTCTCTTGGGCTGGAAATTTGCTGCACTCTCTCTTTTTGTGGGTTCTGCTGCTTTCACTCTGCCGTCTTGGCTCTGCTGCTGAATGTATGATTATTCCATAAGAAATGATGAAAGACAGGATTTCATAGAATCCTGAGAAGTATGAAGTGATATAGAGCAAACCAAACAGAGTCAGAAAAACCATTTATACAAATGACAACATTGTAAATAAAAACATAAAAACAACAGAAAGACTTAAGAATGCTGATTAAAGCAATGACCAACCATATTCCACAGGACCTAAGATGAAGTATGCTACCCACCTTCCTGTAAGAGAGCTGAGAGATTTAAGGTGTAGAATGAGACAATACATTTCTGAACACTGTGAACAAGTTTTAATTGTGCTTATCTTTTACAAGAGTTGAATTGTTTTTCTGTTTTTAATTGGGTGAAGGTACTTTGAAAAGCAATGCTGACATCCGAAAAAAGAAAAAGGTCATTAAAACATTGTAAAAGGTGGTACAGAGAACAGTTCAAAAGCAAGAACAAACTAGCAGGACAATTTTGAAGTAATATGTTGATTTGTAAGAGATTCAATTTCATATATTATCCCTTTTGTATAACATTTTGCATGAAAAGTGTTTTATTTTGGTGTTAAGCTCAAAATAAAGTTAAAAAACCCAAGAAAGCCCTTATGACCATACATGTTTCCTTATGAGGAAACTAAGGCTGAGATAAATTGAGAAACTTGCCCAAGATCACAAGGTAGCAGGGCCCAGAGGAACCCCCTCCATTTTTTTTAAGGTAAAGAAAAATGATGCCAGGAGAGAGGAAGCTCGGTTTCCCGCTGGCTCACGCCGCCTCCTCAGGCTTAGCTCCCTAGAGAAGTTTCGCGTCCGTGGACGGAACAAGTTTCTCTCTCTCTTTCCCGAAAAACCACCTCACCGCCTCACGGAGATTGTTTTAAAAACCTACTCAGGCGGCGTCGGGAGCAGAGGCTGCACTATTCCCGCCGGCTAGGGGCGCAAGAGATCACAGTGCGCCGGCGCATCAATTCGTCTGGCGGTTGGTCCGTAGAGTCGTAAGGGGACGGTTAAGGGGGGGTGGGGGGAGGCGATCTGGCCTATCCTGGCCCTCCTCCTCTGATCCGTCAGAGCCGGGGGGCGGAGTCGGAAGCTGGACATGGCAGTGGGGGTAGAGGGATGGGGGAGGGGAGAGACGGCGGCGGCGGCACGTGAGGCGCGGGGGGCGGGGCGCGCGCCTCTGCCTGAAAGGGAGGCCGGGAGGAGCGCGGGGCAGTGAAGCTTCCCATTCTTGCTGGGGCTGGGCACTAGTGGAGCTGTCGGTCACAACGCTTCTGACGGGCCGAACCGACAGACGGGCGGGCAGACGGACAGACTGAGTGGCAGAGACGAGCGACGCGAGCCTAGCCGGACCCGCCCCAGCCCGGCCCGGCCCGGCCCAGCCCAGTCCGGCAGGACTCGAGCGAGTGGGGCAGGCTCAGCCGGGGCGCGCACGCCGCCTACCCCGCTGAATGAAGTGCCCGCCCCGCGGAGCCCCGATCCCTGCGCCTTGGCCGCAAGATGGACGGTTTCGCCGGTAGCCTCGGTGAGTGCGGCCAGGGACTGAGGCGGACCCTCACCCCCTGCCCACCGGGGAGGGAAACCCCTCCTCCCCTCGCCTCGTCTTCTTTCCTCTCCTGGGGGGAGGGGGAATTCCAGCTCCTCCGCTCTGCCCGGAGGGTGACCCCGGAACCCCCTCCCTCAGCCCAACCCCCCCCACACCCATCGCCCCGTCCGCAGTCTCCCCTAGAGGTGGCCGCTGTTTTCGTCCGGGAGAGTGGCTGCTCTCCCCCTCCTCTTTCAAAGCAAGGACCTCCCTCCGCCCCCCTTCGAGTGAAAACACCTTTGGTTTTCCTGCAGGCCCTTGACCCTCCCCCCATACTCCCAGTCCCCACCCCCTGGAAGGAGGGAAGGAGAGGAGTGGAGTGTAGGAAAGTGCGGTGCAGGTACCAGGTGAGAGGCATCACTTGCAGATTGTAGCAGTCTCGAGCTTGTTCTATGGAGGGGCGGAGGGGAGAACCCTCCTTAGAGCCAGAGGGAAAGCAGAAGTGTCCTTCTGGCCTTGCAAGTATGTGTGGGGAGGAGCAGTCCTGCCAAAAATCTTGTACGCCAAGGGGGCTCTTTTTAAAAGGAGGAAAGGAATCTCTTCTTTTTTGGCTTCCTCCCCTTTTTATGCAAAGGGGAAAGAAGAAAAGTATTGGGGAAAGAGGGGGTCGGAGAGAGTTGAGAACCTTGTTTCCCTACTTCTGTTTTAAATGAATGAAGAAGACGAGAGTGAATTCTGTTGTTGCCTAAAGGAGTCAGAACTCCAGGCTGGTACTCCAGGGCACTCTGATCTGTGTCTGGAATTACTATTCTGTGAGGCCAGTGGAATCTGGTTACTGTAAAGATTGTTTCTCCCTCCATCATAACATTTGAGATCAGTTACTGGGCTCTAGCTGATGCTGCAGTTATGTGATGCCTGCTGCTGGATTTGCATTTTGAGGTTTGGGGACCAGAGGCTGAGTATTTTCTGTGGAGGGCACTCATCTTTAGATTTTTCCTTCCCCTGTTTTTGATTTGTAAAACCCTAGTTGGTTGACTGTACAAGGCACAGTCAAAAGCCACACTTTCATCTGTCCACATACTTTGAGACTAGTATGGTTTAGCATGGTTTTAAGGGAAAACATTAAAGTCAGTTCGGTACATTAAAGTGTTGTTTATCACGAAATAATCAAAGCCCAGTAATCATATTGCCTTCACTGGGAACAATTATAGTAGTTTATGTGGAGTAGATTGGAGTGGTGCTGAAGAGAATCTTAGAGAATAAAGCTTTTCAGGCTACCATTGATAAAGGCACCCTGTGGCACATTCTTTAACCCAGTTTCACATATATTGGGATTATTCTATCTTTATGCTATCTAGAGAGGCATCAACTATACAAAGATCTTACATTGATTTCTTTCCAGTTGATATTTTGGATGGCAGGTCTGCCCTCTTTATTCATAAAACAGTAGTGAGATCTGAAGTAGGTATGTGTGCCAGACCAAAATGCAGCTTGAGTGCTTTTGAGATGATTGTGGGCATTCAACTGTTCTCTGGACAGCTGTTTTACAGCTTCCAAGCCTGGAGGAATGATAGAGATCATGTGGAAGTCCTACATGTGATCATGTAGGATCACCTTTGAGACTGCTTTTTTCAGAGGCATTCATTGCCTCTGTTTCTGAAGTCATAGGCTTGTAGCTTTAGAATGTGGAGGTCCTTTAGTCCAACCAACTTTCCCGTTTTACAGGTGATGAAACTAAAGCTTAGGGAAGCTAAGTGATTTGTTTGTAGTCACACAGGTAATAGCAGCATGTGCTGGGGCCAAAATTTGAACCTAGGGTCTTCTGGTTGAAGCTACACTCTTTCTACTACACTAGGCTCAATCTTAAGTTAACTCCACTAGAAATTGTAGTTGCATAGAGTTAGCAAAGATAATGTTGTGGAGAGATGTTTCTCAACACTTGAGAATAGGTGTTGAAATAGTAAAAAGGATTTAAAAGTTATACAGAAATTTGTGTGGGGATTCAACTTTTTAAAGTGCATTAATGTCATTTGTTGCACTTGGATTTTTCTTATTTTTTAATTCTATTTTTTGTGTTGTATGTGAATGAACTTTTTTCCTTCAGAGATAGTGGACTTAGGAGGAGGAAAGTGACTTAGATGCTTGCTTCTTAAGGAGAGGAGTTGATGACAGTAGAGAGGGAAGGAAATGGTTCCTGGCAGTGTTTCTGGAGCTGCTCTTGAGGAAGATACTTCCCAGCAGGAGCTGTTTGTTCTGTCTCTCTAGTAAGAGTAAACCTAGGCCCCAATCCTAATTGAAACCTTAAGGGGCGTGTAAGGTTGGGGAAAGAGGATGATGATGGTATAGAATATTTTACTGAGGAGCCTTGCTTACACACTGGCAAATTAATTATTTGTTGTTTTGCGTATAATCCATTAATTTAGGGCTTGGAATTTTTGTTGTTCTGTTGTTTGTCTTTTCTGACTCTTTGAGACCCCATTTGGGGTTTTCCTGGCAAAGATATTGGAGCGTTTTGCCATATTCTTTTCCAGCTCATTTTACAGATGAGAAATTGAGGCAAACAGGGTTAAGTGACTTGCCCAGTGTCACAATAGCTACTAAGTCTCAGAGGCCGTATTTGAACTCTGGTCTTCCTAATATCCAGGCCTAGTGCTCTCTCATTGGTCTAAATAGCCAGTATTTTGTGGATTTTACTTGAAGATAAGCACTTAAACTCTAGAAGATTTTTTTTACAGTATTTGAACCAAATAAGAATTTAAAATGTGATTTTTAAAGTCCTAAGGAGGCTCACTATTTAACAGAATCTTTTGGTAAATCAGTTGGTGATGTAGGAATCTGCTTGTGATTGTAATTGCCTCTTATTTTTTTTTGAAAGTTCAGAATTTTTTCAGTTGAATTTTCTTAAGTGGGGTCACACCTCTATTAATATGTATAACCTGTGATTTTTAACTACATCGAGAATTTGTATTAAGTTTTCTGCAACAATAGAGGATTGTGAAGTGATTAACATTTTCAGTAGTAACATTACCTGCTTCTTTGTCATTACTTCTGCTTCATAAAAGCACATCCTAATGCTTTTTAGCTTTGCAAAGCTGAAGGCAGGCTGGTTGGCAGCTGCTTGTGTGCTGGGATTTGCCTTAGTTGTAATGATGTTGAGTTCATTAATTTATAGTGTTGTGTTTTTTAAAGAAGAGCTACCCTTTAGAAATGTCTTTTTTTTTTAAAGAAACTTAAGTGGTATCTTCATTAACCCCTCCCCAATACCCTTACTAAGTTTCTTGCTATCTTCTCTTCTAAACCTCTACCAACCTTATGCATGTTATGTAAAAAAGACAAAAAATAACCTTCTAGTCTCAAAGGAATTACACTTAAAAGTCTAGGAGTTGCATGTATTTAGAGAATCTCAATCATAATAAAGGTTTTAAGATGAGTCTTTGGAATTTGCCCCCAAATTATTCTTATTCAGTGCTTGCACTTCAGGTAAAGCATGCACATCAGTTTTTGTGAGGTTAAAATTTCTTGAAAGATTAAAAAAAATTTAAGTTCAAAAAGTTTTTAATGTTTTTCTAAAATGTTTTTAAAATCACTATATTAAGCTCATTTCTGAATTTATTTTGGAGTTCTTTCATGATAAATGAAATGAAGTTAGTAACTACAAGAAAAATGGTTATTTATATGACTGCATATTTGTAATTGAATAAGTAGAAATGTACTTGAATTTATTAAATTAATACATTTATAGTAATTGGCATCATGGTATTAGAAAACTCAAGTTTTCCTTTAAAGTATTTTTCCGTGTACCTTGAAAGACTTAAAGAAATAAATATTCTACTACTCTTAAGTCCTAATCTATCTAAAAATACACATGTAATGTTTTCTGTATTTATAGAAATGCCTGAATGTTTTACATAAAAATGTCCTACTTATAATCTCAGTATGAGGAGGAAATGATAGAAACCTCGAGTAGGAAGTGACTGCTGTATCCTAGAATTTGTGATAAGAGAAAGAGGAAAGCCCTGTTTAGTCTATGTCCCCTACACTTTTACATTTTGAAAGGTTCAAAGAGAGGATAAATACAATAGATTAAAATTCTACAGAATTCAGCCTAGGAAGATGGGAAGCTGTGAAGAATCTCTAGGAAATTCTGAAAGCACAAAGAGAAATAATGACCATGGGGAAAAGAAGCTTTCCAAAGAGACTGCTGGAACTGCACAGGGAACTAACTCAGAAAGCAACCTAATTTTTTTTTTTCAAATGACTTCCTCTCGCTTCCCTTTTCTTTCCCTTCCCTTTTCCTTCCTTCCTTCCACTATACTAGTACTTTAGGAGTGCTTTTAGATATCATTTGCCTAGAGTTTTAGTAAAGCATGTGACCAACTCTGTCACCACTTTTGTGGGTTAGGTAATAGTGAGATTATGCTGGTTCAAATCTGGTTCAATAGCTGAACTCTGAGTCATTGATCACCGTCATCTTGGATGGAATTTTCTTTCTAGCAGAATGCTCCAAGGATATGTGTGCTTAATATTTTTAATATTAACATTTTTATCAGTAACCTGGAAAAGAAAGGGAGTGTTTATCAGATTTGCAGATGACACAAAACTGAGAGGCTTCAAAAAAACCTCAACAAGTTATAATGGTGGTCAAGTCTAAAATGGTAAAATTTAATTCCATTTCCATGGAAAAGCTACTTTTACAAATACAGAATGGGGGAGCATAACTTAATGGTAGGTAGTTCATTCTCTCTGTACTTTTGCCTAGGCTGTTTCTCCATACCCAAAATGTATGCTCGCCTCTGCCTCTTGACATCCATGGTTTCTTTCAGGATTCAGCTTAAACACCGCCTTTGGCCGGAGGCCTTCCCCCATCTCCCCAGCCAATTAAGTCTTCCTCTCTAAGGTTTATATCTAGTATGAACCTACTTATTTGTGTCTTGTCCATCTCTTTGTGACCCCATTTGGTGTTTTAAAGATACTGTAATCGTTTGCTGTTTGCTTCTCCAGCTCATCTTATAGAAGAGGAAACTGAGGCAAAGAGGGTTAAGTGACTTGCCCAGGGTGTGACACAGGTAGTAAGTGTCCGAAGCCAGATTTGAACTCAGTCTTCCTGACTCCAGGCCCAGTGTTTTATCCACTGTATCACCTAGTCTCCCCCGTTAAGAGGAAGTTAGGGAATAAACATTTATTAAGGGCCTGCTATGTGCCAGGCACTGTGCTGAGCAGTTTTACAAATATTATTTTGTCCTCACAACAGCTTTGTGAGACAGATATTACTATTAGCCACATTTTACATTGAGGAAACAGGCAGGCAGATTAAGTGACTTGTATAGGTCACATAGTTTGTAAATCTCTGAGGCCAGACTTGAAGTAAGCAAGTTATCTTAAAGGCAGGGGCTGATTTTTTTTCTTTTTCTTTTTTTTTGGGGGGGGTAATCTTTCTTTGTATCCTTAACACTTAGCACAATGCCTGGTAAATGGTAATGGCTTAATACATGTTTGTTCGTTTATTTATTTTTTATTTTGAAAAAAAGTTATGAGGGTTTGAGTGACTACAAACTTGGCAGAGTTTATTCAAAAGAATAATTGGGGCGCTAGGTGGCGTAGTGGATAGTACACTGGCCCTGGAATCAAGAGGGCCTGAGTTCAAATGCAGCCTTAGACACTTGACACTTACTAGCTGTGTGACCCTGGGCAAGTCACTTAACCCTGATTGCCTGGGTGGGGGAGTAATAGCATCAAAAAATCTTAGGCTGCATTAAGAAAAGTGTGGTATCCAGGATATGGGATCTGCTCTGATCAAATTATATCTAGAGTATTGTATTCAGTTCCTTGTGCTACATTTTAGTAAGGAAATTGATAAACTGGAGGTTTTATGTTTATTGTTGATCCCCCTATACAATCAATCAATGTTTATTTTATCCTTTAACCAGGATGGTTAAAGATGAGGATATCATGCCATTATTATGGTCATTTGAAAGAATTGGGAATGTTTAGCTTCATGAAGACTTGGAATGGCATAACTATTTTCAAGTATTGGGAAAGCTTTCAAGTAGAAGAAGTACTAGGCTGATATGACCACTTGTTCATTATGTGATAAAGAGTAATTAATCAGGTATAGATTAGACTAGGTGATATCTATGGGCCCTTTGAATTCAGGGATTCTGTAATAGAGTTATTTAGACGATTTATTTCCTTAGAGTAACCTGATGAATAGTGTTACCTCTTAAAATTCATTAGCAAAAAAGATCTTTTCACAAAGTATCCCAGCTGCTTTTTAACAATAAATCAGTGAAGTATGCAGACTGTGTACTGTTTGTTCAGTATTCTAATATGTCACCTTGGGGAAACAAAAAGAAGTATGGATGTGGTTCCTGCCCTCAAGAAACTTAACTAGTTTAATCCTAGATGCTAATTGTCAAGCTTGTGTGAAGTTATCAGAATTGAAAAAGTACAAACATTTAGAATATGTTTTATGTATATTAATTACCATAACCTAAGTTCAATATATCTCATAAGAGAGGCGACTGTAAATCTCCATAAAGGCGCTTCTCTGAACAATTCCTGCTTCCTCTCCAACTCTCTGATATTTTAAATTGCAGAATGGGTGCGAGTTTGCATTGAAAGAGGAAACTTCATTGAAGTTCCCCGTATCAGCCAAATCACAGCTTGTCTGCTCTCCTCATCAGACCCAAAAAAGTAGATTGGGTTTATTTTGTATCCAGGCTAAAGCTTATTATTTGGGTAGGGGAGGGGAGTATAATACTGATGTAAGTTTTGAAGACCGTGTATTTTTGAACATTATTGATAGCCATAGAAACTTGTAGAGCTAAAGTAGAAATTATTGGTTCAGTCCTCTCACTTTACCTATAAATTTTTTTTTTAGACGAACTAGATTCTGGTAAATCACAACTAAGAACCCTAGACTCTGGTAAATCACAACTAAGAACCAAAAAATCGTCATTATCTGTTCATCACATCAGTTATCTTCTCTATGAAGACAACTGTTACTAGTACCAACCTCTATTCTATAGCGCATATTCTATATATGGGTTCTATATTTTCTGTTAAAATCTCAGTCCAGATATCCCTTGGCATCTCAGACATAATATAAGTAAACCCTAACTCCTCTTTTCCTGACAACTTTTTCTTCCCTTGACTCTCTGTTAATGGTACCTTAGTTAACTAGACAACCCTCCCCCCCAAAAAAAACCCAACAAACAAACCCCACCATATTATCTTTTGACTTTCTCCCTTTAATTTTTTTTATTTCTTTCTTTCAACCCTCCAAACCTCCTCCCTCCCCCATTGTCAAATCCTGTTAATTCTTTTTTTATTTATTTTATCAACAGTCACTTCCATAAGCTTTTGAGTTTTAAATTTTTCTCCCCCTCCCTCCCCAGGATGGCATGTAATCTGATATACGCTATATATATACATTCCTATTAAACATATTTTCACATTAGTCATGTTGTAAGTCAGAATTAGAACCAAAAGGAGGAACCATCAGAAAGCAGAAAGAAAACACAACAGAAGAAAAAAAAATAGTAAATAGTATGCTTTAATCTGCACTCATACTCCATAGTTCTTTCTTTGGATGTGGATAGCATTTTCCATCATGAGGCCTTTAGAGATGTCTTAGATCCTTGCACTGCTTAGAAGGGCTAAGCCTATCAACTTTAGTCATTGAACAATGTGGCTGTTATTGTGTACAATGTTCTGGTTCTGCTCACTTCACTCAGCATCAAACCATACAAGTCTTTCCAGGTTTTTCTGAAGTCTGCCTGCTCGTCATTTCTTATAGCACAACAGTATTCCATTACATTCATATACCACAACTTGTTTAGCCATTCCCCAATTGATGGGCATCTTCTCAATTTCCAATTCTTTGCCACCACAAAAAGAGCTGCTATAAATAATTTTGTACATGGGTCCTTTACCCATTTGTATGATCTCTTTGGTATATAGCCCTAGCAGTACTCTTGCTGGGTCAAAGGATATGTGCATTTTTATAGCCCTTTGGGCATAGTTCCAAATTGCTCTCCAAAATTGTTGGATCACTTCAGAACTCCACCAACAATGCATTAGTGTTCCAACTTTCCCACGTCTTCTCCAACATTTATCATTTTCCTGTTTTGTCACGTTGGCCAATCTGATAAGTGATGTGGTACTTCAGAGTTGTTTTGATTTGCATTTCTCTAATTAGTGGTGATTTAGAGCACTGCTGGGAAAACTAGAAAAGAGTATAGCAGAAACTAGGCAAAGACCAAAATCTCATACCACATTCCAAAATAAAGTCAAAATGAATTCATGATTTGGATATAAAAGCTGATGCTATAAGCAAACTGGGAGAGCAAGGAATAGTTTACCTGTCAGATTTATGGAGAACAGAAGAATTCATGACTAAATAGGAGATAGAGAACATTACAAAATGCAAAATGGGTAATTTTGATTACATTAAATTGAAAAGTTTTTGCACAAACAAAGCCAATGCAACCAAGATTAGAAGGGAAGTAGAAAACAGGGAAAGAATTTTTACAACCAGTGTTTCTGATAAGGGCCTCATTTCTAAAATATGTGGAGAATTAAGTCAAATTTATAAGAGTACAAGTCATTCCCCAATTGATAAATGGTCAAAGGATATGAACAGGCAGTTCTCAGATGAAGAAATAAAAACATCTATACTCATATGAAAAAATGCTCTAAATCACTGTTAATTCTTTATATTGAAAACTCTTGTCTGTCCCTTTTCAGATCCATTGTCACCATCCTGTTCTGAGTCTTTGTGACTCCAAGCCTAGACAACCTAACCTAATATGTTCCCAATTGGTCTCCCCACTTGAAATATTAATATCTTTCAATTTGCATATGTCACAGTCGAATTAATTTTCCTAAAGCACTTGAGCTGCTGACCATATCACTCCCCTGCTTAAAAGCCTTCAGCAACTTTTCCTTGCTGCCCAGAAGAGGAACTTGAAATTTAAAGCCATCTCTGCCCTGGCCCATTTCACTCTTTTCCCACCTCCATCCCACTTCCTCTCCTCCCTGTCTCCTTTGGGACCTTTATACTTCAAGTAACCTAGGTTTGCCATTCACCTGATTGTTCTGTTTTGGGGACATTTCCCTGTAAAATGTGGATAATAATTATTGTATCTGTCTCAAAACATTGTTGAGGGTCAGTCACAGGATCTTGTAGATCATTTACCAGTCCCTCAGTTTTTAAGTGGGAAAACTTAAGTCCACATATCTTAAATGTCTCGTCCAAGTAAGTGGCAGAATCGGGATGTGAAATTGGTTCCTGTGATTCCAAATTCAGCCCCCTTCAATTGTACCACATGAACTGTCTTGTGAAGTAATTCATGTAAAGTTTATTGTGTCAGCTTCAGTAGTGATCATAATAGACATGTTTTGTTTGTTCTTTCATGAACAACTCTTTATGACCCCATTTGGGGTTTTCTTGACAAAGATACTGAAGTGGTTTGCCATTTCTATCTCTCTCTCATTTTACAGATGAGGAAACTGAGGCAAAAAGGATTAAGTAATTTGCCCAGGGTCCCGCAGTTAGGAAGTGTCTGAGGTCATATTTGAACTCGGGAAGGTGAGTCTTCCTGACTCTAGGCCCAGCACTCCATCCACTTTACCACCTGGCTGTCCATCATAATAGATATACTGTTTGTTTATACTAAAATACCTCTGTTCCTGTCTTCAAACTCCCATATCTACCTCTTGAAAAACTACCCATATTCTTTCCTTCATGAAGTCCCTCTGCTTTACGAATTTGGACAGTTCTTTCCGGCATTTATCACTTCTGACACATTGTAGTTATCTGTTAGCATCTTCATTCCCCTGCTGGGTTGTCGGTCCCTTTATTAGGGGAGGGGAGGCCCCACGGGGAATGCTGCGCCAGAGAACTGTCTTTTGCACTTTTTGCTTCCTGTCATTTGCATCCTAATAGTAGATGCTCATTGAATCATTGAGTACCTGTTATGTACTGAGAATCATGTTAAGCACTGGGAATACAAAGGTAGAGAATCTAGTCCTTGACCTCTTGGAGCTTATGGTCTAGCTATTAAGCTTAGGAAAATTTCTGATTATGTAAACTAATTGAGTATATTTTACAATATTTCTGTATTATCAGTTTATAGATTATGTCCGGAAAGGAAAGGAAATTTAACATGCCACAAGAGAGAGAATTCACTATATGATTCCTTTTAAATAATGGGCTACTATTCCCTCTCCTCAGGAATATCTTTCCACCTATCTAAATCTTACATATTCTTCAAGGCATAGCTTACCCTGCTTTTGTGAAACTTTCCCTGGCTGCTTCTGTATGTATTGCTCTCTCTTGTCTGAAGTCTTGTAGTAATGAAAATATCTCTTAGCATTTGATATAAATGACCTTTATTCTTTTATTATTTATTACATATTCATACTCTCTTTTCAGATTAGAAGTTCTTCTGGTGGGCTAGGGTTTTCCTTTGTATCCCACAGAGATGCTGTGGTTCTCTATACACAGGTGTTTAAATTCAGGTTTGATTTTATTGCATTTGATATAATTTGACTTACTACCTAAGAGTCATTGAGCTACCTGAAAATCATGACCAAAAAAAGTCTGAATGCCACATTTCAGGAGTCATGAATGGATACTCCCAGGTCTGTTAGGACCAGTGAGCAAAGTGAAAATAGAAAGAATCCACCATTGACTTCCTGAAAGAAACCTCCCAGATGGAAGTAGATAGGATATAGTCTTCCTTTCACTACGTAGCTTTTTGAGTTTGTCTGCTGTTTAGTTTTTATGCCCCTCCTCCCCCATCTTGTTGCATAAATAAACTGAGAGTGAAGGACTTATTGATGATGTGTGTTTAATACTTAGCCTTTGTGATGTTTATTTTTTGTTGTTTATAGGCCTTTCTTATTGTTTCTTGTTTGTCAGAAGATTTCACTCTCTTTGGATTATTGTGGCCATTATCTCTCTGATCCCAAAATGACAGAATTGGTTTCTATGGTAATATGTTCTTAAAGGTAGTGCAACTGATTTCTCTTGATCAGTGAATGGGGTATTTTCCCCCTTATTTTGAAAAAAGGAAATCCTGATTACAATACAGGTAAAGTATATGCATTAATTTCTTTGAATAAAATGAGGGAGTTCAACTAAATGGCATCTCAGAGGTTTGTTCTATCTTTAGAGCTAAAGTCGAAGTGCTTCTTGGCACTTCTTGGTACTCAGTACTCATTTTTGTTTGGCCTTTAGAAAGATTCTTAATTAGTGTGGATTTGTTTTGTGTATATAAATGGCCCTATTTATATGCTTATAAGACTATGTAGTATTGAATCCAGATATAATTTTATATAGCAAAATAAATTTATGATCAAGGTGATATACTAGGAAAAGTAAAATTTGCCTTTTTCTAGGTGCCACTTATATTCATGCATGTATAATTATGAATATAATTTTAACAAATGTGAGTGAAGTGTTTCTGCTTAGCTCATTTGTTTAGTACATGCTGCTTAATGTCGATATTATGTGATTAATCCCTCTGTAGGCCAGTTAGCCTCCCTCTACACATAACCAAATACTTCTCCTTTAGATTTTTTGCATTGATCACAACAGGATCTAAAACATATTGTAAGTAATCAGTACAAGGCTAACACCACTATTAAAAAAGCAACTTATAATATGTGCCTAAGTGTACTTACTATGTACCTAGCAGGACATAAGTGCTTAATAAATGCTTGTTGATTGGTAGCATTTCTTTCGTATTTGAACTGTACAAAATTCAAGTAGCAGACATCTTTGGCGTTTTTTAATTTCTTCCTTGAGAATAGGGATTTTTAATTCTTTGTATTTGCATATCTTACACAATTTGCATAAGCACAATTCCTTGCATGTAGTAAGCACTTAAATCCTTATTGATTGATTTCTTTTCACCTGTGGCCAATTTCTAGTTCATCCATTTTCCCTTGTGTGGTTGGTATAAAATTTCAGTTGTATGGTTGGTATAAAATTTCAGTTGTATGTTTCGTGTTGTTAATGAAATTGCCCAAATTTGTTGTCAAGCAGACTACTAGAGAATAATTGTTGACACACAGCTGTTCCAGTACTACATTTCACAATATCCAACGATGTATGTAGCTAGGCTGCTCATTGAGTGTTGGACTTGGAATTAGAGAGATCTTAGTTCACTTCTCTCCTCAGACACTGTCTGGTTAAGTCACTCAACTTTTGTTTTGTTCAGTTTCCCTCATAAGATTGCTGTGAATATAGATAATTGTGTAAGGCCTTGTGTAAACCTTAAAGGGCTATATAAATTATAGCTATTACTCTTCTAAGAACCAAAAATTATTTTATACCAGTTTCTGGATGCTTTCACCCTCATCTAAGACTGCAAAGTAGATTGAATAAAACTGGAATTACTCTGCAATCCTAAATCACTTCCTTAGTAAGGAAATTGTAGTGTCCTTTGCATCTCTGAAATTCTGGGCAATTGAATTTACCTAGTAGCTATCAGAATGTAAGCCTGAATTATTCAACCTTGTGAGGTCAGTTCTGTTCTATAAATGCTGTGTTTTCTGCATTGTCAATTTAATTAAACAACAACAAACATTAAGTGCCCACTACCAGCAAGGCCTGTGTGCTGTGGCAGTGATATAAGCCTAGTCTCTGCTATCAAGTGATATTCCTAAAGCACAGGTTTGGCTCTTCCACTTCGAGGATTAACACATTCCAGTGATGTTCCTGTTACATTTAAAATCAAATATAGACACCTCTGTTATTTAAAATCTTTTACAACTTGACTCCAATCTATGTTTCCAGCCCTTACTATACCTTATTCCTTCGAAAACTCTATGGCCCAGCCATACTTTCCTTGCTGTTTCTCACACCACATTCCATCTCCTATCTCTGTGCCTTTGCATAAATTATGTTTCCCTCATTCCTCCTCCCCATGCCAGGAATGTAATGCCTGCTCACTTCCATCTAGAATCCCTAGTTTCCTTCAAAGTTGAACTCCAGAGTCACCTCCAACATGAATCCTTTCCTTCTTTTCCTTGCCAAAACCCCACTCCCACCCCATTACCTTGTATTTATATTGCATATATTTATGTGTGAGAAGTAGAATGGCATAATGGATATAGAATGTGGCCTGAGTTGGAAGACCTGGGTTCCTTCTTTGACACATACGGAATGGTCGTGGCCAAGTGCCTTAATGTCTCAGCACTTCAGACTACTCTCTAAGATTGTACTATGGTGCTGATTTGCATTGATAAAACATTATGCTAGCTAGGGTTACTTCATTATTACTGTATATAAGATCAAATATAGAGTACAGATTAGTCAATATTTTTAATCTCTTCCAAATTCTTTTTTTTATCCTTCATATTTGAGATTGTATTATTTTGGTAATACTTTTAATTGTGCTTGTATTCTCATTGGTCCCTTTTTTTCCCTCTTATGGAAGAATATGAATATCTTCTTTCATCCCTTTCTCCCACAATGCACATGTTTTTTCTCTTAATATAGATGATCTGAGATAATGCTTGCATTTTTTTTTGTTATTCTACAAGGATAATATATATACATTGTTCTTGCTTATGTATATTTTTGTCATTATGATGGTTTTTAGCTATAAAATTTTGGGGGCTTTTGGTAATATATTTTTAACCTTATTTGCTCTTCTCCATGGTTTTTATAGGTCAGTATTTATTAAACTGCAGTAAGGATACCTATTAATTATGCAAGAGTTCCAAGGATATTCTGTACATAAGAGTTTAGAGAATTCCAGACAACTGTTTGGGGGTGGTAATGGCAGTAAACTGTGGGTTACATGAATGGGATGAGATCACTGCCTGACCTTTTTCCCTTCCGGCCTTTAACACCTACTCTGGTGGTCAAAAGTAGGTTGAGCTACCCAACTTCAGTTGGCTGCTTAGTGTAGCACCTATAAAGGTGATTTTGAGTGGCTATTTAGGAGTTATTTTTTAGAGGGAGGTATATTAGAGAAGGGTGACAGAATGTTGCTGGGGGGATGTATATGATATCTTTTTAAAGGTTGTAGGTAGAAAAGTTCAGGAACCATTGTATAGTTTAATATTCTTTTGTGACTTTTAAGTATCTTTCTTTTTTCTATCTGTAACCATTTCTCCAGCATATTACTATATTCTTCTACAGCTTTTAGTCTGAACCATGCAATTTAACCATTAATCAGGGTAACACAAGATACAGGAATGTGTTTTTATGTTTTTGGTGTCTGCAGTGCCATGTACATGGTGGAAGCTCAAATACTTGATCGTTGTGGTTTAACTTGGCTCTCTTTTGCTAATTTGGGGAAACTGATGGATTAACAGACTTATAGATATTTTAATAAATATTCATTGGTTGATTACTTGCCTTTTTAAGGGCAGATTCTTATCCATAAATTATAATGTACATACTCATAAAAGTGTATCCAGTTTGTGAATTAAATTGCAACACATAGGGGAAGGCTGGTATAATACATCATAATGCTTGTTAATGGCAACAGTAGCAAGAAGTTGCACTGAAGAGATTTCCACTGTTCTGAATTATATAACATTCATATTACATATGTATATAAAGTGTGGGGCCTTTAGTAACATTTCAGGTGAAATTGAACCTATAGCTCATATTTGTTTTAGTTTGGTCCATTCTTGCAGTCAGATGTTTTATGACAAAATTCATGACTGTGGGGCCCAAAACTCTGAGTCAGGCTGAACCAGATTGAAATGTAATTTAGAAGTAGTTAACAGAATAACTAATCTGTAGTTTTCTAAATCAATATATGGCCTAAGGGATCCTTTTCTTTTTGAGTTTGACACCACTGCTATATGATAACCTCAGACTACTATGAGGATTTGTTCTTCACTCATTTATTCAGCAAACATTCTAAAACCACTGTTAGAAAGGTACTGTGCTAAACACTATGCTGGGCCTGGAGCCAGGAAGACCTGCGTGCAAATCCAGCCTCAAAAGTTTAACTAGCTGTGTGACCCTGGACAAGTCATTTAACCTTGTTTGCTTTTTTCAGTTCCTCATCTGTAAAATGTGCTGGAGAAGGAAATGGCAAACCACTCCAATATCTTGGCCAAGAAAACCGGAAATGGGGTCATGAAGAGTTGAACATGACTGAACAACAGTAACAAAAGTGCTAGATACTCTTAGTATAAAAAGAATAATGGAATTGGCCCATAACTTATAGTGTAGAAGAGAACTATTATGATGTGAAATATAAGTACATAATAGGTAGAAACAAAGTACCATGAATTCAGAAGTACGGGAACATTTTTGCCCAAAGGGCAAAAGTTTGGGGAAGTTTTCATAGAGGTGGCATTTGAGCTATATCTTGAAAGATGATGAATATTTCCATAAACAGTACTAGAGAATAGGGCATTACAGGTATTAGGAATAACTTGAGTAAAGATAGAGAAAAGACAAGTTGAGGGGACAGTGAAAAATCTAATTTTATTGTAATTTAGACTAGAGTTTTGTTGTTAAATTATTTTTCAGTCATGTCTGACTCTTTGTAATCGCGTTTGATATTTCTTGACAGAGATACTGTAGTAGTTTGCCATTTCCTTCTCCATCTCATATTACAGATGAGGAAACAGAAGCAAACAGGGGTAGGTGACTTGCCCAGGGTCACATACTAAGTGTCTGAGGCCAGATTTGAACTCAGAAAGCTGAGTCTTTCTGACTCCAGGGCCAGCACTCCATCCACTGTGCCATCTAGCCATCCAGTTTTTAGTAACTTAAAAGAGAGAAGTTTTGGTTGAATTAGGAGGTCAGAAGCCAGATATTGGAGAGTTCAAAAGAGTGAGAGGAAAGGAAGTGGAGGTATCTGTTGTAGATGGACTTCTTGAGAAGTTAAACCACAAAAGGCAAGAGAGATATGAAATGATAGTTAATAGCGATGGACAGATCAAGTGAGGCTTTTTTGGAGATGGGGGCAGTTTGTTTGTAGGCAGTTAGAAAGCAGTCAGTAGATAGGGAGAGACTGAAGATTAGAGAGATTGGCGATGATAGCGGGGCAAAATGCTGGATAAGAGGGATGGAATAGGTTCATTTGTGCATGTAGTTTGTGCATGTAGGATTTGTCTTGGCAAGAATGGCCACATCTTCTTAATGTAAAACAAGGGTAAAGGAGGAGATAATGATAGAAGGCATTTGGGTGATTTGAGATGAAGAGGAGGAGAAAAGAGGCAGTGGTTGGTGAATGACCTCAGTTTTTTCAGTAAAATATGAGGCAGCATTCTCAGCTGAAAGAAGAGTAGGGTGGGATACGGGAAGTTTGACAAGGGATGAAAAAAATTGAAAGAGCTGCTATAGTGAGTTAATTAGGGAGGGATAAAAAGATTGTTTTGTAGCAGGGAGGCCCAGTCCAGGTTATATTACATAAATATGTAGTGGACCCAGTCAGTAAGATTTTGTGATTTTTCTCCAGCTTCATTCAGCAGTGTATGTGTAGGACCAAGGAAACACACAGGAGTTTCTGATATTTGACAGGGCTAGATTGGTGAGTGATATGATATAGTAGCATATGGTATGATAAGGTGGCAGAGGACTCAAGAAGACGACATTTTAGGCTTGAACTTACTCACCAAGGGATCAAAAGGGTGTAAAGAGGAGAGTGTAGCTACTACTGCAAGGGTGATGGTCTGAGAATAACAGATTAGAGGACTAGATGTAGACCAAAAAACAACAACAACAAACAACAAAAACCTCTGGTTTGGTGTTGCTAGCGAGAGAGTGAGGTGGAATGGCCATAGATTGTGATCAGATAATGGAATTTCAGAGTTAATGAACATGGAAGTGAATGGAGCATTTGTGATAGATAACAAATTCAAGGGTATGACCATCTCTGTGTATGGCTGAGGTGGGGTGGAGGACTAGGTCTTGTGAAATGAGCAAGTTGAGGAATTGTGAGGTTAAGGTGCTCAAAGGAGTTTTAGTATGTAGGTTGAAGTCCCCCCAGTATGAGGGCAAGAATTAGCGAGGTGATGAAGATTGTGATCTAGGCACTAAACTTATTGAGGAAAGAAGGGGAATGATCAGGAGATTGGTAGACAACAGCTGCCAGAATTTTGATTGAGTGGTAGTTAGAGATTGAATGAACCTCAAAGGTGGAGAGGTTACTGAGTAATGTTGGTAGTAGAGGGAGAACCTGAAAGTGGCAGTGGAGAGCAAAGGAGTGTTTCAAGTTCCCTGTTTCAGCTAATGAGTGAAAGCGCAGCTATTGCTGGAAAGGTGGCCAGAGAGAGGGTGCCAGGTATCATTGAGACCCAGAAGTTGCTTTGGGAAAGGAAATTTAAGTGTAAGTTTGTTGACTTTGAAGCAGGTATTCTTGAGATCACAATGAAAGAAGTGGGGTGGGTAGCTTTAGAGTAGGACATTTGAAGGGGCTAGGTTGAGGGATATGAGAGTAAGGGATCTGACTTTGGGAAAAAGTGAATGTATGTTGAAAATCTAGGAAGGGGGAGTGTTTTGGGGGAAGAGGGGATTGATAATGATTGAGGAAAGAGTTAATTTAGATTTTGTGTGCTTTTGACCTTCCAGGTAGAATCCTTTAAGGCAATGAGGCAGTTAAGCAAGGGAACCAGAACTTACAGCTAAAAGTTTTCCTCCCCTTCCTCTAGGTCAGAGACAAGTCTATAGACTTGATTGAATAGCCTTTTTTCATATTCCCTGGAAGGGATGAGTCTGGTGTTTAATGGAATATTGTTTCTCTCTTACCAGGAGACTTGAAGGCCTGATGGAATGGAGCACTCTCCCCTGACCACAAAGACAGGGGGCTTCATGGAGTGGTGCCTTCTCCCCTAACCTCAGGGGCCAGAACCTAGTTTGAAATAGAATAGCATCTTCTCCCCTCGCTAAAAAAAAAGCAGGAGACTAGTTTCCAAAGTTTAGTCAGAACTGAAAAGCTTTGAGTTTTGTTTTATTCTTTTAGTTTATATTATTGTTAATACGTATATTCCTGAATTGTTGATACAAATTTTGAACCGCTTTTTTGTGTTCTTCATATTTGTCATTTTTTATCAGTGCCCTTATACCAGGGGACTTCACAATACATGTTACTTCAAACACACTGACCTCCCTGTATCTCAGTCTGCTTAAGTCTGCTTAAGACCTTTTTCTCCCCCTACCCCTGTAATGCAGGGATGTGGACATGCACTTGGCTTTTACTCACAGTTGTTCCACTTGAAATTACTTGATCTGATCATGCATCTATCCCTGGTCTCTGTACCTACTAAGCATATTCTTTATCTTCACCAAGATCTGGGATTTTTCATTGCTTCCTTTCTTTCCCAGTGTTTTAATGAATCTCTCAGCTGTCAAAGTGATTTTCTTTAAGCACAGACCTGACCAATGTGTATCCTCTGCTCAGTAAACTTTAGTGACTCCCCAGTACATTTAAGGTCAAATCCAAATGCATATATTTGGCATTTGAAACCCTTCACAACCCAACTCTAACTTACCTTTTCAGCCTTATTATCTCTTTTAAAAAAATTTTGGTTGATATTTTCTGTTTTGTACATCACCATAGTTATCTCAGAGAGCCATCTCATGTGGTAAAATAGTACTTTTTAGAGAGGGGGGAAAAAAGTCAGCACAATTGATTGATATGCTAAAAAATCCAAAAACATGTACACTGTGTAACAACACCTGTAGACCTCCCATCTCCCTGAAAGGGGGTGGAAGGGGTAGGCTGGATGTGTCTTGTCATCTTTCTTAATTCAAGTCCTGTTTGGTCTTTAACATTTACTTTGCCTTATTACATGAGCTTGACTCATGTACAAGAATCAGCACAATATAGGGATCAAAAGAACCCAGAAACCACTGTAATCACTCCAATATTTAACTTCCTTTTCAAAAAAAGACACCTGGCAGTCAAGAGCAATCTTTCTAGCCTTTTTACCATTGTATTTCTTTATGCATTCTGTGGTCCAGTCAGTCTGGTCTTCTTATTCTTTATTCACAGTGCTCCATTTTGTATTTCTCTGTGCCTTTCAGTGCAGTGGCTGTTCCCTTCCTGGAATGTACTCCCCCTTTCACTGCTACCTCTTAAAATTCCTAGTTTCTCTCAAGATGCTCAAGCACCATCTTCAGGGTAAAGGCTTCAGTGAAGTGGATGGAAGCAGTGGAGAGCAAGAGCTGTGTCAACTCCATTCACTGGATAGTGACAAGTAGAAAGGACACCTTTGGAAAGAGATTTAAAGGTATATCTGTTATCAGTGGAGAGTCTACTCATGTTAGTCAAGAAAGTAGTAGTGCAGGGGCAGCTAGATGGTGAAGTGGATAGAGCACAGCCCTGGAGTCAGGAGAACCTGAGTTCAAATCCGACCTCAGACACCTAACACTCACTAGCTGTGTGACTCTGGGCAAGTCACTTAACCCCCATTGCCTCACCAGAAAAAAAGAGAGAAGGAAAGTAGTAGTGCTGTTGTAAGATATGTAAAAATTCCTAATGGTACAATGGAAGTATTGACAAGGGTGGGACAAGCGTTGAGAATGTTAGCATTCAGCGAGAGATAGTGAGGAAAGCAGTGGATTTGGAGTCAGAATTCGAATTAAGATCCTACTTCTGTTGCTTGCTCTCTGTGTGACCTTTGGCAAGTTTCATCATCATACAGATTGACTGAGGCTTTAAAACCCAACACTTTATCAAGTTACTCTCAGTTGCCTCTCCTCTCTATGTGGAGGACTAGAGAATGGAGCATTAGTCCTCCCAAAGCCTGCCTTTATAGAGTGCTCACAACTTTCCAAGTAACTCCATTTTCCATCAGGACATCTGCGTGGCTTTAACTTTACAGCACACCATGCCCTTACCAGGTGGTTCCTGCCGGCTACGCCACCCTTCTCCTTTACAGCTTCCTTTTGCTTGTTGTCTTCCCCTGTTAGATTATAAGCCTTTCCAGGGCAAGAACCATCTCTCTTTTTCTTATTTGTATCCCAGGGCTTTGCACAATGCCTGACACATAGTAGGCTCTTAATGTCTATGGAATTGAAATCATTTTGTCTCAGTGGTTCTCTTCATTATCTGTAAAATGAGAAGGTTGAAATTAAGTAAATTTAAGCTCTTTTCTAGACCTCCAAATCTTTGATTTCATTAATTTCAGTCAAAAATGCTTTCTCTATAGTACAGTATATATTTTTTTTACTATCAAAAAATTTTTTTACTCAGTAAAAGAAAATCTTCTTTGAAATGCTTTCTTCCTATAAGGAATCTCTTATCCTTGAGAAGGACAGTGATAGAGGTAATTGTTCAATGTTCCTCTTGAATGAAGCATGTTTTCTAAGAGTATCTGCCACTAGAATGAAGGATGTATTGTTTAAGATCCAGATGAGATCTTCAGGATCCATCTAGAGTCATCTTGATGCTAATTGCATCAAGCCTGGAATACGACAGGGCATCCTCAGTGAGTTTCATAATAATTTAAGAGATTGGTTAACCACATAGGAAAAACAAACAGATGAAAAATGCCTATTGTCCAGGTGATGACATGCAATCAGATGGTCAGTCCATTGCATTATAATATCAGTACCATGTGTCTGTAGCAGACACTACATGTGGACAATGAACTAGTCCTATAGATTAGTAGGAGGAAAAGAGCACACTGAGTTGTATTTGAGAAATTTCACAGTGATTTTAGTGACCCCAAGCTGCTGCCTCTCACACAAATCCATCTTTATAATACTACTAGTTTTCCAGTGATACTGAATGGTTGTGAATCTTGAAATAACCACAATCTCTGAAGGATTAGTTGTAGGTGAACTAAAAGCAATGAAGTTGATGCATGATGGGCATAGATAGGCTCCAGTGTATTTTTAATCTAGAGTGATATTGTCAAGGAAATATGTAAGGGCCAGTTGTGTAGAAAGTGTATGTGAAATAAAAAACAGATGAACAGCCCGAATACTTGCACTGGTACTTGTGAAATCTAAAAAGACCTAGAGTATATTAAATGAGTCTCCTATAAGAAAGTGTAAGTGATTTTTCAGTCTATACAGAGGAGAACCTTAAAGAAGCAAGATTATAGATCCACTGAAGTTCAGTTAACCTTTTTTTTTTTATTTTTTAAGGTTATACCATATCCTGAGAGGCATTATGGCATAAAAGGGCATAGAGTTGGTTTCAAAGAGATTCAGGTCCTGTCTCTTGCACACATTGGCTGTATGACCCTGGACAAGTCCCATAACCTTTCACTGCTCCAAGCCATTCTGTAATGCTGCTCTGCAATGGTAGAGAGAGTTTACTTTCTAGGTGTTTATTCCCTGATGAAATTATAAGTCCAGGCCCCCAGAAAACCCAAATCGCATGGGAGCCTTTAATTTTTGTATTAATTTCTTTCATGCCTTCATATTTTTTGTCTGAAACAGGAAACTTTATTGCTACTTGATAGCTCTCTCCTTTGGCCCAGTCCCTCATTGCCAACTCTCAATCTAACTCATTGCTGCTAGTGTTTTGTAAATTAGCCTGAATAAATGAATAGGCATTTATTTAACACCTACTGTTGCCAAGCACTGGGGAAACAGGTAGGAAATTGAAATAATTCCTGCTCTTAAAGAACTCACTCTAATTAGAGGAGTATCCAATATATCTGGAAGCAATTCAACTTCAGCATAGGTGGAAAATTTTGAAAGATGTTAGGACAGCAGTGAGGTAGGTGGCAAGACCCAGAAATCCTTAGGGGTATATCAGCTGGGTTGTGTGGTAATACCTGGGGATCTGAGTGACATAGCATAATGGCTAATCGTTGGTAAGGCCTGGAGGAACTCAGTATGCAGTGGCAGGGGAGGAGAGAGAGAGTGTGTGTGTGGCTTGGGCACAACATATCGTCTTGCACAAATGGTACACCTTTAATTTAGGTTTATGAGTGATGATTCCAAAGAGGATGATCAATGTGAGAAGGAAGAGGCTTAGGGAAGGGGTGAAAAGAATAAGCATTTATATAGTGCCTACTGTGTGCTTAGTGCTTTACAGTTATTATCTCATTTGATCCTCACAACAACACCCTGTGAGGTGGGTGCTATTATTATCCTTGTTTTATTATGCAATGTCAAAAAAATTTTATTCGTACTGAAAATTTAATAATCCTCTCCCGGTGCTTTTGCAAGCTGGCTTGATGATCCTTCATCTTATTAGAATGATTATATTTGATGAATCCTAGCCCATCCAAATGCTGTCAGGAGCCATATCTACTCTTCAGGATGGGGTCTCTGGAGGGGACTGGCTCACCACAATTGGGAAGAAGAGAGTGAGCTTGAGGATCCAAGAAGAGTGAGAATTTGAGTTCTCTTCTGGGGATGTGAGGGCTAAGTGTCAAGCCAAGAGGGGAAAAGGGGCTCCACTTGCTATTCCTGATAGGGGACTGGGTGGCTAGGGTTGGGGGAGGAAGGAAGAGAGAAGAACAGATTTCCCAGATGGCTTTAATCATCTTTTGCCATTATGGTAACACAAACAGCTAGATTATATAGATGGAGATCATTTGTAGACCTCTTAATACTGACCACCGATTCAGTGCCAGGTCACGTAGGGTTCTTAGAAGTGGTGGCAATAGTAGCAGTCATTCCAGGCTTGCCAGTGTCAACTAACATGCCTCATCCCATTTTCACCTGTTAGATCCACTCTTTTTTCCTCCAAAATTTATTTTTAAAAAATATGATAGGAAATATACTTTTATTTCAGTCAGTAAACATTTATCAAGCACCTACTATGGGCCACATGATGTGCTAAGCATTGGGGATACGAAGAAAGGTAAAAGACAGTCCTTGCCTTCACAGAGCTCACAGTGTATTGAACCATGCAAACAACCATGTACAAACAATGTACAGGACTATTATTTTTATTGTTCAGTCATTATCATGTCTGATTCTTCATGGCCCCATTTGAGATTTTCTTGGCAAAGATACTGGAGTAGTTTGCCATTTCCTTTTCTAGCTCATTTGACAGATGAGGAAACTGAGGCAAGGGTTCAGTTACTTGCCCAAGGTCACATATCTAGCAAGTTTCTGAGACCAGATTTGAATCATGAAGATGAGTCTTCCTGACTGCAGGCCAGACACTCCCCTCTATCCACTATGCTACCTAGCTGCCCGTGTGCAGGATACGTCAGAAATAATCAACAGAGGGAAGGCATTAGAACTGAAGAGAATTGGAGAGGGTTTCCTATAGGAGGTGGGATTTTAGCTGACTTGAAGAAAGTCAGGGAAACTAGGAGATGGAGATAAAGAAGGAGAGCATTCCAGAGTGTGTCCAGGGCATTAGTCAGTGACAATGGCCATAGTCAGGAGATGGATATTTAGTTGATGGAATTAGTAGATCCAGTGTCGCTGGATCACTGAGTATGTGGGTAGGGTGTGAAGTATATGAAGACTGGGAAAGTGGGGAGATCAGGTTATGAAGGGTCTTGGTAAGTCACTGTGCTCAACTCTTAAAGAAGTAAAGACAAAAGAAATAATTCTTGCCGTCAAGAAGCTTACGTTTACTGAGTGGAAATATCTCCAGAACATAAGAATATGAATAGCTGGAAGGCTTTACAAAGGTTAAAAAGGAAGAAGGGGCTCTTGGGCTGAGTCTTGAAGATCAAGATTCTGGGAGGGAGAACAGAGGACATTGCAGATATGAGATATAATCATTGAATACAGAAGGTAGGAGAGATGGAATTCTGAGTTTGGGGAGCAACTGTTATTCCAGTTTGGCTGCGATATAGAGTAAATGAAAGACAACAGTATGAAATAAGTCTGGAGAAATAGATTGGAGTCAGATTGTGAAGGGCTTTAAGTGCCAGATAGGGTTATATTTTATCCTAAAGGCAGAATGGAGCCAATACGATTTTTGACCAGGGAACAGTTTTTGGGGGGGGACACTCAGACTTGTGTCTTAGGGAGATTTTGGGGGGGGGCGCCACTGTGTGGAAGATGGACAGGAGAGAGAAGGGTTGGGGAGGGGGAGATAGATGTCAATTAGGAGGCTCTTACAATAGTCCAAAGGAGAGGTAATAAGGGCCTGAACTAAAATGGTGATTGTGTGAGTGGAGAGAAGAACATAGAGGTGAAAAGAAAGGGAGAGAAGGGAATAACCATTTATATAGCACCTACTATATTTCAGGCACAGTGCCTAAGTGTGTTACAAATATTATCTCATTTGAACATAAGAAATGCTTAGCAGACAAAATCTACAAGACTCGGCAGCTAATTAGATATTTGGGGGTCGAGGGGATAGTGGGACATGAAGGGGAGAGGAAAGAGACAAAGATGGATGAGTTTTTGCACCTGGATGATTGAGGACACCACTGTTTTCCCAATAGAGAAATTTGGAGATAGGATGGATGTCAGAAGGCAAATGTCATTTTTTAACACAATTTTAATGTGCTGAGGGGACAGCCAGATGGAGCTGTCCACTCAGCAGTTGGAGATGACTGGACTACAGTTCAAGAGAGATTTTGGCTGAATATTTAAATTTGGGAGAAATCTTCATAGAGAATATAATTGAAAACAAAAGAGTTAATGAGATCAAGGTGGGGTGTGTGTGTGTGTGTGTGTGTGTGTGTATACACATACATATGTTTGTTTGTTTATAGCATCCAGGTCAGGCTTTGGGAGAATACTTTCACTTAGAGCATGAGAGATGGCTCAGAAAGGCTATGGAAAGGAGACCGAGCATGAGGATTTGAAGGTAGAAAACCTGGGAGGAGAACAATATCATATAGGCTAAAGAGGAGGTATAAAAATGTTGAGGAGGAGGGAGGGCATAGTTGCCAGTTGGAGGAAAGATGAGTAAAAGTCAAGGAGAATTAGGATTTTTTAAAAAGACCATCAGATTTAGCAGTTAAGCTATTGTTGCTAACCTTAGAGAGCATTTTCAGTACAATAGTGGGGTCAGAATGCAAGGGGTTGAAAAATAATTGAGTGGTAAGGAAGAAGCAAAAACAAGTTTAGCAATAGAGAGGAAAGATGTAAGACAGAAATTTGAGGGGAAGGCCAAGTAAAGCCTTTTTTTATTTTACTCTGTTGTGGGGGGGGCTAGGCAGTGGGGTTAAGTGACTTGCCCAGGGTCACACAGCTAGTAAGTTATGTGTCTGAGGTCACATTTGAACCCAGGCCCTCCTGAATTCGGGGCTGGTGCTCTATCCACTGCGCCACCTAGCTGCCCCAAAGTGTAAAGCCTTTTTTAAGGCTTTAGTCACTTCTTGTTGTTTTGGGAGATGCTTTAGTGTATTGGTAGGCAAAGAGGAAAGAGCTTGAAGATGAGTGAATGAAGGGACAAAATTCCCCCAAAATAGAAAGAAGTGATTCCAGAACATTAATAGAAGAACCAGCTTCAGCAAGGAGAAAGGCCTCCTCTGATACTGGCAGAGGAATAAGGGAATGGGGGAAGGGAATAAGTACTTATAAGAATAATAGCTAACATTTATAGAGTGCCTGCTGTGTGCCAGACACTGTACTAAGTGCTTTTTACAAACATTTATCTCATTGATCCTCACAACAATCCTATTTAGGTAGTTGCTATTGTTACCCCCCCTTTTTTTGTTACCCCCATTTTACAGTTGAAGAAAATTAGGCAAACAGATTAAGTGCCTTGCCCAGGGTAACACAGCTAGTAAGTGTCTGAGGTCATATTTCCACTCAGCTCTTCCTGTCCCCCAGCCTAGCACTTTATATACACTGCTTAGCTGCCTCAAAATATAGGAATAGTCAGTGTTAGAAAGGCTATGGAAAGACAGCCACTTTTCCACTACTGAAATTGGACTGTCTATCCTGGAAAACAACTTGGAACTATTCTAAGGAAGTGACTAAAATGTCCATAGCCTTTGATCTAGAGGCAGGTCTCTTCTCAAGATCCAGGTATCTGAACCCCAGTAGGATTTTTGGGAAATTTAACCGTACAGCAAGGCTCCCAGAGAGTACAGTGGAAGAGGAGGGCAGAAAGGGGTAGGAATAACTGGATGGAGATGGGAATTTAGATAGAGGTGTATCTATAAAATGGCAATTATTAAGTGCTTTAGATGACACTTGAGCCTGGGAATTAAGAAGTGGGAGTTTGCTAGGAATAGGACAGGGCTTCTAACTGAGGGGGAGTATAAAGAGAATACCTATAAACACCTGTTAGAATCTATTTAGAACTGAGGATGAGAGATGCCTTCTGCCATTTATCTCCCCACACCCTTGTCTCACATGTTGAAGTAGCCTTACTCCTTACCAAGGCTAACTCTTCTGCCTGCTCAGGCTATCCCATTCCATCCTGTGTCCTCTAGCAGATTGCCCTCTCTGTCATCCCCACTCAGTCACTTAGTTTTAATATCTCCCTGTCTAATGGTTTGTTCCCTAGTACCTACAGATATGCTTATGTCTCCACCATCCTGAAAACACCCTCACTTGATCCTTCCATCTCCACTATCATCCTATGTCTCTTCTGCCCTTTGTAGCTAAACTCCTGGAAAAGTCTTGTCTGCAGTAGGTGCTTCTGCTTTCTCTCCTTTTACATTTCTTAACACCTTACAAACCAGCTTCTGACCTTTTCAGTGGTGTAAAAGTGGTTGTCTTTCATAGCCTTTCTAACACTGACTATTCCTATCTTTTGAGGCAGCTAGGCAGTGTATGTAAACTGCCCTTTCCATAGTTTCCAGTGACCTCTTAGTTGCCAAATACAATGGCCTTTTCTCAATCCTTATTCTCCTTGACCTTTCTGTGGCCTTTGACTGTTGATTACCCTCGCCTCCTTGGTGGCACAGTGGACAGATAGAGCACTGGGTCTGGAGTCAAGAAAACCTGAATTCAAATCCAGACTTAAACACTTACTGGCTGTGTGACCCTGGGCAAGTCACTTAAGCTCTCTTTACCTCAGTTTTCTCATCTGTAAAATGGGAATGATAATAGCTCCTACTTCCCAGGGTTGTTGTGAGGATCAAATGAGATAATACTTGTAAAACGTTTAGCACAACGCTTTGCACATACTAAATGCTATATAAATGTTAGTTGTTGTTATTCTCTCTAGGTTTTCTGGACATCACTTTCTCTTTGTTCCCCTTATGCATATTTAACCCCTGCTCAGTTTCCTTTGCTGGATCCTCATCCAAATCATGCCTTCTATAGGTGTTCCATAGCTTCTTTTTGTTCTAGGCTCTCTTTTCTTCCCCTTCCATATTACTTCCCTTTGTCATTTCGTAAGTTCTCGTGGAATTAATGTGTGCTGACAGCTCTCAAATCTATCTGCCTTGCCCTGTCTCCAGCCCCTTTCAGAAATCTTGAACTGGATCTGGAGTAAACAGTTTATACTCAACATGTCCAAAACAAAACTCATCTTTTCCTTCTAAACTCTCCCCACTTCCTACTTTCCATATTAGTATGAAGGGCAACATCATCCTCCTAGTCCCTCAGGCTCACAGCCTACAAGTCATCCTCAGCTTCTCACTATCTCTGCCACCTGTAAAACGTAGCCCAAGTGTTTGAGATGGGATCTGAGATTTTGAAGTTTGGATATGGAAGCAATTCAAAAGGGTCCCTGTCATTAGTTTCCTTCTTAGCTGTCTGGTTTTTGCTCTTCTCTGCCTCTAGAGCTGTCCCAACAACAAAGGTGATGAGGAGAGTGCCTCATAAAATTTAAAACGTGATATGATTGTGAATTGCTGTTGTTATTAGCTACTGAGTCCAAAAATAGCCTGTTACAAACCTATCCTAAGGGCCACAAAGTGACTGACTAACCTGGAATCAAGTTATCCAAATTTCACAAGGGATTTCTAGTGACTTTTTGTATCTTCCCAGTTAGTTAACTTAGTAAGAACACTAAGAGCACACTCCTAACTGTAGTTAGCCATTTTATAGAAACTGTGTACTATTATTCTCAAGACCTCAGTGAAAGTCCTTCCCTGCTACTGAAGAGAAGGCTCAAAGTATGTGCCCAGTTGATGCTCAGTAATGTCCCTTTCACTGAGATCCACTATAAAAAGACAACATATTGAATATCAGGATATGTATCATCCTATGGCAAGAATATACCCAATTTTGTTCCTTTTGAAAATAATAATGGTGAACATTGGGAAAAGTCTGAAAATGCCAATAGAAGATATACAGATAGGTGTTTAGTTTTCTTTAAGTATATTGAATATTAGGTGGGTATGAAGGGGGAGCAGTGGCAGTGATAGTAATCATCAGCATTTTAAGCATAAAATTTTAAAGGTTTGGGGATGCTACATGTAATGTTAACTAAAAAACTGGCACCAATTTTTGAGGTATCAATATTAAAGCATGAGTTATCTTTAAAGATGTAGATTTGTCTTGTATTACCCTGTAAGATTTGTGCCAGATTTTGGTTAATCATTATCTCGTTGATTATATTTGGTTCAAGATGACTCATTTTCCAAGAAGCTTTATTGTAGCACTACAGATTTACTACAGGAAGCCTGAGAGGAAATGAAGCATTGAGTCATTGGATTTAAAAAAAAAATTTTTTTAATTTTTGGTATCTTTATTGCACCTGGTAGTGGTAAAGTTAATTATTTCTCAATAACTGAATTCTATGAGCAGCCCTGTACTCCATTAACTACTTCTTGTAGGGTATGCTGCAATATACAGACCTGTTTTTATAACTTATTTGTCTTTGTTAAATGTTCTGGTTGATATGCTGTACAAATTTAGTTTAACAATTTTTTTAGCTTGTTAGCTAAAGTTTGTTTAGCCTTAGTCTAGCTGAAGATTTTGACTGAAAAATGATTCACTTTTTTTGTTAGAAGGTGGTCTTAGTTATTATTTGGTTGTAATATTTGATTATTCCCTCTTCTGAGGAGCTGCAGTGATATATAAAATAGAACTTTGCTTAAAAAGAACCACAAATTTCTAATCTCCAATTTCCTACAAAATTTCATTCAGCTTGGATTTTGAGAAAATCTTAATCAACTAGCATTTATTAAATGTCTGTTATATGACAGATACTATGTAAGGACTGGGCCTACAAGGAAGTTTAAAAAAAACCAGTCCCTTCTCTCCCCTAGGGATCTCACAATCTAATGAGAAGACAGCATGCAAACAACTTTGTGCAAACAACTTTGTACACACAAGATAAATAACAGGATACACTGGGAGTAAACTCAGAGGAAAGGCTTCAAGATTAGTGAGAACTAGCAAAGGCTTCTTAAAGAAGTTAGGACTTTAGCTGAGACTTGAAGGAAGCCAGAGAAGCTATGAGGTAGAGATAAGGAGGGAGAACATTCCAGCCTTTAGGGACAGTCAGTGAAAATCCTCAGAGTGGGGAAATGAAGTGTTATGTGCTGGAACGACAAGGAAGCCAGGTTATGAGTGATCACAGAGTATGAGGAGGGGAGTTAAGTTTAAGAAGTCTGGAAAGGTAAGAGAAGAGGAGGCTGGTTTATAAAGGGCTTTGAAAGTCAAATAGGATTTTAAGTTTGATTCTGGAGGTAACATGGAGCCCCTGTAATTTACTGAATGGAGGAGGGGGATATGTATGGTCAAACTCTCTCATTTTAGGAAGATCAGTTTGACAGCTGACTGAAGGGTAGTTGGGATAGGGTAGGAAGGTGCAGAGGAAGGAGAATGTGTGACAGAGATTACCAAGATAAAAGGCAGAACTTGACAGTTGTTTGGATACGTGGAGTGTGAGAGAGAGGAGTCTAGGATGACCCCTGGATTTTGAGCCTGAATAACTGGGAGGATCGTGGTGCCCCTGTGATAGTGATAGAGAAGGTAGAAAGAGGGGAGGGTTTGGAGGGAAAGATAACAGCTCAGTTTGGGATAGACCTCCAGTTCAAGATGTCTCATAGGCAGTTGGAAATGTCAGTATGCAGGTTAGGGAAAAGTTAAGGACTGAATAGAGATAATTCACCAGTCAAATCAGTTAAAGCTTCTGCCATGTGCTAGGCACTGTGCTGAGTGCTAGAGATAGAAAAAGAGGTAAAATATAGTCTCTGCCCTCAAGGAGCTTATAATGTAATGGGAGGAGGGGGGAAAGTAAGTGCCTGAGGAAGAATTTGAACTTGGATCTGCCTCTTTTCAGATCTGGTGCTCTAGCTGCACCACCTAGTTGTTGACGTTAGATATGCAAATCAAAACCATGTTTCCTGTTGAGATTGCCAAATGAATATAGTATAGAAGGAGAAAAAATGAGGGCCCAGAATAGAACCTTTTGGAGGTATTATGCGCAGAGAAGGGAGGGGGCCGAGTCAGAGAATATTAGGAGATAGGTATAGATATAGTTTTATTGGAGACAGGTCTCAAGTCTGGTTATTACAGGAATATGGGATATAACCCATCTTTCAGGTTTTTAGGATCACCCACCCTTGGGATCAATCAGTCCAGAGCCCCTTTGGAGTCAAGTCATGAGTCCGCTGGTCTAATTCACCAGTTTTTTTTGGTCCAGGACAGCCCAAAGATTAGAAGTTGGAGTTTTTTCCCATCTTGGTTGTATTAGATTAACATCTAATTATTTAGATTAACATCTAACTAACCTTCTTAATACAGGATTTACCAGAATGCTTTAAGAATGGGCTGGTAAGTGCCAATTGTCTTACAAAAATGCTGTAGGCACAAAGGCCACAGTCTGCTGTTCTTTTTGATTTAATGGAGGAAACAGTAATGCAACCAGATGCAACCCATTAAATACAAAGAATTAGCTTTTTGCATGTTTATGAAAATTTGCGGTACATAAAATCATTCTTTAAGTATAACAGGCAGCATACTATTTTTTAAAAGCCCCAATATAAATTCTTTTGTAAATCAAACATTTTACAAGTAATTTCTCTTATGTAAATTCAGATGTTTGTTTATCTTATTTGCCCGGAATCAAGTGAGCACATACATTTTGTGTTGTATAGAGGCAGACAACTAAAGTTTATTCTTTCTGTTAGGTAGCGAGTAAAGAGATGAGTTTCAATTTTAGATATAATGAAATCAGGAAGGATTCACCATCTCATTATTTAGGGAAAGCATCTGAGGCAGAGAAGTGTTTTGGGATTGTTTTTAGTTTTATTAGGTATTTATTGAAGATTAAATCTTCAAAATCCTGTAGCCTTGGTTAGCAGGAAACAGTGACCCAGATTTCATAGTGTATTACACATTCAGGGTCACCTCCTTGCTCCAGGTACACGTTGTTATAAGGATATGACTTTGGAGCCAGTGGCTGGTAGTATGGGTACATGAACAGCATGGAGCTGATGAAGCCAGAGATAACTTACATTTGCTATTCCAGGGCATAGGTGTAGGGGATCTGCCCATATGGTTCTGTGTGTGTGTGTGTGTAGGTATATATGTGTATGTATATATACCTATACACATATTTCATAGTGTGTCAGTTCATCCCTTTCAGCCTCAATTCTGAATGGTCCCAATTATAACATGTATCTCTTTCATGCTGGGAACAGTTGGAAAGCTTGAGATATATGCCATACCTAGAGCCCTGGTCAGGGGTAGGGCTCATATATATGGTATTTCTTTCCAGCAGAGGCATGCGCTTCCATAGTTTGGGGTACGGTCTGGGAAGCATGTCCTGGTTAAGACTGAAGGCTACCCAGGCTGCCCGGTCCCTCAGAGGGATCACTCACTGGGTTGCCGACAGCCACTACTATTTTAGCCCAGTAGAAGTCTTTTTTTAAGCTATGAACATATGAATGAATAAGTGTACAAAAGAAATGAGAATATTTAAAGCTAGAGATTTTTTAAAAGCCTTTTTTTTAAAATCCCTAAATGTCAAACAAAATAGTAACAGGATAAAGAGAGCTGTAATGACAGTTTTTTCCCATACCCTTTGACCTTTCAATACCACTACTAGACCCCAAAGAGATCAAAGAAAGAAGAAAAGGACTCATATGTACAAAAATGTTATAAGCAGCTTTTTTTGTGGTGGCAAAGAATTGGAAACTAGGGAATTTCTATCAATTAGAAAATGGCTATACAAATTATGGCATGTGGATATAATGGAATACTAATACACCATAAGAAATTATGAAAGGAATAGTTTCAGAGAATCCTGAGAAAACTGATGTAGAGTGAAATGAGAGTAGAACCTAGAGAACAATTTATACGATAAAACCAACATTATAAAGATAAATACCTTAGATTTAAGAACTGTGATCAGTGCATTCATTGCTCAGTAATGATTACGGAGGACCCATTATGAAGTATGTTACCCCTTGTCCTGATAGAGAGGTGATAGAATCAGAATGCAGATGTATGTATTTATCAAACATGGCCAATGTAGCAGTGTTTTGTTTGGCCATCCATATTTGTTATAAGAATTTTTTTTTCCTTTTTTTCTTAAGGGAGAGAAGTAGGAGGGAAATTTTGTTCATTGGAAAAAAATTTCATTGATCTAATTTTCTCATTTTTAATCAGAACTAGATAGTTTTTGATGATTATTGCTTGACAATATAATATGAGAACTGGAAGCACCATTACTCTTTGATTCCTATATTTTTTGATTTTGCTTAAGATTTTTTAATGTAATTTAAAAAAATAAATGCAATTAAAATAAAAGGGAAACAACTAATTTGGAAAATATCTTAAGCAAATTTCTCTGGTAATAGTTTAATATCTAAGAGATACTGATGTAAAATATATAAGAAAAGCCATTCCACAACAGATAAATGGTCAAAGCATATGAAAAGATAGTTCTCAAATGAAGTGCAGGCCATCAACAAGTATATTTTAAAAATATCCAACTCTAATGATAAGCATTTAAATGAAGATTCAGTCAGTTTTGAGGTTCTTACCTTATACCTCTCAGATGGGCAAAAATGAGAAAAATGGAAAGTAGCAATTATTAATTATAGGAGGACAGTTACATTAGTGCACCAGTGGTGAAGAGGTATAAACAAGTTTGGACATTCAGAAAAGCATTCTGGAGTAATACCCAAAAGGTCACTGAACTGTACCTATCCTTCTGCCCATGTCTTTTTTACAGGGCTACTACTATTGGGCATGTACCCCAAGGAAGTAAGAGACGGAGGGAAGACATGTACAAGAATATTTATTGCAGCTCTTTTTATTTTAGTAAGGAATAGGTACAAAAAATAGGTGCCCATCAGCTGAGGAATGTCTGAACAAATTGTGGCATATGAATGCAAAGGAATTTATTTTTCATTTATATATAGACATTTTGTGTGTGTGTGTGTGTGTGTGTGTGTGTGTGTGTGTGTATTCTAAGAGACATCCAATATCTTGATTTGTTTGCCTGGCTATACATGTTTGTTATATGGGAGGGCTTTTGCTTGGGAAAAGTAAACTGGTAGGTAGGAGTAGATGAATAAAAAAGAACATTAGTAAAACATTTTAAAAGTTAAATTTTTTTGTTTAGGTGACACTTTTGAAAATTATCTATTTCATGAAAACATAATTCTGCTTCCATAACCAGTTTACTGTAGAAATCCCTTCTTAATCATATAACTGCAAACCACATTTAATTAGCTGCATTGATTATAAGTTTATAATGAACTATTTCAAATTTCCGCTCGGTTATGGGGGAGAAAGAGATCCAAGGTCTTTTATTCCTTCAAATGAATTTTGTTATTATTTTGCTAAGTATCATAGTGGATAGAGTGCTGGAATTGCCATCAAGAAGAGATGAGTTCAAATTTGGCCTCAGACACTTAGTAACTGTATGATCTTGGTCAAGTCATTCAACTTCTCTCTGCCCTCATTTCCACAACTCTAAAATAGGGATAATAATAGTACCTACCTCCCAAGGTTGTTATAGGGATCAAATGAGATAATATTTGTATTGTGCTTGTTACAGTCCATGGCACATAATAATACTTAATATTAAGTACTAACAAATTTTTCTTTCCTTCTTTACTTTCTTCTTTTTCCTTCCTTTCCTCCCTTTCTTCTTCTCTCTCTCTATCTTTTTTTTTTTTGGTGAGGCAGTTGGGGTTAAGTGACTTGCTCAGAGTCACACAGCTAGTGAGTGTTATGTGTCTGAGGTCAGAGCTGAACTCAGGTCCTCCTGACTCCAGGGCCCATGCTCTATCCACTGTGCCACCTAGCTGCTCCCCTACCTTTCTTCTGTATGATGAAAGAACATTGGATTTGAAGCCAAAATCATATGTGACTTTGGTCGAGTCACTTAATTTCCCTGTGCCTCAATTTCTTCATCTGTAAAATGGAGAGTATGGTCTAGATTATCTCAAAGATATTTTACAACTCTTAAGCCTAGGATCATATAAAATTTAGCTATACTACTTTGTATCACATTTTCATAAGATCATAGGATTGAATAATATTTAAAGAGGTATGAAAAAAGCATGCTTGTAGTTTCAGTGAAGTAATCTCCTTGTCTGTATTAGAACATGGTATTGGGAGAAATGAAAGAAGACAACATAGCTATTTTTGGAGAACTGGATAGATGGATTTAATCTCCAACCTTTGTAATACAATTTGAAGCTGTTACTGTATGGTCTTAATTCAGGGGTGGGGAACCTGTGGCCTCGAGGCTGAAGTTTCCCCACCCCTGGTCTAATTAATTAATTCTGTGTTGCAGTATTATAATTATGGAACCATAATCCTATAATCATAGTTTTACTTGGCACCCCAAATTACTTTTTTTTAAAAAAATGTGATTGTTATGAAAGAATGAAATGAAGGAAAGTAGCTACATAGAAGACATAGAATTACCCAGATTCAAATTATAAAACAATAATAATAAAACCATTTGGTTAAAAATAAAGAAGTAAATCAATAAACAATAAAAATAATAGCTAACATTTATATAGCACTTTAAGGTTTGCAAAGCACTTTTACACATATTTCCTCACAGCAACTCTAGGGGTAGGTGCTATTTTTGTCTTCATTTTACAGATGAGAAAATAGAGGCAGACAAAGGTTAATTGACTTGCCCAGGGTCACACAACTAGAGTGCAAGGCCAGATTTGAGTTCAAGATCTTTCTGACTCCAAATCCAATATTCTGTCTACTTCACCACCCTAGCTGACCCAGCAACAAACATAGAAGATCAATGCTCAGTGAACTCAAGAACACAAAATACTTGAGTAAGGGCAGGTACAAGTTTTAAATGTGAACTGCAACATAAAATCCAAAAACTTTTATTTTTCGTAGCTTAGTTGGAAAGATTGTACTACCCAGGTAATTTGATAACTAGGGAAAGAATGGAGAGAATCAGCTCTGCAGTTGCTGATATCCAAAGGAATATGATAGAATTTAGAAGTCCTACTTTGAGTTATGTGTGTATATATACATACATATGTGTGTATATACACATATACAAATATAACACCAGGCCTTTATCAGTTAACAGTTTCTCTTCTAATTTTAAATGCACTGATTTTGTTTATGCAAAAACTTTTCAATTTTATGTAATCAAAATCTATTGCAATCCTCTCTATCCTTTGTTCATGAATTCTTATTCTTTGTTCATTAATTCTTATACTTTGTTCATAAATTCTTCCCCTACCCATAGTTGTGAAAGATATTTTCTTCCTTACTGCTGTAAATTTAATAATGTTGTGACCTTTTGTATCTAAATCGTGTGTCCACTTGAAGCTTTGGTATGTAGCATGAGATGTTGGTTTGTAGCTAACTTCTCTGCTAGATTGCTTTCTAGCTTTCCAAACAGTTTTTGTGGAATAACATTGTTACCCAGTAGTTGGAAGTTTGGGGGTTTATCTGACACTGATGCTGTGTTCTTTTGATTCCAGATTCACCAAATATTTTTTTCTTAGAACAGTTAGAAAATCTATATAGAAGACTAGGAAGTACATTTTCGATAGTCATGCCTTAAACAGAGAAGGGGCTTAGTAAGTGAATTACACCACCTTACAATCATAGATTTGTAGCTGAACGAGACCTGTTAGGTCAGATTTCCAACCACATTATTTTAGAGATGAGGAAACTGAGTCCCAGAGTAGTTAAGGAAGTTGTTGCAGACAACTTCCAACAAGTAGTAAGTTACAGAACTGGGCTTTGAACCCAGGTCCTCTGAGGCCAAAACCATCATTCTTTCAACTGCTCCAAGGATTTTTAGAGATCTTAGGATCATAACTTTAGAAGAAATCTCTGAACCCATTTAATTTATACCAGGGTGGGGAACCTTCATCCTCTAGGTCCTCAGGTGCTGCCCTTTGACTAAATAAGTCCAAACTTCACAGAACAAATCCACTTAATAAAGGATTTGTTCTTGTAACTTGGACTCAGTCAAAAGGCCTCACCCAATGACCTAAAAGGCCACATGTGGCCTCAAGGCCACAGGTTCCCCACTGTTGATCTATACCCTTCCTGTCTTCCCTCCTCCCCTTCCCCTTCCATCAAGCTGATGAGGGAAAAGGCTTATGAAGATTAAGTGACTTGCTTGAGGTCACACAGTAAGTGACAGAACTACTATCCTATGCTGCTTTTAAATTAGCTAACAGAACTGTCCCTCAAGGAGAAGTTGGAGTCCAGAGTTCCCCAGCTACCTATATAACTAAACTAAGATTCAAACCCAGTTCTTCTGACTCTAAATCACTATTGGCTCTACATTGAATACTTTATTTTTAAAATTGAATTTCCAGGGATAATGATAGCAAGACTAGTTATTTGGCAGATTTTAATGGCATTTAACATAGTAATTAATTTGACTTGTGATATTTTGCTTTTTGACTAGAAGGAGGAAGAAGTGGGTTTACACTATGAGAGGCAAGTCCCTACATGTTGTATTATAACATTATATGTCATGTCTGTTGTAGAGCTTTGCCGCTTACCATTTTCCCTGAATCACTATTAAAGTAATTAACAAAGTATAAAAATTTTTACTGTTTATTTATATGTAATCTGAATCTGGGTTAAGTTCTAAATGATCACTTGTACACTGAGCAATCAGTTTGTAGACTTTTTAGTCTGTTCTTACTCAAACAGGATGTCTTATAATAGCTCACATTTACATAATGCTTTTCTTACAACATCCTTAGGAGGTCAGTAGATTGTTTTAACATCCTGGAAATGGTTTTGGCAAGTTTATATTTTATGCTTTTTGAGCAGCCTTGAATTCCTAAAGTTTTCTTTGCTCTGTTCAAGGATTTTTAGCAGTATTTAAGGATTGCTCAAAGGAATGATACATTTGCCAACTCAGAAGTGACCAATATTTGTCACTTGGGTTTTTTTTTGGGGGGGGTGTTATTTCCTTCCTGTATTTATACTGTTTCTTTCCTGTATTTAATGTAAACTAAACAAGCTTAGCACCTGTTGAGCAATTATTTGCTGTACCGAAAGATCTTTACGTGTACAGTAGATCTTTAGCCCTTTGTGCCTTTATATGTTAGCAATTTGTTCTATTTCCTTTATTCAGAAAACAGTGTAGCTAAGATCAAACACTGGATATAAGGTGATGAACTGAAGTTATGGAGTTTTTGTTGTTGTTCATATAAACACATATATGTGTGTTTATTCATATATGGTATATATGAGATAAAATTTATACAAGATGATAATGCAAATAGGCCCATTTTGCATAGTAGGCACATCTCTTTCTTTTTATCGGGTCCGTTTATTGAGAGAGCAAGTCTAATTTGTCTACTATAGATTTTTTTAAAAGCATTCCACCAAATAGAAACAGATCTTTGCTAACAATTTTCATAAGTTGACAGTGCTTTGTGTAGAGTAATGTTTTTACTTTATTATTCTAAATTTGTTTCTTGCAGATACGAAAAGGAGTATTCCTACGAGTGGTGTACGCATTAATTTAAAACTCTCATTTTTATAGCACTTTACAGTGTATGAACAACTCTGTGAGATAGGCAGTACTAGTATTATCTTTATTTTACAGATGGGAAAACTGAGATCAGTGAGGTGAACTGATTTGACTAGAATTGTACAAGTAGTAAATGTGAGAGCCAGAACTTTAAACTAAGCTTGTTTTCTCCAAGGCCAGTACTCTCCCCTGCATACCATGTTTTTCCTGTTGTCTCTTACATGGTTATGTAAGTAATTCTTGTTGAACTTGCAAGCCACTAAAACTCCTGGGTTGGTTTTGTGGGTGGTGGAGGGGAGTTTGCTCACATTAAAAAAAAAATCTAAATTAAATGTTTAATTATTTAAATTGTTAGTTAAAAAACTCAATATTCAGCATCAGTATAGCCATTCAAACTTGCTTAGTAATTATTTGCATTTAAATTAATTGTAATATGTATCATATATCAGCTCTTTTAACCATTCTAAGTCATCGTCAAGATACTTTGGCCATTCTTTTTCACTTTTTTTGCTCCTGGTTGCAGTCAAGTATGTATTTCATCTTTATGGATTTTTCCCCCCTGTATTACTTCATAAATATCTTCTCAGATTTTTAAAAATTCTTATTTGTTTTTCTTATTTGCATTGTGGTATCATATTATATACCTTAGAAGCCTTCTAATCCAACTCTTCCCTGAAAGTATTTTCTCCTCTACATACCTGAGAAGTGATCACCTTGCCTGTGCTTAAAAACTTTGAAAGGAAATCTGTTAACTCTAGAAATAACATATTCCACTTTGAGATTACTTTAATCGTTAGGAGATTTTTCCTTCTGTGACATATAAAAAGTTAGAGACATAATTACTGAGTAGACTAATCATTTTATTAATTTTGCTAACAGATAATAAAAGGGGTCAGTAGTCCTCTCAAACGGCTTCTTGACACTTAAAGCACTTGGAAGAGTGGGTGTTCCCCAGGGGCAGCAATCAGCTCTGATTAATTAACAATTAATGAAAGAATGAATATTATAGTGAGAGGTGGACCTAATCTAATGAAGGGCTGTCAGACAGGACTTAGGTTTATGTCCCTTTTACTCTCAGACCACCTCCAGCCCCCAGCAGTCTAGACAAAGGATCTACCCAGCACCCAAGCCTAAGTAGAATACGATGGACTTCCACTTATGTGGGGTCTGAACAAGATTGAGGAGAAAGTTAATATAATCTTATTATCAGCAATGTCCTTTAGATGCTGATTTGGCCTAGTAGAGAATGAGGAAATAGGAAGGGAAAAAAACCCTGGATTTCCCCAATAATTAGTTATTTAATAATCATTTCTCTCACTTCCAAAATCTGCCTCTTTGTAACTTCCAACCTTTGCTCCCTAATTCTGCCCTCTGTGGCCTAGAAGAAGCAACCTTTCTTCCACCTGACCTTCATTCCCCTGCTTAAAAAGTTTTAGTGGTTCCCTATTGCCTCTAGGTTGAAATACAGACTCCTCAATTTGGCATTTAAAAACCTTTACTAGCTGTCTCCAGTCAACCTTCCTAGGTTCACCGTCTCCAAATCCATCATACTTTCAGATGGACTACCTTGCCTTCTGTAGGCTGTCATATGGAATTAAAAAAAAAAACTTTTACTATTAATTAAATTTACTTTATTTTTTTTCATTGACAAGTAAAGATGATCAAGAACAAAAGACAAAAAATAAAAATTAGTACAAGACTAGAAGAAAAAATAAATTTAAAAAGACATGATATGTATTTAAACAACTTCTACCTGAATACTCCAACCTGAAACATCATGTATAATAAAAAATGGTATATGGACACCAATTACAGTAATTCCATATAGAAATTCACCAAGGGAAGGGAAATAATCATTTGTATGACCACTTACTCTGTGCCAAGCAGTATGCTCATCTGCAAATATCATCTCATTTGATCCTCATAATAACCTTGTGATGTAGTTGTTATTATTATCCTCATTTTGCAGTTGAAGAAACTGGGACAAACAGAAGTTAAGTGACTTGCTCAGGGTCACACAGTGAGTGTCTAAGGCTGGATTTGAATTCAGGGTTTCTATCCACTGTGCCATCAGCTGCCTCATAAATTGTCATAACAAGGAGACTAAATGAGCCTGAAAAACACCATAATCAGGAAGCGGTTGACTTTCATAAGCAGAGAATTATTGTAGCCACTGGCAACACCAGTTTTTATTCTAAGTCCATTTGTAAAATCTTATGGAGAAGCATGATGGCTTTGTTATAAGCACTGTCACCTCATAAAACAGAAACCATAAAGAATAAAATCATTTTAAAGAGAGTTTAGTGAGAGATTTGACTAAAGGTTACCCTGAGGGCATTTCAGGATGAAAATGGAAGACTGAAAAAACAGAAAAAGGTGGAAAAGATTTGTAAAGATTTTTGTAAACCAGTTTTTCCCCCCTAATTACTTTAGAAGCACCACATTTGGACTCAGCATCATAGTCTTATATTTTCATATAGAAGAAATAGAAATGGTACTAAGGAGAACAAAGACAGGAAAAGGAATAATGGATTAGACCAAATGTGTGTGTAGAGGAGATAGCTGCTACAGAAGACTCAGGAGGTAATTGAGGGACTGATTCAGAAGCAGTCTAAAGGAGGGGAAGATATCAAAGATGTGGACAAAAATCTCAGACCTAACTACTATTGGAAAAAAAAAGGGACTTGGAGAATGTCTACCAGGCTATATATATAAAAAATGTTTCAGAATCCTATTCATATTCATCAAGGACTTCTTCAATGAGGGTATTAATAAGAAAAAGGAAGGCTTTCATAAGTCATATCCCACACTAGACTGCATCTTTACCATCACACAATTGACAGCAATAGGGATTTTAAGATCGCACTCTTTTTGCTTGATTATTTAAAAGCTTGATTAAGTAGAGCAAAATGCCATATTTTCAAAGCAAAGTATTCACCATTCATACTTTGCACTCCTTCAAGAGCCCTTGAAAGATATAACCTTCAGTAGGCAAGGCATAGAACTAGGAGATATATGCTTTCCAAAGTTGTTTGCTGCAGTAGTGAAATGTCCAAGAGGTCTATAAGAATTCAGATTAATCATCTGCTCAGGAAGAACCAAGTGGATGAAGACTTTCTACTGCCCAGATTTTTCTCTGGGTGTAAATGACCAACCATTCAAATTAATGAGTTTGGCTCATAATTAATCAGGAAGAAGAGAAAGGGCTGGATTGCTATTAAGAATTTGAACTATTCCTGGAGTGAACCTCAACTTTCTCCCTGAAACAAAGACCCATCTTTTTAATCAGTATTCTGTTGATAATGGTGTGTGGATTACAAGTCATATAATCCTACACTTTCTAAAGAATTAAAAATAGTTATTGCACAGAGGGAAACATAGACGTGCATGGTGGGCGTAATTAGGCTGTAACATTAACAACTAAGGAACTTGGAAGAATGGAAAGTAAAAGATCTCTTTAGAGAAATGGAAGCATAAAGACTGTACCTGTACTTTCATTGGTATAGGGAACTCCTGGATGAGGAGCCTCCCTCTACTAATATAAATCAGGACCTCTGCAGCTTAGAGTCTTAGAAATTTGCCTAGAGCTCTGAGAAGATGTGTGACCTCCTCAGGGTCACATAACTAGTATGCGTCAGAGAAGCACAGGAGCAGAAAAAGAAAATGGGCTAATTACTGTGACGTAAGAAAAAAAATTGTCCATCATGTCTGATGGATCTCCTGTGGGACAGTTATAGGAGAATGTAAACATTAGCTACTTAGAACCATGAATGGATTGCCATCTGCACTGTTAGAGAGATGAAATTGCAGATCACTCAAGCATAAAATAGATAACTTTTCATGCAAGTTTGACAGGCTTTTCTCCCTTCCTAGCTCAGTAGCGGTTCACTTATTAACAATCTGTGCTTAGTTGTTCTTTCTTTACTTGTGCTATATGGGTTTCCTCACAAAAGAGACCTAATAAAAAGGCCTTTTTTTTTAAATAGAAGTATCTTGCTTCACTTATGTTTGTTATTCTCTAACAGGATTAGTGTCTGTAACAGTCCTTGAAGGATAGCCTACATGTTAAAGATATTCTATTATTAATAAAGAATTATTTTGTTTCAGCTATTAACCTTTCCACTGGTATGTGGAAAAATGTTAATTTTAATGCTACATCATTTAATGGACAAATGTTCCATGTTTAAATTTTATTGTTTTACATGAAGTTTTGGTAAGTAGCCACATAAGAGATCCAAGAACCACTAACCAAAGGGGAAGAGGGTAGGCAGGGTGGGGCAGGATTTAGCAAAAGTAATCAGTATATTGAAAAAGCCTGAAAAATATATGCAGTGCTCCATATCTCTGTACTTCTCATCTCTTCAGAGGAGATAGAGGGAGATGCCTTCTTCTTTGAGGCCATTCTTGTTCTTTGTAAGTCTTAAGTATTCACTTTCAGTTATTTAGTGGTGTTTCTTTCTATTTACATTGTTGTAGCCATTATAGATATTGTTTTCTCGACTTTGCTTATTTTACTCTGCATCAGTTCATGTAAGTCTTTTTATGCTTCTCTGTATTCCCTTCTGGCTTTCTTACTGTCTTCTAGACTTTAAAACCAAGCCTCTTGCTGCTGTCTCCCAAGCCAACCTTTATTCTTCTCCCACCCCTTTTCCTGACTTCTGGATTTCACAACCATGTCACTGTACTGACTTCCTCTCTCCCATTCCTTCCCGTCCACTTTTCAGTTCCCATTTTTGTATTATCTTCTCCCATTGGAATGTAAGTTCGAAGAAGGAAACAAACATTTATCAATGCCCACTATATGCATTTTGCTAATATCTCATTTGGTGCTTACAACAAAACTTGGGAGGTAGATGCTGTTGTTATATTTTATATTTGAGGAAACTGAGGCAGACAGAGCTTAAGTGTCCCACAGCTCTGAAGTGTTTGAGGCCAGATTTGAATTGTAGTTTTTCTGACTCCCCAGTGTTCTCTCTGTTGTGCTTTGCATGAGGTCAGGGACTGTTTTTGTTGTTGTTTTGTTTAATTTTGCTTGTTTTGGTTTGTTTTTGCTTATATTTGTATATCCAGTGCTTAGCATAGTGTCTGACCCTTTAATAAGCCCTTAATAAATATTTGTTTCCTTCCTTCATATTCATCATATTAATTTCTTACAGCACAGCAATACTCCATTACATTCATATACCATCATTTGTTTAGCTCTTCACCAATCAGTAGACATACCTACTTTGCTTCTAGTTCTTTGAAGTGAGTAAATATTTTAGTGTATTTGAGGACTTCCTTAGGATCTACACCTACCAGTGAGATCTCTGGGTCAAAGCGTAGGGACATTTTAGGCACTTTTTTTTGCATAATTCCAAATTATATTACAATATGTTTATACTGATTCACAGATGTACTAACGTGCCTATCTTTCCACAGCCCCTCCAACATTAACTATTCCCATCTTTTGTCATCTGCCTTTTTTTCTGAGTGTGATTTGAAACCTCACAGTTGTCGTAATGTACGTTTCTTCCATTAATGATTGGGAACATTGTTTAATAGTTTTTATTTCTCCTTTTGGAAACTTTGTTCATATTCTTTAACTACTATTAGAGAATGGCTTTTGGATATAGATCTAGGTATATAAATACATAATATCTAGATAAACAAGTACATATATCTAGATATATAACCCAAAGTCATATAGCTATTGACCATATATATCTTGTATACCAAACCCTCATCTGAGAAATTTGATAAAGATTTTCAGATTTAACCATTTCCCTTCTTATCCTAAATGCATTAATTTTGTTTGTACAGAAGGTTTTCCATTTTATATAATCAAAAGCATTTTATCCCTTGTGATTGTCTCTGTCCTTTGTGTGGTTAAGGGTATATTTCATATTCTAATATATGTTCTAAGCGGATATGTAACCTTAAGAGTAAAGGTTATAATACAAAAATATTAAAAGAAAAGCAGATCATATCTTCCTCATGGCTATGAGATGTGTGTGTGTGTGTGTGTGTGTGTATTTATATTTATATTTATATTTTTTTTTTTGCTTTTTGCTAGGCAATTGGGGTTAAGGGTCACACAGCTAGCATGTGTTGTGTGTCTGAGACCGGATTTGAACTCAGGTCCTCCTGACTTCAAGGCCGGAGCTCTATCCACTGCGCCACTTAGCTGCCCCCGAGGAGATATATTCTTAACCAAACACAGATTAGTGGCAATTATGAAAGATACAGTTTATAACTTTGATTACACGAAACTAAAAGCTACTGCACAACAAAATTAATGCACATAGGATAAGAAGAGATGCAGTGATGAGGGGAAAAAATCTTCATAACAATCAGACTTCTGATAAGGGTTTGTATCCAAAATATAGAAACAATTAGAATATATGTAAAACCAAAAGCTATAATTCAGTAGTCAGAGGATATGAAGAAACAGTTCTCAAAGGCAGAATTGTGAAGTAATAACAACATGAAAAAATGATTCAAATCACTAATAATAAAAGAAATATAAATCAAAACAACACTGAGATTTTACCTTACACCTTGCAAAATGCAAGATGACAAAATTGAAAGATAACAAAAGATGGGAGTAGTTAGTGTTAGAGACGTTACGGGAAGATAGACACACCAGCCAGTTGTTAGTGAAGCCATGAATTAGTACAATCATTTTGGAGTTATGTAAATAAAGTGACTAAAATGTTGTACTCTTTGATTCAGAGATTCTGGTACTTGGCTTATACACCAAGGAGGTCATGAATAAGAAGACTGTCTCTGTACTCATCAAAATTTTTATTTTTTGCACTTTTTGTCAGAGTAAAGAATTACAGACTAGATGCCTATCACTTGGGAATGGCTAAACAAAGTGTGGTACATTAATTTAATGGGATAGTACTGTACTATGAGAAATGATCAATATGATGAATGCAGAGAAGCATGGAAAGATCTACATGAGTCTGATGCAGAGTGAAGTAAGCAAAACCAAGAAAACAATATATAAAATGATTAGAAAATCAAATGAGATAATATCTGTACAGTACTCAGCACAGTGCCTACACACAGAGGGCACTAAATAAATGCTTGTTTCTTTTCTACAAAAATGTAAATGGAAAGAACAGCCACAAAGAATGGAGATGAGAAGACACCCTCACACCCCTTTGCAAAAGTGGGAAAGGTTCATTGTACACATTTTCAGACTTTTTCAACATATTGTCCAGTTATGCTGACTTTTTTCTCTTTTCTTTCTTTAAAAAATGTTATGATACAGCTCTCAGAGAGGACAAAGAGGGATTGTGGGGAAATTATGGTAATGTAAAAATAACATCAACAAAACACTTAAAACTAAAAAGAATGTGACTCCTACTCATTGCAATGAAAGGTATATGATCTTCTCTTCTAATTTTTTATAGCATGATCTTTAATTTTAAGGTCATGTAAATTTTGAATCTATTGTTGAATATGACATGTTGGTCTAAGCCTACTGATTTCCAGAAGTTTTTATCAAATAGAGAATTCTTTCCTGAGTATTTTATGTTTTGGGATTTATGGAACACTGGGTTGAGTTCCATTTTTTTCTGTTTCTCCCTTGTCTAATCTGTTTTGTTGATCTGCATCTCCATTTTTAGCTAATACCAAATGGTTTTGATGACTGCTATTTTATATAATAGTTTGAGAGATGGCAGCATTTTCATACATTGCCACGTACACAGATCACAACTAATGCCCTTAAATTGATAAAAAGTAACTATTGATACCTGTTCTCTCTGTTTCTAGTCTCTCCCATCTCTAATCCATTCTTGACATAGCTGCCAAAATAATCTTTCCAAGACATAGGTCTGACCATTGTCAAGGGAAAAAAAAATCTGTACTCTTGAGTTTAGGCACAAACCTGCCAAAAAAAACCCCACCTTTTTTTAAAATATAATTTTGGATTATTATAAACCTAGGCATTTTTCAGCTTAGAGAGAGAAATGTCCAAACTGACAAAGTCTTCTCCTTCCATTGGATAGCTCTCTAATAAAAGTTATTTTTAAGTTCTAATTCATAGCATTTTTGAACAAGGAATATACTTTACTGTTAAGATCGTACGGGCTGGCCAGAATTTAGGTAAGTTTGCTTCATGAAGCAGAATGATAGTCACTAAATTTTTTGCACTCTTTTGGAGAATCGTTTTCCTAAAACCATTCAACTCTTCTTTGGCCACTTCCCTTAACTGAAACTTCTTCCTCCACTAAGGTGGATCATTAGTGCCTGTTCTCTTGAGGGGAGGGAGAAAGAGACCACTACTCTTAGGTAGAAGAGTCAAAGACCCCTTTCCCATATCTGGTCACTAGCCTACTTATTTGAGGGAAGTCTTTCTTGGCCTTACCTAACGAAGGCTAAAGAAGGGAGTACAAGATACTATTTCAGAGTTCAGAGTTAAAGACTGATGGGGTTTCTCTCTCAGGTTAGTGCAAAGACTTCAGACTAGGGAAATTTTAAAATGCTTTCTTCATATTTCTGAAATATTTGTTTACCACCTCATTCCCTTCATTCAAAAACCGTTTATGGCATTCCCTATTTTACCTACTTTTCTAGCCTTATCTTACACTATTCCCTATCATGAATTCTACATTACAGTCAAAATGGACTACATTCGACTTTGTCAGAACTTAGAGCTCCATCACTCCCCTCTATGCATACTTGGTATGCATTCTCTTTTCATCCCATTTATATCATAGGGCTGCATTCAGATGCATCTGAGAGATGGTGATTGTAACCAAGCCCTTGGGGGGACGGACTTTGGAAAGAAGGAATATTTATGTATATGAATTTTTATCGCACATTCTGCTCATCATTGGGAGGCATTTAATTTTATTTTACAGTCTGAATAGAGAAAAATAATTCTTATTTTAATACCCTACATGAAGATTTGAGACTTTCTTACCAAAATTTTAGTTTATCATCTAGTAAACATGGTTTCCAACATCTAGTAAATTGTAATTCTCATGCTATGCATTTTGTGTTAGCTGTGTCTTTTATGTTTGTGTAGAGAAGGTACCTAGGTACCTCTTTCTCATTGCCCTGCTAATAAGGAACTTTTTTTTTCTGGCACTGATGAGACTCATGTCTAAATCCTTTGTCCCAGAGATCCTTTTGCTGGCAATATGTATCTATATTTTTGTATAGATATAGTTGGTAGGAAATGACTGGAAGCAAAGTATACCTATCATATGGATATTTCTTAAACATAAATGTAATGGAATATTACTGTGGGAAGATTGAGATGATATGATAAAAAATGAAGTAAGCATAACCAGGGAAAAAACATAAACAAAGACTACAGTAATACAAATAGAACAAAAAGAGAAACTGAATGTTTTTTTAATTACAGACCAGTGAACCTGGCCTCTAGAGAAAATTAGTTAAAATGCACTTTCATTTCATTGCAGAAATGGGGAGAACTGTAAGTATAGGACATTACAAATACAGTCAGATTTGGCTGTTAGTTGATTTTGGTGAAATGATTCTTTTTTACTCTTTTGAATTGTTTGTTATAAGGGATGGTTTACTGGACAGGGAAGTGAAAGACTAGTCACAAATGAAGGTGATATAGACAGCTAGGTGGCGCAATGGGTGGGATTCTGAGCCTGAAATCATTAAGACCTGAGTTCACATCCTGCCTCCAACACTGACTAGCTGTATGGCCCTGGACAGGTCACTTAACCTCTGTTTGCCTTAGTTTCTTCCTCTGTAACTCACCTACCAATTTTGCTGTGAGATTCAAATGAGATAATAAATTTAAAACTCTTAGCACAGTACTAGGCACATGTTGTTGGGTTGTTTTTCAGTCATGTCCAACCCTCTGTGACTCCATTTGGGATTTTCTTGGCAGAGATACTGAAGTACTTTGCCATTTTTTTCTCCAGCTCATTTTACAGATGAGGAACTGAGGCCAACAGAGTTAAGTGACTTGCCCAGGGTCACACAGCTATAAGTATTAAGGCCAGATTTGACCTCAGGAAATGAGGGAGTCTTCCTGACTTCAGGCCCAGCACTCTTATCCACTGTGGCACCTACCTGCCTTTCTAGAACATAGTAAGTACTATATAAATGATAGTGATTGTTATGTAAAAACAAGATAGCAAATTTTGGTTTTGGGTTATAAATGAGACTTCTATTTCAGGAATAATATCAGAAATTTGATAAACTTATACTGTTGGATTATTTTAGTATAAAATTGAGGGAAGAGAATGTTTTATCTACCAAGAACCACTGATCAATAGGAAAAAATTTTAAAGAGTAGATAAAAATAAAAAGCAACTCCTAATTTTCTTTTCAGTGAACAAGCAGTTTTTTTCCCTTGAATAAACACTCCAACTTCCTTTCTGTTGAAATTTAGAATAAGAAAACAAACTTTATTCAAGAAATACAAACATTCATCCAACAAGCATTTATTAAGCATTACTTGATGCCAGGCACTATAATAAGTGCTAAGTTACAAAGACAAAAATGTACAATCCCTGTCCTCAGCTAATTAACATTTGTTTTTTGACTGGACCTGTGATTTTATTAGTGTAGAGAACTCCTAGTGAGGAAACTTCCTCTACCAATACAATTACACATCAGCTCTTAGATTTGTCTAAAGTATTGAGAGGTTAAGTTGTTTGTCCAGGCCAAAGTAGCAGGCATATACACCTTCCCGACTTTGAGGTCACCTCTCTCCTCTGGGCAATGCTGTTTCTCTACGTTCTGTTGTACTGTCTGGAAATTCACTTTATTTGTTGCCTCAGTTTACACCCTCATCCTCTTTATGAGCTGGAGATTTAGGATAAGGGGACCTTGGGAAACCTGGAGAGGATCTTCTTTCTCATTCCTAGCCCTACTTTTCCCTTTTTGTCTAGATGATAAATAGGATCCTATGCTGAAGATGCCTACTTAGTAGTTAGAGCCTGTGTGACCTTAATCCATTGCTTGACTCCTGTGAGCCTCAGTTTCCTCATTTGTAAAATAAGGTTAGACTAGGAAAAGGAAAGAGATATATTCAGAAAAGAAGGTAATGTAAATTTAGAATAGAAAACAAAATCTTACTCAAGAAATAAAATCATTCATTCAACAAGCATTTGTTAAGCACTTAACCATATGGCAGGTATGATGTTCAGTGCTAAGGATACAAAGACAAAAATGGTATAGTCCTTATCCTCAAAGCGCTTACAGTTCCTTGGTTCTTTCTTGACTGGACCTGTGATGCCTTCTAAAGTCCCTTCCCACTATAGGTCTATTTGTCTGTAGATAGATAAACATATATGCAAATACATACACTTTACTATTTGATATTTTATTCCAAACTTTTGAGTAGGGAAGTAGCATAATGGACCTCTTACAGAATGCTTTACATTTATCATTTCACTTGAGCCCCACGTTTAGCCTGTGAGCTAGTACAACAGATACTTCCTCAATTATACATATGTAGAAATTGAGACTGAGAGGTTACATGACATGCCTATTGTCATATACCTAGTACAGGATGCTAGATTCATACTCACTTCTTCCTGATTCTAAAATTCAGCTCCCTGCCCACTAGACGATATCGTTTAGACTGGATTAGAATTGAAAGATATAAGGAGAAAAGAAGATAATATAGTAGTTTATATGAGATGATGAAGACTTGAACTGGGTGATGGCGGTAGAATGGAAAGGAAGGAATGGGTATGAGGGACATGGAGGAGAAATCAACAGGATGATGATGGGTTGGTAAAGAAGTTAATGATGACTGAAGTTTTGAGCCTGTACTGTTAACAGAAATAGAGGCTGGTTGGAGGAAGAAAAAATGATTTCATTTTAGATGTGTTGACTTTGAGGTGCAGGAAGTCTTGGCAGTTAAAATGGAAGATTGGGACTCCAGAGAGAATTGTGGACTGAAGACTTTGGGCATCAACATAGTGGTGATAATTTAAGCAGTGGCAATGGAGATGAGGAAAGAAGACTTAGGAAGACTATCTTAGAGGAAAGGAAAATTTAGAGGAAGTAAAACTAAGATAGTGTTCTGTCACTTTAGCAACGGAAGGGAGTTTCAGTGAGTTGGTGAGCAATCTCAGATGCTACAAAGAGACCAAGGAAAATGGAAAAAAAGGCCATTGGATTTGCTGAGTAAGAGGACATTGATGACTCTTAAGAGAATAGTTTGTTTTCTAGAGGGTGGTCATAGGAGAGAACCAAATTAGGAGTGGCCGAGGAGTAAGTAAGTCAGAGTAGAGTGGAGTATTGACTATTCTTTCAATGAATTTGGCAGCGATAGGATGGAAAGAGAGAATGTTAGTGTGAAGAGCTTGATTGGACCAGAGCTGATGTGAAAAGTTCTTGGAAGAGGTTGTGCTGAGGAGCACAGAAGAGAGTGCTAGCAAGGAGCATCTCTTCTGTAGGAGAGTATTGGGTGAAGTTACAGAGATTTTTAAACTAGAAAGAAAAAGAAACTACATAAGTTCACATCCGATGGCCTAAGTCTTCTTGGTAAACTAGGGAGTAGGCCACCAGGAAGCTAGAAAAGGTAAATAAAGGTGCTGTCTTTCCATAGTGTGATATGTGTATATGATTGTAAGACATGCACTTTGTCACTTTTGTTTTGTGGAGGTAGGTTTCTGGACCAGTTTGGGTTGTGTCCAGTTTCGATAATGTGTCACCAGGGCACAGAGTTTGGATTTAAAACCAATTTTTTTTTAAGGCAATTGGGGTTAAGTGACTTGCCCAAGGCCACACGGCTACTAAGTATCAAGTGGTTGGTCTGAGGCCGAGTTTGAACTCAGGTCCCCCTTACTTCAGGGCCAGTGCTGTATCCACTGCACCACCTAGCTGCCCCTAAAACCAAATTTTAAAGCCCAGGCTCACTTCTTTTATTAAATGTTTGGTGGAGATACTAAATACCAGAGGAAAAGACCAAAAATGGTTATTGGAAGAAAAAGGTAAAACGGTTACAGAATATTTTAAAACCTAGGCAATTCCTTTAATTTTAGTGGAACTGGAGTGGTTCAAGTGGAAGAGGATTGGCTCTGGAATAAGAAGACATGAGTTTAAGTTTCATCTTTCCTGTTAATTGCCTTTGTGGCATTGAGCAACTCACTTCGTCTACTGGATCTCATTTGCCTCATACAGAAAATGAGGGATTGTTCTGGATGATTCTCTCCAGCCCTTGTGATCCCATGATCTAAGTCTGAAAAGGAATTATCCATTGTACAGGTTAAATCTTATTATGATAAACTCCAAAATCCAGTTGTGATGCTGCAGTTTTTAAAGTTAGATATTACTTAAAATAAATGAACTTGGAAATCTTTTGTTTATATATAAAAGTTTGGGAGAAGGACATTTAAATTGGATCTTTTATTTAGCCTTCAAAATGCTTAATATATTTTGAAAGCAGTGATAGATATTTTCTTAGAAAATCTAAGCACATATTTTGTATATAAAAGTGATTTTTTAAAAAATCAACTTTGTTCTCACTTTTTCTTCATTTTCTTTGTAATGCCCTGCATTTTATGGATTTCTATCCAATAAGTTTTTGTTATTGTGATTGTATAATCTAAGAATGATAGTAGTATTTTCTTAAGGTCAGTATTAAGAACCTAAAGTCCCCCCTGACTTGTTGGGTTGCAAAGTGATAGTATTCATATTCAAATTTACAAGTGAATATTTGGTAGGGAGTAAAACAATTTATGTATTTTGGAGGCTATGTAATTTTCTAGGGGAGGGGTTCTTAACTTTGGGACCCCGAAAGGGTCCATGTATACATTTAAGGGGGTTAGTGAAGTTGTTTGTTTTCTTAAAATATTTTTTATAACTATTTCAGTATAATTCATTTCCTGTGTAATCCTACATATTTTATTTTATACATTTAAAAAGGTTGAGAAGGAATCCATAAATTTCACCAGGCTGCCATAGGGGTACGTGACACAAAAAAGGTTCAGAAAGGAATACTTACTCCAAGTCTGTCTTCAGCTATAAAACCTTCAGTAATTACTCTTTGAAAATTGATTAGTTGTCATAATTGCAAAAGGCACATATTTAATTCTGAGCCAAAAATCTATAGATATTGTTTATCTATCTTTGAAATTATACTTGTGATCTCTTTACTTCTCTGTGGCTTTTGATTGACTTTCCTGTTGGCTAGCTTTTTTCCAGCTTGTCATCTGGCCAGGTAGATTATCTGTTACTTGGATTTAGTCTTGATTCTTGACAGAACAAAACAATTCTTTAAGTAGAACTTCCCTTTTGTTGTATGGTACATAAATCATTTTGTTTCTATGTTTATTTAATTTGGGAGGCATTAAATTTGCTCTTATCAAGTATTTACATAAAATTTGAAAGTATCCTAATGATATGTATGCCAAAGATAAAGTACATAATGTCTTATTATGAATATTTTTGTTTTGAGATTTAGCATCATAAATTCATTCTTCCAGTTGGCTTTAGTAGTAACTACCAAAAACAGTGAGTGTTTATCATTCTTATTAGTTCACCTGGGCTTTGAGATTTTGTAAGAAACAAAATATGACCATATTATAATTTGAATTCAGAATTATAATGTTGGAAATTATTTTTTTCAGATTACAAATTATGTAAGTGTATATTCATTCATTTTTTAATTTCTACAAGTAGTTTGAGAATCAATAATTTAAGAAGAATGGCTGTGGACTTTTTACTCTTGGTTACATCCATTTTTATTTCAGTAAAATGAATGTAATATATCTGCCAAAATAACTTTCAGTATTGAAATCTTGAAACATAGACATTTTCCACTGATTTAAGAAAAATCTAATTATACTCTAATTTTCTTTAAATGGAAGCAAATCACATTTTGTACATTTTTTAAAAAGCCGAACAGGAAATGACTTTTATTTTTTAAGAAGGACTGTTCTTTTGACTGTTAGGAAGAAATTCTGGGACTGGGTTTCAAACTTCACTATATAAACTGATGATTTTATATTTGGTTTATGTTTTAAAAGATAAACAGTTCTTTGGGTTAGGGCAGATTTTTAACTGTGACTAATAGAAGATTTTTTTTAAATTGTACTTTGGGGCTAGCACATATTGTAGTGAATGCATGTGATACATTAATTCAAGTATTTCTGCTGCCTGAAGTTTAGCCACGCCCCAAAGCAGCCTAAATTTTTGTCTGTATCCCACCCCCTTTTGCTTTCGTGCTCTCTGCTTGCGCTTTCTGGATCTCATTTTACCTCCTTCCCTTTGTCTCCTTTTATAAATGAGAAAAAAAACAACAGTTTTCTGCAACTGAACAAGCAAAGCGGTTGGAGAAGAAATATCTTGAGCAGTTTTTATTTGTGCCAATACAGAAGTGCTTTGTGGTGGGCCATCTGGATTGGGAGGATTTCCTCAGAATTCCAAGTATGCCGTCAGATTTAGAGAGCTGGGATTTGTTCTGAAACTCTGGGAAGGCAGCAGGGAACGTAGACAAGAACTGGTTTATAGTGCTTGTAATGTAGGTGGCAAGAATGGAAGACAGCTTGCCTAGTCTCGATTCACTATGTGATACTTCTACACTTATGAACTTCTGCACTGGTAATGTATCTTTCTTCTTTCCTGGGAATTCAAGTGGGGCCTCACAAATTTTACCATTCATGACAAAAAGAGTCTGATGTAGAAGATTAAAAGAATGAATTTTCTCTTGATCAGATCTTTTTCAAACACATGTATGTCCATAAGTAGTATAAATATTTACCTACTTTTTTTTAAAGACTCTAATTTCAGTTAACTCTGAACCCTCTTTTTAAACAAAGATACGTGCTTGCCAAGGAGTTATACTAGTTTATTAGAGATTGGTTTAAAGAACTAAAAAGAAAGGTCTTTCTAACAATTAAATACAACTGCATAAAACTACAGAACAGAATGAAAGTAACTTAAATCATAATGTAGAAGGAAAAATTTTCACAGTAGTTTTTAAATTGAAATCTAAATCATTTAAATAATCAGAACCACCTAACTGAACTTGGAGCTTTTGTTTTTTAAGAAGTCTAAGAGACTTTACTAAAATTGCATTAGCTAAATGTTTTAATCTTTACATTAAGGCTTTATGGCAGCCACCTTAATTAAAGGGGTACTGGTGGTTAGAAGTGGTTTAAAAAAATTCTACAGGGTATAGTAATTGTAGAAAGCATCTAGTATGATTGCAAAATTGGTTTCCTCAATTTTCCTTTTTCTTTTTAAATTGTGTTTGCATGTAAATTTTTATGACTCTTTACAAAAAAATTCTTTATGTCAAAGGGCATAATTGATTTTCTGACTCTAATGATTATTATTTACAAGTATTTTTTCAATCAAAGGGCACTTTTAGTCATCAAATTGCAATATGTTAAGAAACATTTTCTTAACTTTAACTGTTAAACTGACTAGAGAGAACTTCGTTAAGAAAACCTAAATGTAGGTGTTACATTAGATAAATAGAAATAATTTATTGTACAAATAGACAACTTTGTATTAATCACTAATTTAAATGTATAAATATGTGAAATCCTTTGATTATAAGATTCATATCTATATTTGGTTTTCTGTGATAAATTAGCTATTTCAGAATTCTAAATGCTTTCAGTTATGAAATTTCATTCTTCTAAGGTGTAATAATTTATAAACCATTTCTGTCTTATCTTTAAAAATAGATTTAGGTAATGTTTACAAATAGAACACTGTGTAATAATGTGGCTGAACTCAGTACCTTCAGTGTAAATTTGCTGATCTATAATGACAAGTCAGAATCTCTTTGATGAAAATTTGTAAATTTTTTACAGCAATACCAGTTGAAACAGATCTTTTGTCATTTAATTCTTTGGACATTTATGGTGTCTCTAAAGTTAGTGCTGAAAATGTATATTTTTATGAAATTGTAATTTTGGTTCCATTTTTATGTAGTGGCTAGACAGATTTACAAAAAAACCCAACTTTTTGAGAATATGATGAATGAAAACATTTACTATACAATTACTATTAAGTTTTTAAAGGTCATTATATAATTTTTATCCTGCAAGAAATCTAGTGAAAACAGTTTTCTTGGAACCCAAACTAGTCTTATTAAAACAGTTGGTATACCTGATTTCTGCATTTTCTATTTACTATATCAAATTTTAAACCCCATTTAATTAAAGACTATGGCTGTTTGTGCATTCTTTGATCAGATATACTCATGAGTCCCATTTCCATTACATAATTATGTTTTGCAATGCACATTGACCGCAGGGTTCCCCACTACTATGGTACCATGGAAGTGCCACAGAGAACTCATAAGGGTGCACCAGAATATTTTAAATTTTCAAGGGAAACACAGCCACGCAGATTACTAGTTTAATGTAATTCACAGTTGCAACGTTAAATTGTGCTACATTCCCTTCTAGTTCTCAAATGGTTAAAATGTGGTTTTGTTTACTCATGCTTTTGGTTATTCCAGTAACTTCTCTACTTATGGGTTTGTGATGCTTTATCTTTTCACAGCTTATTTTCGGCATTGTGGCTATGATAAAAAGCAGGTACCATACAAAAATCATTGTGCAGCAGGAGATCAGGGCGGTGTCCAATCTAATTGAAAGATTTGAAAAATCGTGCAGTGACCAATAGGTGTACACATCCCGTTATCAAGTAATCATGGTTATTTAAGAATGAAATAAAAATGTTATCTTTTTCTTTCAGTTTTTGTGTATTATTTTTTCAAAAGGCTAATAAGTTGTTAAGACATAAATGCATATTAAGCTGTTTAAACCTAATTACTTAAACAGAACTGTTAGGTATTAGTTTTGGCCTAGAGGGTGCTGTAAAAAAAATTACTGAGACACTGAAGGTTCTGAGAAAGTTTAGGAACTTTCGCTAGCCTGTCATGTAGATGAGAACTAGATCAATTTGTTTCTTTAAGCGCTTATGAGATTTAGACCAAAAAGGAGGTATTTTACCTCATGCCTACTGTGAAATTTCCCATTCCTATCTCTCTCCTCCTACCTGAACCTAAATAATTTAATGGCCTAGAAGTGTTTTATATTTAGAAAAAGTACCTCAGAGTAAAGTTAATTTTTTGTTCATTCTTCTTTTTCTCACTGTGAATTCTTTTCTTGTCTTTGCTACTCTAAACAATGGTTAGAAACATGGTTAAAGAGGAGCAAATTAAAGGTACTTCTGGCTTTGCACTGTGTGCTTCTAAAGAAATGCAGGTGTCATGGTGGTGAGAGCATACTATAGAGTATAAACCACTGCTACCTTTGCTCTCTTCCTGTCTTCCTCTTTGGTATTCCCATTTCTAGCTATGTTTATCTTTGGAAATGAAGAATAATTTATAGAACTTCATTCAAAGATAGTAAACTGTGTTTGGAATTAACTTATTTACCTTACAGTTTTGAAAACAAAAATGAGGTACCATATATACAACACTGCAAATCTTAAAGCATTATGTGTAAATGCTAGTTGTTGCTATTGTGATTGATTTTATTTTCAAAACTACTTGCAAGTACAAATATGTCAGTAGAACACTAATTCTCAACCTTTCAGAATTACTTTACATAGCCTTTTACTTTGGGATTGATTTTTGTGATACCATTACGTTCTCTCACTCTAGCCCTCAGAACACGAAACAACTTTGCAGTGACATATTTGTTGTTGTTTTTTAAAAAATAAACTGAAATAACTTTGGCTTAGGAAAGCTCTATTCCTCCTGAGATTATGTGAAGTACTTGAGGTTGGAGAGTACATCAGGTGTCAAAGAACAGAGTTTTAAAACATTTAAAAATAATTCCTAAATAGAAATTAATTTTTTTGGTTAAAAAACTAAACATTTATTAAATTTATTAAAACTAAATATTTATTGAAATCCCTAATTCACATAGTGTCTCATGTTCTGTTCTGGTTATAGCCACTGATGACAAAACAATCAGTGAAAACCGAAGAATCAGGATGATGTGTTGGTGTTTACATACACACACATACACATACACACACGCGCACATACAACACACAATTTTAACAGTGTACAGGGAGAAATACAAAGTTACTAACCATGCTTATGTTTCATTGGTCAGTTATTCTTTTCTAGTGGGTGGTTTAGGTGATATGAACATGATAAAAGTCTTTATTTACCTCTAAGATTCTAAGTGTCTATAAAATGTACATATAAAGAAATACTAGTATATTGTAAGAGAGAAAGTGGTAACATGTAAGATGTTACCTTCCTGATCCCATGAATATAGTAACCTCATGAGTACAGTAAGGAAATTGGATTAGATGACAGAATCTCAGAGTTGGAGGAGACCTTGGAGTCCATTCAACCTGAATGTCCTCAGGGTATCCCAAATTCACCATGTCCAAAACAGAACTTGTTGTCTTTCTGCCAAAACCTGCCCTTTCTCCAAACTTCTATTTTTCTGTTGAGGGCATTGCCAAGCATTCATCCTTCTAGGTTTGCAACCACTCTCCCTCACTGCATATATCCAGTCTGTACTCAATTTTACCTCCATATCTCTCATATCCACAGCCTTCCATTTACTTAGGGCGGCCACCCTTCATCATCTCTGGCTTTAGGCCTTCTAATTGGTTCTCTTGCCTCTCTCTAATCTGTCCTTCACACAACAGCCAGAGGGATTTTCTTAAAGTACAAGTTTGACTATGTCACTCTCATACATTGTAAACTACAGTGGTTCCATAATAAAACTCATCTTGACAATTAAAACCCTTCACGACTTTGTTGTAAGCTGTATTCCCAGCCTTATTTGCTACACCCCTTCAGTGCACTCTTTGGTCCAGCCAAACTGACCTTTCTCTTCCTCACACAAAACACTCCACATACTTTCCGTATGCCTTTGCACAGACTCTCTTTTGTGTCTATTATACATTTTCTCTTGACATAATTTGCTTCAAAGCTTAGTTCAAGTACAACTATTTATATCACTAGTTTCTGATTTCTGCTCCTCCTCAGCTACTTATACCAGGGATGGGGAACCTGCGGCCTTGTGTGGTGTCAAGGCCGCAGGTTCCCCATCCCCTGACTTTACATATACCTTTCTCCAGAAAATTACCTTATAATTATTTTATATGTGCTTTACCCAGGCCCAGAAACGTTAAGCAGTTTCATTCATTCAAAAAGCAGTTACCAGTGCCTGCTGTGTGCCAGAGATTGCTAAATATTGGAGGAACAAGTTTTATTTATTTATTTATTTATTTTTATTTTATTTTACTTTTTTTAGGCAGTTGGGGTTAAGTGACTTGCCCAGGGTCGCACAGCTAGTAAGTGTCTGAGGTCAGATTTAAGCTTAGGTCCTCCTGACTCCAGGGCTGGCGCTCTATCCCCAAGGAATGAATTCAAGCAAAAAGAGTCTCTGCCCTCGAGGAACTAATACCATATTATACTTTTGTCAAAATAATTTAAGATATGGTCAATCTAGCTTTTATGAAGACAGAAAATATACTCTGAATTCCAAAAAACAAACTTGAAAACAGTTTCTGAACAATGTTTTCTTAATTTGCGTACTTTAATACATATTGAACACAATTTCACATTATTTATACTGTGTACTTGTCTCCTCCCTCAATAAAATGTAAGCCCCTTGAGAGCAGAGACTGTTTCACTTTTGTCTTTGTATCTTCTATGGCTAGCACAATATTTATTGATTCCAGACCAGAGTTTCTTTACCTTTTTTGTGTATCATGGAACCCTCTGGCAGTGTTAATGAATCCTGTATGCCTCTTCTGAGAATAATATTTTTAAATGCACAAAGTAAAATATGTTGAAAATAAAAAAAAAACTAGTTATATTGAAATGTAGTTATCAAAATTTTTTTGAAAATTCTTGGAGGTCCTTAAATCTCTCCATGGGACCCCTTAGTGGTACTTGGACTGCAGGTTAAGAATCCCTGATTTGGTCTAATTCAAGCTTGAGCCAGATTTTCATCTACTTTTATCAAAAATCTCCATTTGAACATCTCCGGTAAGGGGGGAACCCAGTATCTTCCAGAGTAACCCATTCAACTTTTGTATAGCCTTGCCTCACATTAACTCTAAATTTGCCCCTTTGCAGCTTCCATCAATTACTCCCAGATTTTTTTTTCTAGAGCCAAGCAGAATAAATCTCATCTAATATATTCCCTGGGGCAGCCTTTCAGGTATTTGAAAATGTCCATCATGACCCCTAGTAAGTATCCTCTTCACCCCCTAAACATTCCCAATCTTTCTACTACATTCCACATGGCATGATATCGAAGACTACCTGTTCCCTAGACGTTGTCTAGCTTTATCAGTGTCCTTCCTAAAAATGTAGTATCAAGAAGTGTACTCAGTATTACCAATGTAGTTGACTCCTTATCTTTTAAAAAAAATTATGTTGATATCTTTTGTTTTGCATTGCTTCAAGGTCTTACTATATTCATCCACTCACCTTTTGAGAGAACCATATCTTGAGAGAACCAAGCAAAACAGAAAATTTTGAGAAAAAAGAATAAGATAAAAAACAATCAGTATATCAAAAAAAAAAAAAGAAAATATATAGTATTTCATACCTGTGGAACTCCTACCTTTCTAAAATAGAGTTGTCTTCTCATATCTCTTCTTTGGGAGCAATGCTTGTTCTTTGAAATTTTGCAACATTCATTTTCAATTGTTTTGTGATTACTGCTCTTCCCATTTACCAGGAGACATTGGTGTCCTGAAAACTCAACATGTCTCAAATGGAATTCATTATATTTATTCATAAAGCCTCCCCTCCCCCATCACCTACCCTATCTCTGTTGAGGGCCATCCTCCCAAGTCCTTAGACTTACAGCCTAACAGTCATCCTCAGCTTCTCACTGTCTCATCCCCCATATCCAATCTGTTGCCAAAGTCTTTCAGTTTCACCTTTGCACTCTTTTTTGAATATGTTCCTTTCTCTTCTCTGACACTGCCACCTCTCTGCAGGCCCTTATTACCTTGCACTTGAATTATTGCAGTAGCTTGCTAGTGGGTCTGCCTGTGTTAAATCTCTTCCCACTTCAATCCATCTTCCATTTAGCCACTAAAATTGTTTTCCTAAATTGAAAAGTCTGACCATGTCACTCGTCAGTAAACTTCAGTAAACTCCAGTGGCTCTCTGTCACCTCCAAGATCAAATACAGAATGCTTTGTTTGGCATTCAAAGCCTTTCATAACTTAGCCTCCTCTTAACCTTGCCTGTTTTCTTATACCTTACTCCTGACCACATGCTCTTTGATATACTGACATTGGTCTTCCTGCTGTTCCTGGAAAAAGACATTCCATCTCTTGGTTCTGGGCATTTTCTCTGGCCCTTCTTCCATACCTGGAATGCTGTCCCTCCTCAGATTCACCTGTTCATTTCCCTGGATTCCTTTAATTCCCAACTAAAATCCTATCTTCTACACAAAGCCTATTTATCCTGTACGTAACGTGTGTCTGTGTCTGTGTGTGTATTTTGTCTCCCCCATTAAATTGTGGGGCAGCTAGGCGGCACAGTGGATGGAGTGTTAACCCTGGAGTCGGGAGGATCTGAGTTTAAATCTAGCCTCAGACACTTACTACCTGTGTGACCCTGGAAAAGTCATTTAACCCTGTTTGCCTTAGTTTCCTCATCTGTAAGATGAGTTGGAGAAGGAAATGGCAAACTGCTCCATTATCTTTGCCAAGAAAATGAGTCACAAATGAGGTCATAGAATTGGACGTGACTAATTGACTAAACAGCAACATTAGATTGTTGTATATTATTAATTGATTGATATGCCATAATTTGTCCAGCCATTCCCTAGCTGATAGGCCGTTACAAAAAGAGATACTATAAATGTTTTTGTGATCATTGACCTTTTTCTTCTGTCTTTGATTTCTTTGAGATATAGACCTAGAATCGGTATCATTGTGTCAAAGAGTATGCACAGTTTAATAGCTTTTTTCCAGATTGCTTTCCAGAATGGTTGGCCAGTTCACAACTCCACCAGCAGTGTGTTGAAGTACCAGTTTTCCAACAGTCCATCTAACATGTGTCATTTTCCTTTATTGTCACCTCAACCAATCTAATGGGTATGAGGTGGTACTTCTGAATTGTTTTCATTTGTATTTGTGTAATTAGTAGTTATTTAGAACATTTTACCATAACTTAGATCTGTAACTTGGATTTCTTCCTCTGAAAAACCCACTATTCGTATTCTTTGACCACTTATCAATTGGAGAATGGCTCTTCCTAGAAATGATACCTTTATCAGAGAAACTTGCCTCAAATATTTTTCCCAGTACCTTCCTTCTCTACCAATTTTAGCTTCATTGGTTTTATATATACAATTTTTTTAATCTTTTGTAATAAAAATTGTCCAGTTACCTCCCATGAATTTTTTTTAATCTTTTGTAATAAAAATTGTCCAGTTACCTCCCATGAATTTTTCTATCTCTTGCTTGGACATGAACTCTTTCTCTGTATATAGATATAACAGATAATTTTTTCTAAGCCTTCTAATTTGCTTTTGATGTCATTCTTTATGTCTAAATTTGGAGTTTATCCTGGTATACCATTTGTGATGTTGCTCTATACCTAGTCTCTGCCGGTATGCTTCCCAGTTTTACCAATAGTTTCTGTCAAATAGTGAGTTCTAGCCCCAATAGCTGGGATTTAGGGATTTATCAAACTCCATCTTACTATGCCCATTTGCTTCTGTATATTGTGTGCCTAATCCATTTCCTTCCCATTGTTTGTCACCAATTCCTTTGATATTCTTGACTGTTTCTCCAAATGGATTTTGTTATTTTTTCTTGTGCTATTAAGTAATCCTTTAGTGGTTTAGTAGTTGTGGCAGGCACTGAATAAGTAAATTAATTTAGGTAATGTTGTCATTTTTATTTTATTAGCTTAGTCCACCCATGAGCAATTAATAGTTCTCCAGTTATGTAAATCTGCTTTTATTCGTGTAAAGAATGTTTTCAAATGTGTTCCTGTAGTTTCTGGGTGTGTCTTGGCAGGCAGAAAGGGGAAGGGGGGAAGACCTATTTGTACAAAAATATTTATAGCAGCTCTTTTTCTGGTGGCAAAGAATTGGAAATTGAGGGGATACCCATCAATTGAAGAATGGTTGAACAAGTTGTGAGATACACACACACACACACACACACACACACACACACACACACACACGTATAATTGTGCCATAAGAAATGATGAACAGGATGCTTTCAGAAAAACATGGAAAGACTTATATGAACTGATACAAACTAAAGTGAGCAGAACCAGGAGAACATTGTACACAGTAACAACACTACTGTACAGTGATCAACTGTGAATAGCTTAGCTTTTCTCAGCAATACAGTGATCTAAGACAATTCTAAAAGTTTCATGAAAATGGTATCCACCTCCAGAGAAAGAACTGATGGACTCTGACTAAAGAGCAAAGCATACCATTTTTACTTTTTTTTTCATGGTTTTTTTTCCCCTTTGAGTCTGTGTCTTTCTTTCACAAAATGACACTATATCAAGGAGGTTAGAGCTGAGAGAGGAAGAGAGAAAATTTGGTACTCAAAATTGTCTTTACATGGAACTGAAGGAAAATGAAATTTTTTTTAAAAAAGAAAAATTCATTCCAAGACTGTATAAACAGTTTGAAAAAATAGGTTAAGAAGGACCCAACAAATTCCTCCTATGACACAAATATGTTCTTTATACCTAAACCAGAAGGTCAAAACAGAGAAAGAAAATTATAAACCAACTTCCCTTTGCTGCAAGAATCTAAAATAAAATACTAGTTAAGGAGATCAGAGCAGTGTATCACAAAGGTCATATACCACAAGCAGGCTGGATATTTATCAGGATGCAGGACTGGTTTAATATTGAAAACTATAAATATAATTGACTATATGAATTTTAAAAATCATAATTATTTCAACAGAAGCAGAAAAAGCACACCACCATTTCGTGTTAAAAACATGGGAAAGTATAGGAATAAATTGAGTTTAAGATAAGTAGTGTCTAGCTAAAACCAAGAGCTAATGTTATTTGCATTGGAGACACGTTAGAAGGCTTTCCGATAACATCAGGAGTTGAACAAGGATGTTCAATATCATCATGACTATTGAGTATTTTACTAGAAATGGTAGCCATAGGAGTAAGGAGAGAGAGAGAGAGATTAAAGGAATAAACATTGGCAAAGAGAAAATAAAGCTATCATTTTTGAAGGACAATATAATAGTTTACTCAAAACAATTTTGTTGTGGTTGTTCAGTCACATCTTCCTCTTTGTAACCCCATTTAGGATTTTCTTGGCAAAGATACTGGAGTGGTTTGCCATTTCCTTCTCCAACTCATTTTACAAGTGAGGGACTGATGCAGATAGGGTTAAGTCGCTTGCCCAGGGTCAACAGAACTAGGAAGTGTCTGAGCCCAGATTTGAACTGAGGAAGATGAGTCTTCCTTACTTCAAGCCCAGCACCCTGTTCACTGTGCCACCCAGCTGCCCATTTATATATCCAAAGTTTTTAATCCTTAAATAGGGAGAGCAAAGTAGACAGTTGCAGGGTTTAAAGAACCCACACAAATCATTATCATTTCTGCACATTACCAACAAGATCCAGCAGGAAGAAAAGGAGAGATTTCATTTAAAATAACTACAGGCAGTATAAAATGCTTTTTTGTTTTTGCTTTGCCTGATTATGATTGCTACTCTTGCCTTTTGTACTTCATCTAACGTGTAATAGATTCTGTTCTAGCCCTTTTATCTTAACTCTGTGTGTATCTTTGTGTTTCAGGTGTGTTTCTTATAAACAGCATGCTGTTGGATTCTGGTTTCTAATCCATTCTGCTATCCTCTTCCATTTTATGGATGAATTCACCACATTTACATACACAGTTATGATTGCTAACTATATATTTACCTCCATTCTGTTCTTTTTATCCCCTTCTCTTTTCCTCATCTTTTTTCCCTGCCCTATCTATTCTGTTTTACTTCTATTACTTCCCATAATCTATCCTCCTTATTCCCCCTTTTCCCTCCTGTTATTCCCACTGTTATTCCAAATTGTGTCTGTGTATCACTGTTTTTCTCAAGTGTGTGTGTCTGTGTGTATCTTTCTGTCTAACTAGTTCAGATGAGAGTGAGAGTAAAGTCACTCATTCCCTCCCTCTCTTCTTTCTATTGTATAAACTCCTTGAATACCCCATTTATTTGGCATAATTTTCTCCATTCTTCCTCTCCTTTCTCCTCTCCTAGCACACTCCTCTTCTCTAATCTTCTAGTCATTTTTGGATATCATCGAAACATACACAGTAAAATCACACCCAGGCCTTCAATCTTGTTAGACTCCCTCTATGACCCCTGATGATGGTGAAAGTTCTGAGGTGTTGGATGCATCATCTTCCCACATAGGAATGTAAACAATTTAACTTTGTTTACTGCCTTATGATTTCTCATTCGCATTTACCTTTTTATGTGTTTCTTGATTCTTATGTCTGTATGTCAGATTTCCAATTCAGCACTGATCTCATCAGGAATTCTTGAAAGTTCTCTATTTCATTAAGCGTCTATTTTTTTCCCCTCTAAACTTACACTTAGCTCTGTTGGGTAGGTTATTCTTGTCTGTATGCCTGGTTCTTTTGCCCTCTGAAATATCATATTCCAAGCCCTCTGTTTCTTTGAAGTAGTGGCTACCAAATCTTGTATGATCCTGACTGTACCTCCTCAGTACTTGAATTTTTTTTCTTTTTTCTGGCTGCTTGCAGCATTTTTTCCTTGACCTGGTAGCCTAGATTTGGATTATAATATTCCTGGGAATTTTCATTTTGGGTTTGTTTGTTTGTTTGTTTGTTTGTTTCAAGAGGCAATGAGCAGTTTCTTTGACCTCTTTTTCTAAGATATTTGGGTAGTTTTTGATTTCTTAAAAAATTATGTCTGGGCTCTTTTCATGGCTTTCAGATAGTCCAGTGATTCTCAGATTATATTTCCTTGACCTGTTTTCCAAGCCAGTTTTATTTTTCCTGTGAGAGTTTGCATTTTCTTTTTTTTTTTCAAACTTTTGACTGTTTTGTTAATTTTTGATCTGTCATGGAGTTACTAGTTTCTACTTGACCAATTCTGAAAAGTTATTTTCTCCAGTTAGGTTTTGTTCCTCTTTTTCCAAGCTGTAGATTCTTTTTTTTTTACTCCCTTCCATAGCTTTCATTTGATTTTTAAAATAATTTTTAAACTCTTCTTGAAAGTCTTATTAGAACTGTATCCAAGCTTTCGCCCTGGAAGCTTTGTTTATAGATGTTTTCAAGTCATTTCTCTTTTTCCATGTTTGTGTCTTGAGCTTCCCTATCACCACAGTAGCTCTTTATGGTGGGGTTCTTTTTTTTTTTATGCTATTCTTCTAGCCTCCTTCTTGACTTTGGATTTTATATTAATTCTGGGATCTGCACACTTCTGGGGAGAATGTCTGACCTGAGATTCTGTCTTTATGTTCTTCTGCTGCTTTCACAGCAGGGCCTTCAAGCTTTCAGTGCACGCAAAGGGGTGTGAGGTCTATTCACTGCCTTCTTGTCTGAGCTCTATGAGTTCCTAAACTAGGTTTGGGTTTCTTGTTTTATGCTTGGTTGAGAATTTCACTAGACTGCTCTTGGATTCAGTCAGTTATCTCTGTAGGTTCAGAATAACTGAACTGCCGACTCTCCTCTAGTCTGGGACCCCTGCTCTAGTTACTCCATTGCAGGCTTAGAAATTGGTTTGAAGTCTACAGCTGAGTCACCATTCTCCTCCTGGGATCAGAGCCACGTAGTTATATTTCTCAAACTTGTTCCTTATTTTGTTGTACAGCTAGGGCCAACCGTTGTTGACCCTTTCTCTCTGCCCTTCTTCTGTGACCTAGAACTGGTTGGGCTACAGAGCTGCCACGTCATATTTCTGCTCCAGTGCTTCCTTCCTGCCCTTGTTTTCTGTCCCTTTGTGTTAGAATGTTCCCTGCATGCTGTTCATGCTCCTGGCCAGACCCTGTCCCCAATGTCTACAGATCTCTGTGTTTCCCTGGGAAAAAAATGACTCATTTTGACTTTTTCTCAGCTTTCTTAATCACAATTCTGACAAATGTATTTTCTAGGTCATTGTGGATAAGGGGTAGTCGTGAACTAGACTCAGTTGCTTCTTCTCATTCCACCATTTGACTTTGCCCTCCTTGCTATGCCTTTGTACGTCTGGTCACTGAACAGGCATTTGTTAAGCACTTAACTATGTGCCAGATACTGTCCTGAGAACTAAGGATACAAATCTATTCAAAAAGTAAGATAATTCCTACCCTCAAGTTGGGGCATCCAGGGAGCCCAGAAAGACTCATCTTCGTGAGTTCAAATCTAGCCTTAGTCACTTCCTAGTTTTGTGACCCTGGACAAGTCACTTAACTCTGCCTCAGTTTGTCATCTGTAAAATGCACTGGAGATGGATATAGCAAACCACTCCAGTATCTGTGCCAAGAAAATCCCAAATGGGATCACAAAGAGTCAGACATAACTGAAAACAACTGAACACCCCTTAAGGAACTTATGTTATTATGGAGAAAATTAAAACATAAAAGAGGATCTGAAAAGGGGAAAGGGAGGGAGCTGCCCTGCAGAGGCGTTATCACTAAGTTTGGAGAATGAGGATTGGCTGATCTGGGGCCCTTCCCCAAAATGGAGATTTTGGGAAGAACTCAACAATGAGAAAAGGGTGGAGAGTGGTGTCTGGTGGCAGCTAAAGTTGGCCTCCACGCTTGGAATATATTCCCTCTCCACCTCTATCTACTTCTTGGAATCTATAGTTCACTTCAAAGCTTACCTCAAAAACCACCTTCCTGATCCCCCTAGTTGTTAGTGCTCTCCTAACCCATAATTAATTTGTATTTAGTTTGTATATATTTTCTATCACCACCTTTATTGCAACTTACCAACCCCTAACTACCCCCTACCCAGAAGATTAAAAACTCTTTGAGAGACTATTCTGTCTTTGTATTCCTAATGACTACACATTGTAGGAATTTAGTAAATGCTTAATGAATTATTAGTAGTAATAATAATAGCTAGCATTTATATAGAACATTAAAGTTTGCAAACTGCTTTACATATGTTGTCTTATTTGAACCTCACAGTAACTCTTTGTAATAGGTACTATTATTACCTTCATTTTACTAATGAGGAAACTGATAAGAGAATTTAAGTAACTTGCTTAGAATTACAATTAGTATGTATTTGAAGCGGGATTCAAGCTTAGATCTTCTTGACTCCAGGCCCTTTGGTTTTGTAGCTGCCTAGTGAAGGAAATTACTTGGGAAGTAAAGCACGTAAACAGATAAAAATATATGTAGTATATAGGTACCTACGCTTCCTTTCCTCTCTCTTTTAACTTTGCAGTCTGTCTTCTGACCTCAACAATCAATGAAACTATTTTTCTTCAAAGTTACAAATGATCCCTTAATAGCCAGAGGACTTTTCTCAATCCTTATCCTCCTTGACCTCACTGCCATAGCTTTTGACATTGTTGATCACCTTTGTTTCCTTGATACTCTCTTCTTTCTAAGTTTCCCTCATATTACTCCTCCCTGGTTCTTCTACCTGACTGCTTTGTTGGGTTTTTATCCAAGTTGTACCTGCTAACCATAAGTTCCTCCCAGGGCTGTATTCTGTGCCCCTCCTTCCATACTATTTTTCTTGGTGATTTTGTTAGTACACATGGATTCAATAATCATATATATGTTGATAATTCTTAGTTCTGTTCATCTAGCCCTAACCTCCAGACTCACATCTCCACCTGTCTATTGGACATCTTGAACTGTGTGTTCCATAGACAGAACTATCATTATCTTAACCTCCAAGCCCTCCCTTTTTTCCTAACTTCCTTATTACTGTGGAAGGAACCACCATCCTCCTATTTAGACAAGCTCACAATCTAGATATCATCCTCAACTCTACAGACTTTTCCACCCTCCATAGACAACGTATTGCCATGTCCTGTGTATTCTAATTTCATAACATCTCTTGTATTTCTCCTCTCCTTTGACATTGCTACCATCTTTGTACAGACACTTATTTTAATAGCCTTCTCGTGGGTCTGTCTGCCTCAAGTTCTTTCTCACTCCATTCCATCCTTCACCTAGTTGTCAAATGGACCTTCCTAAAGCATAGGTCTAACCATGTCACCACCCTTATTCAATAAACTCTAGTGGTTCCCTGTCAGCTCCAACCAGGATCAAATATAAAATCCTGTTTAGCTTCTAAACCTTCTTAACCTTTAGCCTCTTAACCTTCCCCCTCCTACCTTTCCAGTCTTGTCATACCATATTTACCTTCTCATAGTCTGCAACCCAGTGACATTGGCCTCTTTGCTGTTCCTGGCACAAAACACTAACTCCACACTATGAATTTTCACTGGCTGTCCTTCATGCTTAGCATTCTCTTCTGTCGCATCTATGCCATCTGGCTTCTCTGGATCACTTCAAATCCCAGTTAAAATTCCACCTTCTACAAGAAACTTTTTCTGGTCCCTCTTAATGTTAGTAAGGGGAGCTAAATGGCAATAGGTAGTATGCTGGGCTTGGAGTTCAAACCCAGCCTTGGACACTTACTAGCTGTGTAACACTGGGCAAGTCACTTATCCCTGTTTGCCTCAGTTTCCCCATCTGTAAAATGAGCTGACAAATCGCTCAAGTATCTTTGCCAAGAAAACCCTAAATGGAGTCACAAAAAGTCAGACATGAAACAACTGAACAACAGCAAATGTTAGTGCCTTCCCTCTGTAGATGATCTCCAGTTTATCCTATACATATATATTTTATTTGTAAGTAGTTGTTTGCATGTAGACTGTTAACTCCTTGATAAGGACTTTTTTTTCCTTTTCTTTTCCTCCCCTCATCCCTTTCTTTGTATCCCAGCACTTAGCATGGTGCTCAGAAGCACTTAATAAATGCTTATTAATTTGACTTGAAAATGAATTGTCTGTAATCATACATCCAGCTTCAGTGGCCAAGTTGGGACTTAACCTAGTATTCTGACTCTATAGATCTATATCCACTGCATTATTCTGCCTGGCTTCAGTTGCCCAACCTGATTCAGAATTATAGAATCTCAGGGTTGGAAGAGGCCTAAAAGGCTATCTACTAGCTCAATTTTCTTTTCTCCTACAATGTACGTGACAAATGATCGCCTGGCTTTTACTTGAAGCTACCTTTTGAAGTAGACTAGTCTCCCTGAGCTGAAGTATCTAGCACTGTCATTGTACCTTAAATGTGAATGACTTCTTTTTTTTTTCTCAGAATATACTGATGGGGGGGTGAGATTCACTAATAAAGGGTTCACTTTAAAAAAAATCGTAACTGAGCTTTAAGCAGAAAAATCTGACATCCAAAAATTTTAGTGGAAGACTGTTTCTTTCACTAATGTCTCTACTATGTATATATTTGTACGTATGTATATGTGTATATGTGTATATGTATATATTTATATATTCTCATAATTTGTACCCACATTTGGCCCTTGTTCTGATCTCTGTGCCCTAGCAACATAAATCTAACTCCACTTCTAAAGAATAACCCTTCTAGTACTTTGTTTCCAATTCTTCACCAGGAAAAAATGCTGATATAAAGTTACTGTTTTTTCTCTAGTAGTTTGCTTCAGCCTTGAGGCTTCATGGAGTTTTCTTCCTAGGCCTTTTTTTTGTTGTTGTCCAGTTAACTAACATTTATTTTTTCTTCCTCCCTCCCCTAAAATTGAACAACAACAAAAAGGAAAACCCTCATAAGTTAAAGGATTTATTAATCACTTATGTGTCAGGCTCTGGGCTAACTATAAGTAAGAGACAGTCCCTACCCTCAAGGAACTTATCTTCATAAAAAATATAGAAAGGAAACAAATTCCTTCATTGACCATGTCCAAAAATGCATGTCCCATTCTTCCTTCTGAATCCTCTTATCTTGTTTCATTTTTAGTCTTCTAATCATGGTTTATCATTGCATTGTCAGAGTTCTTAAGTCTTTGAAATTCATTTTTCGTTATATCATTGTTATAAATTGTTCTCCTGGTTTGTTCATTGTACTCTATTCATATATGTCAACATATATTCCCAGTTTCCATTGAAAATACCCATTTTACCATTTCTCTCATGGAGAAATGGTATCCCGTTACACTTGTATACCATGATTTGTTAAACTATTTCCCAATAGGAACCCACTTGCAATTTTTTGCCTTATTCAGATATTTTTGTACATAGGAATCCTTTTCCCTTCTTTGTTCTCTTCAGGTTATAGAACAGTAGTGATATCACTGGATTAAAGGGTATGGACAGTTTGGTGACTTTGGAGCTATAGTTCCAAATTGCTTCTCAAAATAGACAATTCAGAACTCCACCAAAAGTGCATTAGTGTGCTATTTGTCATTTTCCTCTCTTGTCATCTTTTCCAATCTTATGGTTATGAGGTAGAATCTTGAAATTGCTTTAATTTGTAGTTTAAGTATTTTGGTGTTTGTTGTCTGTCTTTGAAATCCTTGGGAGATATGCCTTGCAGTGGTATTGATGAGTCAGAAGGTATATACATTTTAGTTGCTTTATAACAATTTAGTCCAGATTCCAGATTGCTCTAGAAGGGAGGTTCTTAAACCTTTTTTGTATCATAGACCTTTTGACAGTCTGGTAACCTGTGAGCCTCTTCTCAGAATAAGGTTTTTAAATTTACAAAATATATAGGATTACCAAGGAAACCAATTATAATGTAATACAATCACCATAATATTGAATTTTAAAAAAAAAAGCTCACAGGTTCCAGGTTAAGAATGAATACCTGCTTTTTAAAAAAAATATATAAATTTATTTTTAGTTTTCAACATTTACTTCCACAAGATTTTGAGTTCCAAATTTTCACCCCATCTTGCCCCTCCCCCCACCCCAAGATGGCATGCATTTTGAATACCCCTTCCCCTAGTCTGCCCTTTCTTCTATCTCTCCCCCCACTCTCTTATCCCCTTCCCCTTCTATTTTCCTGTAGGGCAGGATAGACTTCTGCACCCCATTTCCTGTATTTCTTATTTCCCAGTTGCATGTGAAAACATTTTTTTAAACATGTATTTTTAAAACTTTGGGTTCCAAATTTTCTCCCTTCCTCCCTCCCCACCCACCCTCATTGAAAAAGCAAGCAACTCAGTATAGGTTATACATGTGCAGTTATGCAAAACACTTCCATAGTAGACATGTTGTGAAAAACTAACTCTATTTACCTTAATCCTATTCTGCCCCCCCATTTATTCTATTCTTTTTTTTTTTGACCATGCCCCTCCTTAGAAGTATTTGCTTCTGATTACCCCTTTCCCAGTATGCCCTCCTTTCTATCATCCCCTTGCTGTCTTGTCCCCTTCTCCCCCTATTTTCCTATAGGGTAAGTCAGATTTCCATACCCAATTGAATGTGTATGTTATTCCCTCCTTAAGCCAAATCTGATGAGAATAAGATTCACTCATTCCCTCTCACCTTCCCCGTTTCCCCTCCACTGTAAGAGCCCTTTCTTTTCTGTTTTTTTGTGAGATAATTTACCCCATTCTACCTTTCCCTTTCTTCTTCTCCTAGTATAATCCTCTCTCATACCTTAATTTTATTCTCCAGATATGACCCCTTCATCTTCAACTCACCCTGTGCCCTCTATCTATCTGTCTATCTATCTATCTATCTATCTATCTATCTATCTATCTATCTATCTATCTGTCTATCTGTCTATCTGTCCATACATATAATTTTTTCCCTCCAACTACCCTAATACTGACAAAGGTCTCATGAGTTATAAATGTCATCTTTCCATGCAGGAATGTAAACAGTTCAACCTTAATAAGTCTCTTATGATTTCTCTTTCCTGTTTACCTCTTCAGATGTTCCACTTGAGTCTTGTATTCCATGCCCTGCTGTCCTTTAATGTAGAAGCTGCTAAATCTTGTGTTATCCTGATTGTGTTTCCACAATACTTGAATTGTTTCTTTCTACCAGCTTGTAATATTTTCTTCTTGACCTGGGAACTCTGGAATTTGGCTACAATATTCCTAGGAGTTTTCCTTCAGGGATGTCTTTCAGGAGGATATCGGTGGATTCTTTCAATTTCTATTTTGCCTTCTGGTTCTAAAATATCAGGGTAGTTTTCCTTGATAATTTCTTGAAAGATGATGTCTAGGCTCCTTTTTTGATTGTGGCTTTCAGATAGTCCAATAATTTTTAAACTCTCTCTCCTGGATCTATTTTCGAGGTCATTTGTTTTTCCAGTGAGATATTTCACATTGTTTTCTAATTTTTCATTCTTTTGGATTTGTTTTACAGTGTCTTGATTTCTCTTAAAGGCCCTAGCCTCCAATTGCTCTATCCTAATTTTTAAGGAAGTGTTTTCTTCAGTAATCTTTTGGACTTCCTTTTCCATTTGGCCAGTTTTGCTTTTTAGGGCATTCTTCTCTTCATTGGCTTTTTGGACCTCTTTTTCCATTTGGGTTAGGCTATTTTTTAAGGTGTTATACTCTTCAGTTTTTTGGGGGTCTCCTTTAGCAAGCTGTTGACTTGTTTTTCATGATTTTCTTGCATCACCGTCATTTCTCTTCCCAGTTTTTCCTCTGCTTCTCTTATTTGCTTCTTAAAATCCTTTTTGATCTCTTCCAAGGCCTGGGACTGATTCATATTTTTCTTGGAGGCTTTGGATGTAGGAGCTCTGATTTTGTTGTCTTCTTTTGGTTGTATGTTTTGATCTTCTTTGTCACCAAAGTAAGATAATATAGTCTGACTCTTTTTGCATTGCCTGCTCATGATCCCAGCCAGTTACTTGAGTTTTAGACTCTTTATTAAAATAAGAGTCTGCTTCTAGTGTGGAGAATGTGCAGCCCCAAGCGTCAGGGGTTTATACAGCTGTTTTCAGAGATACTTGTAGGGACCTGTAAATTTTCAATTCTTCCAAGGTGGTAAGATAAGGGGTGAGGTGTTTACTCCTTTCCTGGCCTGTGCTCTGGTCTGTGAGTGACCACAAGCACTCCCTTCTGTCCTGGAACTGTGAGAAGGGTTTCCTGACCACAGCCACTACAAGCTCCACCATGCCAGGACTGCCACTCAGAACTGTGACTCAGATCGAAGCACGGGCAAAGCAAGAGATTCCTGCCTCAGCACTGGCAAAGAGATCCCTGCAATCCCCCTCTGATCAGCCACTGGATTCCCCCTCAGTCTGTGGGCTGGAAGCTCAGGAGGCAGCCCCTACCCTGGGCTGCGCTTAGGGAATGGAGCTGAGACCCCATGCTTCTCTCTCAGCACTGCAGAAACAGACTTTTTCCACTGACCTAAGTTGTCTTTGGCGTTCGTGGTTTGAGAAGTCTGGAAACCAGGACAGCTGCCCACGATTCAGTCCTCTGAGGTCTGGTTCACTGCGGCATGCGCACCCACGCCAAATTGTGCTCTCTTCCCCGCCCGGCGCGATATACTTTTCTGATCAGTCATCCAGGTTGTCTTGGGCTGGAAATTTGCTTCACTCTGTCTTTTTGTGGGTTCTGCTGCTTTAGAATTTGTTTAGAGCCATGTTTTACAGGTATTTGGAGGGGTTTGGGGGAGCGCTCAATCAAGTCACTGCTTTCACTCTGCCATCTTGGCTCAGCCCCCCTACCTGTTTTTTAGAGAATGATTGCTTCAGTTCACATCTCCATCAGCAGTATTATGATCTTTTTTTTAGCCCTTACTACACTGACAGTTTCCAACCACTATTGTCTTTGCTATTTTACTGGGTGTAACATGAAACCTCAGAGTTGTTCTGGTTTTTGTTTCTCTTATTAAGCAATTTGGAACATTTTTAAATGATTCTTAATAGTCTGCGATTTTTTTTTGAGAATTGTTTATTCATATCCTGACTTTTTAAAAAAATTTTTGCTTTTTTTTGGTGAAGTAATCGGGGTTAAGTGACTTGGCCAGAGTCACACTGCTAGTGTTACTCCAAAGCCAGAGCTCTATCCACTGCACCACCTAGCTGCCCCCCATATCCTTTGATTTTAAAGACACAATTGGACTTTAAAGAACCATTCACAAACAACACTACAGTTTTCTAAGTCCTTTAAATAGAAATATATATATATTATTTTTAAGTTATGTTTATTATGCACGTAAGTTAATTAAAACTTTGATTTAATTGGAAATTGTTGGCTTTTGGTCTAGATGAAATGGATTTTAATTTTTTAGAACTAGGTTGAGTTTAATTCTTAATATAAATACAAAGAACTAAGGTGCTTACCTGATTCACTAAGATTACATATTTTGTTGTCCATACATTTAATAGTGCATAGGTTTCATGTGCTTAATAGAAAAATTGCTATAGAAATGTTTCCATTAGAAGTGTCTTCTTTTTTTAGCCCCAAAACTTTCTGGCTTTGTGTTTCATTTAATTCAAATATAGCCTGGTAGACAGAAACTTAAAAACATCATTTTTTTTCACTTAGTCACCTGGCATTTTTTAAGTCCCTACTACAGGTTAGATGTTGTGCTAAGTTTCAGGGGTACAAAGAAAAGTTAAAACCAGTTTCTTCTCTTAAGGAGCCCGTAATCTGATGGGGAAGACAAGATGCAAGGAACTGTATACAAACAAGATACATAGGATAAATTGAAGAAAATCTGAGATTAAGAAGGACTAGGAAACAGAAGAGAGAAGGGGGCATATAGAAAAGATGGCATGAAGGTGTAAATGACAGGACTTGACCAGTGTTTGGGTATAGGAGATGAGAGAGAGTAAGGAGAAAAAAAAAAGACTAGAAAAGGCATCTTGCAGAAGATGAGAGCCAGAGAAGGTAAGAGGTTGAGATAAAGAGAGAGCATTCTGGGCATGAGAGACAAGCTGGTGAGGATGCTCAGGAGTCAGGAGGTGTGAAATCTTGTTCAAGGAGTGGCAAGGAGGCCAGTGTCACTAAGTCACTGAGTAAGAAGAGGAAAGATGTAAGAAGACAGAAAATGTAAGAAGGGGCCAGATTATAAAGGGAAGAGCAAAACAAGATTTTATATTTTTTTATTGGCGGTGACAGGGAGCTATTGGAATTTATTGAATAGAGGAAGACATGGTCAAACTTGTGCTTTAGGAAGATCAGTTTGACAGCTGAGTGGAGGAGGTATTAGAGTGGGGAAGAACTTGAGGCAGGTAGAACAACCAGCAGGCAGTTGTAACAGCCCTGGTGTGAGGTCTTGCAGTGTCCAGAGAGGAGACATGTGAGAGATATTATAAAGGTAGAAATCAGTCACTGTTTATATATTCATTATAAGTAGAAAAATTGCAAACCACATTTGTCACCTTCTCCTTTGCCTTTTTAGTTTCTAACTTTTTATTTCCCTTGGTTTTGTGTAGTTACAGTGCTTTTCCACCAAAAGTAAGTCTGCACCTTCGTGTCCTTTAGCAGTGTCCTAAACAGCCAGTGTTAAGTCGCATGTATAGGTTTTCTGTTTCTTTATGTTGTAGCCTGATTCAGACCGATTTCATTGCTTCAGGTTTAGAATTGAAATGAAATGAGACACTTGTAGACCATCAGACCATCTTACAGTTAACAAAAGGAGGTTTACTTCACCATAACTTTGAAAGGATATTGTACAGGGACACGAGATTAATTCACTTAGTTTTTTTGCCTTTGTGTTGGCCCTGTTGACATGCCTGTCAAGCCCTTCTTCCCCATGTACTTTTGTACATAAGCCACCAAGAAGCTATGCACTGGCCCAAGATTTATGGTTGCAATATCTTTTGCTTTGTATTTATTTTTGAGGCTAGTTCTCCCTTTCTCAGACTGGGAATAAATACATTGACTTCTCACAGATCTGATCCCAGTGCTCATTGGCTTATTGGCCAACCTACTAGAGGGCCAGTTTGTCTCTCCTTAGGCAGCCCAGTAGCCTTCCTTTCCTGAGGGTTCACATTTATGCTACAGCAGCTATTAAGTTATTCCTTCAGTAGCTCAGAACTTTTGAACTTATGAGATCAGCAAACAGGGACTAATGGTGAGGTATCACAACCAACATTTCAGTACCTTTTAAGGGAAAACTAAAGCAGATAATGTTCCCACTGCCTCTCACACCTTGGTGGCAAGGTAATAAAGGTCATCTAGAGCGGGAGTATCAAACTCAAATAGAAATGGGCCACTAAACCATACATAAGGATCTCTGCAGGCCACAGATTGTCTTAGAACACTACAAATTAGCATTTTCTGTGTTTTATTGTACTTTTATTTATTTTGTTAAGTATTTCTCAATTACATTTTAATCTGGGGAAGCCACCTAGGAGTAGCTAGAACCAGTGGCCTGGTATTTGAGCCTTTGTTCTAGAGGACCTTATGTAGCTTTAATGGCTTTAGGGCCATTACTAGACAAGTCAGTCTCCAGATCAAAAGATGATGAGATCACATTCTCATCAGTCACAAGAAAGAAGCCTGTTGTAGGCAGTATGGGGAAAGGAACTTAGTCCAAGTAAAAGAAAAACGAAAACAGAAATGACAACAATATAATATTCTTCCAAAAGGGATACTGAACATAGAGAATGAAGATCAGAAATCCTAGGTCTTGCCTCCTTCTCCCTTCAGAAAGACTAATTTCCAGACCCTAATGATCTGGTCCATGTTTTGGTACTGCCAAATCTTTGCAGTTCATAGTGTGTCTCCCACATGTAAAGTGGTGAAAATGAGCAGGAGCAGCACCAGAAATGTCAGGGCCATAGCACAGATGATGACGCTTCTGGTACAGCCACTATTCTTCATTTACAGAGTACAGCTGTAATAAGGAAGCTGAGAGTTCATTAACTTCTCAGGTGCCATTGTCAATACTGAAACTTTCTCTATATCCGCATCCCTTCATTGTTCCCTGGCCCACCAGTGGCACGCGTGCGCGCACACACACACACCTCTCCCACCTCTGCCCCCAGTTGCATGGGGAGAAGAGTTGAGAGAACCAAACAGTAATACCAAATCTCTGCCTTTTTATATACCTCTGTTGAAGGATTGCCAGCTTCCATGGGAGCTAGAGTAAAGACTCTATCATCTTCATCTGGGAACTCAGCATTACTACCAAGTCAGCTAGGGTATCCCCTTTTTTCCAGCTAAATACCTTTTTAGTTTCATCTTCCATCAAAGACATTGGTAAAATTCCTCTGTTAGTCCTCAAGCTAAAAGAGAGAGCCTTTGATTGGTTGGTCCTACCTTCTCCAGGCTCCAGACCACTTGGTTGGACCCATAACCACTGGCCATGAATCCAGGATAGATGAAGATCTTATCCAAAACATCCCTGAAGGCTCTATCACACTCTAGCCTTGCTATAGAATCTCCATCCCTCAGGGTATCCACCATTACTGGATTAATTACTGCTGATGTCCAGTTGCACACGTTTCTCTTATCATAGAGCCACTGGTGAATCAGGCAAAATGGCATTCTTCTGGAGTCAGGTCCTACTAGATGAAGGCTCGCTGGGCTAATAGAGGGGGCAGGATGTCGGGGCTGGTACTAGAAGCATCAGCTTCTAACATAGTTTACAACTTGTTCATGAGAGGCCCTGACACCCAATGGAACCTGGTGAGAATGATTTTGAATCTACTATTTCCATTAAATAATAGAGGCCTCTTTTACCCTACCCATTTTGCTAGAGGAACCATCTCGTATCACTCAACTCATAATAAGCAAACCTAGAAGAAGGATGATAATATGACATGCCACATTATCTGTTCAGTAGCAAACAGGGCCTGGCAGTGTGCAAGAAACTGCTTTTCAAAACTTCTAAAGAAAGTTGCCTCTTTGGAGAGATTATAGCCCTAGAAACCAAATAGTGTATAGTTTGATCACCCCTGGGTGCCTGCCAAAACCTCCACTTAGCCTGTTGTTTATGGACAAAGTCCTCTTCCTCCCCACACCTCCCCCCCGTTAAAATTGATCAGACAGAAGTAAAATACTTCATCAGGCATCAAGAAATATTTAAAGTCCAAAAATTGAGGAGGGGGGGAATAGATGAAAATGTGAAATATCTCATAGTGGGGGAAAAAAACTGATCTGGAAAAGAGATCAAAGAGACAATAAAAGTCACCTGAAGGCCATGACTTAAAAAAGAACCAAGTAATCTACCCATCCATGCCCCGTTTTGTACTTATAAAATTGATTTTTTTGGTACCTGAATACAAGACTTTATACTTGTCCCTATTGAATTTCATCTTCTTAGATTTAGCCTAGTGCTCTTTCTTATCTTTTCAGTCCTGGCACTTCCTCTTGGTGTGGTCTCATCTTCAAATTTGATAAGCTATATGTCACCTAAATCATTAATAAAAATATTAAACAGGACAGGGCTATTACTTTCTCATTCCAGCCATCCAGCCAATCAGTGCTCAATCCATCTGATTATATTATCATCCAATCCATATTTCTCCACCTTCCTCACAAAAATAGTATGAAAAGCTGCTAAAATCTAGGTATGCTATATCAACACTGCTTCCCTCATCTTGTAGTTCAGTAATCCTGTCAAAAATCGAAATGAGGTTAGTTTGGCATGACATGTTCTTGATAAAGCCAAGGGAATTATGTAATCACCATTCCTTTTCTAGTTGTTGGTGAACCATCTCTTTAATGACACTTTGAAAATTTCCCCAGGAATCAAAGTCAAGTTCACTGGCCTATAGTTTGTAGACTGTTCTTGTCCCAGTTTTGAAAATTGGATATTTGTCCTTCTCCAATCTTGTGGGCACCTCTCCCGTTTTCCATGATCTTTCAAATATCATAGACACTGGCTCAGCAGTAATATTTGCTGTTTCTTTCAGTTCCTGGGGCTGTGGCTCATCTGGGCAGAGTGACTTGAATTTATCGGGGGCATCTAGGTGATTTTTACTATCTCTTTAAATGTTTCGGGTATTAACTCAATGTTAGTTATTTTCATTCTGTCCTTTCCAATTTAGAGGTCATTATCCTTTGCAGAGAAAATAGGAAAAAAAAGAAAAGAATTAAACTTCTTTCTGTTATCAGTTACTGTCTCATCTGTCCCAATCACAGTAATGACCATGTTACTGCCTTGTGTATACTTTATAGACCATGTTACTTTTAAGATTGAATACTAACTCTTTTCTTTGGCATTTAAAGCTCTTTACAACTTGAACAAGCTTACCTGTCCAGCCTTATCACTTCTCTTCACACATTCTGATTTAGATTTTAGCCCAATTTGCCTTACTCCTGTTCATCAAAAAAGAGATTCCACTTCCTCTCTATATATTGGGGGGGGGGGTGTATATGTGAAACACAAGCACAGGGGAAAAATGATTAGGAGTAGGGAGAAGTATAGTGTAGTTGGTAGAAAGCTGTACTGGAGCCAGAAAGACTTGTCGGTGTTCTAGTTGTTCATCCTTTGTTTTCCAAGACAACCAGTGACGTCACAAGTGATATCTTGACATGTGCCTGAGGTGGATTTAAGAATTAAGCAGAGTTGTAAGCTTCACTCTCTCTTCCTGAGTCATTGAAGTCCAGTAGCAGGACAAAAATCAAGATGACTGGTGATGGCCCAGGATGCAGTGGATGTCTTTGGTGTCTGCAATGCCTGACCACAGTTCTGAGAGCTCCACAGAGCCTGCTTCAGGTGCTTTCGTGGCCATTGGAACAAATTGTTCTCATCCTCCCATTCTACTTGGGGAAAGTTTTCACATGTTTTGGGTAGACATTCCCCTATCAGCAACAGGTTTGAGGCATGTTAGTTAACCTCAAGCTGGTTTAGCTTGTTCCTGAGACATTTTACTAGGGTGTGCATGCTGCAGCTTTTTAGAGCCTCAGGTGAGAGTTGGGTGAAGGTGAACACCGAAGGTGGATGACTAGCCAGCCCTGAAAAGGGCTTGCAAGCCCTCATACCAGAGGTGCTAGTCCTCCCTGAATATCCATAACCTCTGGCATAGGTTGAATTTGTGGCAAATCATTTAGCCTTATATGTCCACCCAACTCCCTTAGATTGTAAATTGCTGGAAAAATTCTGATCTGTGTTAGTAGGTAGAGTTTTCTATTGGGAGTTTCCTGTACCAGTGAAATCACAGGTACAATAAAGAGGTGTATTTAAATACATGGTTATTCTTTCCACATTGCCAGGGTTGGGGACACAGCACCATTGTGATCTGGGACATCCATGTAAAATTTTTTGGCTTTCCTTTCATACCAGAGAAGTCTGAATTTTTTCTTTTTCTTTTATGGGGTGTTTACAGTGCCTTATTGTAAGTTTTGGGCTGAGTGCTTGACCATATTTTAACTTTAAAAAAGAAATTGTGTATATTTATGATATTAAAAGATAAAAGATGTTGATACTATACCTATATTCATTTCTGAGTTTTAAAACTTTTTCTGTGCCATCTGCCAGCCTTTGTATGTAATCTGTGGCTTCTGCAAAACTCTCAAAAAATCCCACTTAATTATTTGTGCTGACCAACAATATATCAAAACCATGATGTGGAAGGGATAACGGTATGTTTATATGTATATTTTATGTATACATAGAAGTATAAGTATACTTTTGTGTTTCCATATTGTCTCCCCCTATAGAATGTAAGCCCTTTGAGGGAAGGGACTTTTTTTTTTCATTAACTTTTAAAAATTCTAATTTTTTTTCTCCTCCCCATAAAAAAATAAAACTGTTCCCTTGAAACAAATGCATGTTCAAGAAAAAAAAATCTGATATTGGCCATGTCCAGAAATATCTCTCTTATTCTGCATATTTAGCTCATCATTTCTTTGTCAGGAGGTGGGTAGCATTCTTCATCATCCATCCTTTGGTATCATGGTTGATCAGAGTTCTTTAGTCTTTCAGAATAATTGATTTTTATAATGTTATTGGGCAGGAATTTTTAAAGTTTTATCCCTAGCATCTAGCACATAGGAGGACCTTAAATATTTGTTGATTGATGACTTCTCTCTAAACTTCAGCCATCTTTCTGTTTCCACTTCCACTCTGCTATTTCAGGCCCTTTTTACTTTGCTTTGTGATTATTGTGGTACCCTCGTAGTCATCTTCCTGATCCCATTCCATTCTTCATACTGATGCCAACAGTTCCTTCCAACTGTTCGGTGTGGAGTAGTGGAGAGGGTTCAAACTTAAAGAAAACCTACATTCAAATTCCACCTCTGACATTTACTAGATGTGTGACCATAGGCCAGTCAGTTAACCTCTCCAAACCTCAGTTTCTTCATCTGTAAAGTGGTGACAATAACTAATAGTGTTTACCTTACTGGAGTATAGTGAGGCTCAAATGAGTTTGCAAAGAATTTCTTTACACATCACCATCAGTAGAATGTTAGTGGAGGTATTAAATTCCACTTTTTTTTTTTTTTGCAAGGCAGTTGGGGTTGAGTGACTTACCTGGAGCCACACAGTTAGTAAGGCTGGATTTGAACTCAGGTCCTCCTGAATCCAGGGCCAGTGCTCTATCCACTGCGCCACCTAGCTGCCCCTTAAATTCTACTTTTAATAGACTCTGAACAATTAATAATTTTTATCTTATATTTAAGCTTTATGGAAGCATAAAGGAATGCATTCATTTTCTTTTTATTGCTGACATAATGCAATGTTAAGCATATTTAGAAATTATAAAATCCTCCCTGGGGGAGGCAATAGTACAAAAAAGGATATTTTATAAGTTTCAAGGCAGTCATACATGCGATTAGCTATTATTACTTTCTTTAAATACAGATTATCTAAATAAAATATAGGCAGTCATAATAATTTTACTAGCTTGACCTATAAGATTTTAGGAACAGTTTTTTTTTCCTGTTTTGTAACTGATATGGTTAGAAAAGCGCTAGACTAATACTCAGAAAGCTCTGCCAATGGCAGCACCGCTTAGTAGTGTATGACCTTAGAAAAGTCATATAACTTCTCTAAGCTTCAGTTTCCTTTTCATTAACTTAGAAGATTGTACAAAGTAACCCTTAAGACTCTTCCAACTTCAACTTTCAATGATTCAAAACTATATTTGAACATAGCATTAATTAAATTATATACACACGTGTGCACACTTATAAAAAGGGAGGGAGGGAAGAGGCATGTGTATATGTGATTTGCATTGGGAATGCTGAGGGGAGAAGGTGATCACGCAAGCAGTTTGTGTAATACTGGGCTTCCTGGCCAATGGCTGTGGGTTCGTAAGAGCTATATAAATAGGGTTATGGTTCATTCAGAGTAGAAGTAGACAAAGCGACCCACAAATCATCTCACAGTATAGTTTCATATATAAGGATGGTAATAGCTGAGAAAATAATTTACTGTGGCCAAATGCTTTGGAAAGTTTACTGTCTTTCCAGATTTCACATTTTCTGAAAACAATTTCCATTATATGTTCTGGAGATGAAGCAGAAATAATATATAGATATCTATACTGCATATTATTCAGTAATCATCCTAGGGAAAGTTTGGTCAGGGAAATTTGTTGTTATATTAAGATGTATTATTTATCAAGTTATGAAATAAATCTAAACTGGAACAAATTGAATAGAATCAATCCATGAAAGAGTTAAGGTTTTACTAGTCTTCGTATTTTCAAAAATCAATTTATGTGCTGTGTTTTTCTCATGATTTCTATTTAGATTTAGTCTTATGGAAATTATTTTGAAGATACCTTATTTTGTCTTAATTTTTAATAGATGATAGTATCTCTGCTACAAGTACTTCTGATGTCCAGGATCGTCTCTCTGCCCTTGAGTTGCGAGTTCAGCAACAAGAAGATGAAATCACAGTTCTGAAGGCAGCTTTGGCTGATGTGTTAAGGCGTCTTACAATCTCTGAAGATAATGTGGTATCTGTGAAAAAAACAGCCTCAAGTAAAGGTAATTAAATAGTAGGAATATTTCATTTTTCATTGTATTCTAGTTTCCTCTCAATACTATTTCTGTCATTAGAATTGTACGTGTAAAATATATTCCCTCTTAGGTCAGTTATCAGTAAAAGCTAATTTTGAGGTTTGTTGTTGTTTGGGTTTTTTTTTAATCTTAAAACTTATTCTAGGTTTTATGCATTAAGAGCTATATAAATATGCTGAATCTTATTACCAGTTCAAAATTTGTGATACTCGGTGGTGAATCAATTTATGACAAAGAGCTATATAAATATGCTGAATCTTATTACCAGTTCAAAATTTGTGATACTCGGTGGTGAATCAATTTATGACAAAGATTTTTTGAACAATCTAGTCTGACAAGATTGGTGGTACAAGAAGCAGATCTTCCAAGCCCTTTCAGAACCTGTTGTATACCATCCTCAGACAGCAACATAAGACATCATCACAGGCATATCTGACTAGGAAAAGAGGTTGTTTTGACCTTATCGACAGTGAGAGAAATGGGCAAATAGCTATTATAAGGTTATAGATGGACAGAACTTCAGATCATCTATTCCAACTTAACTCATTTCACAAGATGAGAAAACTAAGGCCCAGAGAGATTCAATGATGGGCCCAAAAATAAAAAGTAGGAGAGCTGGAATTTGAGCCTGAGTCCTGGGCTTAAAATTCAGCACTCTTCCCACCATGACAGGCAAAACTCCTAATGTGGGTAACAAGTCCATGTCTGTCCATATGACTCTCAGATCTGTAGATTAGATCTAATTTCTTTCCTGGACTGTAGACACAAAACCTTCTGAATTCTCCTTCCACAATGTCTCTCACCTTTGTCTCCACTCATGTGGCCACCAGCTAAGCTCACACTTTTATTATGTCTTTCCCGCACTGTTCTCATTGCCTCTTAACTGGTCTCCCTGCTTCTTCCTTTCTCTTCTTCCCTTCAGTGTTTTCTTTGCACATTTGTAAAATAATCATCCGTTAAGGTATAGGCCTGACCATGTCACTCCTAAACCTACTCAGACAAATATTTAAGGACCTCCATCATTTGGCTGCTACCTACCTTTCCAGACTTATTTCGCACTGTTCTTTATGAATTCTGTTCCAGCAAAACTGGATTGCTACCTGCTTACTGAAATCAGTGTTCCTTTCCTGCTTTCATGTATTTGTAAAAGGCATCCTTCAACCTGGCAGTGTATTACCTCCTCTTTTCTGTCTGACATCTAGTTGATGTGGTAGCTAAAGCACTGGGCCTAGAGTCAGGAAGACCTGAATTCAAATCTAGCCTCCAACACTTACAAGCTGTGACCCTGGGCAAGTCACTTGACCTCTGTCTACCTCAATTTCCTCAACTATAAAATGAAGAAAATAATAGCACCTACCTCCCAGAATTGTTTTGAGGGTAGGTGAAATAATATGTCAAATACTTATTGTGGTGCCTGGCACACAGCAGGTACTTAATAAATGCTCATTTCCTTCCTTCTCTCACTCCCTCTCCTTCCTCCCTCCCTTCCTTCCCCTTAATTTCCATTTATTCATTTCCCTGTGATACTTAACAAAGGAAAAAATGAGACAGTCTCTGCTGTCAAGGATCTTGTCCTACTGGAAGAAAACAACACATACACAGAAAATTAAAATACAAAAATACAAAACTATTACAGAGTAGATCATTTCCAAAGGTGAAGAGGGAGTGTGCATTCTAGGAATGGGAGATAGCCTGAGCAAATGAGAGGTAGGAAATGGAATGTCATGTATGGGAATAACAAGTAGAACAATGTATCTGGAACATAGGAAGGTACTCAGGAGAGTAATCTTCGGTAAACCTGGAATCAGACTGCAAAGGACTTGAAAAACCAGACAAAGGAGTTTGTGTTTTTGTCTTGGAGGCTGGAAGAAGTCCCTGGAGCCTTTTGAGTTGGAGAATGATTTGATCAGACCTGTGTTTTTGGAATATCAGTTTGACAGCCATATGGTAGATGGGTTGTAGACACAGGAGAGACTTGAAGAAGGCAGACCAATTATGAGGTTGTGACAGTAGTCAGGACAGTGGCTCTCAAATTGTCTGGGAACTCATTTTCAGAGAATCTTTGAGGTGAAAACTGTTTTCATGATAACATTAATATGTTTTCATTTCTAATACTGTAAATGTTGATAGACATAACCAAAGGCATGCTGGCTCTAGCTTGAACTGGCTTGTGAAAGCCAATTGTCATTTTTCAGTGTGAGCATTTACACTTTAAGAATTGGTATAGAAATCACCACCTTCACCACCTTAGAAATGCCACAGATCAGGGTTTGATTTATTGTTCTGTTGACTGTCTAGACTTAAAGAGAAAATGTTAATAGTGTAGATTAAACATAAAAGTGTGTGTACTCTCTCCTCCAACACCTCCTGAGAGCCAGTTGTTAAACATTTACCAGCACACCACTTGATGTAATCCACCTAAACAAAAGTTCTTTGGGATCATCAGTAATTTTTAAGAATATAAAGGGGTCTTAAGACCAAAAAGTTAGAAAACTGCTGATATGAGAAATAAGCAATAACTTGCTTGAACTAGGGTGATGGCTGTGTAAATGGAGAAAAGGGGCAGACGTGAGATAATATTTTGGTGATAATTGATATCCATCAATCGATGCTCAGGTCAAGGGCTATGTCCTACACAGAACTTTTCCTGTTCCCCTTAGATGTTAGTACTCTGTTCCTCCTCCCAGTTACCTTGTATTTATCTGTTAGATCTCTTCACCAAAATGTAAACAGTACAAGAACTTATTTTTGTCTTTTCATCTTTAATGCCTACATTAGTGTCTTGTACATTATAGACATTTAATATTTTTGAAATGTTAAATATCATTTAAAAATTAATCCTATGTTTTGAAAGCTTTCATTTACTCCAATTCATGTAACATGATATTATGCGAGAATAGTGGCCTGATGTTGCTTGTGAGTTCTTTCACTGACACATTTAAGTCCCTCTATTTACTTGAAACTAATGCTTTGACCATTTTATCTTTAAAATGGATTAGTAAAAGATTATAGAAATGAATTCAAAAATTATGAATTAAGATAGGCGATTCATTGTCTAGAAAAGAAAATGGGCTGGTCATGTGGCAAGAGTGAGGCTAAAAAGCCCACATGTTACATTGGTATCTACATAGTGTCAAAGGAGCTATAAGAAGGTCCCCAGCACATTAGGTGGACTTTCAGTGGCAGGTTGAGGAGAGAATATGGACAGAAGTCACAATGTGAAAAGGCATAGCTAAATTGCTACCTATATCATTACAAGGGGTATTCCAGCTGAAATCACAGATCCATCAGAGTATTCAATGGTGACATTTTCTGTTGGAAGAAAAAATGTACCCCTCTGAGATAGCTTTCCTGAATTGATATTGGAATTTCAAAAGTAATTCTTGTAATCATGTGCAGAGTTCCGTTAATGTTATCATTGGCAACCCTAGACTCCATTATCATGGAACTTGTCTGTATATAGACCATTATAGGAAGTGACAAGAAAAAATGTTTAATGACTGTCAGCTCTTGGCATTTGTTTGTAAGTTTAAAAATAGACTAAGTATTGAGAATGACATTAGACAATATATTTGTGTTACAAATATTTGGAATAAGCATTGTAAACATAATACTAATATATTAAGTTTTAATTATGGAACTTCGCAAAACACTTTAAAATTAAGGAATTATTTGTAGAATTTTTTTGTCCAACTAAGAATAAGAAGTAAAAGCTTCTTTTGCTATATTTTAATCTAATGTGAACTTTTGAATCCAGGTAAATAGTAATTTGTATTGTTCTAGTTCCCCTCTTGTGAGTTATTTACATTTCAATAATCACGCAAAGCAGTGGTGTCAAACTCATAGAAGCAAATGTCTGCAGGTTTTATATTCACTTAAGAAACCACAAATTCACATTATCTATGTTTTAATGTATAATTGATTAAACATTTCCTAATTATATTTTAATCTGGTTCTGACACACTTGGGAGTTTGGGGAGGAGTGGGAGAATTTGACATATCTGATATAAAGGATTTAAAATAAAAATATACCAAAAGAGTTTTTATGCTATTTTCTTTATAGTTATAATGTCCTTATTTGTAAATTTCAGTGGCAGTACTTTTAAAATAACCCTTTATGATTTTGGTGTTAAGGCACAAGCCAACTATTATGTCAGGCTTTTACTAGGCAGTTATTGTGTGCAACATGATTTGACCTTAGATCTCTCTAAATGCGTGTGATCAGCTATGCAATATTGGGATTATAAGGTTCTGTCATCTTATAGTAACATCATTCTACTGATTAAAAAATCAGAAACAATCTTAAACAATTACTTCCTTTTCTCATTTAAGTTACGTGCTATGTCTTTCAGTGTGCTGGCAACTTAAAAGCTAGGTGGCATAATGGATAGAGTGCTGGGCCTGAAGTCAGGAAAACCTGAGTTTAAAACTAGCCTCAGACATTTCCTGCTGCCTGACCCTGGGCAAGTCATTTGACCTCTGTTTGCCTTGGTTTCCTCATCCGTAAAATGGAGATGATAATAATAGCACCTACCTCCTGGTGTTGTTGTGAGGATCAAATGAGATAATAGTAGTAAAGGGCTTAGCATGGTGCCTGGCACCTAGTAAGTGCTTTATAAATGTTAGCTATTGTTATTTTTATTATTTGGGTTATAAGTTTCTCCTGAAGTGATGTTAGACCACTTGACTGGGTAGTTGGTTTCCTAAGTAATTTTTAAATTGTTAGCCATATAATTTTTAAAAATTATCTTCTCCAATAAAAAATGCTTCCTTTTTGATGGCAGTAAAACATTAGTACCATATGCTCATACTACTAGTTGAAATTTTAGTCATGCCAAATAAAATTACCTGTATTGTGGAGAGGGCTAAAGCACTTTTGGCTGTTGTCGACTGCCAGGAAGACAGATTGTATCACAGCTGGTGCCTGGAAAACCCATTAGGACCCATTGGGGGTGACCAAATGAATGTAATTTGAGAATCTTGTCCAAAGGCTCTATGTGTGTGTGTGTGTGTGTGTGTGTGTGTGTGTGTGTGTGTGTGTGTAGACAAATTAGTGTTACACTATCATATAAACTTAAAAGAATCAAACTGTTCTCCTGAAGATGGAAGCCAAGCACTTGAACCAGGAAATAGCTAGCAAGCCTAAGAGAGGAAGTATTACAAAAGGCACTTGAGAAATGACAGCACATACTATAGTTAAGCAGAGGTAAAAAGTGAGATTTGACATGTTTCTCAGTAGTTAAATATAAGATTACTGAGTATATGGAGATATGGATAATATCACTTGGCTCTTACTACAATTACCATTTAGTGAAAGGTGGGGTTTTTTTGTTTGTTTTTTAAGGGTGGGAGAGATTTGGGCATGTTTGAAGGCATCAGGGAAGGAGCTAGTTGATTGGGTAAAGATTAGGGATGGGAGGGTGTTGATTGTGGAAGCAGTCTGTTGGAGAAGATTAGAGGGTATGGGATCCAGGGAACACCGAGGAACTGGCCCTAACAGGAAGAAAAGCTACTTCATTATCAAAGAGTACAGGGAAAGGAGAAAAGAGTAGATGGTGTCACAAGGTTTTGACATGAAGAGAAACAGAGGCTTAGAGTGAATGGAGTACATGTTTCTGTAATATATAACTATTGATTCTAGTCTTTAAAAGCTGAGATAAATTAGATATAGTGACAAGATCATTTCGGGCAAAAGACATGGTATAAATACAAAGGGAAGAATTTACTGATACGAGAGAAAAATAGATTAGCAGACCTGAAGTAGAAAAGTGAGTGTTAAGCTAGTGAACTATCGAACCTCTAATGCCATGATGACAGGTTTGAACATGGTACAATAGAAAATAGAGAGCCTAGAAATATTCTTGAGTATAGTATCTAATAGGATGAAAAACCACTCAAGGAATGCTTCTCTACTTCAAATTATCAGGGACAATTATGTGTTACTAAATTCCCATCCTCATAAAAAGGAGAAGAAATAAGAAAAAAAATTTCATTGCAGAGAATGAAAGGAATAGGAGTAGAGTAATAGGACAAAGGAGGAAAGGAAGAAGGGTCACTCTACATTTCAGAGCTTAAAAAACCAAAAATCTGAGACTCTACCTGGAGGAGGATGCTCAGAGGAGGAAGCAGCTACTTTTCCTCCAAGGAATGGTAAAGTAGATCCACAGATGTTCTCTAGTGAAACATCACATGGTAAAAATCAGCGGAAGAAGGGAAGAGTATTAGTGTTTGGTGATTGCTTCTTGAGAGAGGTACTGAGGCAGCTCATTGTTAGCCTGACAATGCAGAGATCTGTTGTCTTTCCCAGAGGGGAGGGGAGGGGGGTTACGTGCATACACATACACTGTCCCTGATGATCTCAAGTGTAGATGCATTCCTTGAATAGTTTTCATCCTATTTATGTAATAGAGAAATAGGTAGATAAATATGTCTTCCAGGGGTGGGAGGGAGGGTAATATGTATATGTATGCATATAACAGTTTGAGAACCTCCCAATATTTGGCAAACCTGATGACTACTGCCCAGTTATGCCGATGTACCTAGATACACATTGTATTGCCAGAGGGAGCCTAGAAAGCATTGCCAAAGATTAGAAGACTTATTTGAAAAATTGAGGCTCTTAAGGACATGGTTGATTCCTTACTGCTCATCATTTCAAAAGAGAAAAACTGATTTGGGAAGTAAAGAGCTAGGAAAGGATTGAGTTGGTGTAAAAAGTATATTTGGACTTAATAAGTCTCAATGTGAAATATAGGAATAAGAGGTTCCTGTCCAGGGATGTAATATACCTAACAAAGCCTAGTAAAAATGTGTTTGCTCTCTTAGGTATCTAATGAAAGGGTCTTTAAACTAGAATGGAAGTGGGACACAAGGGAAGAGGTAAGGAAAAAATGCCTTGGTATATCTACCAAGCTAGGTAAAATAGAAAAATTGCTTCAGTGTAAGAAGACTGGCATTTGGATCACCTAGATATTCATAAGGTTCGCTCTAAGAAAAGAGACAATAGTAAAGCCCCTAGCCCCATGTGACTATACACAAATGCATGCTATGTAGGCAACCAAGAAGATGAACTAGAGGTCCAGCAGCAAATTTGACCACCTTGGCATGCACAAGATTTGGGGAGAGACTAATGACTGATCTATGGGCTTATATGGACTATAGAATTAAAGGAATAGGAGTAGAATTTGCTATCCTTTATTCATAAGTAACACAGGTTGGGTAGCATTGTATATAAAGAAGGTTATAGTCACATGAGAATATCCAGGAGTTTGGTGGGAGAAAAGCATGATGTAGAAAATTTAGATGAAGAGTAATGGAGGAAAGAAACAGAAGTTGATTTTGTCATCAGTATAGCAGATGTTAATTTCTTGGCTTGCTTTAATGATGGTTTCATCCTTTAAATGATAGAGTAATCAAGAAGGGGAAGTGTTTTCAGTCAGGTTCACCAACAAGGACTGGTTGATAAAGTGGAAATGATGACTATTGGAGAGAGATGAAAATTCCATCTTCTATTTTGTGATAGAGGACAGGAAAGCTGGGGATAGCTTAACCTATTTTAGATTTGGGGAAGGGAGGTTTCAAGAGGAAGGTTAAAGTAGGATGTCAGGGACTAAAATTCCCTAGGGGAAGTGTTGAAACAACTGTAATGCCAGTACTCTTGGTTCAGGTTTCATGTTGGAATAATAGGAGGCACTCGCAAGTCACTGAAAGTTAACAAAAGGAAGTTTAGTTTGCCCTAATACAGAAATGTAATGACAGTACAGTGGCATTTAGCTTTTTTAGTTGCAGTCCTCCTTTTCTCCTTATGGAAAAGCATCTGGTCATCAGAGGAGAATATGTTTACTCAATGCACCTTCAAAAATCCACAAAGACTGAGGGATTCCAGCTGCCTATGCTAGAGCTTTTTATGCCCTTGGATGACCAGGAAGTCACATATACAAAAGCTTAGGGACCCACTCCAGGGAGAGCTATGAATCTTTTTAGGGAAAACACCCCTAGGATTATGGAAGTGGGTCCTAGGCCTTCCCTTGTTGTGAGTAGGGGGAAAGAAGCTACATTAGGGAAATTTTGGTAAATATTAGTTTTGTTACAAGAAGTGAGCCCAGGAAGGATGTCAAGTTGTCAAGTATAAAATTTCAGACGAAAACGATTCTGATGAGGAAGAAAAACAGAATTTGTCTGAAAAGAACAATGTTGATTCATGAAGAACTTAGATTTTCAAAAAGTAGGTACAGAAAATGTAAATAAGCAAGGCCAGATAACAGGATACGTATAAAAGTAGCATAAGGCTGTAAGAATCATTCTAGGTATGCTAACACAAAGATCAAAAAGGTCTTAAGAAGCTAGAACATTCAGCTGGATCTGTATGATGAAATTTAATAGGAATTTAAAGTCTTACATTTAGGTTTTTAAAAATCAACTACATAAACAAGTAAGACACCTATTTGAAGTAAATCTGGGAACTTTAGTTGTATCATTTGTTCCATATGAGTCAACAGTGTGATCTGGCAGCCAAAGAAACTAATGCAGTCTTAAACTATATAGTTTCTAGGGCCAAGGAAGTCCCTCTGTACTCTACCTTGGTCTGACCATATCTGGATTATTACGTTCCATTCTGAGCACCACAGTTTAGTAAGGGCATTGATAAATTAGAGAACATTCACAGGAGAACAGCCAGAATCAATGGAAAATTACTTTATGTAAGGGAAAACTTTCTTTATTAGAACTACCTAATAGTGGAATGGGCTGGCTCAGGAAGTGGTAGGTTACCCTTCGTCGAAAATCTAAGCACAATTTAGATCGCCACCTGTCAGGTGTATTGTAATAAGAATTCATTCTTAAGTATTTGGATTAGATGGCATGTCAGAGTCTCTTCTAGCTCTGAAATTCTTTACTTTTTGTTTAAGGAAGATTTATTTTAACAGTTGTATGTAGGTGAGAACAAGGCAAGGAAACTTGGAGGAATCTAAGCATGAAGTGTTTGGATTCTGGACTAAGGTAGGAGAAAGGGTAGTTCTGAAAGACGGGGATAAGAAATCAAAAAGTCTTGCTGATGGGTTGGAAGTGAACAAAAAAGAGGAAGAGAACCAAAACTAACCCCAAAGCTAATTTAATTTTATAATGTTTTCTCTAATACTTTAATTCTTTTTCTATAATATCTATCATATTTGACTTATAAGTTACTGAAGTCTTTTGCAGATGATTTTTTTTCTATTGGGGCATTAGTTTAAGCTGAAGTAAAAAAGAAAACTAGATAGAGATTTCCTTAAAATACAAAGGGCATGTGGTATTCTGGTTGTTTTTTGTTTTGTTTAAAGTAATCTCTAAATAGCCATTTTGATTAGAACCAAATCACAGAATTTCAGGATTAGAAAGGATCTTATTGGCCATCTAGTCCAACCCATACCTGAAGAATTTCCACCACAACACACATGACAAATGGTCATGCATCTTCTACTTAAGGATCTCCAATGAAGAAAGAACCCATTGTCTCCTAAGGCATCCCTTTGACAAGCTTCATTTCCCTTATAGCAAGCCTAAATTTGCCTCTGAAAACAAACCAAAAAAAATGGCAGTGGAAATCCAATTCCTCCTACATATGACAGCCTTTCAAATACTTTAGTACTCCTCCTTTCCCCCATTCTTCTCGAGATTAAATAACCCCAGTTCTTTCACTTGGTGAAATTTTAATAATAATTCAGTATATGCTAAACATCAGAAGGAAATCTGTATGTTTCAGTAGACTTTTATTTTTAATAACCCTTTTCTTTTTTTAATTAATTTTTAATTATCAACAATCACTACCATAAGCTTTTGAGTTTTAAATTTTTCCTCTCCCTCCCTTCCCACCTACCTCCCTCCCCAAGACAGCACACAATCTGATATAGGCTATACATATACATTCCTATTAAACATATTTTCACATTAGTGGTGTTGTAAGTAAGAATTAGAACCAATAAGGAGGAACCACCAGAAAGAGGAAACAAAACACAACAGAAGAAAAAAATAGCAAATAGTATGCCTTGATCTACATTCATACTCCATAGTTCTTTCTTCTTTGTGGATAGCATTTTCCATCATGAGGCCTTTGGCGATGTCTTAGATCCTTTTATTGCTGAGAAGGATTAAGTCTATCAATGTTAGTCATTGCACAATGTGGCTGTTACTATGTACAACATTCTCCTGGTTCTGCTCACTTCACTCAGCATCAGACCATACAAGTCTTTCCAGGTTTAATAACCCCTTTTCTGATGACAGATATTTTAAAAGTTTGATACAGTGCTTTCCTTAAATCTTTTTTAGGTCCGCCAGCCCTTTCTATTTCCTGTGTAAGCAATGGCAGTGGTAGAAGCAGAAAAACAAACCATGCCAGCCCGATATCAATATCAAGAAAAGAAACCTTTTCATCTGCTGCTAAAAGGTATCTGTCAAAAATGAGCTACCAGTGTCACAAACTGTACAGATGTCAGCTTTAAATCACAGGCTATTTCTGGAAATTAATAGTGGATTCCAAATGAAATATTCTTTTAAACACTTGATTTCTAAATGTTTACTCATTTTGTAACTATGCTGAATTAATGAAGAATAGGGAAGCATTTGGTTCTAACTAAAAGAACCAAACAACCTAATTCCTTGTTTTCTTTTTCTTAAAAAATTTGACTAACCATCTGTCATTAATGTATAATTTCAGTGATTTTTTTCTAATACATCAACTATAATATGATTACATTATTATATTTTCCATAGAAATAAAATCTGGGACATTTTCATGAGGTAGGAAAGAAGTATTAAAATTACTGGATCTTTGGCTGGGATTGCAAAATAAATGCTGTGTTTGGGGAGAAAATTATACTTTCAAAATATTCTGAAAATGTAACTGTTTCCATAGTTTTTAATCTTTAACATTCTGCTGATTATTTTTATTTAATTTTTATATTTGCCTTCATTTATTATTCTGGTAATGTTGTTTACAGGATTTTTCCCATCTGTGTAGTTCCTAGCCAGTGATATCATGACATTATCGAATCAATATATGCCCTTACATCTGCTTGCTGCAGAACAGTTATTGAAGAAGAAGCTGAAGAAATAGAAAATATTTTAGCTTTCTGATATTGGTGAACTGTACTACTTTGGAGACAAAATAGATTACTTTAATGTCCATGTCTTATTTTCAATATAGTTTCAGTTTCTTTGCCAAACAGATCAGACCAGAGAAGGTAGATTCAGTATAACATTAGGAAGTTATTGTGTCTGAAAAACTTTACTTATTTTAATTATCAGGAAAACTGATAAAGCAAAAGCATAGGGCTATATAGTAAAGTAGAATTTAATGTCTTGTGTTTAGTCTGCTAAGCTCCTGCAATTGAAGAATTTTCTATTTTTGTGTTTCCAAGAATTACTGAATTTTAATATAGTAAAAGTTTAATTAACCTTGATCCAACTTAATTAGAATCTCTAACAAATCAAATTTATTGAGTACCACTTCTAAGTAAAAAAGATATTTAAGACAAGCTTTCATATCAGAAAATTTTCTGATTCACTTAAAAAAACACATTTCTAGGTTAAGTCAGTCCAGACTGAAACCAGTCTTTTACCGTTTACATTAAATTATAGCGATCATTGCTATTCATAATGAGACCAAGGTTCTACAAGATGCATTGTTGTCCAAGAGAGATTCAGTTATGTTTTTGCCTTGAGCATTTTAAGTCTTAAAAAGTTGAACTAATGCATTTTATATTTTTAATAACAAATTTTGAAACAAAATTTCTTTTTTTTTTTATTAACAGTCCATTAAGTGGAAAATTCATTTAACTGCAATAGGCTTTATTTAGGCATTCTGGTAAATAAAACTTTTCCTGTGCTAAGAACTGATTACCAGTGCAATTTTGTATCTGATCCTGGAAGTGATACATGCAGCTAGAGGTTTTTTGGTATGGGAGTGACCTAGTCAGAGCAGCACTTTGATGGCTGAATGGAGGAGGATGGACTGCAGTGGGGAGGGACTTGAAGCAGGTAGACCCACCCCAGATAGTTGCAATAATGCAGGTGTGATGTGGTGCAGGTTTGACCATATCACTTCCCTAATCAGTAAATTCCACTGGCTCTTTGTTACCTCCAGGGTCACATATGAACTCTTCTGTTTCATTTTTAAAGGCCCTCCAACCTTTCATTCTTTTTACGTCTTACTCTCCTCATATTCTGAGAAACGGGAACACTGGACTTCTCATTCCTTACACAAGACACTCCCTCTCCTGACTCCAGGCATTTTCACAGACATTTGCTCTCTTCCTGGAATGCTCTTCCTCCTCATCCCCAGACTTCACTGGCTTCCTTTAAATCTCCTTAGTCCTAGCAGCTTCCCTCTGAAACTACCCCAGATTTATCCTGTATCTATTTCACTTGTACATAGTTGCACATTGTTTCTCCCATTAGATTTTTGAGCTCTGTGACAAGACTGTTTTTTACCTTTCAATCTCTAACGCTTAGCATGGTGCTTAGCATATAGTAGGACCTTAATAAATGCTAGTTGATTGATTTAGCTGGCTATTGGTGCCTCAGGGCAGTTGCAACATATCCTCTTCCTCAGGCACCTGCAGTAGCATCAGAGCAGATACCATTGGGAAATCTCAATATATACTTCTATTCCATGACAAGTAAGAGTCCTGCCTCCTCCTTTTTCGTTTTGAGAGGGACACAGTAAATCCACAGGATGAGCAGGCATATCACTAATCTCATTACATTATTTTTACCTCCATAACTATCCTTTTCCAAGAAAGACATCACCATCCTTCCAGTCAACCAAGTTCATATCCTCAGTGTCATCTTTGATTCCTCACTTACCCTCACCCCACATATACAATCATTTGCTAAGTCTTGTAATTTCAGTCTCTGCAATATCTGTTGCATCTGTTTCCTTCTCTCTACTCACGGACCCATCACCATAGTTGCAGCCCTCTCACCTAGACTGTTGACATAGTCTACTAATTGGTCTCCTTGCCTCAAGCATTTTTTCCCTCTCAATCCATCCTCCACACAGGTGTCAGAATGATTTAAAGCATGGATCTGGCCATGTCACTCTTACCACTCAATAAACTTCAATAGGATCAAGTATTTTACCTTTAATACTTTTTAAATTTCTGTGTTTGTATAAGTTTTATAATGTGCATAATAATATAGTGGTATGTTACATAACTTATAAATATTCACATATTGGGAGTACATGCTCAAATGTTTTTGTTGGGTTTTTTTTACTGATGGGGTGAGTAGTCAGAAAAGTTATGAAACCATGGAACTAAGGCAATTATAATCAGAAAAAGTTTAAAATCAAAATGGAAAGGTGGGATTTTTTTTTGGAAAGGTGGGTTTTTAATTCATTTTTAGAATTTTGAAGTTTAGCTAGAATTTGAAGTGTAGAACTGTAGGTTATGTCATACCTTTCAATAAGCTTAGAACATGATAAGCTAGCAGAAGGCTAATCTAATATAAAAATGTATATGAATTTCAAAGGTCTTAAAAAAACAGATGCAAGAGATGTTGCAGAGACTGAAATTACAAGACTTAGCAAATGACTGTAATGGTCAGAATGGCAATGTAAGCATTAAATAAATACCGTAATGAAAAGTAATAGTTGATATTTGTCATATATCTGTGAACATTTTTACTAGATTTTCACATCTGATAGCTTAATTTCACAGCATCTTTTTAAGAAGGGATAGATAGCCTCAGATGCCCCAGAAGACGGTAGACCTGCAGCCCCTTTTTTCAGTCACTTTGTATAAGCTCTCAGTTTGCCCCATCCTTCCTTTGTGCATGTGTGACAAGGGTCAGGACAATGCACACTTAGTAATATACCAGGGTATCTGTACCCAGATAGCCATTCCTTTCTAAGGATTATTAATTATGACTCTTGGGTGATAATAACTGTAACTCTGTTTGAGACTATTGTGGGAATAAGTGGCTAACTTAGCATTTAGAAAAACATTATTGGATGAAAGTAAGGCAATCATTTATGTGCATGCTTGAGGGTTTTGTCTTATGTAATATTCATGTATTTTCTTTCAATTGTTAGTGAAGTTCCCTGCTTATTTACTTAAATACTTGTTGCATATTATACTTTATTTTACAGCAGTACAGAAAAAAAGAAAGAAAAACCACAAGGACAGAAAGAAAAAAAAGAGGATTCTCATTCTAACGATCAAAGTCCACACATTCGAGCATCACCTTCTCCCCAGCCCTCTTCACAGCCTCTCCAAACACACAGACAAACTCAAGAAAGCAAGAGCTCTCCTCCCACCAAAAGGTTTTCACTGACCCCAATACAGAGATAGGGAATAGTTGTAATGATACCTAAATTCAGTGTCGTGCGAAAAGGTTGACAACCTACAGATTTCAAAGAAGAACTTGGCTTTTCCCTTTCTCTTGCTGTACCTTTTGTTATAGCAACAGTATGAGGGTATAAAGATTTATGCTATACCTTTTTTTTTGTAGTCTAAAATTTTATGGTTTCTTAATATTTAATTTGATAAAGACAATATAATATTCTCTAAAATCAAAGCCAGAATCTTCTTGCATTTAAATTGTACAATATGCCAATGTTTATGACATTTTAATGTCATAGATAGAAAATTACCGTGTATAACCCTCCACATAATTTGGTATCATTACAACTTTCAGGTGCTTTTTTTAAACAAATTCCCCTTCGCACCTTAGCGTTCTGTCGGGGGATGCTCTCTAAGTTCTTGCTTGGTTGCCGAAGTTGATCCATTTCACTTGTTCTCTCTCACTCTTTTCTGAAGATTTGCTTGAGGACTTCTTTATATATACATCTATAAAATTAACACTTATGTGAGGTAGGGAGAAAATCAGGAATTAAATCTGCATGCCAAGTGCATGTTGACTGACTTCTTTCAAGTTTCATGCTGAGAACAACCATGTAGGCAGGTGGGCACTTGGTTCAATTTCATTACTAAAAAGACAGATATTTTCAAAATTTGTATTTTTTTTTGAAGGAGAGATATTATTAGCTTTTATTCAGTATAAATATACATGTGCTTGAGAAGGCTTAGAGATATGTAAAGTAATTCTTAAAACTGGCTAGGGTTTTAATAAGGTAACACCACAAACGTTTCCAAAATATCTTGTGTCCTTTTTTATTTGATTACTAAAATGTGTCTTGCCTAAAACCACTATTTTAATAGAAAGCTTGGAAGAACACAACACCTTTCTTTCACTTCCCTGATGCATGCTTACTCCTTACCAAATGCTCTGTCTTTGTGTCACACAGATTCTTAGGCCGTCTTGGCAGTGTGTCATTGTCCTGCCCTTAATCTCATAGAAAGAGCTTCTGGAGTGTTATCCACAAAGGTGATGAGTAGACATTGTGATGTACAAGGGAAGAAGTTGCTTTTTAGAACCTTGACAGTTTTCTGATTTGATTTAACACTCTTTGTCCCCAACTCTTTTTCAGCTTCTAAAGGTCTCATGGAAAGCATACTAGCTTTTCTCTCGTTGTTGAAATGTGCTGTTGCGAGAAGTATTTAAGACTGGATGAGTTGCAGGCTGTTAGCAATGCAATTGCAAATTTGTAACTGAGACTGTTTGCTAAATGTCACTTCCAGGCCACTTTGAAAAAAAAGAAGTTTTTTTAGTTATAACATCCTATATACAAAACAAGTTGTTATAATTTTTTTTGTTAAATTCAGACAATGAATATAATTTCCTGTAACATAACCTATATGGTAAATGTGCTGTACTGCTTGGTATAGTGGTTTGTATTTTGGAAACTTCACCCACAGCTGTTGTTTATGAGTTGAAATAAAGCTGTTTTAATAGGAAGTGACTGCCTAACAATCCACTGATTATTAAAAGGCAGTTTTAATATATTCACAAATTATATGAAATATAAATATTTGTGTGTGTGTGTGTATGTACATATATACATATTTGGAGCTACTTCTGCAAAATTTATTGCTTTCTATGTTAAAATTCTCCCCGGGGTAGGGGGTAACATATCATGTGTGTTGGAGCTACTGATGGCATAAGGGTAGAAGGTTGGCCTTGAAGCAAGGAAGAACTGGGTTCTAGTCTTTTCTCTGATGTATATTACGTCTGTGATCCTGGGCAAGTCACTTAAACTCTCAGTGCTCAGGGCAATTCTCTGAGAGTGCAGGCTGCAGAGTAGTTACCAACCTGTACTGATCTAAGTGGTTTCCTCACCTGAGAATTGCCTTTACCAATGAAATCACAGCTTAAGTCCCTATTCCTCTGCTCGGTCAAATGTATGATTCTTCAACAGAATATTAATGGTGTCCTTAGGAAATCTTCAAAATCATAATAGAATGTAAACATTTTTGCACTTGCCTTGTTTAACTATACTCATCCAGTCATAACTTTCCAACTAATCCTTATTTCTGTTTTCTGGATCAGCTTTAAGGAAATTTTATCCCTGCTTTTGTGCTCTGCTCTTTAAGCTATTGTATCATTGTTCCTCAACAATTTAACTGAAAACAATTTTTAATTTCTTAAAGCATAAAACGACTACCTACAGCTGAAAAATCACTTAGTACATGGGAGAATTCGGATGATGGTCATCACAAACTATTGCAGCCAGCTGTAACACCAAAATTAATATCAAAAATTATTAAAAATGTAGACAAGTAAGTATTGCATTGTCTTCCATAAAATTTTTTGTTTTAAATGAAAATCTTTCTAAATGAACACTCTGAAAGCTAATCGTTTTTTAACATGTTGGATTTTATATCACAAAGCTGGAAGGATAGGAGAGATCTTTCCATCTAATTTGCCTCATGAGGCAAGTGGTGCTCAGAGACATGAAATGACTTTCCTCAGGTCACACAGTTTGTAGCTGGAGCCAAATCCTCACAAGGTCTCCTGCTTAACAGCGCCTTGGCACAAACTGAGGTGCTGGGGGTTGGATTGGCATCTTGAGATACAAAGTATACTGTTTAAATACTTCAGGCGTCTATCCTTTACATATAGGTCAAAGCCTTACATTACATTCAAGTGTGATGAGCTTATTTTGAGTGAACTGGCAGGTAGGGTGAAGAGAGCTGGTTTCAGTGTCAGGAAGACCTGGGCAAATCACCTAGCTTCTCACTTTTCCCAGGCAGCCAATCCTTCAAGGTGATAAATAGCAGACCAAGCTGGATTGGGGAAGGGAGTTCTTTACTAGAAGTTCCCTATGTTAAGAAAACCACAAGTCTAATTCAAAAAAGCCATCTTGTAGGGTGGCCCTAGTAACCAAGAATCATCAGGCCTCCAGTAGCCCTGTCCAGGTGCTCTATGAAGGGTTGATGGGAAAGCATGGAGAGGAATGACAGCATGAGAAACAATGGGTAGGTGGAAGAGAATGTCTCAGACCAGGGTGGTTATGGATTTGTGGAAGATTGAAATATGCTGAGTTGCCACTGCACATACAGTATTACACAAACAACATTAGTAGAACTTTCCCTCTTTTCCAGCTTTGAAGAAAGTAGAGATGTGGGCTAAATGTGGGGGGTGGGGGCATTAGCTAACTTGGATGCAGGTGAAAAACCATACCCAAGGAATGTTGGTTAATGGATCAGTACTGGATCAATGCCATTCCAGTTAATGGATCAGATTAATGGATTCAGCCCTAAGAATATGTAACTGGGGATATAAAAAAAGAGGCAAAGGACAGTCCCTGTCCTTAACCCACAATCTAATAGAGGTGACAGCATGTAAACAAATATGTATAAACAAGTTATATATAGGATGAGTAGGAAATAATCAAAAGAGGTGCTAGAATTAAGAGGGGATGGGGAAAGGCTTCCTGTAGAAGATAGGAGTTTAGTTATTTTTTAAAGGAAACCAGGGAAAGTCAGCAGGTTGAATTGAGGAGTAACAGTGTTCTAGGCAGGAGGTCAGTGACACTGGATGGAAGAATCTGTTTCAAGGAGTTAGTTATAAGAAGACTGAAAAGGTAGGAAGGGGCTGCGTTATAAAGAGCTTTGAATGCCAAATGGAGCATTTTCTATTTGATCCTGGAGGAAATAGGGAGGCTCTGGAATTTATTGAATGGGGGTGGGGGTGATATGGTCAGATCTGTGCTTTCAGAAAATCACTTTAGTGGCCAAATGAAAGTGGGTAGATGGTTGAGACAGACCCACCAGCAGGCTACTGCAGTAGTTCAGAGTGGTGGCAATGTCAGAGGAGAAAAGGGGGTATGGTATGTTCAAGAGATATTGCAAAGGTGAAATCAACAGGTCTTGACCAACAGATTGGATATGGGGAGTCAAAGATAGTAAGGAATAAAGAATGACTCCTAGGTTATGCCCTGAGGGCTTTCCTCAGCTGTAATAAAGAAGTTAAAAGTGTTGAAGGCTTTGAGGGAGAAGAGTATGATTACGGTTTTAGGCATGTTGAGTTTAACATGTTTTAGAGGCAGTTGGAGATGTGAGATTGGAGGTCACCAGAAAGGGGCAGAATGGGTAGTTTTGAGAATCATAAGGGTAGAGATGGTAATGAAATCCATGGGAGCTGATGGGATCACCAAGTAAAGTAGTATAGAAAGAGAAGAGAAGGCCCAAAAAGAAAATCTTTGGGACACTTAGTGAGGACATGCGTGTAGATTAGGAGGAGAACAGGAGAGAATGGTGTCCTGAAAACTTAAAGAAAAGAGAGTATCTAGGAGAAAAAGGTGATTAACAATGTGAAAGGCTGCAGAGAAGTCAAGAATAATGAGGATTGAGAAAAGGCCATTAGATTTGGCAACTAAGGGACTATTAGTAACTTTGGAGAGAGTAGTTTCGGTGGAATAATAAAGTCAGAAACCAGATTATAAGGAGTTAAGAAGAGAGCGAGAGGAGAGAAAATGGAGACACCTATTGTAATCTACCTTTTTGAGAAGTTTAACTACAAAGGGCAGAAGAGATAGAGGAGTATAGTTAGCGGGGATAAAAGGATCCAGTGAGGGGTTTTTTCTGGAAAGGGGAGACAAGGGCATATTTGTAGGCAGTAAGAAATGAGCCAGTAGAGAGGGAGAGATTCAAAATAAGTGGAAGAGCTTTGATAAGGAGTAAAGCTACTTCGTTCTGTGAGACTGAGGTAGAGGAGATAGAGGCAATAGGCCTGACTGGTATATTCGAATAATTACAGAATATGACTCTGTAGTTTCATGCAGTTAAACAGCTCTAAATCTGCGAATTTTTGTTACCGTGGCTACTACTCTTCCCCTCCCCAAACCTAATATTGTTTTTCAGTCATATCCAACTCTTCATGACCCCATTTAAGGTTTTCTTGGCCAAGATTTGCTATTTCCTTCTCCAGCTAATTTGACAGATGAGGAAACTGAAGCAAACAGGGTTAAATGATTTGCCCAGGGTCACACAGCTAGTAAGTGTCTGAGGCCAGATTTGAACTTGGGAAGATGAATCTTCCTGACTCCAGGCCCAGCACGCTATCTACTGCACCAAACCAAGAGTAAAATAAAATATTTGAAAAGGTTTCCTCACATTTTCCTTATTATTAGCAAGATGGAGAAATAAACTAGATGATAGTAGTTAGATTTAGAACTGGTTGGATTATGACACCTAAAATGTGTTGATTAATATATAAATGACAGCCAAGTCTGGAGTGATGGCACAAATCCTATAGGATGAAATCTAAGAGGGATAAATGTAAAGTCGTGTCTTTAAGCAGCTGACTTCTTTATGCCCAACCACAGGATGGAAACATACTAGGGAGAACATTTTTCATGTGGAAAAGTTTTTAGTGGGCTGTATGCTTGATATGAATCAACAGTGTGACATAGGAGAGATAAATATAATTACAAATTTAGGTTGCGTTGATAGAATAGAAGTTACTATTTCCACTGTATACTTTGTCTTAATATATTTAGTTATGACATTTTAGGGGGAACTCGTACCATTTGATCCCAGAGAGCAGAACCAGGAACAATGAGTAGAAATGGCAAAGAAGCAAATTTAAGCTTGATGTCATGAAAAACTTCCAGACAAATAGCTGTCCCAAAATGGAGTGGAATGCTTTGGGGAAGTAATGGCTTTCTCTGGCTTTGGATGTCTTTAAGTAGTCTGGATTATTACTTGTTTGTTACATTATAGCAGGTTGATTCAGTGGGAAAAGCAGCAGACATGCAGTCAAAGAACCTGGTTTCAGCTACCACTGGTGACTCTTAAATCCATATGACTTTGAGCAAGTTGCTTGATCTTTCTGAGCCCCTATCAAGTTAAGGGGTTAGACAGGAAGGTGTCTTAGGCTCTAGATACATAATCCTGTAATCTTCTTTTGAGTATGGGTTGTACTAGATGGCCACTCTCCTCTGAGACCCTCAAATTCTGTGATTCTCTGTATGTAGCAACAGAAATGGAAAGCTACTTGTTTCTCATTTTGTCTAGAAAATTAGGGATATATCTGTACTTGGCATTGCCTTTGTTCTACCAATATCTTACTTTTTTATTTACAGATTTAGTGCCTATAACTCTGTTATATTTTTTCATTTTCTATATGTTTATCATATCTTATTGTACTCATAGAACAAATTTAGAGATGTGCCTGTCTCCAGGCAAATTAAAAGTTTGCTCTTGCTGTTAAATGTTTCTCTTGCATTATTGCCTCAGTATTCATCTGTTATAAAGTCTGATGTTATTTCATTGAGGGAAAACTACTTGTACATTTTGTTGTAGCAAATAGGAAACTTTATATAATTACATTTCAGTATATATTAAATCAACCCAATATTAAAGTCTTTCATTCACTTAAAACTCTGTAATTATACAGTTTTCATTTAAACTTCCTGTGTTCAGATTTAAATAATATTTGCATTCTATCCTATAAATTGCTTAGATGTTTTATTTCTTAACCTCTTGTAATACTTGTACTCCATGATGTTTATGAAAAAATGTGAAATTTTAATATTTTAGTAAATTTATTATGTACTTTTATATTCCTTTTTTAGGCATAAAGATGTTGTCATCAATCAAGGTAAATAAAAACACCCTTTCTGAAATTAGGTTGATTTATGGAAGGTTTTTAAGAATAAATTTGTTTGGATTTATTAACAATTTGAATAAAAATGTTGAAATCACGTTCAGTACTTTGTTAAAAACTTTCAGAATCTGAATAACAGCCAACACCTTCTAAAAAAAAAAGTAAAATATTATTTATTTAAGTATTTGGTTATAACTTGTAATTGTCATAAAAGGGAAGATTTTTTGATTTGTTTTTTAAAATAGCTTAAAGATATGTTATTTGTGTTTCATAACCAGCAAAAATGTCAACTCGTGAAAAAAACAGCCAAGGTAAGAATAAGCTATTCTACTGGTTGCTTTCTAAATTAATTATTTTCTGAATCTTTTATTTGGCTTTCCATGTACGTTACCTGACCTCTTCTTCCTTGGTTGTAGAAATAGTACTCTTAATGGTATCGTTTGAATTCACTTTGAGAGTGATTTGGAATTTGAAATTTCTTCTTAGGGCATTGGAGAAGAACCACAAGGTCCAGAAGATTTCAGCTTGCATTTTTTTCCTTTAAAAAATGCCTCAAAAAGCCATTTAAAAGATTAATAGACTTCCTGTCTATCAGGACCTCTTGTCTTGGCCTGTCTTGCCAGCTTTATGATAGATAACTGCCGATCTCTTGAGAAGCAAGAACTGATGATATAAAGCAAAATACTTCTTCCTCTTTTTTTGTGTTAACAAATTGCATACCCTGTGGTTATTGGTTATTTCTGGCTTGTTCTCACCAAAAGATAGTAGACTGTCTATAAATTCTGGAATGTATAATGTTCATTCTTTTTGGCAGCTTAAGTAAGTTTTGTACTTCAGTAAGTATTTCTACCTGAGTTACTTTGCAAATTTAATTGAAGCATGTAGGTCCAAGTTGGAAGCATGTACGTGTGCACGCTCTATCTTATTTCTGTTCATAATGTTTCTCTTTTTTTCTGTGCTGTTTGTATAACTAGTCTGTAATATGCTAAAAAAAAAAGTGTGTTAAAGATCGTATCTCAAATTTCTGTCTTTTGATTTTTTTTAGCTTAAGAAAATAGTTAACCCTTCCAACTCAGTAATTTTTACATATGTATTTAAAATAGTTTTGAATTGGGCTAACAACTTTCCTCCCTGTATTAAATTACATTGGGGGTGGGGGGTAGTATGCCTTGTGAATTTAGAATTGTAAATGCTGCGGACAAAATTCGTTTAATCTAAGATAATTCTTATGTATTTATCTTAAAATAGTTTACACAGAAAATAATTTTCACTTAACATCCCAGGAGGGGAGGGGAGGAAGTGACTGAAGACACTTCTCCTTATACTAAATTATGATCTTAGATTCATGAGTATTTATGTTGTTGAAGCTTTTTCAGACAGCATTGAGTAATTCCATAGAAAGGAGAGTTACAGATAACCTGTAAACAAAACCCAAAGGAACAGCAACCTAAAAAAAGTCTCATTAACCAAGGCTATGGTGATTGAATGACAATGGAAATTGTGCCAGGCTTTCCCGCTGAGCACCATGGGCAAGCCACTTAACCTCTCACAGCCCCTGTCCTAATCTATAAAATAAGCAGTTTGGACTAGTATTGACTTTTGAATTCTCTTTTGGCTCTAAATCCATGATGTGAGTATCTGCAAAGAAATAAGGGGTTATGAAGCTGACAGAAGAATTAGAATAGTCACATTCCATTATAACAGACTCAAGTGGACTATCCAAGTTATGTGTCATGCTGGAATTTATCAAACATTGCCTTAAAAAAAATTCACCTACTGGGACTCATCAGAATTTTTTTTTTGTTATTACAATGTTATTCATCTCTTTAGTTAATATTTTAGATGTAGACCTCATTTATCTCATTGCCACCTTAGGTAACCCATAGCCTAAGAAATTCATTCTTATATGTATGTATGCAAGCCAAAGCTTGGTATAACTTGATTTCTTAGAACAGGTTACACAACAGTGCTTTTTGAGGTCACTTACAAAGTGAAAGACTCTGGAGTGACCATAATCTCATTTCAGTTCATGCTACAGCTCAGATTTCATCATGTCAAATACCTTTGTGTAACAGAAACCCAGCCATTGGACTTAAGATTCTAGCTAGTCCAACTCACCCAGAGGATGGTAGGATTATTCATCTGGAGCTGGAAGAGGCAACTCTCCCATTTTACAGATGAGCAAATTGAGTCCCAAGGAGGCTAAATGACTTGCCTCAGAGTGGTTTTTTTAATTCCAGTCCAGTGACTCCCAGATTCAGCCCTGTAAGTGCCAACTATTTTCACCACACTTTTCTGCCTCTTTGATACTGCTGTAAAATTGTATTTGTTAGAACGAAAAACTGAGGTTGTCTCTTAAAGTTTATTATAACAGAATTTGTCATACCTGTCTGTTTCACTTTTCTTTCCCTTTCTTTTCCACTTCCCTAAGGGATGTCCTGCATCTTGGAGACCTATACATCTCCTCTTATTTCTGTTGTTCATTATTTTCCATCTCTTCCTTTTCTGATCAGGGGATATACAGATAGGCACCTTCCTTCTAGGCCTCTTTCTGTTGCCTTTACCAAGGCACTCCACCTCTCTCACATTTAGTTTCCTGATCTCTAAAATGTAGGGATTGGACTACATGACCACTAAGACTCCTTTCAGCTCATTACTTGTGATCCCAGTTGTCAAGAGATGACTTCACAGGTTAGCATTTTTATACTGTATCCACCTGAAACAGAAAAGGGTTATTGAGGTAGCTAGCAAGATGTTGCCTGTTCATCCCCAGTCACAGAAAGATTCCCATTCCTCCTTCCTAGTTGTGTGAGAGAATAAATTCCTTTTACTCTTCTCTCCCTTGGAATATTATCTGTGTGTACCCTGTGCCCTCCACGCAGTCTATAACCGCCACTGAGTCTGGAAATGAAGTTAGAAATAAATGCATAAGTAAATCATTTTTCGTTTCTCTTTTTAATTCCCAACTCCTATCAGGCCCCTAGTGCTAGGACAATGCAGATCACTTTAAAGCTTTGATAAGCACTAGTGTAAACACTGGGGAGGGAGGGGAGTGAGCTAACAACCTTTGTCCTGCATTCCTGCCATCAACATAAGAAGTCCCTGATGGACCTAGCTCCCCAAATTTTTCTATAGTGACCTACTTCTGAGGTTTTGTTTTGTCCCCTTTCAATTATTGCTTTCAACTTAACCCCTTTCCAGAGCAACCAGTTTATTTCTTTATCAAAGTAGGGGTTGTTATAGGTAGATTGATTGATCAATTGATCCAGACAAAATGAAAGTTCTTAAGAGAAATTCTAAGATGAGGACAAAAGCTTCTGGAGTCAGAGAGGATAAAGTCTAGCTGGGGTCCGAATACGTACTCATATGAAACAAGCATAAAAGGACATTACCTAGCCACATACTTATTAAGTATAAGATAACAAGAAGACATAAGCCCTAAACCCCCAACTACATGTGTGTTGGGTATATATGTATGTGTTTTATCTTATGCACACATATATGTGCTAAGGAATCATGGATAGGAGTGTCAGTGGAGGGCATGGGGATAACCAAGGGAACCTTCTTCAAAGAAATGGCTTTTTTGAGCAAGATTTGAAATAAATAAGATATGGGTTGGGGGGAAGGGAGGGGTGGAATTCTAAATAAGTGTTGTACTCTGATGTGTCTGTGTTGTATTCTTAGCCTTTCATTCTTAAGCAAAACTACCTCTATCTTAAAGGAGGTAGGCTTGAGTATATGGTGTTTCCATTACTACTAAGTTGTACTTGACTGGTTTCTCTTTAAGTAGGGGTAGGTGCTATTTCTTGTACCTTGGTTTGAAAAAATGGTTTTTTTAAAGAATGGGATCCTATCATCTAGTCTTTCACTGGAGAAAAAGACAAGAGAAGGTTTTAATATTTGTAGCTTGAAAAGAAGTCTCAAAAAGTGTTTGCTCCTAAAGTCTTTAAGGACTTTTGCTAGACTCTGAACAGTTCTCTCAAAGGAGGAAAAATTTAGTTATAAAACTTTTTCTGGCAAAAGAGGCAGGGATATGAAAGGGAATAGAGGTAATCAATATGGCTGGTAAACATTTAACTAACATCAAAGTCCAATTGTATGAAAAAGCAGCAGGAAACAGAACCCACTCTTGGCTTCAGAAGTAATAAAGACAGAACATGGTTTAAAACAGTGGTGTAGGAGGTCCTTAGCCTGTTATTAGATCTAATCCTAGAGCCAAAGACCCTGTGAGAAGCAGTAATAAAAATAACTTAGAACTTTTCATACTATAACAAACACAGTTTTCTCCATTGAGTCTTTACTGATTCTTAGCACGCACGCGTGCACGCACACACACACACACACACACCTTCCCCCCAGCTGCTAGTGCCTTTCCCCCAAAACTACCTCGTACTTATTTTTACATATTTATACGTGTCTTCTCTGTTAGAACGTAAGCTCCTTGAAAACAGACTGATGCGTTTTTGTCTTTGTATTTGGTGTCTAGAACAAATCCTAAGACATTATAGACATTTATTGCTTATTGATTAATTGTTGGAAATAATTTGGAGTTCTTAATGTTTATCCCCACCCCCATATTTATTCTTTACTTCCAGTGCCAATGCATGAACATATAAATTATTGATTATTGGTAGTAACTTAGCAATTTTAGTAAAACATAAAAAATTTGAGGAGTAGAATAAATGTCTTCATATTCTCCTCACTTATCTTTCTCAACCACTCCTCCCTACCCTCACCCAGTTTTCACCACTCTGATGCTGTCTGTTGATTTCCCAGATGTTCCCATTTCAGCCCCTCTTTTTCCAGAGCTTATGCTTATGGTATCCATTTCCTTCTAACTTTTTCTCTGTTATGTGACAATGGTTAGGAATGGGTTAATCAGGTCCTTGCTAATGTGGTAGCATAACACTTCAGTTATAAAGCCCTTAAGTAGCAACACTAATGCCAGTTTGTCCCCAGGAATTCAGTCCTACATACCCAACGGCCTATTGAACGTTTCCAATTAGTTATCCCATAGGCATCTTAAGTTTGATATCTCCAAAATAGACCACACTATCTCTTGCTTACCCCAAGTCCCCCGTCCATCTTCTAAACTTCTCTATTTCTGTCCAGAATACTAGTGTCCTTGAAAACAAGGAGTCATCCTTGACTCCTCGCTCTCCTTCATCACATGTCTCTTCATTCACCAAATCTTGTCAGTTCTGTACCTACAACATTTCTCACATCTGTATTATCCTCTCCATTTATATAGCTACCACGTTAGTTCAGGCCTGATCTTTTGCCTGGAATGTGGCAACAGATTCCTAATTGGACTGCCTGACTCAAGTTTCTTCCTTCTCCAATCCATCCTCTACACTACTGCCAAAGTGATATTCTTAAAGCATAAGTCTAACCATATCCCTCCCTTATTCTGCAAGATCCAGTGGTTTCCTATTGCTCCTGTGATAAAATGCAAACTTATGTTTGGCGTTGGAAACAGTTTCCAACTTCACACACAGCATTCCATCTCAGTTTTCCCATTGTATAGGCTCCATGCCTAGAATGCACTCCTTCCTCACCTCTGTATCCTAAAATCCCTAGATTCTTTCAAAATTCAGCTCAATTGCACTCTCCTGCATGAGACTTTTTGATCTCCTAGGTGCTAACACTACCCTCATTATCCCTCTTCCCCCCTTCATATATACATATACATACACATACTATATACTGTATATATTTATATGTATATATATTAATATGTAATTTTTTCAATAGAGTAAACTCCTTGAGGAAAGGAATTGTGTTTTGTTTTGTTTTTCTCTGTTACCAGTGCCAAACATAATTGGTCATCAGCTCTTAAACATTTTGGTCTTAGGACCTCTTCACACTCGGAAAAATTATTGAGGATCCAAAGAGCTTTTGTTCATGTGGGTTATGTCTATTAGTATTTACCATATTAGAAATTAAAAGACATTTTAAATATATGAATTCATTTTAAAATAACAATAACAAACACACTGCATGTTAACACTTACCAAAGTGAAAAAAATTAGTGAGTGGCATTATTTCACATATTTTTGCAAATCTCTTTAATGCCTGGCTTGATAGAAAACAGCTGGATTTTTTTTTTAATCTTCTGCATTCAGTCTGTTGTAATATGTTGTTTTGGTTGAAGTATATGAAGGAAATCTGGCTTCACACAGATACATAGTTGGAAAACAGAGGAACATTTTAATAGGCAAATAACATCTTAATATTATTATGATGATAGTTTTGCCTTTGCAGACCCCATGAAAGGATCTGAGACCCCCAAGAGTCCTCAACTGTACTTTAAGAACTTCTGGATTAGGTACTTTGGGTATGGAACTGACCCCAGAAAGTTAGCATTCTTTAAACCAATGGAGCTAAATTTTTTCCCAAGAATCCCTTTGGTATCTGATTTTTAGCTTGAGTTGTTACTTTATTTTAGCTCCTGAAGTTCTGCTTTTTCCCCTATAGTATCCATATGTTCTGAGGTTTCCCCTTTTTTTAAAAGTCATGAATTGTTTTTACTTTGTAATTTCTTTTTAGTCTTTCCTTATCATTGTGATTAATTTAAACACTTTCCTTACATTTTCATAAAAGAAATACTTTTCTTATGTTTTACAGTGGTTTCTACCTTTTAATCTTAACTATGTTCTCTGCATCATTAATTTATATTTAATGAAGAAAAGGCAAATTTTAAAATGGCTGTCTTTGTTCTGTATTATCTCTCAGCATTAGCAGTTCAGGTTTTCCATTTGAGCTGATTGTTTGGCACATGTTTTTGATTTCATTTTTGCCTTTTCTTTTTTCAACAGAAGGAGAATATATCAAAATGTTCATGAGAGGTCGGCCAATCACAATGTTTATTCCTTCTGATGTCAACAGCTATGATGACATCCGAACTGAACTGCCTCCTGAGAAGCTTAAACTGGAGTGGGCGTATCCTACTATGTTACTATGCAGCAAATTTGTTTACTTTCCTTTAAAAGACAAAAACAAAAGCAAATTCTTCTTAGAGGCTGGATGGTGTATTGCAGGAATGGACAAGCAACAGCCTGAGGGCCAAATCTAACCCAGCCTGTTTTTTTATCATTTTAATACAATAAAACATCATTTTAAAAATGTAAAAAATTATTCTTAGCTCACCAGCTACAAGCCTGGGGATAATTTGAGAACCCCTAAACAGAAAGAGCACTGAATTTGGAGTCAGAACAACTGGATTCAGATTCCCATTGTGACACTTAACTAGATTTGTGACCTTAAGCAAGTCATTTAACTGCTCTAAGCCTCAGTTTCCTCATCTGCAAAATAAAGATAGTGCCTAAAATGCCTATTTCACTAGGTTGAGACTTAAATGAGATAATACATGTACATTTCTTTATAAACTTTAAAATGCTACTTAGATATCAGCTGATGAAAATTTTTGTTAGAAATCACTTAAATCCATTAAAATTAATATCGCTTCACACTGTAGTTCTGAAAAATTTGTGCCAAAGTACATTGATCTCAACTACATTTTTCACTTGCTGGTATCATTTACTTCTTTTTTATTGTAAAATAGTTTGTAACTTTTCTGTTATCTTTACCATATGTGAAATATCAGCTCTTTTGTTGTTACATTCCCTAGTTCATGAAACCCAGTTTCTCTTAAGCAACAATTTAAATACAGTCTCAGTGCTTCCCAAGTATCATGGTAGAAACTGAGATTGCGTATACTACCTATCCAATCCACTTAAAGCTAGTATATTTGATTTCTTTCCTTCCACATTTGTTGCTTCTGAGCACCAAGGTGTGAAGAATCTTCCCAGAAGCTTATTTTTCCTTCCCATGTCAGAAGCAGGAAGGTACTTCCTTAAACTGCTCAAAGCTGAGCATTCCTGAGCTCACATTGGAGATGTTTAATGCTCACAGTTCTCCCTGGAGAAGCCAAAGGAAAGCCAGCTGTTTTCGTTACCCAGAGCCTTGGCACGTTTTGGCAAGAACAAGAATATATCCTCTTACTATTGATAAAGTAAACCTAATTTCATCTGTTGGATGGCACAGTCTACGTTTTTTAAAGCATATATCCCTTAGTGTGCCCTTACTCTACAGATACCTTCTTAACTCTGAAATTGTTAACGTTCGTATGTACAAACAGATCACAGATTTTTAGTACTGAAAGGAAACTTGGAAATCATTTAGTCCATCCTCCTTATTTTATAGATGGGGAACAAGCAGACCAAAGGGGTTAAAATGCTAGTCCAGTGTCACGTGAGTGAGGAACAAAGCAGAGAATAGAGCCTAGATCTCCTGGACCATTCACTGCATGAAGAGAACATGTTAATTCTAAAAATTACCACACAATCAAAATGAATCATAGATGGGCTTAGAAGTACTTGTAAGGGAAGAACAATAATGTTTCACAATTACAACTATTAAAAACCTTGACTTTTTTCTTTTTTAAGATATGGCTATCGGGGAAAAGATTGTCGAGCTAATGTTTACCTTCTTCCTACCGGGGAAATAGTATATTTCATAGCTTCAGTAGTAGTTTTGTTTAATTATGAGGAAAGAACCCAGAGACATTACCTGAGTCACACAGACTGTGTAAAATGGTTGGTATTTCTTGACTGTTGCCTCTTCTTAAATAGTGGGGTTTTTGTATTCTGTTTTTGAAGTTTGAAGATTATTCTCTCCAAACAAGGTCAGGACTCATAAGGGAAATGTAGAAAATTCTTATGGAATTTTGATGACTGGAACTACAGAATTCCAAAGAAAAAAGAGTATCAGCAAAAGAAATAAAAATAAAAGTAGTCCCTACATAAATGGGTCTAACTTGTCCACCCCTTCTTTGTAATCTATCATACCAGCTTTGCTGACACTAATGGCAGACTTCTGAACAATCATCTAGATGTAGTTGTTAGTTAACATGTTTTTATTAAAATGTCACTGTATGTAGTTTGAAAATTTAGTATATTCTTTTTAAGGAGGGGTAATGTAGAATATGGCAAGTAACAAGCTGCCCAAACAGGGGTAAAATGCACACATTTGAGATCCTCTTCTGTGTCCATAAATGTATACAAACCAAATTATTTCATCAAATCTGAATTATATGAGACCTGAATTTTAGTATATAATCACAGTTATACTAAAGGAATGAAAATTAAAGTGCCATAGGTGGAGAGAGATGATAAAATAAATGAAAAGTCTTTATTAAAACATTAAAAAATTTCCCACCAAATGAGTTTTTTATATATGATTTTGCCTATTTTTCCAGTATATCCACGCATATATTTACATATACTGTATTTCTTTTTAAAGAGATCTCATTCTAGGTATGTTGCCTATATTTGAGTCACCACTTTTACTCACCAGGTTTATAAAATTAAATGGCAATGCAATATTGGTCTATTTTCCTGAATCTTATCATACTTTAATACTCCAAGTTATTGAATATTCATTAAAAATTTATCTACTCTAGTCCTATATTCACTTCCCATTCTAGTCATTATATCTTTATCTCTTGGCGCAAAGCCCACCTAATGTTGTTAATTTGTTCCATAAAAGTACAGCTTTGTGTGAAATTGCTTTACAGGGGGCAGTTTATGCACTAAGAACTATGAGAGAGATATGTTCCTAGGCAGATGGAGGGATGAGGAAAGGTATGTAGTGTGGAAGGGTACTAGCAGAGGGAGGTGAAGTTGGTCTCTGTTAACTGGCTGGAGGATAGATGTCACATCAAGCTTTCATGATGTCAGGGTGGAGTTCGGCAAGATGTTATCGTGAGACAATGTTAGTTGGTGCAACGTTACACAAGTCGTAATGATAGCTTTGCGTTATCAAGTTTTTCTCAGTGACTGTATATGATATTTAAAGCATTACAGACATTAGTTTCTTGAAAGAGTTTTACAAAGCTTTCTTTTCAAGAGGCGTTTCACTGTGTTCATTTGATACATAGCATTGGTATAAACTTAAGAACTGTAGAAGAGGATTCTGATGTGACATATTTACATTGTTTTGGTTTTCATAGGGTAAAAAAGCAGATAAAGAAAGAGGTTTTTTTCCTTTCAACTAAACATTTATTGAACACTTGATATGTGCAAGATGTTAATATTATGCTAATCATTTTTAATGTTGAAAATAAGATAATTGTCTGAACAGATAATTACCAAAATTGAAAAACATCTGTTTGAAAGATGTTGATACAAAAGTCGACTTTGGTTGTTTGGAATGCTACCTCTGGCTAATGTTATTATTAATGTGATTTTTTTGGTTGGGTTTTTTGTTTATTTTGTTTTAGCCTTGCTGTACATCCTGACAAAATGAGGATTGCAACTGGACAGATAGCTGGAGTGGATAAAGATGGAAGGGTAAGTGGTTCAGTTTAAATACTTTGACCTAATTGGAATTCTCAGCTAAGCTAGAATTAGTTGTATTTTTGATTTTTTTTGTTTTGTGGTGAGGCAGTTGGGGTTAAGTGACATGCTTAGGGGCACACAGCTAGTGTCGAGTGTCTGAGGGCAGATTTGAACCGGGTCCTCCTGACTCCAGGGCCAGTGCTTTATCCACTGCGCCACCTAGCTGCCCCAAATTAGTTGTATTTTTAACTTTTGAAATAGTTCACTAGTTATTTTATTTCCTTTAAATGATTACTAAAAGTTTTATAGCATAAGCAGAACAATGATGAAAAAAAAGACTATTTTAAAGAATGATGCATTTCATTTTTCATCATAATTATTCTTTTCCAAATGATTGTTCAATTTAAGATAACAATAAGACCTGAACATTTATTTCAGTGTTCTGACCTAAGAACTTATTCCCTTATTGAAGTGGTAACTTGCATGCTTACCCAGGAAAACTGGCACATGGGGGTGGTCTTTGTAATTTACCTTAAACAAGAAATTATCATTTTAGTTTTAAAACTTTCTGTTTTGGAGGCATTTAGGGTTAAGTAACTTGCCTAGAGCCATATAGCTAATAAGTGTCTGAGGCTGGATTTGAACTCAGGTCCTCCTGACTCCAGGGCCAGTTCATTGTGTCACCTAGCTTCCCCTGTCATAAAACATAATCGAAGATATCATTTAAGAACCTACGTTAGAAATCCTTTAAAATGTGCCACTTGGTGCAGTGAGCTGCATTAAGAGGGGAATGGCAGCTAGGAATAAGAAGATTATAATCCCATTTTTTATTCTCCCCTATTAAGACCACAGCAGGAATATTGTGTTTGTGTTCAGTTCTAAGAACCACATTCAGTAATGACATTAATAAGGTGAAGAGAATACTAAGGAGGGTAACCAGGATGAAGGGCCTCTAGTTTATACCATATGAAAATTGGTCAGAGGAGAGGAACTTTATCCAAGAGGAGACAAGACTTTGGGGGTTCATGGCAGTGCTCTTCAAGTAATTGACTTGGTCTCCTGGGTCCGAAAGGGTATCACCAGAAATATTGGGCAGAAGATGCAGATTTAGGCTTGTTATAAGAATAAAAACTTCCTAACCATTAGAATTCCCCCAGAATGTACTAGGCTGCTTCAGAAGGTAGCAGCTTCCTAATGGAGTTCTTCAGCCAAAGTTTTGATAGCTACTTTTCAGGTGTAATTAGCAGATATTCTTATATTGATTGGACTAGAGGGCCTCTGAGTTCCCTTCCAACCTTGGAATTCTGTGGGTTTATTTGTTCAACACTGTAATGAAACCTAATGAGACTTTTGTAGGAAAGAAACACAGTAGCTTCAATTCCATGATATAAGGAGAAAATTCTATATATAATAATGTGTATTTTTAGGTCTTTGGAGCACCGTTTTTGCATACTTCCCATCTCAGAAAACTCCAGTGGCTCCCCTTTTGCTCTAGAAGAAAATATGAATGAAGGATATCCCTGACCCCAGCCTACTTTCCCAGTGTTATTATACGTTACTCCGTTCCCTACATTCTACTGTCCAGCTAAATTGGCCTTCTTTCTTTTTCTCCATCTCTAGTCTCCCAGTGCTCTTCTCAATTCCACTTCTAAAATTTCTTGTTTCCTTATGACCCAGTTTAAGCACTGTATTCTACCTGTTTTTTTCCTGATCTCCCCTCAGACGTAATTTGTTTTTTGTCTTATATATATATTGGGTATATGCTTTTTTATGTACGTGTGCCTTGGTAGCATTAAGCTTCTTAAAGAAAGAGACTTCTTACATCTTTATCTTTATATCCCCAGTGCCTAATATGGTGCCTAATGTTTCTGCAGCAGGCACTTAATAAATGCTTGTTGATTGATTGGTTAAATAATTTATATCCTATTTTTTCCTTCTAATTCATCCCCAGTTAAATTGTTTTTGTGGGACTATTATTGTGGTCTTTATATTAATCTAAGTAACTGTTGGGTTTTCCTTGGCTATTTTAGCCATCTTTCTTATGCTTGTCACTTTCCTTTTGTAGCCTCTACAGCCCCACGTCAGAGTTTGGGACTCAGTCAGTCTGGCCACACTGCAAGTTATTGGGCTTGGAACTTTTGAACGTGGAGTGGGTTGTCTGGATTTTTCAAAAGCAGTGAGTAAGACTTTTATGATTTTGTCTTTTTAAAAAATTGTAAAGGATTAATGTGAAATCAAAGTCACATTAGTTGGTCTAAAGAAAGTTGAAAAATAAATGCTATGTATTCCTTAAGCTAGTAAAAGTTTTCAGATTATGTGTACACCAAAATCCCAGTATAAAACTATCTTAAGTGTCTTTTCTAAGTGAAATCCCCTTTGAAGTCCTTAAATAAACCCTCTGGGGTCAGATTCAAGACAGGAACATCTTCTCATGGCTCACCTTTATGTAGAAATTTCAATTCAATTTATGGGCTACTTATTTGTGTACCTGTTGTAGCCTCTCCCTACAAGTAGAATATAGATTTGAGGGCAAGAAATTGTTTCCTTTTCATCTTTATATCACCAGTCCCTTCACAGTAACTTTTAACAAGTAGGTGCAAAGTAAACAGGAAAGATGGACGGCAAGGACCAGCATTCATTGGCAGGTCAGGTGAGAACCTGGACGTCTAGGGGATGTAATGGTAATCCTTTCCCATTTTTGCTTTTATAAACTGACCTAGAAACTGAGCTGCCATGTATAACATTATTTCTTTAGGAAAATGCATTGAACTCTAAACAGCCAGTTACCTAAGTTAGGCAGACAAGTTCCATTTATTAAAAATTCCAGCCATTTTATTGAATACCTCTTTTAAAATGCTAATATTTCCTCTATACACATCTTTTTTCTTTAACTGAATTTATGAAATTTTTGGAGTAGGGAAATCCAGGGAGTTAACTCTTTCTGCCTGTGCAGATCAGCTTCTTCTCTGCCACTTAAAGGTATTATTTTTTTTAACTATCTAAAGCTTCCTGGGACATGGAGAGGTTGAGTGGTATGCCCAGGGTCACAGAACCAGTGTGGGTCAGAAGTGGGACTTGAACAGTGATCTTGCTGACTCCTAGACTCTCTATATATTACACTTCCTGTGTAGCCTCTCAGACTTTAATCAGATCAATCATATTCAGGATATTACAATTTTTCGTAGTAGAGGTATGAGGGAAGAGAATTTTGAAGCAGGGAGGGACTAACTAGAATGACTAGAATAGAATGATATCTGGCAGATGGGGAGAGAAGGCAAAGACATGGGTTTTTCTGAAAGATTCAGAAAAGAGAAGGGGGGAACAAAGATAAATTTTGCCTGCTTTCATCTTTCCCTTGGACCCCAGATTGCTGCTGCCATGTTGCTAAAACATGAATTAAAATTGCAGTAGTTTGGAAGGCTCAATACTTCAGTTTTCCTTATTTCATTACAACATTCCCAACGTATGCTTTTCTAGTTACAGATTCTCTAGTTCAATTATGTTTATCTCTATCTAGTCTCTACTCATACATTGGTTAGGAGGAGAGACACTATGACTTCATATTATCAGTAAAGTATTCTACCATTTCTCCATTCAAGGGGCCTTGAGAATGCACTCTCTGGAGATATGGAGGATCTGCTCTACCTTTTTTATTCTTTACATTTATAGCTCCCATACCTAATACTGTACCTACCACTTAGTAATTGCATAATAAGTGTTTGCCAAGTAAATACCTGGAACAGCAGATCAGATCATCTTCTATCAGCACTACTTCCTAAACTACGAAATTTTCATTAAGGAAATGGAAATGGTGTGAGTAAAATTAGGAGAATGGAATTTAATGCATTTTGATTAGAGTTGCCTACTCTTAGTTTATCTGTAATAATTGAATTTCACAAATTTCATTTTCCTTTGTCAGAGCCCTTAGCCAAATTGCTAGCAAATAGTGTGTTATTGATTTTCTTTTCCGTCTTCCATCAACCCTCTGAAAGATGCTAACAGGGGAGATAAATTATATAAAGATAGACACAGGAAGAATGAATAGGAGAATTCAAAGAAACTGGAAAATCTACAAATTGTATTATTTTCAAACTGAACAATCTAGAGTTAGATGATTCCTAAAGGAAAGCAGCCTCACAAAAATGTAAAGCTAAAAAACGTTAAACAATAACAACTATGATAATTTTCTTCAGAAATTTAACACCACGAATAGGTACTATATTCATTTTTTCTAGTTTCCAGTAGACATAATTGTGAAACCTCAAACTCCGCATTTATAAAACTGAGCTCATCTTTTCCCACTAAACCCCTGCACTTCTTGCTAACATCTGTCTTTTTGTTGATAGTACTGCCATCTGCCCTGTCTGTCCCTCCATATCTACTCAGCTGCTAAATCTTGTTATTTTGACCAATGCAATTTCTTTGTCTGTCCTTTCCTCTATTCTCACAACTACCACCTGCTGTCTATCTCCTCTCCATTTCATTAACTGTAGTCTTCCACTATGATCATATCATTTCTCTGATCCAAATTTAAATTCTTGATGCTGGCATTCAAGGCCCTTCATATTCTGGCCTCATCCTACATCCCCTTTGTTGTCTCATACTGTTGTCCTTCATATATTTCCTACATTCTAACCAAGCTAGACTACCTGGATTGAGTACATCCCTGCATCCAAGTAAGAAATATCTCTCTTCTCCCTTGGGATACTTTTCTTACTTGTTTACTTAGCTCTCCTTTGCCTATAACAGTCTATCGTATATCATACTTATTTATATAGATGTCATCCCTTTCTCTTCCTATCTCTTGTGTGCCCTTCCCATAACATTTGACCTTAAGCTCTTTGTGTATAAAAATGCTCACTTTTCGACATTGTATTCCCAGAAGCCTAGCTCAGTGCCGTGCATAGAGTAAGCACTTAATACATGTTTGTTCAATCTAGTTGTATTTTACAGAATGCATTTTTAATTAGTTTAAAAGAAATTATAGCCTATTACTTGTCTTAAGCTTTTCACAGTTGTGCTTGATATGGTTGTATGGCATAAGGAACAATTGTTGGACCTTAATAATGTATATTTAATGATTATTACATCTTGTAATAAAGAACTTTTATTGGCTTTTCTTTAAAATAGGATTCAGGTGTTCATTTATGTGTAGTTGATGACTCCAATGACCACATGCTGACTGTGTGGGACTGGCAGAAAAAATCAAAAAGAGCAGAAATCAAGGTAAACTGAATCTATTAAAAATTAAGCCTGTCATCATAAACTCCTTTCTTGCTTAGATGGAATCATTATATTTTAGCCATGTTACCTACCCTATAAATGCCAAGAATGTGACTCTTTGTGCTAAATTACGCAATACTAATTCATTATAATATTCCCTTGATATCTGCACTTCAATTATGCAAGATTAGGATTAGCCACAAGGATTTAAACTGCTATCAATTATATAACAAAAATATGCTACTAAAGTGTTAAAGCAAATAAAATAAATGTGAAGGTACAAAAGATACTATTCTTGGCCCTGTTCTCTTTTCAGAAGTTATAACAGCTCTCAGAATGTTAAAGTTAGACATGATCTTAGCAATTACCTTTTCATATCTGCTCAGACATCTTCAGTGGTTATTCCCTGTTGCTTACCAAATAAATTTCAGACTTCCTTGTCATTTAAGATACTTTACAGCCTGGTTCCATCTCACATTTCAGCCTTTTCATATTATTCACCTCTACATACTACATTCCAGCCAAATTAGACTACTTTCTGCATTTTACTAACACCATGCTTTTGCACATGCTGTTTCTATCTGATGTGTCCTTCCCAATCCTCTTCCTTTTGAATTCCTAACACATCATTTAAAGCACATTACAAAGACTATCTTCTAGAATTTCTCTAGTTGGTAAACATCTTCCATTGGCCCTCACATAGCACTTTAGTATATAATTCTCGTGTATTGGTTATTATAATTATCTGTGTTGTTGTCTTAACCCCCAGTAGACTGCAAACTAAATAGGGACCATGTCTTATCTAAACTTTGTAACTCACCCAATACCTGACACAGTGCCCTCTGAACAATAGTGGGCACTCTTATAACAATTTGTTAAATGAATTTTAATGAGTGAATGTAGTCCAAACTCATTTTATGGATAAGAAAATAGTGATACAGACTAGGTTAAGTTGCTTGTTCAAGATCATATGACTAGTTAGTGGCAGAGCTGGAAATAGAACTTACCTCTTCAGATAAATGTCTTCAGTCTGAAAGGGATTTTGATTTTAGGTATGTGACATTTTTAGTTTGAGTTGAACTCCCTGAGGAAGGAGTTCTAGCTCATGTGAAAGTCAGGAACACCAAACAGCACACAGATACCAGGAACTGGGTATAGAGTTCAGTTAGTTTTTAAAAAACCAAAGGCAGAAAGAATAAAGTCAAACTAGAAATTCACAACAAGATGTAGTATAGCCTGGCATGGTGGCAAACCACCAGTAATCCTTACTACTAGCAGAGACTGAAGCTAATGAATTGCTTGAGTTCAGATTTCTGAGCTACAGGAAGGCTAAAGCTAATCCTGTCTGATGCTAGTATGATGAGCCACCAGGAGCAGAAGGCTACCAGGTTGTCTAGGGAAAGAAAATCAGATCAGAAAAGAGTAGGTTAAGGCTTCCATGTTAAAGTGTTGTATCCCAGTGCTTGGAAAAGGATGGATTCATATATTTAGGACATAGTATGAATTGAGGCCATATCCATAAAATGAGATATCTTTAAATGGAAAGGATTATGCAGTTATATTAAAATAAACTCACAGCAAAAGGTTTTTTACATTTTTTCCATTCAAAATGGAGATGTATTTTTTGGGCAACATTTTTTTTTCTTTCTAAAGATTAGGCCTTTTTATCTCACCCAGGCTAGAAGCACAGGGGCTACTTTGATGGGTGTAGGAGTTTTGACCTGCGCCATTTCCAACCTCAGCTGGTTCTTCCCTCATTAGGCAACCCGTTGGCTTCCTTCTCCCACAGGCTCACCATATTAATGCCAACAGTGTGGATGCCCAATTGGCTTAACCCACTGCAGCTCAGAATTTGAGGTCTGATCCACTAGCCTCAGCCTTCCCCAGCAGCAGGGATTACAGGTATAAGACATCACAGCTATATTGCCATGCATTTTTCCATTCAAAATAAGCCAGTTTTGGAGGGGGAGAATGTATAGCCTTTGTTCAGATCAATACAATAAGAAGGTCCTAAATGAAATTACATTGTTCACTCTGCATTTGAGGCAGAAACAGCCTTTCATTCCCTCAAGTTTTCAAAGGTATTCAGAATTAACAGTGTAACTGAAACATGCCTAAGACATTTTCAGTGCTTTTGAATATTGTTCTCGTGGTCTTCTTCAGACGCTATCTCTGCTTCATATATGTCCCATTCCTGTAAGTTTCAGAATGACAGACTGCAATTTTGAAAATTGATTTTATTTTGTGTTTTTCTCTTCTTGCTTTTGGGAATGGGGTGTCTTTTGGAAGACATGGAAGTTTTGATCATACTTAACCACCAAAGTAAATTAAAGCCTGGGAAAAACAACAAGCTTTAAAAATAAAGCTGGCTGTAAATTATCTCTTCTAGCTGTCTTTCAGGTTAAATGATATACTGAGTATTAGATCATGAGGAAAAGCTTTATTGGGATGTGTAAACTTTGATTCTATGTATTCGAAACAATCTTCTCTTCATACTGGTAATGTGCCTACCTTTATTGACTTTTTTTTGAAAAAGAAGAAATTGCATTCACACACAATTCTTAGTCAAAATAGATGAAAGACTTGGCTTAAGGTTTAATCAGAGACAGGTTTTTTAAAATATGTTTTGTCGGTGTGTATTTTTAAACTTTTAAAATTAAAACCTAATTTAAACGCTAACTTAAAAGCTCATATTAAAGATTATTTCATTTTACAGACCCCCTCCAAATTACAACTTGGCCCTACTTCATTTTCACTAACACATCCAGGGGTGGGGTAGGGAGGAGGATATATTAGATGAGTATTTGTAATTGCGTAGCTCTTGTTTTAGATGCTGAGTCATCAATCTCATAACTTTTGCTTTCCCTTGGGCTATATTGTTTGGCTATAACTGAAGACATTTTGCTCTAGTTTGGGTCAAAAATGAGGAAGCGTTGGACCATTTTGTGTCTGCTCAGTATTAGCACAGTATTAGACTATGTTTATCTTGGTTACTAAATTCAGCAGGATAACAGCATGGACCAGAAGTTGCAAAACAGGCTGAATTCATTTTAACCATTTCTGCACATCGATGACAAATGATGTCTTATCCTTGAAAATCAGGCCAGAAATGTTCACCTCTGCAGTGCTACTCAGAGCGTTGTATACATTAGGTCGTTTCGCAATAAAGACAGACAAGCAGACACCTGTAGTCAACTCACATGTAATAGAAAGAAACTTGTACAGAATATCCCTACACGATCAAATAACAAATAAGAAACTATGAAATTAAGGAGTGGTACGTGTACCTTGAGTCAGTTTTCCATTTGAAGAGACACCAAATGGGTCCTGTAGCAAAGATAATTGATTTTAACAGTCTGTACCACAAGTAGTCAACCATCAAGATGAAAATTTGGTGGAAGTCAGAGGGTCTAGTCCTTTTGCAAGTGCTGGTAGAGGGAGGAAATGTTGAACAAGAGGTGGGCATTTGGTAGATCTGTGTTCTAATTGTATCAAGCAACAAAGGAACTGAATCTAGGTATCATTTTGAGGAAAAAATCTGTGGGCTCATTATTGGTTCTGTCAGCTCAGAACTTTGCACATTAGTTTTCAGTCATCATTGAATTAGTTTGAGACAACTTCACCCTCTTTTTCTTTTGTTGAGTATTTGCGATGTGCGTAGTAGTGTGATAATCACAGGGGAAATACCATAAAAAAAAGGAAACAAAAACTATGTCCCCTCCCTTAGGGACTTATAAGCCAAAATTTCCATTTTGAGGAGAAATAGATTCAGACTGGATTTTAGAGTTCGTGATTTGTTTGCCTTTGCAAAGGATCCCATTTTTTATTAGAAATATAAAGTTTTCAGGAATTTTGAAGAAATGAAGGGGAAATGTAATGCTTATTTTTTACGTTCCTTTTACAGCTGTAAAGTCACATTGATAATATAGGAATACAGAAATGTATTCTATGTAACTTTTCTAATAAAATTATCTTGTTTGATAAATTTTATATAACAGTAATAGAAATACCTCTTTTAACTCATTTTTAGATGTTTTACATTTTGAACTTTGGGAAATCTAGGATTATAGTTTTTATCAGTTTGAAGTACATAAAATATTAAGCAGAGGAGGCCATCTTCATTTTTATAAAATTAAGGCCCCTTCCTGGCCCTGCCTGAGAATGGGTAATGGTGAGGGAGCTATCAGTTGTCAGGAAGGGTTCAACTTTGGAGGGGAAGAGGTGTGGAGAAAAGAAGGTTATTGGTTAGGTCAATAAGTTTATTCAAAAGTCACCAAATGGGGCTTACACTAAATCCAATTCAGGGTGCAAAATCACCAGCATTTAACAGGAAAATGCCCAGAACAAAATCAAAGATCCAAGATTGTTCTGCCTTTAGATCTATGATTTCCTGAAGATACAGATGCAAGAAAAACTTTTTTGAGCTACCGTCAAGGCAGGAGCTGTAGCTTTACACTCTTCCCCACCTGGACATGCAGCAGTTCTCATACATTTGACGATAGAATTATCCACTGTAAAGCAAATATAAAAACGTTAATTTTCTCACAAAAGAGCTGAGGGAAAAACCACAAATCTTGTTGAATGAAACTTTTCCCAAATGTAACTTAATTTACTTGGTCACATATTCTTATCTCCCACCTTCAGCAGTTCTTCTGCTGTTCATTTTATGTTTCATTTTAAATCTGAAAACTAACATAATACATTTTGCAAAGCACTGGATTAGGTGTCAGAAGAACCCAGGTTCAAGTCTGGCTCTATTATTTACAAAAGTATTCATATTTGAACTAAGAGTAATAGTTCGTGCTTATGTAATACTTTAAGATATATGAAATAGTTTACTTGCAACAACCCAGTGAGATAGGTGTTATCAGTATTACTTTCTGTACTTTAGGTACTCAAGTTAAGTGATTTGCCTATCACAAAATATATGAGTTGGAAGTGACTTCAGAAGCCACTTAGTCCAACCACTGTCCTCCTGCAGCAGAGGTGTCAAACTGGCAACCTCTAAAACTCCAGAGTACTGCCCAAACCAAAGGTTATATTAGCTCTTTTATCTGCCACATCACAGTGACTCGTGTTGAACTTGTAATCCACTCTAAAACCAAAGTCTTGTTCCCATGAAGTACTCCAGCTATGTATGTCTTCTCAACCCCACACTTAATATAGTTGGTTTTTTAATCCTTGTATAAGATATAAGTAAGTTTACTAAATTGAAGCAGTGACTTGGCCCAGTAGGTCTGCATTTAGAATCAGAGGACCTGATGTCAATTCTGGCTCTGCCACTTACTCCCTATGTGACCTCAGGTCACTTTGCTTCTTTGTTCCTTAGATTTTTTTGAGGGATGCTTTGCCTCTGAGGTCCCTTCCAGCTCTAAATCTGTAACCCCATAAATTAATTTTATTTAGTTCTGCCTTAATATTCTAGGCTTCAGGAAATTGTAAAGCTCCTTGTATGACTCTAAGCTTCCCATGGAAGTAAAGGTCTATCTTTTTCATAACATTCTACTATTGTTGCTGTTTGGCAATAAGATATAGAATGCTGTGTTTGACAAAGAAATAGGAATACATATTACAGAGACCATTGTAAAGGCAAGTGTGAATAGAACTTGTAGAACACCATGAGTAAAAGATTTCATCAAAGAAGAGAAGGTGGGCTGATGAGGGATGATAGGTGGACAGCCAGTGCTTTACTAGTGCCCTCATAATGTCAGAAGAAAGAAAAGAAGGCTTTAAGCAGTGTGGTAGACTCTTTTGTAGCCTGCCTATGAGAAGACATGGTAAGAGTCACACAAGATCAGCAGCAGTGGATGGATTGCAGTCTTATGGTATAGAGCTTCAGAGTTTATAAGATCATAGCTCTATTTAAGCAATTAAATAAACTAATATTAGAGCAGAATTTTTTAAATCTGACATTTGTTCAATGTATAGAGTTCAGTTGAACTATTAATAGCCTTTACAATGAAGTTAATTATAAATGTAATGCAAATGTCAAAACAGTTTCTCTCTGAAGCAGTGATATATAGCACACAATCAGATTGCCAGCAAAATTAGTGTAGTATCCATTCTGGCTCTATTATAGCATAACATTTCATTTATATTTTTGTCCTTGTTCATTTTCTTTCTATGAACTTATGAAAAATAGACTAAATACTTCAGTTCCCATTGAAACTCATTACTGTTAACTCAAAAAAAGAACATGGTTCAAGATGCTAACAGGCAGAGGGACTCTTTGTTCCAGTTTTGACTCTATCACAGATTCCAACTTCCAACTCTAATAAAACTGTTCAACTTTTTCTCATTATTCTGTGCCCTGAGTTGTTTGGTTTGTTTTGGGTTTTTTTTGTTTTGTTTTGTTTAGTTTTAACAAGTAGAGCTACATGCCGTTTTTTTTTCTAATTTACAGAAACAAATGGATCAATACTACCTTCATAGCTGCCACTCCCAGCCCTTTGAAGCCTAGTAAAGTGATAGGAGAGTGAGTGTGTGTGTGTGTGTGTGGTGTGTGTGTGTTAGTCTTTAGATCAGAAGTCAGCAAAAACCTCACACCAAAGAAGGCCCTGAATCTCTCATTAGTCTTGTGAAAATAATGGTAACTTTAAAAAGCAATAACCATGTTATTCTTGCAATTGAGAGTTTTATTTTTCTGATTTTTATGAGTAGAAAAGATACTGATATTATGGTTTTACGTATTCTTTTACATAGTCTTTAGAAATCTCTTTAGAGAAATTAATAACCAAGTAGCAGTATTTAAACTCTATCTTAAACATCTTATTCTTCATTTCGCACCAAAAGAAAAAATAATCTGCACTTTGATATAGAAAAATGTCTTTTTCTTGAACTTTCACAGTTTTAGATTCTAAATAGTAGATAGAATTATTAAATTCATGACCAGAGGGTATACATCTTTTATAGTTTTGTCATTTTGTTTCCACAGACTACAAATGAAGTTGTTCTGGCTGTAGAATTCCATCCAACAGATGCAAATACAATAATAACATGTGGCAAATCTCATATCTTTTTTTGGACCTGGAATGGGAATTCACTAACAAGAAAACAAGGAATTTTTGGAGTAAGGAACAGAATATTATTAATTTAATTTAGAAAATGAAAACATAATACATTGAATTAGATAAAATATGCAGATATATTATGCAATATAGGAAATTTTCAAAATTCTTTTATTGTTTCATTGCAGAAATATGAAAAACCCAAATTTGTTCAGTGCTTAGCTTTCTTGGGGAATGGAGATGTTCTTACAGGAGACTCAGGTGGAATCATTCTTATATGGAACAAAACTACTGTAGAACCCACACCTGGGAAAGGACCTAAAGGTAGAGTGTGCTCTTCTGTCATAATTATTGCTTATTTCTTTTATATTGTCTGATTGCTCCTTCATTTCTTGTGTTCTTATCTTGATTATATGAGATGAAGATGCAACAGTACAGTATAAGAAGAAACTCCAAGACAGAGTGTTATTTTTTCTTTGAGGATTCCCTAACAACTGTTGGCTTTCCTAAGAAATATATTTTTTTGTAAATATGATTAATGCCATGCCACAAATATTTGATGGCTTGCTTTGCACATAGCTCTGATTTAAATGCAGTGATCAGTGTTTAAAAAAAAAAGCATGAGGTCAACCTAATACTAGTACCAACACTGACACTAGATGAGTGACCATGGACAAATCACTTGACATCCCTCAACTTCATTGCACTCATTTGTAAAATGAGATAATGTGTGTAAAACATTTTGTAAACCTTAAAATTTTACATAAATGTCAGCTAGTATTATTAAGACAGTCCCCAAGGAATTTAAAATATAGCTGAGGAAATAAGACACATGTGAAAAGTTAACTAGTACAAAGCAACATAATGAATGTTTCAGGAATGATAAAGAGTATGGCTACAAAAGCACTTACAAAAGAGGGGGAGATTATCCTGGACTGGTTTGGAACTAGGCAAATCTCCAGTCCCCTTGCAGTTTGAGAGCAGAGAGGATGTGTTTCTGACATTCCATGTTGGAATTCTGGACACATTGGTCACAGAAATATTATTCTAAATGATTCAATTCATTGAATAGTTACAAAGTGCCTATTGTGTGTAAGGTATTATGCTTTTAAGTGTCAGGGATGGAAATACAAAAATGAAATCATTTCTGCCATCAAGAAATTTACATTCTAGTAGGGAAAATTGAATACATACACAGATAAGTGTGATACAAGGGCAAAGGAGAGAGCCAGACAATATTCTTGAGGGAAAGAACACATTGGGAAAGGAAAACTTAAGTAAAAGTTGGTACCTGAATGATCTTTAAAGAAATTCTGAAAGGGGTACATGAGAAATTGAGTTTATAAGAGAACATTTATGCATGCATAGGATAGTAGATACTTATAGAATCTGATGAAATAGTAGCCTATTTTATCTGGTACTTTAAGGGAAATAATGTGAAATGGGCCTTGAAAAGTATGTTGTAAACAGATAGTGAATAATTTTGTTGGGTTTTCTGGGAACTTGATCATTCTGGAAAACAGTGCTTGTAATTCAGGGATTTTGTGCGGCTGTTTTCAGAGATACTCCTAGGGACCTGTAAATTTTCAGTTCTTCCAAGGTGGTATGATCAAGGGTGAGGTGTTTACTCCTTTCCTGGCCTATGCTCTAGTCTGTGAGTGACCACAGGCACTCTTTTCTGCCATGGAACTGTGAGGAGGATTCACTCTTCACCACCACTACAAGCTCCACCATACCAGCATTCCTCCTCGCCCCAGGACCACCACCCAGAACTGTGACCCAGATCCAAGCACAGGCAAAGCAAGAGAATCCTGCCTCAGCACCAGCAAAGAGATCCGTGCAATCGTCCTCTGATCAGCCACTTGATTCCCCCTCAGTCTGTGGGCCTGAAGCTCTGGAAGCAGCCTCCGCCCCAGGGCTGCAGTCGGGGACTAGGGCTGGGACCGACCTTCTCTCTCACCACAGTCATAGACTTTTCCTACTGACCTTCTAAGCTGTCTTTGGTGTTTATGGGTTGAGAAGTCTGGAAACCACCACAGCTGCCCATGATTCAGTCCTCTGAGGGCTGCTCCAGGTTCACTGAGGCCTGTTTTGCCTGCATGCCCATGCTGAACTGCACTCCTCTCCCCTCCCAGTGCAGCAGACCTTTTCAGTCAACCATCCAGGTTGTCTTGGGCTGGAAGTTTGTTTCATTCTATCTTTTGGGGGTTCTGCTGCATTAGAATTTGTTTAGAGCCATTTTTTTGATGGATATTTGGAGGGGTTTGGGGGAGAGCTAAATTAAGTCACTGCTTTTACTCTGCCATTGTGGCTCCCCAGTGCTTGTAATTCAAAATGTATTTTCCCATAGAAGCAACTTATGTAAAAATATTGCCTGGGGGACCTACAGTATGAAAGTTGAGGCCTGCCTATACTTGAAAGATATTGTATATTTAGTGAAAAGTACATAGGCCTTGGAGTTGGGGGAGACATGGTTTCATATGTGAGCTGTGAACATTTAGTAATCATATGACCATGGGCAAGTCACTAACTTCCCCCTGAGCTTCAGCTTCCTCCCTTATAAGATGGGGATAAAAATACTATATGAGTATGAATAATTTTGGTTGTTGGAAGGAGTAAAATGGTTTTCTTTTCTGACTTATATTTCAGAGTTTTCACTAAAACAGAATAGTCTTTGTAGAATCCAGAACAAGGAGAGACTGTGCACCTCAGTAACACTGGATCTGAGTTCTGTCACACAGAAGCCTAAACCCAGAATGCAAGAATAACAGGTGTCCAATGGAAGTTTTGTCGGTCATTATCCAGGTTCAGGTCACAGATCTAGGGCTGACAAAGGACGAGACCTCCCAGGTGTGTGCATAGGAGTAGCAGTCCTAGGTAAGGAGTAGATGGGGTCCTACCCCCTGTTTACTGAGCAAGGAGTAAGTTCAAAGCAAGTAGCAGCTTTGTGGCTCAGACCCCAGAAGAGGAACAGGATCTTAGTTCCAGTTTCTCACCCAGTCTGAAGCCTACAGAGGATTTACCATGTCAGAAATCCCAGACCAAAAGGAAGCGTATAGTCCTATTTTTCTGAACCAGCAGTGCTTTCCAACTTTTGGTAGTGGCCAACTCTAGCAGTAGTCAAATGTGCTCAGACCCAGAACTAGAAAAGGAACTTGCAGTTATCAGATGTTGCCCTGGATTTTAAGAGTTAAATGAAATGAGAGCACAAGAGGAAAAAATCGGGAAAGAAATGAGAGCTATGGAAGAAAGAATTGGAAAGGGAATTAACAGTTTGGCACAAGAAGTACAAAACTGCAGAAGCAACAAACTCCTTGGAAATCAGAATGGGATAGAAACTAATGACTCCACAAGATAACAAAAAGTTTTAAAATCGAAGGACTGAAAACAAAAAATGTGAGGTATCTTCTAGTAAAAACACCTGACCTGTAAAACAAAGCAGAGAGAGAATTTAAGAATCTTTGGCTGGAGGGGCAGCTAGGTGGTGGTGCAGTGATAGAGCTCCGGCTTTGGAGTCAGAAGGACCTGAGTTCAAATGTATCCTCAGACACTTGACACTTTTACTAGCTGTGTGACCCTGGGCAAGTCACTTTAACCCCAGTTGCCTCAGCAAAAAGCAAAAAGAATCTTTGGACTAAAGCCATGACCAAAAAAAGAGCCTAGAGATGACATTTCATAAATTAAGAAAATACCCAGGTCTCTTAGAATCAGAGGGCAAGGTAGAAATATGAAGAATCCACTAGTCACTTTCTGAAAGAAACCCATAAAAACTCCTAGGAATGTCATAGCCAAAATCCAGAGCTTCAAGATAAGAAAAATGCAGCAAGCAGCAAAAAAGAAAGAATTCAAACACCAAGTAGCCACAGGCTTCCAACCAAGAATAACTTATCTAACAATATTTGAGTATAACTCTAGAGGGGAAAAAATGGACCATTATTGAAATGCCTTCCAAACATTTCTGATGAAAAGACTAGAGCGTCATAGAAATTCTGAAGTGCAAACATAGTAGTTAAGAGAAGCATAAAAAGATATAAGCATGAATGAACTCTCATAAGGGACTAAACAAGGATGAATCACTTACATTCCAATATTAGGAGATAATAAATGAGTCCCTTCTGAACCATCAGGAGTCAGAGAGGGAGTCTAATTAGAGAAAGAGCCTGGGAGTGTTACTGTTATGTCTTGATGATCTTGAAAGAAGAATGGAAAGGGAAAGGAAGAGGAATACACAACTGGGGTTACAAGGTGGAAAAGGAAAGTAATGTTAAGGAAAATTTTCTCACATAGTCTGTAGACTAGTAGAAATCTATACACACAATAAGGAAGGGGGTGGGGGCAGTGGAATATGTCTGAACCTCATTCTCATCTGAACTGGGCAAAAGAAGGAAAAATGTACACACACATCTGGGTATAGAAATACATTTTACTTAGCAAGGAAACCGGAGGGAAAGGGAAGAAAGAGAGATGAGAGGGAGACTAAATTAAGGAAGGGATTTGTCTTGAGCAAAACAAACTTTAAGGTTATATAAAATATTTATAACTCTTATTTTACATTTATTTAATATTTTAATTTTGTGAAAACAACTTTTAACATTCATTTTTTAAAATTTTGAATTCCAAATTCTTTCCTTCCCTTTTCTTCACCTTTATTGAGAAGGCAAACAATTTGATAAAGATTATACATGTACAGTCATGCAAAACATATTTCCATATTAGTCATGTTGTGAAAGAGAACACAGACAAAGAAAAATACATTTTTAAAAAGTCTGCTCCGATCTGCATCAAGACTCCATCAGTTCTTTGTCTGGAAATTGATAGCGTTTTTCATAAGTCCTTCAGAATTATCTTGGATCATTGAATTGCTGAGAATTGCTAAGTCATCCACAGTTGATCTGTGCTGTTACAATGTACAATGTTCTTCTCCTGGTTCTGCTCATTTAACTTTGAATTAGTCCTACTCATTTCTTATAGTACAATAGCATTCCATCACAATCATATACCACAACTTGTTCAGCCATTCCCCAATTGATGGGCATCCCTTCAATTTCCAATTCTTTGCCACCACAAAAAGAGATACTATAAATATTTATGTACATATAGTTTCTTTTCCTTTTTGTTTTTTATCTCTTTGGGATAACAGACCTACTAGTGTTATTATTGAGTCAAAGGGTGTTCATGGTTTTTATAGCTCTTTGAGTGTAGTTCCAAATTGTTTTCCAGAATGGTTGAACCAGTTCACAACTCCGCTAACAGTGTACCATTATGTCAGTTTTCCCACATCCCTTCCAACATTTATCCTTTTTCTTTTCTGTCATGTTAGCCAATCTGATAAGTGTGGGGTGGAACATCAGAGTTGTTTTAATTTGCATTTCTCAATAATGATTGACAGTGCTTTTTTCGTATGACTATATAGGTAGTCTGAAAACTGCCTGTTCATATCCTTTGACCACTCATCATTTGGGGGAATGGATGTTATTTTTTATGAATTTGACTCATTTCTCTATACATTTGAAAAATGAAGCCTTTGTCAGAGAAACTTGCTATAAAAATTTTTTCACAGTTATGATTACTGTGTATTTCTCTCTATCTTATTTTTCCCCTGTTTATCCTATTCCATCTCTCTCTTCTCAAAAGTGTTTTGCTTCTGACTACTACCACCTCCCCAAATCCACCCTCCCTTCTATCAGCCTCTTCCCCACTCCCACCCCCCCCCCCCAGCCTTCTCTTGTCTTTTTGTCTTCCTACTTCCCTATAGGGTAAGACAGATTTCTATATCCAACTAAGTGTGTACGTTATTCCTTCTTTGTGCCATTTCCAATGAGAATAAGGATTGAGCAATACTCACCTCCCCCTATGTTTCCTTTGCTATAATAGATCTTTTGTGCCTCTTCATGTGAGATAATTTACCCCATGCTACCTGTCCCTTCCTTTTTCTCCCAGTGCATTCCTGTTCCTTACTCCTTAATTTTGTTTTTTTTTTTTTTTAATATAACATCTCATCAATGTCAACTTATACCCACACCCTTTGTCTATGTATATACCTTCTAACCGTCCCAATTGTAATATAGTTGAGTTTTTTGGGGTTGTTGTTGGTAGTGGTGGTTTTTGGTTTTGGTTTTTTTTTTTTAAAGGCAATCAGGGTTAAGTGACTTGCCCAGGGTCATACAGCTAGTGTCAAGTGTTTGGTCTGAGGCCAGATTTGAACTCAGTCTCCTGACTTCAGGGCCAGTGCTCTATCCACTGCACCACCTAGCTGCCCCTTGTAATATAGTTCTTAAAGAGTTACAAATATCTTCTCATGTAGGGATGTAAACAATATAACCTTTATTGAATCATCTCCTATGTTTTCTTTTTCCTGTTTATCTTTTTATGCTTTTCTTGAGTCTTATATTTGAAAATCAAATTTTCTATTTAGCTCTGGTCTCTATTAGGAATGCTTGAAAGTCGTTGGTTTCATTGAATGGCCATTTTTCCCCCTGAAGGATTATGCTCAGTTTCATTAGGTAGGTGATTCTTGGTTGTAATCCTAGCTCCTTTGCCTTCTGGAATATCCTATTCCAAGTCCTCCAGTCCTTTAATGAAGAAACTGCTTGATCCTGTGTAATCCTGGCTGTGGCTCCATGATATTTGAATTTCTTTTTTCTGGCTGCTTGCAATATTTTCTCCTTGACCTGGGGGCCCTGGAATTTGGCTAGAAATGTTCCTGAGAGTTTTCATTTTGGGATCTCTTTCAGGAGATGATTGGTGGATTCTTTCAGTTTCTTTTTACTCACTGGTTCTAGGATATTAGGGCTTCTTGACTTCTTCAAATATGATGTCCAGACTTTTTGGATCATGGCTTTCAGGTAGTCCAGTAATTCTTAAATGATCTCTCCTGGTTCTATATTCCAGGTCAGTTGTTTTTCCAATAAGATATTTCAATTTTCTTTTGTTCTATTCTTTTGTTTTTGTTTGATTTTTTAAAAATTAGTTTTGAATTATCAACAGTCACTTCCATAAGCTTTTGAGTTTTAAATTTTTCTCCACCTCCCTCCCCAGGACAGCACACAATCTGATATAGGCTATACATATATATTCCTACTAAACATATTTTCACATTAGAGATGTTGTAAGTAAGAATTAGAACCAATAGGAGGAACCACCAGAAAGAGGAAAACAAAACACAACAGAAGAAAAAAAAATAGCAAATAGTATGCTTCAGTCTGCATTCAAACTCCATAGTTCTTTCTTCTTTGTGGATAGCATTTTCTATCATGAGGCCTTTGGACACGTCTTAGATCCTTGTATTGCTAAGAAGGATTAAGTTTATCAATATTAGTCATCACACAATATGCCTGTTATTGTGTACAACATTCTCCTGGTTCTGTTCACTTCACTCAGCATCAGACCATACAAGTCTTCCCAGGGTTTTCTGAAGTCAGCCTGTTCATCATTTCTTATAGCACATAGTATTCTGTTACATTCATATACCACAACTTGTTCAGCCGTTCCCCAATTTCCAATTCTTTGCCACCACAAAAAGAGCTGCTATAAATATTTTTGTACAGGTGGGTCCTTTTCCCATTTGTATGATCTCTCTGGGATATAGCCCTAGAAGTGCTGTTGCTGGGTCAAAGGGTATACACATTTTTATAGCCCTTTGGGCATAGTTCCAAATTGCTCTCCAGAATGGTTGAATTTCACAACTCCACCAACAGTGCATTAGTGTTCCATTTTTCCCACATCTCCAGCATTTATCATTTTCTTGTTTTGTCATCTTGGCCAATCTGATAGGTATGATATGGTACCTCAGAGTTGTTTTGATTTGCATTTCTGTAATCAATAGTGATTTAGAGCATTTTTTCATATGGTTCTAGGTGGCTTTAATTTCTTCATCTGAGAACAGCCTGTTCATATCTTTTGACCATTTATGTTTGATTAATTCTTGATATTTCATTAGCTTCTGCTTTCCACTTGCTGTTCTGATTGTTAAGGAGTTATTTTCTTTAGCTAGCTTTTGTACCTCCTTTTCCATTTAGCCAATTCTACTTTTTAAGGAGTTGTTTTCTTGGGGCAGCAAAGTGGTGCAGTGGAAAGAGCACTGGCCCTGGATTCAAGAGGACCTGAGTTCAAATCCGGCCTCAGACACATAACACTTACTAGCTGTGTGACCCTGGGCAAGTCACTTAACCCCATGGCCTAGCCAAAAGGAAAAAAAGAGAAAAAAAGGAGATTTTTTTCTTCAGTGGGTTTTTGTACACCTTTGTACACCTTTTTCCATTTTTTTTGTGCTTCCTTTACCAAGGTATTGACTCTCCTTTCATGATTCTCTTGCATCACCCTCACTTCTTTTCCCAGTTTTTCTTCTGTCTCTCTTATTTGATTTTTAAAACATATCCTTTTTAAATTCTTCTAAGAGTTCTTTTTGGGCCTGAGACCAATTCACATTTTGCTTTGAGGCTTCACTTGTCAGCATTTTGACATTGTTGTCCTCTTTGAAGTTTGTGTTTAGATCTTCCCTGTTGCCGTAATAGCTTTCTGTGGTCAGAAGTTTTGTTTGTTACTCATTTGTCAGCCTATTTCTTGACTTTTAAAGTTGAACTCTGCTCCTGGAGAACACTGTCCCAAGCTTCTTGCAGGGGGCCAATGGCCTAGCCATTGACCTTTTGCATGGGGTTTCCAGGCCCAGCCATTCACCTTCTACATTGGAGTCTCCATGCCTGGCCACTGGACTGCTGTGCCAGGGTCTAGAAGCCTGACAGATGTCCAGCTGTGGTGCTGGCCTACTGTGCCAGAAGCCACAGGGCCTCAGTTGCCGGCCTATGCTAGGACTAAGGGCCTCTTTCTGGCTTACCTGGATGCCTCCTTCACTGGGCTGTGCTCAACACCACCACCACCCCCCTTTATTGGAGTGAGAAAGACCTTTCCTGCAATCTTTCTAAGTTGTCTTGGGCTGGAAAATTGTTTCACCCTGCCTTTTTGCGGGTTCTGCTGTTCTACAGTTCACTTTGAGGCATTATTTTAAGTTGTTTGGAGGGGAATTTGGGAGATCCCAAGCAAGTCCCTGCCTTTTCTCCACCATCTTGGCTCCCTACTCCATAAAATGGTCTTTTTTTAGATAAATGTGTGTTTGACATTCATGCTGCATAGCCAGCCCATTGGAGTTGCACTCTCTGAAGTAGAGTTTGAATGTTTGGCAGTTAAGCTCAAGAATGGCCCTCAGTGTCTGGTACCTTATTTTGCCAGGTAATCTTTAGAATCTGCCTGAGACAGTTCAAATGGAAGCAGTTCAGTTTTCTGGCATGGCATTTGTAGACTGTCTAGGTTTAACAGGCATACAACAATGAAGCTTCAGCAGATGGCTCTGTAAGACCTTCATCTTGGTATGCATCCTATACCTCTTCTTTCTCACACTTTCTTTTGGAACCTTCCAAACACTTAAGCATGCGCATCAGGCACACCCTGGTAAAACCATCTTGGTAGACGGGCTAAACCAGATTGAGGGTAACTGATGAGCCTCAGACTTATCAGTGATTTTGGGGGCTGTCTACCCCTACCAAATGGGTGGGCAAGAGCAGTTTGTTCCAATGGGCCATGAAGGTGGTGGTGGAAGCAGGTGCTGGGAAGGCCTTTGAGCTTGGTCAGACATTGAAGACACCAAGGTCATCCAGGAAAAAGATAGAGACAGGGAAGGGCTGGTTAAAGAGTTAGGAGTATGATATCATAGAAGCAAAAGGATAGAGTATCCGAAAGGAGATGTTAAAAAATATCAAATGCTGCAGAGAGGTCAAAAAAGGATGAGGATTGAAAAGAACTATTGTATTTAGAGATTAGAAGGTCACTTAGGTGACTTTTGAGAAAGCAGTTTCAATAGAATGGTTGGACAAGAAGCCTGTTGCAAGGAGTTAAAGTGAAAGTGGATCACACATAAGCTACAGAATTAATAATAGTGTCAAATAAGAATGTCATTTATATAACATTTTAAGGTTTGCAACCATTTGCATTACAAATATTATCTCATTTTGTCCTCACAACAATCCCTGGGAGGTAAGTGCTATAATTATCACCTTTTAGCAGATTAAGAAACTGAGGCAGACAGAGGTTAAGTGACTTCCCCAGGGTCACACCACCAGTAAGTGTCTAAGACTATATTTGAATCCAGGTCTTACTGATTCCAGGTCCAACACTCTTGTCTACACTAGCAACCTCGCATCTAAGAGCCTTAAACATCCTGGCTACTTTTCAGAAAATCTCCTTCACCTTTGTATCTATTATATTCAGTTGAGCTTTACACACAATGTGAATAGGAATTCCATGCGACTATGTTGAAATAATATTATGTATCATTATGTGCTGCAGTTTTTCAGTATGAAAAGAGACTTAATCTGATTTTGTTCCAGAGTTTCCACAATTTGTGTTATTTTGTATCTCTGGTCCAGCACTAATATATTCCGTTAATATATTTCAAACTCAAAAGTATTCCAAGGATGAATTAATTTGGGAAGTGTTAGACTACGGAAACACCAGTATAAATCTGATGTCTAAGCATGATGGCCAAATGTGGCAGAAATATAAGTCATCCTCTCAGCCACATAAGCATTACAAAGAAGTCCTGAAAATACATTTTATTTGACAGTCAGGGTTAGCTTATGTTTTATGGAAACTTTTATTTGAGTTAAATATTCAGCTAAATAAAAAGAGGGTATATTTCAGTTAAGCTTCCACAAATTGGTGCAGTTAAGCCAGAAGGCACAGTAACTTAAATTCAAGCATCATAATTTTTCTTGGCGATCACTTTACACATTATTTGGTTTAAACTAATATGCCAGTAATAGAGCCCTGCAAAAAATCATTTGGCTATAGCCAAAAAAAACTCATTTGTTAATCAGTTTTATGTATAAATACTATCTGAAAGGAAACTTACCACAGATTTGAGTTTAAACTTGAAGTATAAAGATTCTTTTAATTATATTGTTAGATCATTTAGGAAATTTATTGGAAAAAATCCACTGGAATGTAAGATTGTATGAAGTCTGTTGATGTTTAGCCAACTTTAAGTCTGACATTAGCATATAAAAGTCTGCCATATTAGGCCATAAGTACCTAAGAAGTCTTTTTGCTGTCAAAATATGTAGGACAGTTGTATTGTAAGCCTGTATTTAGGAGAGTAGAGGCTCTGGAAGATTTTGGTGGAAATCAGTAAACTATGCCTTTACATTTTGTGATTGTTTAACATAAATTATCTTGATTTTTATAGTAATATATTAACTCCTTAACAGAAGTTGTCTACTTTCTGTCTTCTTTATAGCTATGTGATCAAGAATAGCAAAACAAGCCCTTTGCATTGTTAAATGTATATTGAAACTTGTAGCTGACTATATAGAAGAGAACACAGTTATGTATTGTTATAATGTCTAAAGTATTTTCAGGTGATATGTGCTGAAGTCAGCTAATGAGATTAATGTTCTGAATAGATAACTTGTTAGATATCTACTCTCTTCTTTGGATTTGGGCAAATCTCTTCCTTTCTTCCTGTCCAGTTATAGCCACCAATGAAATAATTGTAGATGCATTATCTTGTTGGACCATATTTGTAAATTAGACAAAGAAACTCTTGTGTTTGTAGCTAAATTTTTTAGGATACTGTTAAGCAGTCCTAAAATTTTTTTTAACTGATTGGCAGGATCTTCTCTCCTACTTTTTCTGTAGAAAATGTATTCAATAATCATTAACTATCAGAACTAGAAATTAGCTTAGTCCTGCATTGAATACAACTCACTCCTTTTTCTTTGTTTTTTTTATTTTAGGCAATTGGGGTTAAGTGACTTGACCAGGGTCACACAGCTAGTAAGTGGCACATGTTTGGTCTGAGGCTAGATTGAATTCAGGTCCTCCTGCCTCCAGGGAAGGTGTTCTATCCACTGCACCACCTAGCTGCCCCCAACTCACTCCTTTAAAAGATGAAAAAAAAAAACAAGGCCCACAGAAAAGTGACTTCTAGCTTCAGGTCACTTGGCTAGTTAATGTGAGAGCTGGAACTAAACCCCTAGTCTTTGAACTCCCTGTCTGATGTTCTTCTACTGTGCCACACTACCTCTCTCAATTCTGCCTCCTTTTGATTTTCTTCCTTTAATTCTGCAAGATATAATTGCCCAGAAAAGTGTTCTACCTTCAAAGCCCTACAAACCAATGGGCAGGAAAGGTTTTTTCCCTGAACTGATCACATACACACACATCAAAATCTAAGAATTACAGTTCTGTTCCTTTCTATGAACTTAGAAAAGAGGGTCATAAGGAAGCTAGGTGGCATAGTGGATACAGCACTGGCCCTGGGGTTAGGAAGACCTGACTTCAAATGTGGCCTCAGATACATAGTAGCTACGTGACCCTGGGCAAGTCACTTAACCCTAATTGTTTCTCAAAAAAAAAAGTCACATTTTGCATCCCCAAAAGGCTTGTTACAACCTTTAAACTTTCCAGCATTTATAGAGAAATGGAAAGCCTATCATCCTACTTGGATTAAACCCTATTATTAAAAATCTACTCTCTAGCACTGTATTAGTGCTATAAATCCTATGTCACATATGAGCCTTATAATGGTAAGAGCATTAGTCCTGGAATCAGAAGACTTGTTTCACCTCCCACAAACCAGGTACCCAAACTTCCACAAGGCATTTAACTTCTCTGTACTCAAGTTTCCCTCTCTGGTTTGTTTATATTTTTTTTTAAAAGGCAGTATCTGTTATTATAAGGAGATTATAGGAAGGATAGGAAGTATAACTTAAAAACAGTGACAAAAAATAGACTTCTGTGTGGTTTTTGGGAAAGTCTTGCTGCTTTAATAGTCCTGCTGTGTTTACTGTTTGTTGACTACAAAAAAAAATCAATTTTGTGGTTACTTTATAGTCATTATATATCAAAGCACTTTGAAAAGTTTAAGATGGTTCACCCAAGGATAGTTAAACTTTTATTGAGCGTGTGCTGTGTGCTTAGCACTTTGCTAGATAGGGACATGCAAGGAAGGAATGTGTGGCAGAGTGGAGAAAGTGTTGGGCTTACTATGGCATAAATACCAAAGATTACAAACACATGGAGTTTTTATTGGGGTTTGTTTTTTGTTTTTTGTTTTGGTTGGTACACATTGCTAGAAATTATTTTCTCTAAGGCTTTGAGAAGTGGAAGTTAAGTAGCTAATATCTAGCTTCTCTCTAACTTAAGTGTGAAGAACTTTTTTTCCTTTTCTTTTTCTTTTTCCTATTCTTTTTTTAAAGTGGGGAAGCAATCAGGGTTACACGATTTGCCCAGAGTCATACAGCTAGTAAGTGTCTGAAGCTGTTTTTGAACTTAGGTCCTCCTGACTCCAGGGCTAGTGCTCTATCTATAGCACCACCTAGCCATCCCCAAAGAACTTTTCCTAATCTAGTAAGGAAGGGAAAGGACCTGATATGCATGACTTCATTCCCCCTCCTTTCTTCCTTTAAGCTCTCTAGTCAGGTTTCAGAAGTTAAATAGTTCCTAATTTGGGGGTGATAGGGATTTTGAGGACATAAGGAAGGATAATTGCTTCTTGGCAGCAAAAAAGTAGGGCTGTGGAGAACTCAACTCTTCATCACATTGGAAACTTCAGCATCAAAAACTGATAGGTTTTATCAGTGGAAATGCCGTTAAAGAATAAGTAGTGCCATCTGCTTTGATATTGTACCCTAAGGACCATGAGACTTTTCCATCTGATTTGAAACTGTGACCTTCCATATGTGTTGTCTTCCCCATTAGAATATGAGTTCCTCAAGAGCAGAGATTGTCTTGTTTCTCTCTGTGTATCTCCAGGGATTAGCATAGAGCTTTTCATGTAGTAAGTTCTTAGTAAATGCTCTTTTAAAAATTCATTCATCACCTTTTGCAAAGCAAACAACCCACAATTTAATATTTTTATTTTAAAGAGTAAGTAGATAGGGACCATTAAAACTATTTTTTGTTAATGATTACTCATTGTAAAGAATAGAACAGAAAATCACTCTTCCTAGGAGCCGTTAGGACATATAAATAGATGTAGTAGAGAACTCGTGGGATTGAACCTACATTATTTTGTACCAGATCTCATTTTGCTTATTATATTAGCTTGACATTGAAGGTAATTTGTCTCAGTAATTTAAATGAAAGAATTAATCAAATCAGTGATCAAGCATTAGAAACATATGGTTTAACAGGCACTATGCTAAGTGCTGAGTACACAAATAAAAGATAGCAAGATAATTCTTGCCCACAAGAAGCTTGCATTCTGATGGGTACAACAACGCATAAAAAAGGAGCTATAAAAAATAAATATAAAAATAAAAAAGGAGCTAGAAAATAGCGGGGGGGGGGGGCGGGAGATTATATCCACATGGTTTGAGACAATCGGGAAGTACCTTTGAGACCTTGTTCTACACAACATAAAGCAAAAGCTCACCTACCAAAGTCTAAGCACCCAGAGGCAGAGTGAGATTATTAAGGTGGCAAACAGTTTTTAAAACATGTTGAAATAGAAGGGCAGGGGTAATACATTCTTAACTATTTTAGGTATTTAGCACTTATTAATTTTAATGCTCAGATTTCTACAATAAATTTAGAATATATCCTTAATATCCTCTCTATAATTTTGTTTTTCTGATTTGTTGAATCATCTCAGTATCCTGATTTGTTGTTCTGCATGTTTCTGTTCCTAATTTTGCTCAGTAATTCTAAAGACTTTGATGAAAAATGGAATAGCCAATGTTATTTCTTCCTCTCCATCTTAGGTGTATATCAAATAGTCAAACAAATCAAAGCTCATGATGGCAGTGTCTTCACGCTTTGTCAAATGAGGAATGGGATGCTACTAACTGGAGGAGGGAAAGACAGAAAAGTAATTTTGTGGGATCATGACCTAAATCCTGAAAGAGAAATAGAGGTAAGAGGGGAGACTTTGATCCTACATATAAAAATATTGGCCCTTCTCAAACTCTGAAATAGCCTGTTACACGTAAAGATGGGGCAGCTAAGTGGTAGGCAGAGAGCACCCAAGCTGGAGTCAGGAAGACTCATCTTCCCAAGTTCAAATCTGGCCTTAAACAATTTCTAGCTGTGTGACCCTGGACAAATCACTTAACCCTCTTTGCCTCAGTTTCCTCATCTGTAAAATGAGCTGGGAAGGAAATGGCAAACCACTCCAGTATCTTTGTCAAGAAAACCCCAAATGGGTCACAAAGAGTCAGACACAACTGAAATGACTGAACAACAACAACACAGGTAAAGATTAGCACTTGCATACTATTTTGATACTTGGCTTGCCTTCTGTGCTCGCCTTCCCTCCCTTCCTTCCTTCTTTTTTTTTTTCCTCTCACCCTCATTCACTCTAAACGTGGGAAGCACATGTCAAAATAATGATTTTATCATTTATAATCACCTTTCCTAGAACAAAGGTGTTAGCAAATAGGAAAGCCCTTTGTTCTTAAAAATGAATGCTGTCGGGAAGATTTGTCCTATACATCCATCAGCCAATAAGCATTTATTATCAGATGCCAAAATTGTCATCCTGTGATTTTCTAAGGTACTATAGTTTAGACACAAAACTTTAAACTGATTTTCTTAATGCCCCAGGTCTTGAAGCAATATGATATAGTAGACAGGGCCCTGGATTTGTAGTCAGACATGAATCTGCTGCAGCTCAGCCAGTTATTGGGGCCTTGGGCAAAACACATCAACCTTTCTGAACTCCAGAGTCATTTTTTACAGAATGGATAATATAATATAACCTAACTCCCAGAATAGTTTTGCGGAAAATATTGTATCAATTTGAAGTACTAGAAGTATGTGAGCTGCTATTATTTAACTAAATTAAGTGAATTTGATTTAATAGTTTCTCTAGGAGATATTTCAATATCTGTAATTGTAAGCTAGATTTAATATAGATTGCAGAGTACAAGAGAATAAAGGGGATACTAGAATAGTCCATTTTCCATGGGATCTTTGCTTTTACATCCAGAAATCTCTAGTTGATCTGAAATGTAAACAAGAGCTCAAATAACCAGATTTTTTTTCACATTTTGACCTCTGTGAGAATATGAGGTCAGAACAAGCAAGCTTTTCCAAATTGTTTTCTACAGCAGACCATCTCTTCAGTCATACAACTGACTGAAAGTTAAAATTAATACACGCCACCTTTGTGTTTACTATTCAGTTACTCCTTCCCCCAAAAAAGGCATTTTACTGTACAAAGTAAAATGTAGCCTTAAAGGCTTTCCTTCAAGCTACTGCCCACGCACAGGTGAAGATCATGCAAAATTGCTTAAATAAAATACAGCTACAAAAATAACTTTTTGTTTTGGCGAACCTCTGATGATTAATATCAAGTAGGGCATAAAACGTGTGTGTGTGTACATGTGTACACATATATACCAGTCATATCCACCACTGTCTTGGATGATGTCCTGTGCAAAATTAAAATGTAAGAGAGATTCTGTGTAGATAGTAAGGTTCCCTAAGATGTGCCTGTCTACAGATGACATTGTATGGATTGCAGCAAGCTCCAGAATACCACAGGTTCTCTTCAGGGAGAATGAGAGAATAAGTAAACATTTGTTTGTTGCCTACTATGTGCCAGGCACTGTAGTAAGTGCTTTATAAATGTTATCTCATTTGATCCTCACAACAATTCTGGGAGGTAGGAGCTATTATTATCCCCATTTTACAGATGAGGAAAATGAGGCAAACAGAGGTGTAGTGACTTGCCCAGGGTCACACAGCTAGTAAGTATCAGAGCCTGGTTTTGAACTCAGATCTTCCTGACTCCAGGCCCAGCACTCATCCCACTGCATCACTTAGCTGCCCGCTTCCTGTAAATGCAGTATTATCTCATCCAAAAAAAAAAAGATATAATACATTCTCAAAGTAAAAGAGATTTATAAAGCTGCACTTTTTTAATGATGTCAAATTCTAAAATTGCTTTTAATTAGGATTCATTGTTTTTGGTAATTTAAGTGAGAAAAGAAAGACACTGAGTTTCCTTTTTCATTTACACAAAGTATCAGTTAAATAATGCATTTTCTTGGTTCCATGCATTTGTATGATTCCTGTTCTCCCCCCACCTCCATGCCTGGGTGCAGTCCTTCCATATTTTAAAATCTTTCCTTCTGCAAACTTCAGCTCAGTTTCTACCACTTTCTTGAGGTTTTCCTGGTTTCTTCTCTCTCAAAGCTAAAATTGATTTCTCTCTTCAAGATTGGTGTTACGTAATCTCTGATAAATTAGAAGACTCATGAAGGCAAAAGCCTATAGTTTTTCTTTTATCTCTGTACACTTGATGCTTGAAACATTGCCTTCTATGAAGGTATTTATGTTTTATAAATTTCATTTTTATCCAAGTAGGTGACTTTTGAAATAGAAGATTGTCTGAAAAGTAGAGCTATAGTGATCTCCTGGGTTTTGTTTCCAGATAGATACAAATTGGTTAACAGTTACATTATCACAGCTTTGGGCCAATCAAACAATTCCATTTCCCCTAATATTTACCTTTCCAGTGAAAGTACAATTCCTTTGTAGCCAAAGGAGCACCCAGTTAATACCATTTGAACTTTTGCTCTTTGTCCTAACCCTTAAGTTTTGATATTCTTTTCTTCAGTGATACCTATTTTCATACTATTAGAATCATCTTTGGACCAACTATAAAGTAGGAAATCAGTTGTTTAGGTATAACATTTAGTATACCGGAAAGGGTTGTTTACCTAAAGAGCCTTATTAATAGTAACTTACCCTTGATTCACTTCATCTCAGTGATCCTGTAAGTGAGTTAGGTATTAGATGTATCACTATTCGCACATAGAGATGAAGAAACTGAACACCAGAAAAGTGAAGAGACTTGTACAAGGCCACATGGCTAGTAAGTGTCCAAGATGAGATTTGAATACAGGCCTTTTCATGGCTCCAAGTCAAATAAGTTTCTTGAGATACCATGCTACCTTTTTATTGATCAATAGTTGATGCCCTTCCACCAAAAAAAAACTGAAATTATGTGCTACAAATGTAACCTTCAAAGATAGTCATTACTGTGTATTAGAATGTACAAAATGACTTCACAGAAATATATTTTTTTAGGTTCCTGAACAGTATGGAGCAATCCGGGCAGTTGCAGAAGGAAAGGCAGATCAATTTTTGGTTGGCACATCGAGAAATTTTATTCTACGAGGAACGTTTAATGATGGTTTTCAAATAGAAGTACAGGTAAGCCTTTTTTTTTTTAAGCATCAAATAAAAATTCTCATGAGACTCTTTTTTTACCCCTAACGTTTATGTGGGTTTTTTAATAAAAATTTTTTTTCCAGTTGTCAAGTTCTTGTTTTTGTCTTCTCATACTCCTTCCCCCCCACTTCCCACCAAAAAAAACCACCTTATAATAAATAAGCAAAAGCAAATTTTCATAACTGTCATGTCCATGTCCAAAATTGTACATATGTCTCATTCTGCATATGAGTCCATCACTTCTCTTTCAGGAAGTAGACAGCATTCTTCCTCATTGGTCTTGATTTATCATTATGTTGGTCAACTTTTTAAGTCTTTTAAAACTGTTCATTTTTACAGTATAAATTACATTCACTCTGGATTAATCCTGATATGTCTTTCTAGTTTCTCTGTAATTACCTCTCCATTTCTTATAGTCATATACCATAATTCATTCAGCCAATCCTAATTGGTGGGTAAGCACTTCCTTTTTCACCAGTTCTTTGCCACCACAAAAAGAGCTGTTGTAAATATATTTATGCACATAAAACCTTTTCCTCTTTTATCTGCTTGGAGTAGAATACTAGTGATGGTCTTGCTGGGTCAAAGCATATGCATAGTTAATTTGTATTTTTCTATTAGTGATTTGGAGCATTTTTTCATATGGCTAGGAATAATTTAGATTTCTTTACTTGAGAACTGCCTATTCATATCCTTTGACCATGTATCAATTGGGGAATGGCTCTTATTCTTACAATTTTTCATCAGTTTCTTCTGTTTTCTTGGAATTAAGACCTCTATTAGATAAACTCACTGCGAAGATTTTTTTTCTTCCTGTTAATTATTTCCCTTCTAATCTTAGATGCATCAACTTTTTGTGTAAAAGCTTTTTAATGTTAGGTATTTCTCTCCATCATAATCTCCTTTACTTTTTTCCTCTCTTTTCTCCCTTTTTTCTCTTTATATAGAAGAATAGTGCTGTGGATCAAGCCTGTACTCAGCCCCAAGGTTCTTTGCTTGATAAAATAGCTTCCAACCTCCTGCCCCCTCTTCTTTTCCCCATATCCAAGCCCTAGTCACAGGTTTTTAACCATATTTCCTTTCAAACCTCTGTTCACAGTCCCCACCACAGTCCTCTGAAGTCCTGTGAATTTAGGATTTATTTTGCTTATGACTAAGGCCTCCCTAGGTCTACCGTCCCACTTAATATCTCTGTTTCTTCCTGTTTCTCTATTTAGTTGAATATATTTCTGTGTCATCGTCTTTATACATGGTGTTTTTGTAGCTATGTTCTTTGGATAGTTCAGATGAGAATGAGATTCAAGTGAGGACTGGCCCTTCCCATCCCTTTTTCATTTGTATAGACGTTTAAACTTTGGTGTCTATGTAGCCCTGTTTCCATCAGGAGTGTTTGGAAGTCCTCTATTTCATTCAAGTTCCATTTTTTCCCATATAGAACTTTACTCACTTTTGCTCCATAAGTTATTCTCAGTTGTAATACTATGGACTTTGACTTCTTGGAATATCATATTCCAAACTCTCTGTTACTTTATAATAGTGACTGCTAAATCATGTGTGATTCTGACTTGATACTTGAATTCTTCATTTCTGGTTGATTACTTTGACTTAGAATCTGTGGATTTTAGTAGCGGCATTCTAAGAATTTTCATTTTGAAATTCCTTTTAAAAGGTGACCAGTAGATTCTTTCTTTTTTCTTTGCCCTCTGGTTCTAAGAGATCTGAGCAGTTTTCTTTAATGATTTATTGAAATTTGTCTAGGCTCTTTTTTTTTTAATAGATCCTGGCTTTCAGGTAATCCAGTGATTCTTAAATTTCCTTTCTATGGTTATTTTCCCTTCTGGTTCTAGGACTTCTGGGCAGTTTTCCTTTATGATTTCCTGAAAGATACTGTCCAGGCTCTTTTTTTCATCATGATTTTCAGGTAGTCCAATAATTTTAAGGTTGTCTCTCCTGAGTCGATTTTCCAGGTCGGTTGTTTTACTGATGAGGTATTTTACATTTTCATCGATTTTTTTCATTTTTCTTGTTTCTGTTTGACTGATTCTTGCTCTCTCATAGAGTCATTAGTTTCCATTTGTCCAATTCTAGTTCTTAACAGATTGTTTTCTTCTGTTAGCTTTTGTACTTCCTTCTTCAACTGGCCAATTGTGTTTTTCAGGCACTTGTTTCCTTCAGCATACTCTTCTGTTAGTTTTTGTCCTTCCTTCTTCAATTGGCCAATTGTGTTTTTTAGGGACTTGTTTTCTTCAGTGTATTTTTTTTCCAACTGGCCAATTGTATTTTTGAAGGACTCTTTTACCTCTCTCATTTGACTATTAAAATCCTTCTTGAGCTCTTCTAAGAAGGCTTTTTGGGCTTCAGACCAGTTCATATTCCCTTTTGTTGTTGCAGATGTGGGTTTGTTGACAATGTTGTCCTCTTCAGAATTTCTGTCTTGATCTTCACTCTTCTCATAATATGAATCTGTGGTATGTTTCTTTTTACTCATGGTGTTTCTTTATTCCCTGGCCTTTAAAGAGATCAAGCTCTCCTGCTGGGGAACAGAGGGTATTGACCCAAGCTTCTTGTGTTGGGAGCCTAGGTCTTGGTCCCTGGCTTTGCATTCTGGGGCCTCTTATGCTGGGAATTGGAGGCTGTAGGTTTCTGGCAGCTTACCTTGTTGGGCTGGAATCAGCAAGGCTGGAACTTTCAGGCATTTCTAAGTTGCCTGCTTTTCCTTTCCTTTAGCTTTCTTCCACACCTTTTAGATGGCTGCTGCAGGATGTTTATCTGCCTGGGGCCCCCTGCAGTGTTGTCTCCCCCGTTTCTGCTAATGCACTGGGAGATTCCTTTACGGTAGATTGCCGAGCCTCCTGGTGGTTTTCTGAGCTGGTTTCCACAGCTTCCCCCGCCCTCACTGAGGCACTCAGAGGTCCAGGTGTTGTGCATGCTCTACCACCTGGGCTTCAGGATCTCTTCACAATTGGAGGCTTCAGGGCTCCTCAAGCTCACCTGGTGTTGGGTTGGAATCAGCAAGGCCAGGGCTTTAGGAAGCCTTTAGGTTGTTTTCTTCACCTCCTTTCAGATGAATGCCGCAGGGTACTTAATCCGCCTGGGGCCCCTTGTTTTTGCTGAGGCACTGAGAGACCCATTTGCTGGGTTACTGCACTGCTGCTCCTTGTCTTTCTTCTAGTTCAGGTGTTCCAGGGTTTGGTTTTTTTTTTTTCTGGGGTGATATTTTCTGGGTTTTCAGAGGTTGATAGGGGAGAGTGAGAGCGACTGCCTTTTCACTCCTCTATCTTGGCTCCTGGAAGCGGAACTCCGATTCTTAAATTTTCTGTCATTGACCTGTTTTCCAAGTCATTTGTTTCTTATATAAAATACCCTACTTTTTTTTTTCAATTTTTTTACTATTTTAATTTTTTTTTTGTTTTGGTCATGGAATTAATACCTTCTGTTTTAACTCTCAAGGGATCTTTTTTCTTGGGTAAGGGTTTTATACCTCACCTCTTATGCCAAACTTTTTCTTCTGTAACTTTTTTTTTCTTTAATTCTTTCCTCTATTATTCTCATTTCAGCAGTATGCTTTTTTTTTGGGAGGGGGGAGGCTGTCAGAGTTAAGTGACTTGCCCAGGGTCACACAGCTATTAAGTGTCTGAGGCCGTGTTTGAACTCAGGTCTTCCTCACTCCAGAGCCAGCGCTGTATCCATTACACCACCTAGCTGTGCCTTCATTTGCAATATACTTTTTTTAATTTGCATTATTTCTTCTAGGAATTCTAACTGATCTTTTTGAACAGCCTTTGTTTTTCTTTGAGGCTTTGATCATTCGATGTTTTAGAGCTATTCTCCTCTTGTGAGTTTGTGTCTTGTTTATCCTTGGCCTCATAATAATAGGTCAGTAGCTTGTTATCTTTTATTGTTCTTGTTTACCAATCATTCCAGTGATACAATCTGGGCAACTCAGTGTTGCTGTCTACCTGAGAATTCAAAGGGCTAGGTCTCTGATGCTGGCCCCATTGTCCTGGGCAGGGCACTAAAGTTTTAAGATCTGTTCATTGTAATACTACATTCAGGGCTCTGATACCAAGTCCTTGCTCCTCCTCCCTAGGGGTTTCCCTGTGTTGCTGGTCCAGCTTAACCCCGGAAAGTGAGTCCATGATCCCAGTCCACCCCTGTTCCACAGTTCCTCCCCTAGTCCCTTGTCTGTAGGTAGAACTTGTGATCTTAGACTGTAAAGATGACTCAAAATAGCTTTTTGTTTCATTTCACTTCTCAATTACTTCTTGATCTGGAATTCTTCAGTTGTTGTTGGAGCAGTTTTGGGGGTAGCTGGGATGTACTGTTTCCTCCTATTCTTTTTGCCATGATTTCAGACCCTTTTATTTTTCATAGCCTTTATTGTATTTCATTTTCAGGGTCACACAGATGAACTTTGGGGTCTTGCTACACATCCCTTCAAAGACTTATTATTGACCTGTGCTCAGGACAGGCAGGTGTGCATGTGGAACTCGGTGGAGCACAGACTGGAGTGGACCAGACTTTTGGATGTGAGTGAGCCAGCATTCATTCCTAGGATTGTAAGCCCTACAGGAAAAGAATCTAAGGCATCAAAGAAGGAGAAAAACTTGAGAATTCAAAACTTTGGAGAAGGGTGGAGGAATATAAAGAAAGATTCAAGTATATAAAAAGAAATAAATTAAAGAGTAAAAGCTCCATTTATCCTCATTGTCAATGGTAAAAATGGCAATACAGTGATCATATCAGTCTTGTTAAGATATTGAGAGTTCATCTTATTTGAGACCCTAGCACTACTCTATTTTGGTCAAAAACTTGCCTGCTGCTCTCTGGATAGGAGGTTTGAGGGCTATATTTTGCCTTCACCCAGTTTAGACAGTCTTGGTATACCCTCTGCACTCCACCAGCCCCAACCCCAGTCCTGTTTTCCCAAGCCCTTTTGGTCTGTACTTTTCTTTTCTGTTCCTACCCATTTCCAGTCTTAGCATTCTTTTCCATTTCATTTCCATCCTTCGTCTACCATGGCTATGATAAAGTTCTTTGGAATTTAATGTCTTTGTGAGACCTCCTAACCCATATTGAAGTATGTAATTTCCACTACTTCTATATGTCCTTGGAGATTTTCTGGTGAAATCCACAACAGCTGTATGTCTTTCTTCTAGGAACCAGGACACTGTGCAGACTTCCATCCAAGTGGCACAGTTGTGGCCATAGGAACGCATTCAGGCAGGTAGGGTCTTTGTGGACTGTATAGCCTTGAAAGGGGGGTGTGCTTTAACTCTTACTTAGAATGTTTTTCTGAAAGGCTTCGTTTTGATCTAGAGAAGTTTCTGCCTTTAAGGAAATGTTTCCTTATCTAAGGCACTATGGCACATTGATGTGCTCTGGGAACCCGATTGGTTTTTTAATACAAAAATCATATATATACAAACTTCTCTTGACATGCAAAGTAGCAGAAAGTTTTCCTTCCTTATCATTTCTTACTTGGGTAATAGAGTTGAAACACTAGGTTAAGTTTAGTGATTAAACAAAAAGAAGACTACAATCACACACCAAAGTGTATGCTTTTTCTGACTCTTGTAGCCTTCATGCTCTTTTTAGGTGCTACATGGATTCATTTCAGGATAGCAGTCAGCAAGAATAGCCATTCGTTCACGTATTATCTGTTTCTCTATAAACTTTTATGCCATTAAGTTAATGAATATTGATCATTTAGTGCACAGTTACAAACATTTTGTCTATTTCTAAGAATTTTCATGGGGTTTTTTTAAGTAATATAAAAAAATAGGATCCTAGTTTAGGAGTCAAGAAAGTCTGGGTTAGGGGCAGCTAGGTGGCACGGTGGATAGAGCATCGGCCCTGCAGTCAGGAGGACCTGAGTTCAAATGTGGCCTCAGACCAAACACTTGACACTTACTAGCTGTGTGACCCTGGGCAAGTCACTTAACCCCAATTGCCTAAAAGCAAAAAAAAAAATAATAATAAAAGAAAGGAAAGTCTGGGTTCTCATCCTTCCTCTGATACTTATTGGATATAAGACTTTGGAAAAGTCATTTAACCTGATGTGCCTCAGATGGAGGGAGTTCCTGATTTCTTACACTGGGTGTTTCCTCAAACCAGTCCTTTGTGTATTCACTTACTATGATGTAACCCATCTACATACCAGAGAGACCAAAACATAAAGAATCTTGATGGAATTTTTTGCTTGTTTTGATTTTTTTAAAAAGAGGGCTCAGATAAAATATTTGCAAAAGTAATACTTTGATTATCAATTGTGTGTACACTTATACAATAATATCAAAATTCACTCATAAATGTTGAATTCTATTTCTAGTTTAAGTAAGTCAGACAAACCATTTTCCTTAACCATTCCTAAAGCTCTCAAAGAAAACTTTCAACCATTGATAACTTAATATCAGAAGAGTCTTTTCTGTCTGAGGTGATTGCGTATAAATTGTTGACACCATTAAGATTCTAAAATATGGTCTAAATTGGGTAGGGAACCTGCTGCAGATTCCCAACCTCTGGTCTAAATTCTCAAATTCTTTTCTAAATAAATTACTTATTGTTGGTCAATCATTTTAGTTGTCTCCAACTCTTTGTAACCCCATTTGGGTTTCTTTTGGCAAAGATGTTGGACTGGTTTGCCATTTCCTTTTCCATTTCATTTGACAGATGAGGAAACTGAGGCAAAAAGGGCGAAGTGATTTGCCCAGGGTCATACATCTATATTAAGTGTCTGAGGCTGTATTTGAACTCAGGTCTTCCTGATTCCAGGCCCAGCACTATCCACTGTGGCACCTAGATTTTTGTGAGTAGTTCTGAAACAAAGGACTTAGAATTAAACTTCTTGGAATAATAACTTGAAAGAATTTATTCTCCTGTATTTATCACATCTGCTTATCAGTGGTAGGTTTTGGTAAGACTTCAGCTCAAAGTAACATTTATGTCCTTATATTCACATCAGACCTTTTTGTAGGATTTGGGAAGCCTGTTTTCTATTCAATTCAGAAGAGTTGTTCGTTTTTCAAGAATTCAAGCATGTAGCAAGCTCCCTGAGCTGTTATTTTGGCTAGGTCACGTAAAACCTGCCTGCCCCCTAATGGTGGGAACAACACATCAGGAGAATGGTGCCTAGGAAGGACAAGTTACAGGGAAGATGAGAGGAGCCGTAGGAGAGTAGATTGATACAACCAAGTAGCAGTCAGGGTATTTATTTGATTATATTATTTCTAGAACTGGAAAACAGGGGAGGATATGTGTGGCAACAAGAAGAGGGCAGAGGAGGAAAGTAAAGCATGGCTAGAGCAGCTGACTTAATATAGTGAGCCAAAAGTGAGGCATTCACCAGTGGAGACTTCAGGAGGCCTGGGATGGGAGTTCTGGACCTCAAAGGGTTAATCCTCCAGGGTACAATCTCTCGTCAAGGTGGCAACCAAGATAGAGGTGTGGGGAGGGAGGAGAAGGAAGAAAAGTAAAACATAGCTACAACAGCCAGCCTAATCTAACCTTTAAAGTATTCCTTTATTTTTTAAATTATGATCAGGTGACCATGTTATAAGAATATAGGATTAGACCATACAAACAACACACTGAAAAATAAAGTATACGTTAAATAAAATTTAGTATTTTAATCAAATTGAGTGTACAGAAAATTAGATATGTAATGATTCTCCTAATTGTTATTTTACTTCAAAATAAAATGAGGATTTTATAGCTGGAGAGAGCCTTAAAAATCATTTGGTCCAAACACATCTCCTGCCCACCCGTCCCACAACCCATAAGCAGTTAACATAAAAACTTCAGTACTTTTGTACAGCCAAACTTAATTTGTATACTTTTTCTCTTTTTTAGGTTTTTTGTATCAATAATAAGTTTGTGCTTTTTAACAAAATTCATTTGCAGTTTCACAAAATAACAGGGTCTCAAAGTTTGGGGGAAATTCAGAGGCCATCTCATTCTACTGTTACCTAAACAGGAACTCTCCTCCACAGCATACTCAACAGGATCATTCAACCTTTATTTAAAGATCCTTTGAAAGAAGAAATTTCCTTCCTCTTAGGAAACTCATCCCAGTTTTGGAGAGCACTAACTTTTAAGAAGTTTTCTCTTACATCAAGCTGAATTCTGCTTTTCTGCATAAATTTCTTGAAGAACAGGGACTGTCTTTTGCCTTTCCATGTATCCTCAGCATGTACAATGCCTGGGAAATTGGCACTTAATAAATGCTTATTGAGTGAAAGAATCAATGACTAACGGCAAAAACAAAAAACTTCACTTCAAATTAATGTTTATTTCAGAGTAAATTCTAATCTGACTAGATAATTGGAATACCACTCACACATACTGGTTATATGACCCTGGGCAAACTAATTAACAATTCTTGCTAGGGCTTTTCCTCTGATATTAACTTCCATTTACACTGTATTTATCTGTATACACAGTTAATTCACCTCTCCTGTCTTCCCTAGTAGAACTTAAGCCCTGGGATGACTTTTTTTTTTTTTTGCCTTTCTTGTATTCACAGTAAGTGATTGTTGACTTACTGACAGGACAGAGTATTGTATAAAAACCCAGAAAAGAGAGGAGATCTAGGGAGAAAGGTTCAGGTAAAAAAAATGGAGATTGAGGAAAGACCATCAAGTTTGTTGATTAAGAGATCATTGGTAACTTTGGAGAAAGCAATTTTGATTGAATGATAAAGTCAGAAGACATATAAAGGGTTGAGAAATGATTTAAAGGAGAGGCAACAATTGTAGGAGTTTAGCTAAGAAATGGAAGGAATGGTTAGGCTGGAGAAGAGAAACCTAAGTGGGACATGAGGGCTGTCTCAAAGCATCTGAAAGATTGTCATATAAAAGAAGGATTGGACTTGATCAGAAGGCAGAATTGGGAACAGTAGAAGCTGGAAAAAGGCAGCTTTAGGCTAAATATAAGGAAATTCCCTAACAATCAAAACTGTCTCAGGCCCACGTCCCTGAGGTCTTTATGCAGAGGTTAGATGACTACTTGGGAAGTAATTGTAAAGGGGAAACTTTGTCTGATATTATCTGAATTAGATGTCTTCTGGGTCCCTTTACCTTCAGTATGCTGTGATTTTGTGAGTTTGAATACATAGCTTACGAATCACTGAAATTCATTTTTAGTTATTCCGTGGTTAGAGGGAGTCTTCATGACTACTTAGTATTACAAAACTGAGCTTTCTTCATAGCTTTCATTGCTTTTTAAGACTTAGAAATTAATGGGAACAATTGTGCTTCATTGCATAAACAATGTATTTTTGTTTTTACAGGTAGAATCACACAGAATTTTAGATATTAAAGGGACTTGAAAGGTTATATGACTATATTACTATGTTGTTGTTATTCTGAATGGTTAAAAATAACATTTTCTTTCCTGATTGCCCCATCTGTCCACATGAAATAAAAATAGTGATTTTTTCCATACTAGTCTCCCTGCCTCCATCATTCCCCTGCCAGTACTTTATACATATTGCCACCAGTTTAAAATTTTCTTCAAAGGACAGTTTCATCATGTTACTCTCTTGTTCAACAATTTACTAACCTGATAGTGTCTGCTGAATCAAATCTGTATTCTATATATTCAAATCTGTATCAAATCTATGTTCTGTCAGACTTTCAAGGCCCTTTCTACCCTTAATCTCACACTACTTTACTAGAGTCAAGTTGGCTTCTTTGCTGTACCCCATGAAGGGTTAGCAGTTGTCAAAAATTGTGAAGTAGACTAAGATTGTCTCTCCCTCCCCCCCCAGAGCTTCCTCTTTCTGTACCATTTTTCCCTTTTCTTGATGTTTCTTTAAATAACTAATGTTCTCCCCCTACAAAATGAGCTTTTGGGAAAAGTTCTGATAACTTGTGCTTTATACTGCACTGTGAATTTAAGTCACAGGATCAAAAGAGGTTATGATTTGCCTAAAATCACACACTGCTAGTTAGTGGCAGAGCTTAAAATTAGAATTCATGTCCTTTTCAGTCTTTTGCTCTTGCCACTCCATGATGTGATATCATTTTTCCCAAAGGTTTATTTGCATTTTAAGATATACTTCTTGTGGTGAAATGAAATGATTTTATTGTTTTAAGGAAATTTTAAGCATCAGTGAGTACGTTGAGGAAGCATTGGTCAGAAGGTAGTTAGGGATCTTTCTGAAATCATACTACATGGGTGGCCACCTTCATTGCTAATACATTAAGACCAGTCCTGCCTATAAGCATGCCATGTTCATATCTGAATTTTTGCCCTTCATTCATATTTTTCCCTACCTGAGATTTTCCTCCTTCCCCCTCTGTTCTACTTTTCCAAATACCATCAAAGTCCAGGTCAAGTCTCACCCCTCCCAGGAAGCCTTCCCTGAATGGTTCAGGACTCGCATCTTTCTATTCTCTTAAATATTTCTATAATGTTTATTTTCTGTATCTTGCAGTATAGCACTTGTTTTCTAATTGTTTCTTGTGTACTATATCTTCTGAACTCAACTGTAAATTTATCAAGAGTAATTTTTCTCTTTTGAATCTTTATAATTTAAATAATTATTGGACTCTCATTTCTTAACAGGTGGTTTGTCCTGGATGCAGAAACCAGAGATCTAGTTTCAATCCATACAGATGGTAATGAGCAGCTCTCAGTGATGCGATACTCAAAAGGTAAGGCATATTTGACATGCATTATGGCATTAAACTTATTTCTATGATTGAATAGTCTTAACTTTAAAATAAAGTTGACTACTTTCCTATACTCCCTGGAGCTATTAAACATTGCATGTGTTTCCCCCTCAAACCAGATTGAGTTTTGTTCCAGGTAACTTCAAAGAGTTCACTTAAAGCTAAGTAACATTCTAGGTTTAAAATCAGACACATATTTAGAACCAACAGGTATAACTGCATTTGTACATGTAAGCAAAATACAGTTAAAATCTGATTTGCCACTAATTGGAAATTTGAATAAGTACAAGGCTGTTGATTAACATCTGTTTAACAAAATCTCATTTTGTAGATAAGGTATAGATGAGAAGTATAGTGTTAAAAATGAGAGTGTAAAAGGAATATTTTAAAATTTTTAACAGATTTTCAAGTCCCATTAAACAGCTTAGAAAGTTCTATAGTAGAAATTATTGACTTGCTAAATACATATAATTCTTTTTTTAATCATATTTTATTTTTTCAGTCAGCAAAAATTTGCCTTCTTTGTGCCTACCCATACATACCCCTTCTTCCCTAATGAGAACTAAAGAAAAACAAAACCCATTGAAGATATGTATAGTCATTCAAAACAAATTTTGCATCAGCCATGTCCAAAAAAAAAAATGTGTTATTCTGCCCCCTAAGTCTTTCACCTTTCTATCATGAGGTGGGTAGCAGATAGCATATTTCATCTTTACCCTAGAACTGTGGTTGATCATTACATTAATAAGAATTCTTAATTACATAAAATTCTTAGTCATTACAAGCATATCCTAAATTTAATTAGGCTAGTTTAAAGTAACCATGTATTTAAGGTAATAATTATACTTCCTCAAAAATCTGTAATTCCTTTTCACTCCCAGTTCACCTGCCTAAAATGAGTTTCATTTTCTTATATTGAGGACTCATTCTCTCCCCTAATTATCTAACTAGCTAGTAGTCTAGGGCTTTCTTTAATTATTCCCCCTAACTGGCTATCAGTGCTGTATAATGAAAGAGTAAAAGTTTGCCTCAAGTGTTGGGATTGCAAAGAATTCCCATTACAATATGCCAAAGAAATTGCACTTTTTTGCTTTTTTAATTTTGTTTTTAATTGATTTTTGTTCTTTTTTGGTGAGGCAGTTGAGGTTAAGTGAGTTGCCCAGACTCACACAGCTAGTGAATGTTATGTGTCTGAGGCCAGGTTTGAACTCAGGTCCTTCTGACTCCAGAGCCGGTGCTCTATCCACTGCACCATCTAGTTGTCCCCCGATTTTTGCTTTTTTAAGTATAGTTAAAGAAGTAATACAGATATAGTTTGTTTAAACCAAAACATTCAATAAGCTTTGTTGGATACCTAGTAAGTACTCACAGTTAGATACCCCCCCCCAAAAAAAAAAAGACACAGTAGCATAAACAAAATAATTGTATTATGATCCTGGCACAGATAACATTCAGTGTGTTTATTTTTGGTGTTTACTTCTAGAAATATTTTTTTTCCATGCTGCTCTTACAGCAATCAGTGGTATTATAACTCTGGGCAATTATTATGCATTAATCCAAATGACTGTTTTTTTGTTTAAGAGCCTGCTTGGTTGGTAATAAATGAAAAATAATTTAGTAGACCCTGTTAAGTAACATTCAGAATTGATAAGATTTAATAAGACTTCCTATCTCTCATATCTTACCTTAAAACGTATCTTCTCCCAGGGTCAGCTAGGTGACACAGTGGATAGAGCACCGGCCCTGAAGTCAGGAGGACCGGAGTTCAAATCCGTCCTTCGACCAAACACTTACTAGCTGTGTGACCCTGGGCAAGTCACTTAACCCCAATATCTAATCAAAAAAAAAAACCCCTATCTTCTCCCATCCTCACCTACTTCTCTATTCACAAAGCTTAAGGTGACCTTTCATCTTACTAAAGCCAGCCCTCTCTACCAATGTCTTTGATCACCCCACCTTTCCTTTACTCCATCAGTCATTCCCCCTACCCAGTTTTCTCTTTCACATTCAGTGTCTTCTTTCATGCTGATACCTTTCCATGGCTTGCAAACATAGTATCCTCCACAAAATTTCCTGTGGACCTGCCAGCCCCTCAAAACCCTCTTCTCCTTTACCCTTAAACTTTCAAGGAAACTAGTCTATGTTCTTCTTTGTGTGTATTGATCTTGGAATATCATTTCCTTTCCCACTCTTCTGCTGAAATTGTTCTTTCTGAAGTTACCTCTCACTCCTTGCATTCCTTAACCTTTCAATGGTATTTGTCATCATTGACTCGACCTTTTTCTTAAAATGTTCTTAGCTTCCATGTTTTGGTTTTTTATCTTATCTGTTTCTCCTCTCTATTCTGCTGGTTTCCCCTTTCCTTTTCATTCTCTTAAGTCTTCCAAAGGGCAGTGAGGTGGCAGAGTGATGAAGTGCCAAGCCTGAAGTCAGGAAGACTCATCTTCCTGAATTCAAATCTGGCCCCAGACATTTACTTAGCTGTATGACCCTGGGGAAGTCATTTAACCCTGTTTGCCTCAGTTTCACATCTGTAAAATCAACTGAAAAAGGAAATGGCAAACCACTGCTGCAGTATCTTTGCCAAAAAAAACCCACATGGGGTCATGAAGAGTCAGACAACTGTGAAACAATTGAACAACAGCAAACTCTTCCAAGGCTGTCCTCTCAATCCTCTCTGTATCTACTCTGTCTCTTAAGAAAACACATCCCCTGCTGTGGCTTTCAGCATTGTTATTACCTCTTTCCTAATGACTCCTGATTCCTTATCTCTAGACTCTGCCTGTCCCCATGTGCATTTCTACATTTCCAAATGCCTACTGGACATGTCTACTTGAATTCAAAGCAGAAATCATTTCTAGACAACCAGCTCTTCCCACTGACTTTCCTATTTCTCTCAGTCACCCAGACTTAAAACCTCCAAGTCATTTTTTAACCTTCCATCTTTTAGCACTCACCTGTCTTGCTGCCTATCCCCCAGATAATCAGGTCCCACTGTTTTTACCTCTTGAATCTTTCTTACTTCCTTTTTTCTCCTTTCTATTCACTGCTGTGATCCTAGAATAGAGCCTTGTCCTTTATCCTCTAGATGATAATTGTTTCTTGTGCCCAGTCCCACACCACTGTGGGAATAATCTTCCTCGTCACTCCTCTGTTGACAAACATTCAATAATTCCTCATTGCCTATTGAATAAAATTCAAACTCTTTACCCTGGCATTCAGAGCCATCCACAGTTCAGATCTGAACAGCCTTTCCAGCATTATTTTATGGTACTACTCTTCTTCCATTCAGTAATCCAGCCACACTGGACAATTCACTGTTCCCTGATTTCCCCTTTTGCTCTTTTCTTCAATATCTTTGCACTCACCATCTTCCATGCCTGGAAAAAAAGTCACCCTGTATCTTCACTTATTTCACTTATTTTCCTCCTTCAGAGCCAAGCTCTAGCACTACCAGTTATGTGGTACTCCAACAAGGGCAGGGATTTTTTTTTTCCAAATTTTGAATCAGACACTTGTGAACCTCCTGCTAGGTGCCTGGCACTGGACATACAAAAAGAGAGGTGAAACAGTGCTTGCCCTGAAGGAACTTATATTCTAATAGAGGTGTATGGATACAAATATATCCCTATCCAAACAAATAGAAAGCAGATACAAGGTAACGAGAGCCGGAAGAGACCAGAAAAGGCTCTTTTAGAGGAAGCTGAGTCTCAAAAGAAAAATGAGATTGCAAGAGGCAGAAGTGAGGAGGGTTGAGGATCTCAGGGCTTACCCCTGGGTAAGCACGTAAATGTTTGTTAAATTGAATTGAAAACATATCATTGTACATAAGATCATTGAAATAAGGACTAAATGAAATTGGCAGTGTGTTTACTTTGTGAAAATCTTTTCATCTTTCATTATAGATGGCACCTTCCTTGCCGTAGGATCCCATGACAACTTTATTTACCTCTATGTAGTCTCAGAAAGTGGAAGAAAATATAGCAGATACGGAAAATGCGCTGTAAGTTGCATAGTATATGAATTTTTTAAAATGTGAAGGTAGTCTATACACATCGGAACAAGTGTTTAAATTTTACTAAAAAATGTAGATGTTTTGTTAATACAACTTTTAAAGATAATTATCGTTGAATATTTAGCATAGCTTTAGATATCAATCCATAATAATAAATTCTGAGATTACCTTAGAGTTATATATCTATATCCATGTTTACTTTAGAAAGGAAATATATATGTATATACACATGAGATTTTAACACTTGTGTTTTTAGCTTTGAATATTCCCATAGCTCTCTTTGACATTAGACAATAGAGTAGGGAATGACTATTAATTGTTTTCATGCTATAGTACCAGTTTCATAGAGATTCACAATTTCATATACTATCATCACCTATTCCGCAATGTATGTGGAAATTATAAATTTTGGATTGTGTTTTTAATGTTCAGAGTAATAAAATAGAAAAAAGGAAGCAAAAAAAATACCAATTATATCCCTTCCCTAACATCCAAATAACTTGTGTCAGAATTATCCTATTAAGAGGCAATACTGTTTTTCCTCATATTTATGTATGTAGGTGTTTTCCCTAAGAGAATATAAGCTCTGTAAGGACAGGATGTAGATTGTCTTTGCACCTCAGATATAGTCAGCTCTTAAGATTTAAATGAATTTCAAACACAATGAGGTTCTCATATAAGCTAGGGTTATCAGTGTACAAAAGAAAATATTTTGGCATTGAAGGGCAGGTGAAAAATGAGTTTGTGAGCTATAGTTTAAGGGGTTGAATTACTAATCCTATATCAGCAATTGCTATCAAAAATAATTTGATGGGGTTTTTTTTAAGTCAAATATCTACTTTTTAAGGAGCAGGAATAAAATAAACTTGGGTTTATGTGATGTTGGTTCTTATGTGTCATGACTAATGCAGAATTCTATTTGTAAACTTGGACATAAGTCTAAAAGACCTGCTGTATACTCACATATTAATGCCTATTTTTGGAAACCATACCATCTCCAAACTTTTGGACAAAATCTACCAGTGGAAATGGAAATGTAATTTAGGATTTAAGCAGCAGTTGTGTTTTGTTTTGGTTTTTTATTAGTTCAAAAGCAATTTAGAAAATCATTATTGACTTAATAGACTGTGGATTCAAAAACAGTAAAATTAATTATCATTAAGATCATAACTATGAAAGTGCTATTATTCTTCTAAAACAGCCTTGGAAAAACCAAGGTCCCCTATGCCTTTTTGTAGGCTGCATTCTTCTGGATCTTTCCACACTGTTTGACTGCCTTATAACCACTACCTCCTTCTGTGTGCTCTCTCTCTTCACTTGGTTTCCATGAAACTCCTCTCTCATGATTATCTTCCTACCTTCACTAAATCATTTTCTTACCCCTTAATTATCAGTATCCTGCAGACCTTTGTCCTAAGCTCCTTTCTCTTTTCTATGTTCTTTTCTGGGCTGTATTATGTACTCCCCTAACTTCAGTTATTACCTCTCTAAGCTCCCATTCAAAATTTTCAGTGCCTACCACATTTTTCCACCTAAATTTTTTCCAGCACTGCAAACTCAAAATGTCCAAAACTGAATTCTTTATCTCCTACTAGTCTTCTTTTCCCTTTCACACCTCACCCCACCCCCGGCCCCAAAGCAAAACAACTTGTCTCTCTTCCCAACTTCACTATTTGTTTTGATACATGACAGCTACCCGGTTTCAAAACTTGGAAGTCATCTGCTGCTTTTCTTTCCACTCCCATAACACTCAGAAATCTTAGTTTATCCTCATCCATTTGTCCTTCCACTACTTAGAATAGTAAACGTCATCTCTAAATTTAGTGATTTACCATGTACCCATTATTTCAGATCCTTCATTTAAAATCAGTAAAACCCTCCCATGCCAACCCCTGGCGACCATTTTACTAGAAATATTTGTTGTATTATATACTTCCTATGTAAGTAAACAGAATGATTCAGGATCTTCATTATGCATAGTTATCATAGTACTTTGCTGTGATGTAGGGCAGTCCTGAAGGGTTATTATTGAAGTGTACAGCTCAGATAGTTTTTTCCTCATACTATATGGTCAGAAAGGTAGATGGTTTTTAAACAGGTTTTCTTTCTTTGCTTGCTGTCCACCATCACGTTTCACTGCTTTCTGAGGCTTCTTTTTTGCTTCCCCTTCCAGCTTCTAATCAGTCAGCTAAATATAGCCTAGAAAAGAATTAAAAGCTACTGTGAGGTGAATACCCTCTTAATAAGTTCTGCAGCGAAGAGAGCCTAGCCTTGGCATAAAGCTCCAATTCAGGATCTAAGACTGGAGGGATGAGTAGATATAAGATAGCAACCACTACAAAGAATTATAGATCCAGAAATACAAAAAAAAAATCCTGCCTAGAAAGAAAGAATAACACTACAGTACAGCAATTACAGGCAGGGACTCAAAGGAGGGAAAATGTTCTTCTCCAAAGACTAGATAGATACTTGAAAGAAATGAAGCAAGAAAATTTTTAAGTAAAATAAAGAATTAGAAGAAAGGATTAGAGAAAGAATAAGTAGCTTAGAAGAGAAAATAGTAAACCTTATCCACATAAGACACTCTTCAAAATTAGGAAATACAAAGTAAAAATTAATGACTCAGTGAGACAATAAATTAAAAGATTAGAGAGAAAAAAAGATGTAATATGTCTGCTATCAAAAACAAATAACCTGGAAAACAGGTCAAGGAGAAATAATTTGAGAATTATAAGACTCCCTGAAAACCATGATTTTAAGGAGTTTGGAGGACACTATGTTTTAAGGACTCATTAATGAAAACTAGACAAAACTATTGACTCAAAAAGCAAAGTGAAAATAGAAGTAATCCATTGATCATCTCCTGAAAGAAACCCAAAAAAGTCCCAGGAATGTCATAACCAGTCCAGAGCTTCTAAGTCAAAGATAAACTACCATAATCAGCCAAAAAGAAAGAATTTGAATACCCAGGAACCATGGTCAGAATCACACAAAACCTAGCAGCTTCTACTTTTCATGAGAGAAGATCTTGGAATACAATATTTCAGAAGGCAAAAGATAAAGCTTACAACCAAGAATAACTCACCCTGCAAAGCCAAGTATAATCCTACAGGGGAAAATGCATCTTAGTTGAATAGAGAACTTGGAAGCATTCCAGTTTAAAAAAAAAAAAAAGACCAGAGAGGAGTAGAGATTTTGAAATGCAAACAGAAGAGTTAAGAGAAACCTAGAAAGATAAATTTGTTTGATCAATTAGAAGGAGCTAGATGATAATGAAGTGCTAACATTCTAATAGAGGAAGAAGAAACAAGTGTCCCTTCAGAACCTTAATGTCTTCAAAGAGAATTAAGGGAGTTAAATAAAACAAACCAAATACCTAAAATGAATTGGTTCTGTTCTGATGGTTTACAAGAAGAAAAGGGAGCAATAGCAGGTATAGTGTAAGAGAAAAAAGAAGGAAAACTTATTATTTATCACAACTGTGGTGCACTAAAATAAGAGTATACAAACATGAGGGAAAGTTTGGAAGGATCAAGCATCAGATGAATCTCATTGTAAACTGAATTAAAGGAAGGTTGAACAGAGATAGCCGAGCACATGCACATATGCACAGGAGCGTGCGCACATGCGCGTGCGCACACACACACACGTATTGAAATACATCGATTTCAACAGGAAAAGAGACGGAGTAGGGATTTTAAGCAAAATGATAATACAGAGATGGGAATAGTTGAAAGCAAAACAAGTTTCACTTTCACAGAAACATTAAAATGGGGAGGAACAATTTTTTAAAACTAGAAATTAAACGGGCTCTGTCAATTGATCATCTGCTCAACAAATTATATATAAATATAAAGGCCTCCCAATTGTACCCTTTTAACATCTGTCGTGTTTGAGTCTTCCTGTCTAACACTGTCATCACCCTGGTGCAGGCCCTCCTCAACTCACACCTGAGCTATTGCAGTAGCCTGCTGACTCTACTCCTTGCCACAAATATCTCTGCACACCAATGCATCCTCCACTCAGCTATCAAAGTAATTTTCCTAAACTCCAATGACTTGCTGTTACCTCCAAGATCAAATATAAAATCTCTGACTTTCAAAACTCTTCATAACGTGGACCTTCCGTAGCTTTACAACCTTCTTATACCTTACTTGCCTCTAGGCACTCTACAGTCTGATGACTCTGGCTTCCTTGGTTTTACCCTTACAATACACTTCATCTTTCAACTCCATACATTTTAACTGAATGTTCCCATACCTGGAGTTCTCTCCCTTTCTGCTTCTTCCTCCTGGCTTCCCAGGCTTCCTTCGAGTCTCAGCTAAAATTCTGTCTATAAGCTTTTCCCAGTCCTCCCTAATCTTAATGCCTTTTCTCTAAGACTATCCCAACTTATCCTGGATGTAATTTGTACGTAGTTGTTTATATGTTTTCTTCACCATTAGACAGTGAACTCCTTGAGGGTAGGAACTATTTGCTTTTGCCTTTTTTGGTATCCCCAGTGTTTAGTGCAGTGCCTGGCACATAGTAGGCATTTAATAAATGCTTATTAACTGACCGGAATAATTCAGAGTAACTGAAATAATTTGAAAGGAGCAGAAGCAGGAGAATAATTTATATATAATGGGCTATCAGCTTGGGTTATCCTTTACTCTTATAACCTGTCCAGTCTACCTGAGATTTCTGAACATACATTTACTAGATTACAAATAAACCCTGTGCCACTTCTCGTAAGTCATTTTTTCAAGTAAATTGCACCCCACTTACTCCCACCACATCTCTGTCTCTAAATTGGCCTTGAGTCATCCGTGCTTTAATTCTTTTCAAATTGTGTGCCAAGATTCAAAAACATACAGTTTCCCCCAGGAAAATGTTGGTGTTTTAAAAAATGTGTTTCTGTTTTGGGGAACAGTGTAGGATTAGTAAAAAAACTGTGCAGTTTGATAAATTCTGTGCAACCCTGCTCTCCTGTTTGTTCCTTGTCCATCTGCAATGTCTTTCCAGTCTTTCCAAGACTGATGAACTAATTAAATGGATGAACTGGTCATCTGTCTGCGTGACAGAGTTTTAAACAATAAACAATTATTTTTACTCATTTGTTTTTTTCCTGTATTAAATTATTGTATCTCTTTGAGTAATCAGAGTTCTAGTTGATAAGGTCCTTTAATATTCTGGGATTTATTGTGACCCATACGGTGTCATCCTCAAATGAGAATATCTGGATTGCTTCACTGTTTATAGGAAATCTCTCTTCCATTTGGACTCTGTCCATGACATAGATATATATAGATAGATAGATAGATAGATAGATATCTATCTATCTATATATATGTATAGAGAGAGAGAGACAGAGACAGAGACAGACAGGGATATATACTCCATGACAGTGTTGAATACATTTGGGAAACCTATCTTCCTTTTGTTTACCTCACCTGACATTAATCAGAGGGTCATTGAACAGAGTTGTCTCTGTTGGTGCATATGTTGAAGAATGTGGTATGATAATTAACATAAAAACTTAGGGGAATAAATAGAATCGCTGGTCTTTTTAAAAAGTGAAGGAAAAGTAGTTGCCATATTTCTAGAAATCATACAAGAAAGTCTTCTGGAAATATGAAATCAAGGAACAGAATCCACATGTTGCCAACAAAGGTAAATCTTAGATAAGATTCACCCAAACATTGTGATCTAACTCCAGACTTTCAGCAAAAAAGAGTTGGTTTTGTAAGCATATAAGAAGCGGTGTCACATACAAAAAAAAGGAGTAATTCATATTGTAGAACTTTAAGATTGGCAGAGCTCTTTACATGTAATATATCCTTTGATCAGGCATCAAGATTGTATAGGATTTCTCATCCACAGCAAAAATTAATAGAACTGGAATATGACATGCTGAAATTCAAGAAAAATCAGACTTCTTCCCAAAAGTTACCTACACAGGAAAATTTGAATATACCTTTTCTCTTTTTTACGTTTTTATATATAACTTCTGTTTTATATCATTTTAACTTCCAAATGTCTCTCTTCTCTCCTACCCACCAAGCCATCCTTTATAACAAAGAATTTTAAAAAAAAAGTAGTGAAGCAAAACTAACAAATCAACCAACTCTGACTCTATATGCAGTTGTTTACACCTATCCACTTCTTTGGGGGTGTCGGGTAAGGACAAAGAAGGCAATGCACTACTTTTTTTTCTGTCTTTTCTCTGGGGCTTAACTTGATTATCAATCATTATGTAGCATTCAGTTTCATTTTTTGTGTAATTTACATGTACACTACTGTAGACTTTTTTGTGTACTTATTTTCCTAGTTCTGCTTCCTTGGGGCAGGGAGGAGGGCAATCGGGGTTAAGTGACTTGCCCAGGGTCACACAGCTATTTAGTGTCATATGTCTGAGGTCAGATTTGAACCCAGGTCCTCCTGACCCCAGGGTCACCTAGCTGCCCCAGTTCTGCTTACTCTTTACATTGCTTTAGTTCTTTTAAGTGTTTCCATGTTTCTGACATTAAAATTGTCTAAAGATTCATTGATAGTACTGCTGCCAATTATATTTATCAACACATGATAACATTTTAGTGACTAGTTTATTATATGCTGACCATAGAACAACAGTATACAGAAAAACAGTGGGCCTGAGCATCAGTTTCAGCAGCCTTATATAGGGCTTAGTTCAGGGATAAAGACTCTGCAGCCTCAAGGCCAGTTTGTTCTGTGAAGTTTGGATTCAGTCAAAGGGCTGCACTTGAGGACCTAGAGGACCCCATGTGGCCTTGAGGCTGCAAGTTCCCCACCCCTGGCTTAATTACATCAGCAGAACCCATACAGGTGAATTTTACAGAAGACAGAAGAGGAAGGTAAAGATTTACACTTGAAAGAACAGATAGCAGCAGGGGAAGATCTACCTCAGGTCAAATTGTAAACTGGTCAGTCAGCACTAGGAATTTTCAGACTAACCAAAGAGGAGAGTGGAGAAGATGCTACCATTCTCATAGGCTCCTGTGCTTATTTGCCTGTTGGTAGCAGTTGGTCAGCACATGTTGGTGAAGTTGAGGAAAATGGGCTTCTCCCCTCAGTGATGACTGTAAGTCCTGGACTGGAAGCAGGTCTGGTGGTTTGGGGAACAGTGCTATTCCCAAGATTGTTGAGTTCAGGTCCTGAGCTGTTTCCTCAGGATCTGAGGAGGGAGATATAGTGATGATGGTGGTGGTAGTTTGACTTGCCTGGACCATCCTGCCATCCATCTCTCTTCCTCAGGGTACCTTGCTACTTCAGCTAAGCTGGCTTTCCTGCCTGCCTTTTGTATGGCAGCTGGTTGGCAGTTGGCAAGGGATTTGTTGGGTTTCATAATCACTTTTGTGACCAGTTAATTAGCTTATAGACTGTTTCTTTACCCCATACCAGAGCCACTTCTCCCAGTACATCAGACTATTTTGAAGCCCTGAATCTTTTGGAGGAGGTTGCTAGGTAGTGTGAAAAATACCTCAGACCTACTTCATTTTGGCAGCTTTGTATCTTAGCAAAGATCCTAACATCTAGGATACGGTAGGGGAATATTCAAGAGTTAATGCTTAAAATATTATTCTGAGTTAATAATACTTTCTGTTGACTCTTCTGTTATTCCTTAGGGACATTCCAGCTATATTACACACCTTGACTGGTCCCCAGACAACAAATATATAATGTCCAACTCAGGAGACTATGAGATACTATATTGTAAGTATATATGGAATTTGTAGTGTGTATACATATATATACACATACAAACACACATACACACAATATGGGATAGGATTTGTCTTCTAGGAATGGTAATTAACAGATTAAATGAAATTAGAATTGTGATGTAAAATGTTTGCTTACCACCAAAAACTAATACATCCTATGCACCTTTGAACCAACAATGCTGTTCTGAGCGCTTGTGGATTTAACATTTCCTTCTGGGGCTAGAGAAGAGTATAATGGATGGAAGTTTGTGATTTGGTTGATGGGAATGAAGAGAAAGAAAATATCCTCAATAGGAAATAGTATACAGTTTTGTAAAAACCAAGTAAAAATAAATATTCCCTGCACTTTCTTTGCTTTTCTTTTTAAATATATTTTAATGTTGAGTGTGTGAATTACAGTTATAAGCAGCAAATTTCCATCAAGATTTTCTGTTTCTCTATTTAAAGGGGACATTCCAAGTGGCTGCAAACTGATCCGAAATCGTTCTGACTGTAAAGACATTGACTGGACAACTTACACTTGTGTACTAGGCTTCCAAGTCTTTGGTAAGAAACATTTTACCTTATGTAATGAGCCCTTTCAAAAAGGAAAAAATATATATATCACATAGCTAAGTTTTGTAGAATGAAAAACATGCATGAGTACATTTATGCTGTCAGTATTAATGCTAGAAGTTAGTAGCTGAACTTCATGGTAACTAGATGAAATAGGATTAAAAGAATGGTATATTTGTTCCCTGTGGATTGCAGCACACTGTTTTCCCCAATAAATGTGAAAGGAAAAAGGTAAGGTATAAGACTGAAAAAGAAGTGGTACTGTGCACAGAGTATACTTGGACAAGAAGAAAAAACAGATGAGGAATTTGGGAACCTGGTACAAATTCATGATATAGCAGATATATTGTAACATTTAAATTATCTAAATACCTAGTGAAGCACTTTCCCTCAAAAGCACAGTAATTAATTTTTGACCTTGCCATGATGATAATTTTATCCTTCAGGAGATAAATGTTGAACTTCTCACACCTGGTCATACCCTACATATCCCAGTGGTTCTGAACCCTGTAGGTTATCCAAACTCCATTGCTTTCCTCCCACCACCCAGTTACTCGTTCCCATTCCCCTCAACTCTACCACACCAAATTTCCAACCAGACAACACCCAGCTCTTCCACTGTGCCCTCTGGAATGTCAACAAACTTTCTTCCATCCTAAATCTTTTCCTCTCCCACTGCTTCCATCTTCTAGCTATCACTGAAACCTGGCTTCCTCTCACCTCCACCAGCTGTCTCCACAACAACACATTCTCCCTGGCCACTCTTTCAAGTACCAGCTGCACCTTTATTCATTCCCCTCAGGTGACTGTTGAGGTGGAAAAGTTGGAATATTCCTTGCTCTCCATTGCCACCTCCAGGTTCTGCCCTCACTTCCATCACTCAGAAACCTCTACTTTGTACACATCATGACCTCCAACTCCTTGACCCCTCAGTTGTTTTGTTGTTGTTGTTGTTGTTGTTGTTGTTGTTGTTGTTGTTAAAAATTTTTGTTAACCTATTGGGTGCCAGAATCAAGATCTGAAATGATTTTGATTTTGATAGGCCAAACCTAGGTTAATAAAATTTTAAAGGGTTATATGTCTCAGACTTGAGTTCAAAAAGTAGACTTTACAAATATAAGATGGGGGAGGTGTATATGGATTTGTCTGATTGGTGTCCTCCAAATACTTCTTCTCCCTGGATTTTCATGACCTTTTAGCTCTCATCATTTCTACCTATCTGACTAGTCTTTCTCAGTCTCCTTTTCTGGATCATTATTCATGTTCCATTTCCTAATCAAGTGTAGCCAAGAACAGAGTCTCTTCTTTATTAGTGATCTTGTCAGGTTAGATAGATTCATTCATCATCTCTTAATCTAAATGATTCCCAGTTCTATACATCCAACTGTATTGTTGTCTGTGAGCTCTAGTCTCATATCTCCAACTGCCCATTGGATATGTCCAACTGGGTGCCCTGTAGGCAACTTGGGGCCAATGTGTCTGAAAAGAACTCAGCTCCTTCTCCCTAAACCCAGTCTCTCTTCCAAACTTTCCTATTTCTGTGGTGGAAACCTTCATTATTCAGTCACCCACATTTGGAAATTTAGCATCATCCTCAACTTTTCCCTTTCCTTCACCTCCTATATCTTGCTAAGTCTTGTTGATTCTTCCACTACAACATTTTTCATATCCATCCTTTTTCTCTCTACTCAGCCACAACCGTCGTTCAGTCTCTCATTACTCCTCAAATGAACTACTGCAGCAGTCTTCAGACTGCCAGTGTCTCCTATCCATCCTCCATGCAGCTGCCAGAATTATTTTCCTACAGCACAAGAACCCTATTGCTTCTAGAATGAAATACATAAAACCCTTAACAATATGGCTCCAGCTTTACTTACATTATACCCCTCCATGCTGTCTACATTTTGGCCAAACTGACTTACTTGTTCATAAGTAAGGAACTCTGTCTCCTAGCCAAATCTTTGCACAGACTGTCCGCCATATTTAAAATGCCTTCTGTCATCTCTGCCCCTCAGAATCCTTGGCTTCCTTCATTGTTCCATCTTTTTGATCTCCCTAGTTATTTTCTCTTCCTCCTCAATCATGTATTATGTTTCTGTTTAGAGACTGTTAGACATAAGCATACATATGTCGATAGAATGTAAGTTCTCTGAGAGCAGGAACAGATTTTCCTTTTTCCTTGGTCCACTCAGAGCCTAGCTCAGTTTTTGCACTTAATTTTGTAAATGCCTCCTGAATTATCTGAAAAAAAAAATCTTGGGATTCTTAATGGATTGCAAGTTCATTATGAGTCATCTATATGAAATGCAGCCATAAAAGCTAAATGCAATTTTAGGCTACATTACTAGGGAAGCAGTGGTCCTTCTGTACTTTGCCCTGGCCTGACTACATCTTGAGTATTATATTCAGTTCTGGGCATCACATTTTAGGAAAGACATTAATAAACTGGAAAGTGTTCAGGAGGACCAGGATGGTAAATAGCATCAAAATCATTTCATTCAGTAAGTCAATATACATTTATTAGGCCCTTACTGTATGCCAGGAGTTAGTGATGTTTGGTGTGGAAAAGGACAGTTTGGGAAGGTTGTAAATACTAATCTTGAAGTGTAGTAGAAGGGCATTTACGTTGAGAGAGATTACACTTGTTCCATTTGGTTCTAGAGAGCAGAATGAGGAGTAGTGAGTAGAAGTTTCAGAGAGACAGATTTTGGCTTAACATGAGGAAAATTTCCAAAAAGAGCACTTCTAACTACTCTCTAGAGGTGGAAAGGTCCCTTAAGCTATAGTACGTACCTTCATCACCAGAGTTCTGTAAACAAAGACTACTTGTTCATTGTGTTTTTGCAAGGGCTCTTGTTCAGGTATGGATTATAAAGCTGGCACCTGTTGTCCCTCCCAGTGTAATATTCTGCAGTTCTGATTTTTTTTTAAAAACCGTGTATATATTCCTTCTCTAGTCCTTTCTTATCTCTTCCAATGTCCTGATGACATTGATTGAGGCCATATGACTCCCTGTTATCTCCAGTATCAAATATAAATTCCCTGGTTTGGCATTTAAGGCCCTTCAGAGCTAATTTTTTTCCTCCAATCTACTTTTTAAAGCATCATTATACATTATTCATCTTCATTCTAACAAGCAGCGTAGTGCCAACAAAATGAATAGAAACAGCTAGGTGGTGGTGTATAATTTGGCCACCAGGTGACCCTGCCCTTTGACCACCATCTCCATGTGAGCTACATCAGAGTGCAAGGCTTTTTCCAAGGCTTCAGTCTCCTTCCCTGCTCACCAGATGGCACCCCACTACACTTTAATAACCCTTATTCCCTCACCCTTGGAAGAATGAATGAATAGGCATTTATGCAGCACTGATTATGTGCCACTCACTGTCCTAAGCATTTGGGAAACAAATGGAACTTATATTCTAACACCTGTAGGAGAATAAGGACCCGTGAGGGCTGTTTTGGTCAGACAGGTCACAAGGGTGATATGTGGAATCATAGGGCAGTCTTTCCGGGAATAGTAATGTTGATGTGATTAAAATTCCCAGAGCTAGTCAGTCAATAAACATTTATTAATGCCAGCTATGTACCAGGCACTGTGCTAAGCCCTGGGGATAAAAGTACAAAAGAAGAAAACTGCTCCCTGCCCTTAGGGAGCTTACAGTCTAATGGGGAAAGGCAACATACGAAAGGAAACTAAAAAGTGTTAGGGAGGAGAGGTACCCAACACAGGGCCAAACTGGAGAAGTTCAAAGATTTGCAGCTAGGTAAGAAACAGAGGGCTTGCCTACATACCCTCCTCAAATGAAGATTCTAGAAGAAGCTCTCCACTGCACCCTCCAACTGAAGAAGCCTAAGGGGCCAAAGGCTCTGATGAGATATGAGTACCGGGGCTAATGTGATACTGCAGGATGAAAAGGTTCCAGGGGCGTGCTGGAGAAGTCCAAAGGAGGGCAGTCACAAAGGAAATCAGAGTGCTAGAAGTGGAATAGTCGGGGGGGGGGAGGAGTTGTTCAGTGGCTTGGCATGAAGATGGCCAGGGAGCCGCAAGGTAGATAGATCTGAGTCAGGCTAGATATGGGGAACTCTTAGGGAGGACACCAAGACCCCCAGGGCTCTCTAGCCAGTGAAGTTGAAGGTGGAAGATAAAGTACAGGAGCCCAAAAAAGGAAATCCTCTCGTTTCCATGCAGAGCCCCAGTTTCCTGCATTTGGAATTTCCACTCGTTCACAGATTACTTCATTCATTTGCTTTTTTTAATGGCCAGTTGATTTATTGAAACAGCAGAGTAACTATTAAATGCAAACAAACTATAAAGAGCTTTCAAACAACAAACTTCATAGTTTCCTGCAGGAGGATTGACTCCCCTTTCCCCTTAATTTCCTTCAGCCCAGAGGAAGAGAAAAGAAAAAGGGAAGGAGGTATCAAGTTTTGTGACTCAACTGAGCTGAGGGAAAAGAAAGGAGAGCTAAAATACTGGCACTGACTTCAGTCGTGGTACCTGGCACAGCCAGTGCAAAATCTGATATGATCTGTTCTGGGCAATCCTCCATACTTCTCTAGCTTTTTATTCATTCCATTCTGCTCAGTAGCAAAGCTGGTGGGGCATCACTTCCTTCTGGGTACTCAGAGAGAAAACCCAAATGGAGTGAAGATGGTTATTTCTTTTCTTCATGAAGCCTGCAAATCTTGCACCAAGAAATCTCTTCAAAGGAATTAAAAATTGAAAGATGTTGAGAAATATATTTTTGCACTCAATTACTACCTTCTTCATGGCCTCACTGATCTGTTACTCACTTCAACTGTCATCTTCCTAGAGACATTAGAAATGCTTGTTCCAAAGTCATAGAGCACAACAGCTGAACTTAAGAAAATTTTGAGTGGGAGGAGCTGATAGAGTGATACTTTATTTAAGAAATTTCAGGTGTTCTCTTAACCAGGTCTTAAGCAGAACTTCAGAGAATCTAAGGATTTAAAAGCAATCTGTTAGCACCACCTACTGGTTACTGTTTATGATTTTATGTGTAGTTTTTTCAACTTTGATGACATCCAGATTTAGAATCATGTAATATAGAACAAGAATGGTTTCATTGTCTTCCCCTTCCTTTATAGCTTATGAACTCCTGTTCTGTTGTAAACAAAACATCTTTCATATTAGACTTCTTCCTCTCATGCTACTATTTAGCTGCAATAAAGATTTAACCTGGGGTGGGAAAACGGGCATATTATTGCACTATTGGTGGAGGCAAGAATTGACTCAGCCAATCTGGAAACAAATTTAGAACTGCATCCCAAAAGTCACTAAACTGTGTGTGTCCTTTGATTCAGAGATAGCACTACTACTAAGCCCATACTTCAGAAAGATCAGAAAAAGAAGATATGGACCCATAGCTACAAAAATATAGCCCCTTCTTTTGTTATGCATAAGAAGTAGGAACTGAGGGATGCCTGGCAATTTTGGAATGGCTGAACAAATTATGTTGTATGAATGTAATGGGATGTTATTGGATTATAAGAAAAGAAAGGGAAGGTTGCAGAGAAAGCTGGGAAGACTTGTATGAACTGATGCAGAATAAAGCAGTTAGGACAAGGAGAATAATTTAGACAATGACACCAACATTGTAAAGGCATCTCAGAAGATATGATCAAGCATGCCTCCTCCCACCTCCTGACAGGTAATAGATTCAAGATGCAGAATGACATGCGTAGTGTATGACCTTGTTTTGCTTGATTATGCATTTTTATTACAAGGGCTTTGTTTTTCTTTTCTTTTCTTTTTCCAGTGGGGGAAGGGAGGGAAAAGAAAAGAGCAATTAGGGATAGGGAAGTCAAGGAAAAAAAAAGAATGAGAAAGAAAAGAGGGGGTCAGTAAAGCATTTCTGAGTGCAGAGAACAGAAAGGCCAAAAAGAATCACAGACCAGACCAAATTTGAAAGTTACATGTTGAGTTTATTATATATGTTAAAAGAAAAGCAAATGGTACATAATAGAGACCTGCATTTTCATTTTAAAAAAATCTTCTTTTTCACTTGCAAAGATGGCAAAAGATGAGAATTGGGGACAGGTTTGAGAGGGGGCTAGAGAGGCACACTAGTGCTTCATTGGTGGAGTTGTGAATCATTGCATTTTGGAAAGCAGTTTGAAATGCAAATAAAATTACTAAAATGCTCCCATACACTTTTACCCATACAGTCTAAATGTCCCCATGTATACCATAATATTTATTGCTGCACTTTTTGTGATATCAAAGAATTGGAAACAGAGTAGATGCCCATCAGTTGTGGAGTGGCTAAACAAGAATGTAATGGAATCTTACTGTTCCATGAGTATGAATGTGATTAATACAAAGAAGCGTGGGAAAATCTATATGAACTAAGGCAGAGTGAAGAACAACAATACGCATACAGCAGTATAAACAGAATGACCAGAGTTAATAAAAAATGAATGTTGCAAAATTTTTAAAATAAACATGGTTCCAAAGAAGAGAGTGAGATGACATTTACCTCTCTATAGAGGATGGAGGTCCACAAGTGGATGTGGCACTTATTTGCAGACTTTTATTTATATATATATGTATATATAAGTTGTGCAATTTTTTTTCCTTTTTTGTCTTTAAAAAATGTTATTTGTTCTTATAGGATGGTTGTCTGGGAGGAAGGGATACTTAGGAAAATTGTGGTTATGTAAAAAACAAAAAACATCAATAAAAACTTATTTTTTAATCCTCTTTTTCTGTGTGTGTGTGTGTGTGTGTGTGTGTGTGTGTGTCCACTTTATTTGGTCTTTGTGAAGTTCAAATTTTAAAAAAAATTTAATAGACAACTTTGGCATCATAGATTGAGATCAAAAAGGTCTAGGCTGAAGTTCCCCTCACTGGTACACAGCAGTTGTGTAACCCTAGACAAGTCACAACCTCAGTGCGTTGAGCCATTCTCTGACTATAAATTGTAGAACATTTATTGATCTTCATTGGTAGAGGGCATCTCAGGTTCAAATTTCTTCCTCTGACCCTTCCCCCCACCACCAAAAAAAGCCAAGCATTATGCTAGATGATGAGGATTTAAAAAAAAAAAGTAGAATGGTCCATGCTGTCAAGTTTATATTCTGCCTATATATCACCCTGTCCAGATCCTAGTAGGTCATTCTTCCTTGAGGAATTCAGTACCTGCTGCTCAGTCTCCTTTATCCTATACCCTACCTTTGTGCTTGGGCACTTCCGTTTACATATTGCTGTGCCCTCAGATTTCCTTCTTAGTCCATCAACTTCTTCAGTTCTCACTCTTTGCATCTTAATTCCATTTGTGCCACACCCAGGATTTTTCAACCATTAATCTCATCACCCAGAACACATGTGTGCACCTACAAAAAATACATGTGATCTACCTCCACAGTCAATAAGTGAAATTCCTGTCTGACTATACATAACATCTTTTCCCTCCATCTTTCCCTGTGCCTCATATTTCCTAACCATATTCTCGGTCCTTCAACTATCTATTCCATACCTTCCTATTTCTCCAGGCTCTCATTACTCCCTCTCCCTTTCCTCCCTCTTGACCCTGTAGCTGACTGGTTTACCGACCTTGAATCTTTTATATTCTTGTCTTATCTCAGCTCATTTATTTTTAAAAATTATTTTAAAATATCAAAACATAAATTAAAATGTTAATACTTCTTTTAAAAAAATTTTAAACCAATGCTGGATTATTCCCATCATCTTCCTACTCCTGATTTTGTGTTAACACCCCTAGAGGATGTCACTTCATTATTCTGCAGATTTATGCCATGCCGTAGCCTCTGTGGTCCCTTGCAGCTCTAGAGCTAGGATTCTGTGATTCTGCCTCACTTCTGCAAATCAATATTTTTACTCTTCCATAAGTGACTATCAAACTCCCCACAGTATCCTCTAAACCTTTTTTCTCCTCAAACCGTCTGTACCACACCACCCCCTCCATACTCCCTCTTATCACTAATTCTAAACTTCAAGTCTCCTCAGTATCATTACCCATTCTTTCCTATGTTTCAGTCTCTGATGAAAAAGTGTCCTTACTTCTATTGTCTCCTTTGGGAGCTTATTTAGTCATTCCCTCTCTGTCCCTATTGTTCAGTCTCCTGGCTCACTCCTCCTCTGTTTTTTCCCCTACCCTTCTTCCTAGCTCCCTTTTTTCTTCAGGAGTACCATCATTCTTCAGGTTACCCAGATTTAAAACGTAGAAGTTATCCTTAACTCCTCTCTTCTCTCACTACCACCCCATACACAGCTCATCAGCTCCCAGGGCTTCAGCTATTTATTTCTGTGCACATGACTCCCAGAATTGTGTGCATATTCAGTCCCATATCTCCAGTTGCCTGCTAGACTAGTAAATAGACCCCACACCTGGGTGACCCATAGAAATCCCAAATTTAGCATCTTTGCCCATCTACCTGATTTCCCTATCTTTTTAAAGGCACTACCATTCTTCAAGTCAGTTACTCCTAACCCCTCATTCTCACTGCCAGCTCTAATCTCATCATTTGCTGCATTTTGCCAGTTCCACCTCCACATTTTTATCCACTCTTACGATGACCACCCTGATTCAGGCCTTTATGGCCATTATGGAAACAACCTCCTAAATCATCTCCTTACATCCAGTCTCTCTGACTGACTTTTCACTCAGCTATCAAATGAATACTGCTAAATAAAATAGTGTTCCCCTGTTCAAAAAGCTTCCGCGGTTTCCTATTGGTTCAGGGCAAAGTATGATTCTCTTCTAGTTGGCCCTTAACAGTCTGGTTCCAAGTTGTCATTCTAGGCTGATTACATATTGCTCCCCTCATACATTTTACATTGTAGCTATATTGGCCTATTTGATGCTCCTGCTTCACAACATTCTGTCTTCTACCTATGCTTTTGCACAAGCTGATCCTTATGCCTAGTAATACTAAACATTAGGTCCTTTCAAGGCTCACTCATATTCCACCTTCTAAAGAAGAAAAGACCTTTCCTGATTCTCCCAGTTAATTCTTCTCCAAGCCTGAAATTACTTTGTACTTTTTTTAATAGATTTCCTTTTTTCTCTGCATATGTTGTTTGTCTTAGGAAAATATAAATTTCTTGAGAGCAGGGACTGTTTCATTTTTCTCTTTATATCACCATCACACAGTGCAATAACTACAGTACTATAGCCGATGATTGGTAAATGTGTATTGTCTTGAATTAAGGGACTTGTCCAAAGTCACATGTTAAATAAGTGGCAGAACTGATTTGAACCTTTATCTTCTAGCTCCAAATTCAGAAATACCAGACAGGCTGGCTGGCCGACTCTCCCCCGGCCTTCCCAAAGTAGTTCTATTTTGATTATTCTTTTTTATGTAATTTAATATTTGGCTGCCAACCCATATTCTTCAGAAATTTTCTTATCAGCTAGATGTTTAGATTTAGTCATTTGTTTAATTCTCATTTTATATTCAAAGCCAAAATAAGAAATATATGTTATATATTTATATGATCCTCCAATAAAAGCCTACTCCAGTGTCTTATGGTGGCAGGAAGGTCACCTTGAGTTCTCTAATTGTGTGCTTAACAAGCCTGAATTCCAGCAGATCCTATAGAGGTGGGAAGATTTAGAGTAGAGACCATACTCTATTGCCTGAGGACCAGTTTAAATACATTTAAAATTCCTTCATATCATATAGCATAATAAATTTTTAGCCACAAAGTTCCCAAAGACTACCAATTGTAGAAAGCTACAGTCTGCATCAGTCAATGAGTAATTACATAGTCACAGAATCTTGAAGCATTAGAGCATATCACAAAGTAATACTTAATGGTATATTGTTGACACTAACATTTCTGTATGTACGTTTCCATGTTGTAAGGAGTGTGGCCAGAAGGATCAGATGGAACAGATATCAATGCTCTAGTGAGATCCCATAACCGAAAAGTGATAGCAGTTGCTGATGACTTTTGCAAGGTCCATCTTTTTCAGTATCCTTGTTCCAAGCCAAAGGTAAGTTCAGTTTCTGTGTAAGCAAGTCTTAGAAGAGGCAACTGGGCTACTTGTTCAAGTACATTTCTATATTGCACCTGTATAATCTATATTAGATTACTTGCCGTCTTGGGGAGGGAGGAAGGGAAAAAATTTGGAACTCAGAATCTTATAAAAAATGAATGTTGACAATTGTCTTTACATTTAATTGGAAAAAATAAAGTATTATTTACATATTTTTTTTTAAAGACTACATTTCTAGTGATGGGAAGGCCACTTGGGGAACTAGTTCCTTATTGTCCTCCGTTCCACTTGGATACTGAAAGAGACACCAGCTTTACCTGGCTCTTCCTTTAGACAACCACAAAAGGATGCCCTTTTTCCTTCTTCCTTCCTTCCTTCCCTTCTTGTTGCCTGAAAAATAAGGGCATCCTCAGAGAGTAGGCAGCAAAAGAAGCAACTAGGATTTCCTCTTTTTAGGTTTCTGCAGAAGCCTCTTAGCAATCAGGGATTTAGCAAATTTTTTGGCTTGGCTTGATTTATTTTGGCGATTTTTAAACCTCTCAGATTTCTTAAGAATACAGTCATTAAGGCAGCGCAGTAGATAGAGCACCAGCCCTGAAGTCAGGAGGACCTGAGTTCAAATGTGGCCTCAGACCAAACACTTGACACTTACTAGCTGTGTGTGACCCTGGGCAAGTCACTTAACCTCAATTGCCAAGAAAAAAAGAAAGAAAGAAAGAAGGTATACAGTTATTAGAAAATTCTTGAAGACTGAGGAGCCTATTATGCTTTGTCATATATAATCATAACTATTATTACTGCCCATGGGAGTTTATAAGCTGTTATTCAAATAAGACAGTCCCTTGGGCATTTTTTTTTTGAGACTGAAATAATGGACGTTACCATCATTCCCTCCAACTTTTCTCCCATCCTGCCCAGTTATCAGAAAAGAGGTTTGATGTCTCACTAGCTTTTTTTTCTCTCAGATCTGATGAGTGGTGATTGTGATGGGAGTTGTTATTTTACATAAGCTAGGTTCCTTCTCTTAGTCATTGTCACAGTAAGCAGACATTAAAAACTGGCTTAGTTTTTTCTCTTATTTATTTCAAATAGGCACCAAGTCACAAGTATAATGGCCACAGCAGCCATGTTACTAATGTCAGCTTTACTCATAATGACAGCCACTTAATTTCAACTGGTGGAAAAGACATGAGTATCATTCAGTGGAGAGTTGTGGAGAAGTTATCTTTGCCTCAGAATGAGACTCCAGTAGATATCGCTATAACCAAAGCACCCATTTCTACCAATGAGAATGTCCTACAACCAAATACTTCCACACCACCTCCCTCCTCCCAGCCCTTCAGTGATGCTGCTGAAAATGAAAGAATGAGTGATTCTTCAACACCCCTTGAGAATGACCTGGAACAGGCTGAAGAACACAGTGAGGAGCAGAGTGAAGGCAGCAGTGAATACCTGGCTGAGCCTAGTTGTGAAGAGCCTTCCAATGAGACCAGGGAAGAGCAGAATGAGTCACCTATTCCTGAGGACCAGCAGAATTCACCAGCTTCTTAATACTTGAGCTTCAGATTATTTCTTTTTCCCATCTGATGTATGTTTTGCAACAAGGAGAAAGTTGAGCTAGCAGGAAGGGGAGTAATGGAGAATTACATTACTCCAAATGTTGGTTTCCATGTGGTCTGCTTTCTTCAGTAGAAGCTTTTATCTCCCGGATGGAGCTGACCTTCAGTTTGGTGTTTGTTGAGAACTGGCCAAAGTTAGTAGTAGGAGAAGACTGAAGCATTCATTGTTTCAGATATTGCTATGTGTGGAAGTGGCGCAATGTAAATACTGGGGGAGGGGGGGGATGGCAATTATTATGATCTGAAATAAATCACCTTATTATCTGAAAGTGTTTTCTGCAGGAACTTCCAAAAAAACCAAAAGCACTGTTAAATGTATCCATAAATATATAATGTGCTGTTGTTTCAAGTGTAGCAAGAAAAAAACAGAAAGTGAGCTCTTCATTGAGCTGTCCTTTCCTCCAACTCCATCCCATTATATGGAAGAAAAAGGGATTAGAAATTGGGGGCGATTACAGTAATGCCTTGTGCAAGTAGCACTGCCTTCTTGATTAACAAATATGCAATTTTTCTTACACTACCAATAGGTTCCAGATATATTTGCCTTCTGCTTTTTTCTAAGGAAAGTTATAGCAAGGAATGGACATATCATTCCCTGCACCTATCTACTTAAATATAAAGTAATGCCTAATAAAATTAATAAATTGGGTTAATCTACATAATGATCAAATTCAGTGGTTATCAAAAACGATGGATTCTTCTATTGACCTAAACAGTTTTACAGACTATAAAGGTTGGCATTCATATGAATAGGAAGGACTTTGGACCTACCTGTAAAACTAAACTTTGATAGTTCCCTAGCTAAACTTAGCTAGGAAAAAATATGCAGTAAATTTTAAATTATTTAATTGGTGCTTAGGATTCTTTTTTTTACAATTATAACTTCTTAGAGTGAAACTAAGCATCAGTAAATTGCAAATTCTTCTTACTGGCCTTATCAACAGTCATGATTTTGGTGTAAGACAGATATTCAGATTTGCCATAGATGGTGATTTCCTCTGTTCAGAGATGTGATAAGCTTTCTGCCATTTATGGGATATCATGGCATTTATTGTTATACATTTGAAAATTTTTGTTTCTTTTTTTAAGTTTTGTCATACACCTATGTTTTCCCTACATATGTTTCCTACTTTTAAAAAATTTACTGACAAGTATGCATTTCCTATGTATTTGTTTATACTTTGATTATATAAAATCTTTGTGTTGTTTTTTACTTGCTGCATTGTTCAGATATTTTTTAGTAGGATCATGTTTAAAAACTTTGGATGCGTTAAGAAGTCTTAAATGTTCAAGCGTTTACGTGATTGTGCCATTCCAAAGTGCATCAAAACTGTCATTCCCTTCTAGTATCTTCTCAGGAGTAATGCTGCAGATCAGGTATTTAGTCATCATTTGGTAATATAAAAACTCCAGTGGCCTCCAAAAGGACATTTACAACATACATGCATACCTGCATACATGAACACATACACATGTGCTGTATGTGACAGTGTGTATGAGTGTGAACACAGGCACTTATTCTGTGTATCTGCATAGATCTCTATATATATATGTAGGTAAACACATTGAAATACTCTGTATCAACAGATATACATATGTTTGTGTGTGTATATGTGTATCTCCTTTTGTTTACATCTGTTCAAGAAAACCTCAAAGTAGTTCTCTTCAAAAGAAGAGATAGAGAGTCCAAGCAACCCATATGTTTTCTAACATGTTCTGTACATAGTTATCAGAGAGCACCAGTATTGGACTCAGACATTTGCCAATTAGTAATGATGGTTAAAAACTATCTCAGGTCAGCATGTGATACAATTCCCTGCAAGGAACATACTGTAAGATAAGTGAGTAGTACTAAGAAAAGGAAAAGCATATCATAAAGCTTGTGGGGTGCAGAGCTCTCATGGTAAACGGGGAGATTCATTTGGAAGCATCTGTCACCTTGTGGGGTTGCCATGTATGATGAAAACTATAATAATTGTGATATTCTTGTGTGGTAGTTCAGAAAACACTACTAATATGCAGAAAGCTTACAACTTTCAATTGCTGGCAACTACTGTTTAATGGGTAATGAAATCTGTGATAATGGATGAAAATGGGTGGGATTATGAAACTGTAGATGTTTTTTAGAAAACTTGTGAATGAAATCTGAATCAGAGTGTTTCATGTGAAGATGTTTGAGCCATTTCTATCATGCATTCCTGTCTCATGGCAGAAATTTTTGAAGATAAATAAAATAATCAAAATAATGTGTTGCCTTTGACTATATAAGGATATTAACTTTTCCTCAAATGTCAATATTAGTTAGAAACTGTCATGCCAGAAAAATTTTAAGCAGCTAGTTACTGCTGCTGCTACTGCTAAGAACAGTGGCATTTTGTAGAGGAAAAAAGTCAATAATCATTTATCAGGTACTAACTAGGAACTAGACACTGTACTAACCACTGAGGATGCAAAGAAAAGTCCCCCCAAATTACAAAAGATACACACAATCAAGTAGGGTCATATTCTGACGGGCGGGCAAATAATACACAAGTAATTTTGTGTACAAGATATGCATATGCATGTGTGTATATGCAGCATAAATGGAAGAACTTCAAAAGAAAGTCACTCACAGTGAGAGGGAGCAGGAAGGGCCTCTTGCAGAAGATGACATTTGACCTGAGTCTTGATTCAGTCTAAGGAAGCTAGGAGATAGGGGTGAGGAAGAAGAGCATTAATTACAGTCATGAATGGAAAGGCAATGAATTGGAAGATGGGGTATTATGTACAAGAAATAGCAAGTAACACACTGCAGTTGGATTAGAGTCCATGGAGACAAGTATAAAAAGACAAAGAAAGGTAGACAGGTCTAAATTGTGAAGGGCCTCCAAAATCCAACAGTTTTTTATAGGGAGCCACAGAAGTTTATTGAGTAGAAGAGTGAAATGACCAGACTTTCACTTTAGAAGAATTACATTGGCAGTCAGAGGATCAGCTAGATCAGGGTGGGGAACCTACAGCCCCAAGGCCACATGCAGCCCTCTTAAGTCCTCAAGTGTGGCCCTTTGAATCCAGACTTCACAGACCTTACAGGTTTAGATTCTGTCAAAGGGCCACATGTGGCCTTGATGCCTCGAATTGATCAACAGGAAATTTGAGGCTGAAAGAACAATTAGAAGGCTGCTGCAACATCCAGACTTTAGGTCATGAGGACCTGCAGCAGTGTGGTGACTGTGAATGGAGAGGAGACTTACATTAGAGATGATAGGAAGATTGAAATGGTAAGACTTGACAGCACTTTGAATATGGTGGGTGAGAGAGTGAGGCGTGAAACACAGAAGTTGCAATCTTGGGTGACTGAGAATGGTGGTGCCCACAACAGTCGTGATAAAGTTTGGAAGAGGCTATAGTTTTAGTGCAAAGGTAACAAGTTCTGTTTTAGACATGTTGAGTTTGAGATGCCTGTGGGACATCCATTTCAAGATACCTGAAAAGCTATTGGTGATTTGAGACTGAAGCTCAGGAGAGAGACTAGGGCTGGATGATGGATAGATATGGGAATTATTTGCAGAGAGATATTATTTCAACCTGTGAGAACTGATGAGATCACCAAGTGAGAGATTATACAGGGAGAAGAAAAGAGAAGCCAGGACAGACCTTTAACATAACTGTTACTGGGCATAACCTGAAGATCCAGTAAAGGAAAGATTACACAGAAGAAAGCAGTGTCACAAAAATCTTACAAAGGAGTGAAATCTAGTAGAGGGTGATGAACACTGTCAAATACTGCAAATAGGTCAAGAGTGATGATGCTTGAGATAAGGCCATTACATTTGGCAGCTGTAGAGAGAGCAGTTTCAATTGAATAATGAGATTTCAGAGAGTCTAGATGCAAGAGAGGAAAGGAAGTAGTGACACTAACTATGGACAAATTTTCAACATTTTTCAGTCTTTGTGACCCAATTTGGAGTTTTTCTTGGCAAGGACACTGGAGTAGTTTGCCATTTCCTCCTCATTTTGCCAATGAGGAAACCAAGGCAAACAGAATTAAGAATTTGCCCAGAGTCACACAGTGTCTAAGGCCAAATTAGAACCCAAATTGTCCTAACTAGGCCTGCCATTCTATACAAGGAGTTTACCCCAAAAGGAAAGGAATGATATAGGTCAATAGCAACCAGCAATGGTCAGATCAAGAGCTTTTTCTAAGGATGGGGGGAGAAGGAGGGAGCAAGGAAGGAGCCAGTATCTAGGAAGAGACTGGAGATTAGTGAGAGGGGAGATGACAGAGGAAACACTGTCGGAGGGAGTGAGATTGAGAATGAATGTTGAGTTTGCCTTGGCAAGGAGAAGGGTCACCTCTCCTTGTGAGATAGTGGTAAAAAAGATAGTAGCAGATGTCTGACCCATGTGAGATGAAAGAAGAAGATGGAACTCTCCACAAATGTCCTCAGTTTTTTTCAGTAAAGTTTGACACAGGATAAGGGGAAGGTCCCTCAGATGTGGGAGTTGGGGGAGGGTGTTGAGAGATAAGAATGGTCCGAACATCCACAGTGAGTGGGATGGGAAGTCCATTAAAAGGATTTCCTCCCTGAAGTCTTTAGGCCCAGTTAAGATTATGTAACAACTTTGTAGTGGACCTGCTCAGCATAGTTTCATGATTTTCTCCTCAGTTTAGTTGCACAGAATAAGGAGCAAAGTAGATGGTGAGATCAATCCAAGATTGGGGTTGGACAAGGCATGATTGGCTATAGGACAGGAGTGATGGCCCAGGAGAGAATTTAGGGATGCAGGGATTGGAAGTTACAGTGAGGATGAAAAACAGGGGAAGCAAAACATAGGGAAAGACAGAAAGATAAAAGATTGTGGGCCAAGAAAGAGATTTCAGAGTTCACAAATACAGAAGTAGAGCACTTGTGGGGCGCTAGCAATGCTAGCAACATCAATGGAAATCCATCGCTGTGTGTACTTGGGGTGGAGTGGAATAGGTCACGAGAATTGAGTAGATTGAAGTTAAAGGTATTTAAGGGAGCATCATTACATATGCTGAAGTCCCCTGTATGAGGGCAGGAGTTATGGGTGGGTGGAAAGAGTTTGAGCCAGGGACTAAACACTTTGAGGAAAGAAAAATGCTGGAACTGGGCCTTGTTTTTAGATAATGACTACTAGGAACTGATGCACTAACCAAATCAGTCTAGGCAGAGTAAGAGCAGAGTAAGATTAGGCATCTCCAATACATAACTCCAATAATCTAACATGGCTCAGAGCCATGTGAATAGCGATTGTTTCTGTTTTGGCCAGAAACCCTGAGGGCCTTCCCCTCCTTTTTTTTTTTTGGACTAGGTAAAAGAGGCCACTCTTTGCCTCAGTTCTTACCTAACCATAATCACTAAATGGACATTGCCTCAGTCAAACTGAGACCTTAGCAGCCAGCCCATAACACTTTCAAGTGTAGCTCAAACTAGATTAAAATGTAATTATGAAATATTTATCAAAATAAGATAGACAATAAGAATACAATACAACATAGATAATATTACATTTTTAAACTAGGTTAATATGCAACCATATGGATCCTTATATATGGATTAGTCCACCCTCCCTATTTGAGTTTGTCACCACTGACTTGGAGCATGGAAAAGTTAAGGGACTTGCCCATAAGGAATGACAGCTGTAAAGAATTGAGGGAATCCTATGAAATAATGCAGACTAGAGAGTGCAAAAGAGAAAAGGCAATAGGGAAAGGACATAACTGACTTATACAATTTTAAATGACAAAAGCCAAGTTAAAACCAATGGACAATGTTGTTACTAATGAATTAAAGTCCTTCTCTTTCTTTTAACAAATGGTCAATTACTAAAGGGTCAGGTGACATGAATCCTTACAAAAATACCCACACTATTTTACTTAACTGTTGAGAGTTACCTTATGTTACACAGTATAATTGTAGTTTAGGTTTTGTATGCTCTGTTGAAGCAAAACTAAATCTGATCACATGAGGCATCTTCAATGTGCACGTCAGCCTCCCTTTATTGCCAAAGCACTGGGCAATTTTCATTCCATCAACCCTGTGACAATCAGGTATAAAAAGCCTTCCCAACTTGCCATTATAGGCCAAGTGCTTTGTTCTGCCTATGTTCACTCCTTCATGAAGTCCCTTCCCCAACCAATCCATAGAAAACCTGAGCCTAGTTGCTGGGGAGCCCTGCCATCAGCTGCACGGCTTGGTTCTTCCTTTTCCAGAACATAATCACTTGGACCAAATAATAGATTTTCCCAGGGAGCCATCCACTGACGGAGATGAATATGGATAATTGTAGGTGCTGATGAATAAACAGTTCAGTGGAATTAAGAGAAATCTGCTCAAAAGCCAGATCTGGACTCTTAACAGTTTAATTTCACCACCCATTCTCATTGATAGGATGAAACTAAGTGCCATAAGACAATGACTGCAGTGAAAGAAATTAACTTCCTTAATAGAAAGCTACAAAAATGCCATAGACCTCATCTTTTCCCAAATTGGTCTTGAATAAATTGTGTAACCAAGCCAGCTACCTTCCAACTCCCACAACCGTAACATTTGATCTACTGTTTCTGTGTCTTGTACAAGCTGTCCCTCATACCTGGATTGGTAGGCTTCTCACCTTTACCTTGCGGACCCCCTAGTTCCATTCACCTGCCACTGCCTTAAAAAGTCCCTTCCTGATTCCCCTAGTTGATAACATCCCCACCCCCATCACTGAATATTTATTTGTATATATGTAGTACTTACTTAGCAGTAAACCTGCTATATTCTCCTAGGATAGCATTCTCAAATTTTTTGGTCTCAGGACCCCTTCATACTCTAAAAATCATTGAGAACTGCCTCCCCATATACACACAGGGTTTTTTGTGTGGCATTTCTATCAATATTTACCATATTGGAAATAAAAATGTCTTGGTGTTATGAGCTCACAGAGCCCCTGAAAAGGGACTCTTGGGGTCCCTGGACTACACTTTGAGAACCACTACCCTAGTAGAAAAAAAGCTTCTTAAGGTAAGGGACTATTTTGTGTTTGTATCCACAGTGTTTAGCAGAGTACCTGGTGACATATGGTGGTAGGTATGTGCTTAATAGATATTTGCTTGGTTATTTCTCTCCCTTCAGAGTGGTCCTAATAGTGCTAAAAGTTGGCAAACTAGAAACCTGGAGCCCAGGGTTCCCTTCCTGGTAACTGTGGGTGCCTGTGATAGATTTATGGGACCTGGACCCCTAAAAGGAAAAGATCATGTCTCTGAAAGCAACCCAGCCCCTGAACTTTCTCACACTGGCTTTTCGCCTGAGGCATCTGGTCCATCCCAGTCTACCCAGATACTCAAAGATCCTTTTAACTGCCCTTTCACTGTGGCTTTCTGACCACTTAACTCCTTTCATTGCCTGCACCTGGCCCACCCCAGGCTATTTACACGCCTTAATCCCATCCAGATCTTCTCACTGTCTTTTCTTGTATTTAAATATCAGTCTTATCCCTACCAAACAGCAGATTTACTAGGAATCTGCTCACCATGCTGATGTTACAATAAAACTCACTGCTTTGACTAGAAGGCTTGAGTGGTCAAATTCTTTCAAAGCAAATCCCCTGTATCCTTACATTTCAAGGTTCCCAGCATCCCAAACCCCAACATATGGGTGGAGAAGGGGCTCGGGGAAGATAACCTAGGGGCCAAAGCCCTGGGGGCCACAAGAAGGGGATCATCTAAGATATTGAATTGGCTCCCGTTTCTCTTTTGTGGGGTGACTCTAGGTATGAGCATCTTACAATTTTCTTCTGAGAAAGGGATCCTATGAGAGCTTCATGAAGGCCATTATGTATGGTATTTCCTTCCATTTCCCTTCTTAGCAAATTATAAATCTCACTGTAAGAAAGCATTGTATTGCAAAGACCCAAAAATGGGCCATGTTTCTTGGTCCTCCAGATAATATTGAGGCCAAGTGGTGTTGCCAAAGAACACAAGCCATTTCTTTTTGAGGTCTCAAGAGAAACCAAACTTTTTCCAATTCCTTAAAAGATAACCCAAGGGCAAATTCTTAGAGATTGAAAAGGATTGACCCATCACAGGCATGGGGACTGGGAGTCCCTCCATGAAAGAGGATCCTGGGGTGTAAAGGTTAGTAAGCTTCAGGAAGCCAAAATGGCACCTGTAGTTTTCCCAATTCTCTAGCATCCTAGAGAACTGAGAGAATTGGGCATACACTTCCGGAGAGGGCACCCCCATTCTGTGGAAGGTGTGCCCAGGTCAGAGACAGCCCCATAACCATCTGACCCAAATGGAGCCTGAGAGCATCAAACCTGAAAAACACCTCCAAGCCTTCCTAGGTGCAGTTGAGTGACCCCAACTGCAGAGTGAGAAAGGGATAGAGAGAGGAGGCTTGCATACCTTCCAGTCTTGGATAGAGGAGGGCTTGAGTGGTCAAATTCTTTCAAGGCAGACTCCCTCTACCCTTGCATTTCAAGGTTGTCAGAACCCCAAAACATAACACCTGTTTCTGCTATCTCTCTGGGCCTGAATTTTATGAAGTACCCAAATTCACACCACTTCAATTCAATTCAGTTCAAAACACTTATTAAGTGTCTACTATATATGTGATAAGCTGGAGATGGTAAACAGTGGCCTGGTTCCTGCCCTCAAGGATCTTATATTCTTTTGAGTAATAGGAATCCTACTACTCAAACAGGGGACCTGGAAATCTGTTCTTCATTGAGGTGAAATGGAGAGTCTTTTATTTTTAATTAGCTATCATACATTACTAGGGCAGCTAGATAGCACTGTTGGAGTTAGAAGGGCTTAAGTTTCCACAGGTAGAATAATGCAGAGATTTAAAGAACAAAGGTCCCAGGAGGTGGTACACTGTAGGTGGGCTGGGCTTGACCAATGGGAAGTAAGTGGATTGTTCCAAAAAGACCCCAAAATCAAGATAAGGGTCGAGCCAGCTCAGACCAGTTAGGGTCAACCTGAGGACACCTGAAAAATGCTAGTGCGCCTGCTTAATGAACTTCATTACCATTATCTGACACACCCCGCATAAAATTAGAACCTCATTAGCGAGTCATGGGACGTATGACCAAGGGAGGGGGAACATACTTGAGCATATCAAGGGGAAACATGTAAGGAAGGGTGTAACCTGGGAAGGGTTGGACCAATCCCGGCCTGGGGAGGTTTCGCCCCGAATTCAACTGCATAAAAGCACACTTTCCCTTGCACTCAGGGCCCACCCCTCCTGAAGAGGGTGGAGCCACTTCTGGCCAGAAACGTCTAAATCCTCTGGACTTTCTTTATAATAAATTTTCTTGATACTAAATTTTTGGTGTCAAGCCTATTTCTAACAATTTGGCACCCAACGTGGGGCTCGATCTAGACTTCGGAGGGGACAAGGTAAGACATCCCGGGAAGAGCGCTCCCGCTGTATTTCAGCGGTCTCGGTGAATTGAGCCTTTCCCAACCGAACTCCTGATCTTGGACCACGTGGAAGAAGTCCAGGGGATTGGGGAAGCTGCCGGCAGACCACAAGAGCCAATATATTGGGCAAAGGTAAGAAACAATCTTTGCTGGTCTCAAACTCCTAAGGTCCGGGGATCTGACCAGTTAGCCTTGAGCTAGGAACAGATTTGGAGATGGGAGGGGCAAATTCTAAGGTACCTGGAAGAGGGGGAGAAATCCCCAGGGACGGCATTCCTTCTGATAGCCCTCTGGGAAGGATGTTAGAAAGTTGGGAGGACGCTCCCAGGACTAGAGGGAAGAAAATGATTAAATATTGTTGCCAGGAGTGAACTAAGGAACCTGTCCTGGCACCATCAGTGTTTGGGCCTAAATTTTGATCAGATGAGGATTGGATTTGTCAACTGCTAAAATTTTAGTATGTAAATGATAAGAGAGAGGCCTCTCAAGAAGAAAAAGGTTATGCTGGTTGCTGTGGCCCAGGGGCTATAACCCCAACAGCAACAGGTATATTCTTAAGTCAAGTAAGAGGAAAAGAAAAGGAGAAAAAAAAAAGAGAGAAGAAAACCTCAGAACCTATTCAAAGGGGACCCTAGGACAAAATGAGTTTGTTTTGACAGGTCAAGGTTAGAAATAGGATTGTGCGCACCCTGTCTGTCTGTCTATTGATGTTTTGTGTCTGCTGGAGAAATTTTGGGGTGGCTTTTGGGGTCTGGGATTGGAGGAGGAGCAGTGGGGGGGGCCTCCTGCCTCAGGCTTTTGGGGGGGATTGGGATTAGAATAGAGAAGGAGACAATCTCTCAGAAGTTAGTGGGAGGCCAGCAAGCAGCCTTTAACTGATAAGGAGCTTGCAGCCCAAGATGGCTAGGGCCAAGAGAAGAAAAAGGGCCCAGGATTAGAATTCAGGTTTAATGGGATCCCAAGGCTAAGAGTTTGAATGGCTGTCTTTATCCCTCCCACCAATGTGTCTGGTATAGGGGTAATGTGTTTAACATTACAAAAATAAGGGTTTTAAACATTATAAAAGCTATTTGGGGAAAGGCTGGGAGAGTGTTTTTCTCTGGGTTTGCAATTCTTATGTTCCTTCTGAGTCCAAAGCTGTCCCAGCCTTGATGAGTGCGTATTTGTTTTGAGGTAAGCCACCCTTGGATATTGATTCTGGCTGCCTTCAAGGTGTTTTTAAAATGTGAGGAAGTTTGACTCTGCTTTGGGTAGAATTGAAGTGAAAATTTTGCAGATCATTGTGATTGGAGATTGTTACATAAACTGGGCTGTTCAATTACTTATTGGAACTCTGGAAGCTTTCTGCCTAAGGGGAGAAAATTGATTAGGCCTAGTTAACATTGAAGTAGGAAAGAAAAAAGGAACATAATTGTTTAAAGCAGGAATTATTTACACGTGTCTGTTTAAGGGAATATATAAACATGTGGAGAATATTTCCTTTTAAAGGGCCAAGAGTTTTGGATTTAAAACAATGTTTTTAAATGTTTATCATATATAGCCATTATAAATTAGGATCTGATTGGATTTAAGTTTACTGTTCTATAAAGGAAAAACATAGTGGTTATTATGGAAAAGAAAATGAATGATGATTGTAGAGTGCTTAATACAATGGCATATGTTGGAAGTGGCACTATTTATTATTTATTGTAATTGTGAAAAGTACTAAGAGTAATAAGAGTGATAATTTCTATATGTGATAATCTAGAAATTCAATTGATGTTATCTAAAGTTTATTGTTTAGGTTATTACTGTATTTCTAAAATTGTATTTCTAAAACTCTTAGATTGTAAAATTTGAGGGACCATTGTGAGGTAGAAACGGTGTTAAAGTAACTCTTGGCCTGGAATGGGTCTTTAGTGATAAAGAGTGGAGATGTCTCTTTATCTTTAGTGATGAAATTGAGATAATTTGAAACTGTTAAATACCTAGTGAGGTATATTGGGTTTTAAGACTATGATAGTAGATTTTCATTTAAAATCTTGACTATTATAAAAATACATGGTGGTTTAAAGTTATAGTCTCAACATATTAATGATGAGATGAATGATTTTCTGTACAAAGTGACTTAGAAGAACATCCATCTAAATTGATAATGGGTCGTTTCAAAGTTTATTACAATTGTGGAAATAATTACAAACATATTTTATTGTGGAAAAGCTTATTGATATGTATTTGGAATTAATGAGGTATTCTGTCATATCAGGGCCTCAATCAGAAATTAGAAAAATAGAAATATATATATATATACACGTATATGTTTTTCAAACCAGGCCTTCTTTAGGATAATTATTGTGTTTGTTGGGGGATGGGCCACTGAAGTTGAATCTGGTTGTGGCCCAGGCTATCAGACCCCATAGATAATAAAGAAAAGCCAGTCTAGTGGGATGGGAGTGGCCCCAGGAGACTGTTGAACCTGGTGAAGGGGTTCAGAAAGAGAGAAAAGGTTTTTATAATAATTAATTGGGTCTGGTCCAAGTTTTTAATATACTGCTCACATATTTCTGAATTTTCTTATGTGATGTAATCTGGTAAGCAATTGTATTAGTTATGTTGTTGGAAGAGCAATTCATTTTATAACCTAGAATGTTAAATTAAGAATTGGGCCTTCAGAGAAAAGAAAAAAAAAAGGAATGGGTAAAGGCTGTTGGGGTATTCTATATGACCCTGTTCTGTAACATTTCCTTTTTAAGTACTATAATTTGAGAAATGAGAACTTAAAAGTTTTCTCTGTTTAAAGGAAAGTTTTGGCTGGGATTATTTGGCTCTCACTTATGAAGTTTAAAATTGTTAACTAAGCTATTTGGAGTTACTGTTTAAGTGAATTACTGGTAGAAGTATTTTTAAAGAAACTATGTAATTATGCAAAGAAAGATTTTGTAAAATCTCGTAATTCTTATCAATCCTGTGCAGGAGTTTTGTGAGGTGGAACTCTTACTGATTAAGTGGCCCATTGCAGACACCTCTGGACTAAAGAAATTAGGTAACTGGGAATTTTACGGTGATAATTATTTAAGATCAATTGAGCCCCAATAAGGACCAAAAAAACCCTGAACTGATCTTTTCTTCCTGAGTGAGCTAAGAATGCGGATCAAGAGCATTCTTATGTTTATGAACACTGAGGCGCCTTTAACCCAGACACTACCTTGATGATGGTAAAGGAGACCCAGATGTCCTGGATCTGACATTTGCCTATCTTATTTAAATTTTCTTTCTCATGCTTAGGTTAAACATTTGGAGACCATGAAACTGAGTAACCCAGACATCCTGAGTCAGGGTGGAATATCACTTATCACTAGCTTGTGGTCTCTTTAACCAATGTGCAGGTTGACAATGGTAATTAGGAAATTGTAAGCTGTTTTCAAGAAAAGGAGATACTTTTATGAAGAAGATGTTTTGATGAAGTCTTTGATATTCTTTTAGAGGGCCCACTAAATTTCTATTTGCAAGCTAATTTGTTGCAGTAATAATTTATTGTTGATGAAAATTATGTTCAAATCTCTTATGAACTTAAGAGTTTCATTTCTGGGTTTGTTGCGTCCTTGGATTGGACTTAACTGGGTGCTTTTAGAGAAACAGTCTCAATGGGAGCAGTGTCAGAGATCTAAGGCTAGTGATTAATACTAAAGCATATAAGCTGTAAGTAGGAAAGATCTTACTGTTTTGATCTGAATTCATTCCATGGCCTAGAAAGAGCTAAAATTACTATTTAAACTTATATGTATAAGATTCGAGTCCTGAAAGTGTCTCATTCTTTCAGATTAAGGATGGTTAGGGATAGATAAGCTTGAGAAACAGAAAGGCAAATCTATTTGGAGTAGCAACTTATGATCTTAATGGAAATTTGATTTTACTTAGGATGTTATTAGGAACCACAACATGTGTAGGAAGTTATGCAAGCTACTCACTTTGGAGATGTTCCCTAATTAATGTGAACTATAGTCACACCTGAAACTCTGATGAGGGGAATTTGCTATCTAAGACCTTGGAATCTGTTAATGAAATATTATTTTGAGTCTAAATCCAGGTATGGTTAACAACAAACTGATTGAGCTACTGACCCATGACGTCAGCAACCTGCAAAGAGGTTTGTGAGCTGCACCTATGAGCTGCAAGAAGGTGTTCTCATGGGAAGGTCGGGAGAACGACTTTTCTGCATGGCTGAGGTAGGATTCTCCTGACTCAATTTCCCCACTGACACCTGGCAGACTTTAAACCTGGCTCAATGCAGTTGGTCATTATATAACTTCTGCCTGGAGTTGACATGAATCTAGGGAAGCATTGTTCCCTTACTTTAGTTATGTTCTTTCATGGCAAATTCCTATATTCATAAGTTTGTAAGCATAAATATTGAATCTATTAAGCAATAGATTGATGCGGGAGCATCTGAGGTTATTATAGTAAGATGAAAAAGACTGAGTTATTTGGCCTAGAATTTCAGAATTAAGTATATTCCTGTATAAGTCAGGATCCTTTAATTTCTCATAATGGTTATGATGAAGTCTGGAGGTTTGGGGTGCTGGGACTCTAAGGTCACAGCACAACGGTACCTCCTGAAGAAGTTCAGCCCAGGTCTTTCAGCCAGGGGAGAAGTTTGTTGGAGATAAACCATATGGGCCAGATGACCCCCATAAGGAGGAGCAGTCATGAGAAAGTCTTCATTTTATATAGGGATCAGGGTGGATCTTACATTCACTAAAGTAACTTTGAGTGACCAGAGGAAGGGCTGGGAAAAGGGTCTAGGAGAGAATTCTGATTGGAATGTCTGAGAGATTGAATAGACAATAGGAACAGATAATGAAGGGAACTGGAGGGAGGAGGTTAGAAAGGCATCTGAACAAGATCAAAAAGTGGGGCCAGGGCTTTCAAAGGAAGATGGGGAGCTGGGGCCCTTAGACAAAGGAGAGCCACATTCTTTCTGGGGCAAGAGGCAGGGGTTGACTTGTACCCTTACCCCACCATTAGGGGATAATTAGGCCAGGAGATTGTGGAACAAGGATATTATTCTGTTACTTAGTTAATATTTAGTTAATGTTAAAGTTATCTCAGTTTGTTACAATTAATGTTAAAAGAGGAATAGCTTATGGCTTATCTTGCAAATGCCTTGAAAGAAGCATCTACTTTAATTAAGGATATTTGTACATGACTAGAAGTTGGGGTTGTTTTGTTATTTGATATGTACTGGTTTTAAATTAACTACTATGTATTGGAGTGTGTTATTAATTCCTTAGTGGAATCTCATCCTCCTGATGAGGAATATGAATAGGAATGAATAATGAAATAATGAGTAGTAATGCAGAATGTAAGGCTAGGTTCTAATTTTTTTTTAATTTGAATGTCTTGGAACATGACAACTGGACAAAGTTCCAATTTTGATCTTGTAATGGTGAAGACATAGGGGTTGAGTTAATTTTCATTATTTGCCCTGGTTATTGGCAAGGTAATTTAAAATTGTGTTGAGATCAATCTTGTAGGAGGGCGGATACAAGAAGAAGGATCTCTGCAGGAGGAGCGTCTGCCGGACACTGTTTGAACAGCACTTAGACAAGAAGACTTCACCGGATGATGTCGAGAGTGTTGGACAGCAGTATGAGAAGAGACTTCTGAAGCTTTAAATGGACAATTTATCATTAGTTTTGGGTCTCTGTATCTGTACTTAATAAGGGGACTGCCCCCCCTTTTTAATTTGTCAATGCGTCGGTCAACTCTTTCCTTCCTTCTCTCATATTGTTTTAAGTCCCCAAAATCCCTTGATGAAATGTTGCCCAGCAGCACAGTCCCAGGTAGAACCATCACTAAGGCACTGAAAGTGATGGTTAGAATCCTGGTTTGGCAAATGGAAGGGAATAGCAGCATCCATAATCGTAGCTGCTGGAGTTTTAACTGCAGTAAGGTGCTGCATCATCCCTTGTATTGGAGGACTAGTGCAAAAATTAATAGAAACAGCGCTAACTAAAAGTATCCCAATAGGACCAGCTATGGGAATTCAGGTAACAGGATCAAGTGGAGTTAGGATGATGATTGAGAGAATTAATGATCATTCCTCTACTTCTGATGAAGAATTTGAACTAATGTTAAAACACTTTGAGGAAAGACAACAGGAACAAAAAGTGTGGAAACATAATTCTTATTGAGAAGAAGAGGAGGGAATTGTTAAGAGTTAGAAGGGCTCAAGTTTCCACAGGTAGAATAATGCAGAGATTTAAAGAACAAAGGTCCCAGGAGGTGGTACACTGTAGGTGGGCTGGGCTTGACCAATGGGAAGTAAGTGGATTGTTCCAAAAAGACCCCAAAATCAAGATAAGGGTCGAGCCAGCTCAGACCAGTTAGGGTCAACCTGAGGACACCTGAAAAATGCTAGTGCGCCTGCTTAATGAACTTCATTACTATTATCTGACACACCCCGCATAAAATTAGAACCTCATTAGCGAGTCATGGGACGTATGACCAAGGGAGGGGGAACATACTTGAGCATATCAAGGGGAAACATGTAAGGAAAGGTGTAACCTGGGAAGGGTTGGACCAATCCCGGCCTGGGGGAGGTTTCGCCCCGAATTCAACTACATAAAAGCACACTTTCCCTTGCACTCAGGGCCCACCCCTCCTGAAGAGGTGTGGAGCCCACATCTGGCCAGAAACGTCTAAATCCTCTGGACTTTCTTTATAATAAACTTTCTTGTTACTAAATTTTTGGTGTCAAGCCTATTTCTAACAGCACCATAATGCACAGTGCTGGGCCTAGGGTCAGGAAGACTCATGTTCCTGAGTTCAAATTTGGCCTCAGACACTTACTAGCTGTGTGACCCTAGACAAGTCATTTAACCCTGTTTGCCTCAGTTTCCTCATCTGTAAAATGAGCTGGAGAAGGAAATGGCAAACCACTCTAGTATCTTTGCCAAAAAAAGCCTAAATGGGGTCATGGAGAATCAGACATGACTTAACATTACTAAGTGTTGTTTCACCAGTGTTTCATACTTTCCCCACTTGTAACACTGTAATGAAGATGACAACATTGCTTTTATTGCTACTATTTTCCAATGAATGAGCATGTGTGTCCTATTTGCCCATATATAATGACTTACAAAGAATGAGAGAAACAATGCACATGACATTATCTGAGTAAGTTTAAGTAGCATTAATGAATTCATGGAAAATAAGACCAAAAGAGTTTATGAAAAGGAGGCTAAGTACTCAGAACCAGTGGTCTTTCCACTGTACCACCATAGTGGGTTTGTGACTCTGGGATTTCTCCTCCAGGTGTGCCTTGGCTGTTTGATGGAGTAATTAGTCAACACTATAGAATGGACTTTACAACTTTAGGCATCTTTGCGGGGCGGGGGGGGGGGGGGGGGGGGTGGGGGAGAAGACCTGGCCTGAGGTGTTAACTCCAGGTACACCTAAGTTCTGCACTAATACAAGTTATAGTATGAGATGCAAATGAAGTACTAGAGATCCAAGGCAGAAAAGGCCATTGCCAACTGAGAGAACCAGGAAAGTCTTCCTGTAGGAAGAGACCTTTCAGTAGGCTTTGAAAAACAGGTAGGAATTCAAGAAGTTGAGATAAGGATAATATTTCAGGCTGAGAGAATATTTCATATTCAGCTTTCAACAAGAAACTGCCTCAAGGTACTGCCTAAAGCCAGGGTTCTTTTTTTTTTCCTTTTAAAAAGTTCATATTTTTTAATTAACCTGTTCCTTCCACTACTTGCCACTCCCACTGAACAAATTTTTAAAAATTAGAAAATAAAATCCTCAATATACAGCTGCATAGTCTAGCAAAATAGGTTCCTACATTTGCCATGTCCAAAAATGTATGTCTCTTTCTGCATTTTAAGTTCACCACCTCTTGGTCAGGAGGTAAGTAATTATTTCATCTGCATTTTTTTAACTTAAATCATTCCACTGATCAGAAGTCTAAAGTCTTTCAAAGTTTTTTTTCAATAATGTTGTTATACACATTGTATAAATTGTTCACGTGGTTCTGCTCGTTTCTCTCTGCATCAGTTCACAAAAAATCTTCCCAGTTTCCTCTGATGTTGTCCTTTTAATTATTTCTTTTGATATAATAATATTCCATTATGTTCATATGTTACAATTCATTTAACCATTCTTCAATAGGAAGACACTCCCTCCCTTAGTTTCTAATTTTTGGCTACCATGAAAAGAGCTGCTATAAATATTTTTGTATTTATAAATCCTTTTCCTCTTTCTTTGATTTCTTTTGGAATATGGGCCCAGTAGAGGTGAAGCTGGGTCAAATTCTATGCACAGTTTGGTAACTTTCTGGGCATAAATGCAAATTGCTTTCCGGGTTAGGTTGACCATTTCATTGCTCTTTCCAATAGCCCTTCCAGCATTTGTCATTGTCCCTTTTGTCATCTTTACAGTCAAATAGGTGTGAGGTGCAGCCTCAAAGTTGTTTTAATTTGCATTTGTTTATTAGTGATTTAGAACATTTTTCATGTAATTGTTGATAGCTTGGATTTCTTCCTTTGAAAATTGCCTATTCATAGCCTTTAACCATTTATCTATTGGTGAATGACTTATACATCTTTAATATAAAGTAGCGGTTCTTAATCTGGATTCTGTGAACTTAAGAAAATTTTTTTGACAATAATATTTCAATAAAATTGGTTTCCTTTGTAATCCTATGGATTTTGTTTTATGCATTAAAAAACATTATTCTGAGAAGAGATCCTTAGACTTTGCCAAACTGTTGCCAAAGGGGTGAAGACACAAAAAAAGGTCAAGAACCTCCAGTCTGAAGCCCCCTAGCCTCTGCTGCAGTTCAAGTGCTCCCCGTCCCTGAGCTAAGATGAAGAAAGTATGGCCAGTTGCTTCATAACTCACTAGTTCGTTATCTGGTGTCTTTGTGAAGGCTCTATAGAGATGAGATTACAGAAGCAAGTTCCTTCCCTTCCCTCCATAGCACAGGGCCCCTGATTAAGAGGCAAAAAAATCAATTTGTGTTGCCAGCTGTTGACTGCTAATGGATAATTGAACATTTCACCAGCAAAATCATTTTCAATCACATTCGATAGGCTTCCAAATTTACATTTAGAAGATGTACTCATTTTGATCTGGGCCAAGATTTCCCTCAGTGCCAGGGCTGCTGCTGACCACTGTGTTCCTGTCTGAACTTGCCAGTGATCCCCAAAAGTGTCCAGCAGATTCAGAGGGTGATAGGGAGCTGCTAAAAAGGAGAATTCCTCATTAACAGCGTGGAGTTCATTGGGAGGAAAATGAAACCTTTTGATTCCAATGAAAATTTTTCTCACTGGATCAAGTTGTTCAGGGAATTTCCCAGCTCCAAGTAACTAAGACATAAAGCCCCATTCTCCCTCAGTTTGACACAACAGGATTTGGAGCAGGAAGCTAGTGCAACACCCTCATTTTACCAACCGAAGTCCAGCAGGGAGGCTAAGTGATTTGCCCACTGCCACCTACCCACTAAGTGGCACAACTGAACTTTAAACCCGACAATGTATCTTCTACAAAGGAATATTTACTTCAGAAGGCATAATCACAAACATACAAATTTACTTCCCCAAGGAGGCATAATTGCCCTGCCCCTGGGAATGGTATCAGTCTCTGGAAGGGGAAGGAGATTAGATTTATAGTCTAGCTCAATTCCCTTGGAACACAGTCCCAGTTCCAAATCCCAAGCCAGGCACCCTGGCTTCTCAGAGCTTCCATGGGGGGGTAATCTGGCTGGCTGCACCAGCCCACTTGTAATCCTCGCTCCAAGGTCCCATGAGGATCACCTCCAGCACCTGAAAAGGAGGACAAATAACGCAGAACAGACACAAAAACTACCAGGGTCATTTCTAGGAGCTGGAGGCAAAAGAGAAGTAAGCAGGGGGAGAATCGTCCCTTTTCCTCTAACCATTTCAGTTCATGGCATCCAAGCTGGGCACCTTACTCTGGATTGCAAGGAGTGAACGTCTTGGAGGCAATACTTTTAAAGATGCAGACAGCCAATCCCCTCTAGTAGAGGACCCAGAAGGATCTACATTAGGCAAACTAGGCTGGCTCAAGAGCCAGGTCATGGTCTGCAAAGACGGTCCTCTAGTCTGACAGTCAAAAAAGTATTTACTGTATGCCAGACATTGTGCTAAGTGCTGGGGATACAAAGAAAGGCAAAAACATTTCCTGTCTTCAAGGAGCTTACAGTCCAATAGGGGGAAAACACATAAATAATCAGATATGCCAAATATATATACAGGTGGTCTCAGAGAAGGTATTCACTATTGGAGGAACCAGGAAAGGACTCCTACCAAATGAGGGATTTGAATAGAGTCTAGATGGAAGTCAGGCAAACTAAGAGACAGAAGTAAGGAGGAAAAAAGTTTCAGGCATACAAAGGCACAAAGATGGACGATAGAGTGCTGTACCCAAGGAAGCGCTAGGAAGCCAATGTAGCTAGACTGTATAGTGTATGGAAGGGAGAAACGTGTAAGAAGACTGGAAAGGTAGAAAGGTGCCAGTTTGTGAGATGGGCTTTAAAAGCCAACCAGACAACTTGACATTTGATCCTACAGGTAATAGGAAGCCACTGGGATTTACTGAGTAGACTAACGTGGGTCAGACCTGCGTATCACTTTGGTAGGTAAGAGGAGAATAGATTGGAGTGCTAAGAGACTTGAGTCAAGGACACCAACCAGAAGGCTACAGCAATTGTTCAGACAAGGGGGTGATGAGGGCCCAAACAAGGCAGGGAACTGTATGAGTGGAGAGGAAACAGTTGTAAGAGATGCGGTAAAGACAGAAATGACAAGATTTGGGAACAGATGGCATGTGTGGGCTAAGTGCAAGTAAGGCATCAATGACAGAAAGGTGGTTATAAGGAAGGTCATATCGCAACAGGGATGGGCAAATTAGGAAGAGGGGAGTGTTTGGGGAAAAGGTAGTGAGCTCTGTTTTGGACATATTGAGTTTTAGATGCCTACAGGACATCCAATTCAAGATGTCCAAATGACCATTAGTGCTATGGGATTGGAGCTCACAAAAGAGGGTAGGGCTGGACACATAGACCAGGGAAATCATCTGCATAAAGATGATAATTGAACCTAAGGGAGCTGATGAAGTCACCAAGTCAAACAGTATAGAGCAAAAAGAGAAAGGGACTCATGACAGAACCTTGGGTGACATCCATGGGTAGGGAGTGCGGCCAATTAAAAAAAAAACAGCAGAGGAAACTGAGAAGCATCAGACAGATGGGAAAAGCTGGAGAGAGCACTGTCATGAAAACCTAGAAGTAAGAGTATTCAGAAGTAGTTTTTACACTGATCAACAATGTCAAATGTTGCAGGGAAGTCAAGAAAGAGTAGGACAGAGGTACCATTGAACTGGGCACTTAGGAGATCACTGGTAAGTTTTTGTCGTTAGTCGATAGATCAGTTGTGTCTGGCTCTTTGTGACCCTGTGGACCAACTATCCATGGGGTTTTCTTGGCAAAGATATTACAGTGGTTTGTCATTTCCTTCTCTAGTGAATCCTTTTGTTAGGCAATCAGAGATTAAGTGACTTGCCCAGGGTCACACAGCTAGGAAGTATCTGAGACTGGATTTGAACTCAGGTCTTCCTGACTCCAAGTCCAGTGCTCTACCCTCTGAGCCACCGGCTGCCTCACTGGTAACTTTGGAGAGGGCCATTTTTATTGAATGTTGAGATTAGAAATCAAACTACAGAAGGTTTAGAAGCAAGGGAGAGGAAAGGAAGAGGAGGCATTATAGAGACTGCTTTCTTAAGAATTTGTTCTAAGAAGCAACAGCTATGAAAAGATAGCAAGCAGGGATGATTAGACCCAGTGGAAATTATTTAAGGATGGGGGAGCCTTGGGTATGTTTGTAGGCAGCAGGGAAGGAGCCTGTACATAGAGAGAGACTGAACATAAAAGAGAGCATGAGGTTCAAAGTGGGGCCAAATTTGTTAGAGAAAAGGAGAGAATGGAATCAATAGTGCTGGTAGATAAGTTGGCCTTGGCATGAAGGACCACCTCTTCATCCACGGAGTGAAGGAGGAAATGAGATGAGGAAGGAGGGAAAAGAAGGAGTTCTTGGTGAATGGCACTCATTTTTTCAGTAAAATATAGGACAAGGTCCTCAGCTGAAGGTCGAAGAAGGGGGTTCCATGGAAGTTTTTAGGAGAGACAAGAAGGTTTGGGACAGCCTCTGTGGAGAATGGAATAATGAATAGATTAAGAATGAGCGAATTGTTGCTTTGGGGCAGTGAGGGCTCAGTTGAAATTAGATGATATAAATAAATGTGGGATCCAAACAGCTCTGTTCAGAAGCAGATGAATAAGAATGAAGGGAGAGGATGGTGGGAATATCCCATTGTTGGATTTTGGCAAGGCACAATGGTAAGAGAAGGGGGCAAAGGATTTGAAAAGAGAAGATAATATGGAGTTGAATTATTTCACCGAGGGGTCAAAATAGGAAAGGAGAACAATATAGCCACTGCAGAGGTGATGGCCTGAGAAAGAAATGAGGCATGGAGGCAATGAGGGTCATGATGAGGCAGAAGAACAGGGTTAAAGACGAGACATGGGCAATGATGGAACAATAAAAGATTATGATCAGATGAAGGAATTTTTGGAATGTATAAACATGGAATCAGAAAACTTGTGACAGCAAGATCAAAGGAATGACCTTGTATGTAACAGAGATGGAATCAAGGGATAGGTCATGAGAACGGAATTAGAAAGTTAAAAGTATGTGAAAAAGGATAAATATATATATATATATATATATATATACATATATACACACACACATATGATGAAGTCAGGAAGTTTGAGGGCAAGAGCTGAGTTACAAAGAAAGACAGTAAGCCAGTCACTGAACTCCCTGGGAAAGGAAGTAGAATGTTCTGGGCACTCAAGAGATAACAGCCACCAGATGTGGAATATGAGGAGGGTCCAGTGGTAATGGCACAACTTTGGGGAGGAAGGAGAGAACTGCCTTTTAGGTAAGAGGAAAGTACAAAGGTGATGGCCCGAGCCCTTGAACACTATTGCCATGGCTTGGCAGGACAGCAGTTCTACGAGAGGTGCTTGAAGGCCCTACTTCTCCTTTGCCGTGAGCTAAAGGAGCTTAAGGCCGTGATCTCTGCCTCTCCCTGCAATCAGGGGTGTTTGCCCTGGAAAGCTCATCAAGGGGGATGAGTAGGATTGTTTGTAAAGGTAGGAAAGCCTGCAGATGGCTCCCTTAATAAAGCTATGATTAGTAGCTGGTAAAGCAGGAGTGGTTTCCATGGAAACCCCTTGTGTTAGACAGAAGGAGATGCTTGTTTTACAATTAAATTATAGTAGTTAATTACATTTCTTATTAAACATTATTAAGCTTAAACTAAGGGATTTATAGGAGCTGCTCTTTTCCCTACTCTTTTGACAATCAGTCAGATGGATAAGAGTCTAGGACCTCTGCCTTTGAGGATAGGTGACATGAAGTTCATTCAATCAACACACTATTTACTAAATATCTCTTATGTACAAGACACTATGCTAGGTGCTCAGAATACAGCAACAGAAACACAAGTCCCTACCCTTAAGAAATTTATTTCCTAAGTAGGGGGGGAGGGTATGGCACATGCAAATAAGAATAATACTAGGTAGGGCTTGAGGGGGGACAAAGGAGAGGCACAAAGTGCTCTAGAAAAAAAATCTGAAAGAGAGAACACATTCAGCTGGGAAGGATCTGAAAAGGCCTAGGGAGCAAGCCTGAGCTAAATCTTCTTGAGAAACCTAAGGGTTGCCAGGCACAACACTACTAGGCCTATACCCCAAAGAGGTAAGAGGAAGAAGGCCCCATATGCATAAAATATTTATAGCACTTCTTGTGGTGGCAAAGATTGGAAACCAAAGGGGTGACCAGCAATTGGGGAATGGCTGGACAAAGTGTACTATGTGAATATAATGGAATGCTATTTGCACTGCAAAACAAAAGAAAGAGATGGTTTCAAAGAAACCTGGGAAGACTTGCATATACTGCTGCAGAGTCAAGTGAGCAGAACCAGAACAATTTATAAAATAATGACATCATCATAAATGCAAACAACTTCGAAAGACTGAAGGAAACAAGCATTTAAGTGCCTACTGTGTGTCAGGCAGGCACTGGGCTAAGTGCTTTAATAACAGTAACAGCTATCATTTATATAGTTCTTACTATGTGCCAGGCACTTGCTAAATGCTTTACAATTATCTCATTTGATTCTCACAAAAACCCTGGGAAGTAGGTGCTACTATTAGCCCCATTTTACAGATGAGGAAACTGAGACAAACAAGGGTTAAGTGACTTGGCCAGGGTCACACTGCTAGTAAGTGTCTGAGGCCAAATTTGAACTACAGGCCCAGTACTCCATCTTCTAGCTGCCTTAAGAATTCTGAGCGAATGAACTGAAGAAATCCGATCAATGCAACGACCAGTCACAATTCTGGCTACCTACCTCCTGACAGAGAGATGATGGACTCAGGGTGCAGATTGAGACATACATTTTTTAATATCCCCAATGTAGGAATCTTTTTCTTTCACTATGCAGATTAGGTACAAGGATTACAAGGATTTTTTTTTTCTTCAATGGGGAAGGAGGAGGATGTGGTGGGTAGGAGAAAAAAGATTTTTGTTCATTAAAAAAATCTTAAAAAAAAGAAACACTTAAAAAAAAACTAATGCATTTATTTTTAGTTTTCAACATTCACTTCCATAAGATTTTGAGTTTTAAATTTTCTCCATTTCCCTCTCCTCCCCCTCCCCAAGATGGCCTGCAATCTGATATAGGCTCTACTTACACATTCACATTAAGCGTGTTTTTCCATTAGTCATGATGTAAAGAAGAATTAGAATTAATGGGAGGAACCATGAGAATGAAGTAATATAACAAAACTATAAAAGAAAAGGGGAGCAAATACTATGAAAAGAAATACTTCTTTCATAACATGACTAATGTGGAAATGTTTTACATGATTGCACATGTGTAACATATCAGATTGCTTGCCATCTTGAAGAGGTAAAAGGGGAAGGAGACAGGAAGAAAAATTTGGTACTCAAAATCTTTCAAAAAATAAATGTTGGAAATTGTCTTTACATGTAATTGGAAAAAACAAAATACTATTTAAAAAAAAAGAAATAAAGCACTCTGAAAGGATTTTGCCTCCTTAACCCTAGATCACCTTCACCATAGGCTTTCTCTGTTCCTTCCTGCAGCTGCTGAAGCCATTAAAAGTCATATATCTCTGCTGATTAGGTCCCCTATAAATTCAATGTCATCTGACCTCAACCATGGAGAAGTAAATTGCAAACCACTCCAGCATCTTTGCCAAGAAAACCCCAAATGAGGTCACAAAGAGTCGGACCTAACACGACTGAAAAACAACCTCAACCGGTCTCTCAGGGCTTCCCAGAACCTTTTATTCTCCCCTGACCAACTCTCTCTCAGTCTCAAACCTCCTTTTCACTCAGTCCCCTAGAACGCTCCCCAGCACCTCCATCTGGCCCTTCCTCTCAGCAGATGAGCACCCTAACCTCCCAGGCCTTCACATCTCCTGAGCTCTGTTCTCCATTCTATTTCAAGCATGCACTGGAGTGGTTATGCCTGAGACACCCCACACCCCCAACCACGTAAGTTTGGCCTAGCTCCGGCAGCTGGGCTTTTTGGGAAGGCAGAAGGAAAGGAGAATGTAGATGCATTCTAAGCAGAGGGATTAGCACAAACAACAATGGGGCTTACAAAAGTGTCCATTATAAGAAAGTGAGATGATAGAGTCTGTTAGAAAGTTGGAAACACCCTAACATACCTACCCTCCACGCCCCTATCATCCTCCACCCTGAGAGCAAGAGTGTGACCTTTGGGGGAAGTTTGCTTCCCCTTTAAGGAGAGAAAAGACTCTAAGGCTAGGATGAGGTCTAGGTCACCTTGATCCTCAAAATTAAGCCGAGATGGGGCTCTAGTTGAAGGGACAGCAGAGTTGAATGGACAAGCAGGTATGAATGGGTCTCAATCTGTGCTGGATGTGTGACCACTGACTCAATGAAATACTAGAGCAGGCAGAATGCTAACAAGGGGGAACATGCTGATGTATGTTCCTAAGCAAAGGTTAGGACCAAAAAAGGGGTCATATGTCCTGAAAACTTAGACTGTAGGCAGCCCTCGGCACAAAAGGGACCAGTTAGTAGCACCACCCTCTCTTGGTCACTGCTTCACAGAAATAGCTTTCTAATCTGTGGGGTGCTTTATGGAATCTCTGTTGCCACAAAACCCTTTCAGAAGTCTACGGAGTTTCAGAATTCCCATCTGATCTGGCCATTGCTAATGCTTAGAGCACCTCTGATAAAGTGCTGGATCAGGGTCTCTCTTCCAAAGACTGTCACATACCCAAGGCTCACAGGAACCAGGGCCTCTATATCCACTCAAAGAGGAACACATACCCCACTCTCCTATAAGAGCTCCACGCTGTCCTGATGTTGACAGATCAGTCACTGACTATAATAGTTCACATTCAGGACACACTAACATTTACAAAGCACTTTGTTCACAATAATCCCATAAAGTAGGCATTGCTGTCCTAATCATTTCCATTGGGTAAATTAAGAAACCCAGGCCTAGAGAGGTTAATTGGCTTGTCCAAAGTCACCCAGATAGTAAGGGTCATAGCCAGGAATCAAGCCCAAGTGTCTTTTAATTACAGAGTGCCTCCAAAAATTAGAGGGAACCTAGATCTTACCCCAGTTCTGGTATCTTTCCTCAAAAGGTCACGCCATAAGTCGCCAGTGTTGCCAGCCCACCCTTCATTCTTCAGTTCATTCTCTAGAGCAGGGGTGGGGAACCTGTAGCCTCGAGGCACATTAAGCAGAAAGATTAAAAAAAAAACAAACCCTGACTTTGCACCATTGGTTGCAACATGTCTAACTAAAATCCCTCAGTTGCAATTCCAGTCCGTTTTTGTTCTTTAAAACCCTCAATGGATGTGCAATGGCTTGGAGGGGGGGGGGGGAGGAATACAACAAATTCATGCTCAGAGTATAAAATATGGCTTTCTCCACATGACTGATTCTCAAAGAGCATATAATGATGGGGCAGGGGGAATGAGTGCAGACACAAAGGACTATAAAAACAGGACTTCCCCTAATGACTCAGTTTTAATTAGCATGACAACCAATTAAAAGCAATTTGACTTCCTATGAAAGGTTAATGAAATTCATGTTTTGGAGACACTGAATGCAATACAAACTTGCCAGGAATACAAATCTAACCTTTATTCTCTTTGATTATTTGGCCAGAATGATTTCCTAGGAGCAGATTAAATAAGTCTCTGAGTGACTCTAATTAAACACTAGTGAACTCTGATGCTGACATCAGCTCATTGAGCTGCAATTTCATTTTCAAATTAATCCACTGCATAATGTGAAGTTTCACATCTTGGCCACATAGCAGGCAGACCAGGGACGTCAAAAGGCAAGGGTCCAGATGAGTTTGTTGCTTGCCTGACTCCGGAACACTTCCTGCCTCCTCATCCCTTGGGCTATCTGGATTTTCACCATGATCCCTGGGGTCAAACCCAGAGCCTCTCAAAGGGCAAAGATGGATGGTTGTTGACCCCTTGATCCAATGGGGGAAGACATCTTCCTGGTTCCTCTTCCCACAGTGCTCAGCTCAGAGATTTGCTCCCTTAGTGATTGACAGACCAAAGCCCAAAGGTGCATAGGCCTTCTACAGCCATAACACTCATCTTGTTTCCACTCAACCTTTTCACGTCACTCTTCTCAGCCTAGCTTAGTGGTCAGAGAAGGTGATGTCCTCTCTGCCATGTGCCTTCCTAGGTGGCTTCCGCCAGTAACAGCAGTCAAGGTTAGTTAATTACAGTTATATGATGCTCTTTATTCTTTAGCTCCTGATCACTTCCTTAATTATTGCATATACCATTTCTAAAAAACACCTTTTCCTTGAGTGTCTACCCACTGAAAACTAACCCTCCCCTCCTCTGCTACCTCACACTCAAATTTCAAAATGTCCAAGTTCAATTCTAATTTTCCTGGAGTTTTGTTTATAGCCAAGTTCAGATTTTAATTACATAATTCTATCTTCCTGGTTACCAAGACAACAAGCTTCTGCCTTGGCTTTTCCCTCCCCTTGCTCCCAACCTCCTTGGACACAATACTTCTCATGCCCTCACCTCACCAGCCACATCCCCATGGAATCCTTCAGCCTCAGAGCCACACTTGCTGTGGGGGTACACGGACAATGGAAATCGCTATCAAAACATGAGGGTCTGTTTAGCCAATTTTGGGACTAGGAGGCAGGAATTGTTGAACAGACTCGGGAACCTGGGCTGTACCCTTCAGGACCCTGAAGTACAACAAACCTGTGTCAATAACGAGGTTAAACAAACACGGAGCTGAGGCGGGGGCGGGGTTAGAGTCCAAGTTGGGGCTGGTGTCTCTGGACCTAGGAAAGCTGCCTGTTTTAGACCTTGCAATCAAACAACAGAATTTCCATGAGCTCTTTATTGAGAAGACCCATTTCCCCAGCCATGGTCCACATAGTTGAGAACAGTCAGAACCTGCAGGACAAACCTGCTGGCCAGATTGGCATCCTCAGATTCCCTTTTTCTCTTTACTGACATATTCCTACTGGAGCTCCCTTGGAGACCAGATGCTGTTCTACCAAGTGAGCAACATCTGCGGTCTCAGTTCATCCTCAGCACGTCCAGCTGTGCTCTATAAGCACCTGCTCATCTTGGAGCCATCATCAAGTCCAATATTCCTAAGATTCAGGGCTATGCATATGCATACCGCTGAGTGGGGGAGAGTGCAAATGATTCTTCACCTCTGAAGGCCACCTTCTTCACACTGCTATTCTAATCCATGCTCTGAAAAACAAGGGTCAGGCAGTGCTAGCACACTGTTCTTAGGTCTTCTTTTCTTGTGCCTTTAGGGCTTCCAAAGGTGTCTATGTTGTAAGAGACCTGATCCAAAGGAACAGTCTCTCAGCCACATGCCAACATCATGCCATTATCTACCAAGCGGTCAGCTCTTCATGGCTCTGTGAAAAGCTGATAAGCAGTACAGAGATTTCAGGGAAAGTCAAATTCTGGCAAGATAACCATGGGAAGCTCCAGGTTTCAGAGTTGAATAATGATAGCAGAACTATACCTGGTGAAGGAAAAACCCGTAAAACCAAAGGACACAGACTCTTAGAGCTAGAATGGATCTTTTCATTTAGTCAACCCTCCTTAGTAAGGTCCAGCTGAGGTCCAATGTCTTTCAGGAATGTTTGGCCTTGCTACCATCCAGAAGGGTACTATAGAAAGACACTATCCTACCCTTATAAAAGGCTGGTGGTACAGCTCTCCCTGAAACTTTCTGTGTGGTTCTGCTCACCAATATTATGACAGACATGCCCATCTTGAGATGGGCAACTAAAACAACCAAAAGGATAGGGGCTGGAGGAGGGTTGATGTAGGTGCGGTTTGCTGCTTTGGAAGGACAAACTAAAAACTGGGATCTCTCAGTTTGGAAAGACTGATCACTGACTGGTTTACCATTCATTCTCAACATAAAGAGGCAGCCTCAGAGATTTCAGTGTTTATAACAAAAGGAAACACTACTTCAAATCTGCTAATGAGCAACTTTGGGTATCCTTTAAGCAAAGAGGTATGACAGGGCCATCAAAATTAAAGGTAAATTGGTTACTAGTTAATTTGGGGTTTGCTGGCTAGATTTCTCTCTCAAAGACCAAGCCTTAAACCCAATTCACTCTGGTTCCCACTGATTGGACAATAGGTACTGCTCAAGCACCACTTAATGGTTATTTTTTTTTTGGGCCCTCCCTGCTCACAGTGAATGTAAATAGTAACTTTCTCTTTTGGCCAGCAACCTTGACAGTCTTCCCCTCCCAGTCTGTTGTTTGTTGTTTTTTTTTTATTAAAGGGGCTATCCCTTGACTCACTTCTTAAAGAGTCCTGTTCATTGCCTCACTCAAAGTGAGAACCTGGAAAGACCTTGGCTTGAAAGGGCCAGGGTCTCCCACTGCATCCTGGGCCACCTCTACTCATCCTGATGAATATCTGGCCACTGGACCCAGATGACTCTGGAGGAGAAAGCGAGGCTGGTGACTTAGCACAGCCCTCCCTCCCTCAAATCAGTCAACTGCAAGTCCTGTCATCATCTCCCTGATGTCACAGTCCTCTGAGAACGAAGGACAAACCACATAATAACAACAGGGAATAAAATCAATGTCATCAAAAAAGGTTTGGACAAATTTATGAGGAGTAAGTTATAAAAGAAAGTGGGATATACTGAACACTCCAAGTTTGAGGTCGAGGAGGAGGACCACACTAAGTAGTCCAGTGCTGCTATTACCCAGAGACTATGGGGCTACACAGAGGAAGTCCCATGTATCTCTTTAGGCAAGTTGGAGTGTCTTTAAGATATATCAGCTTGTGAATAGAGCACCGGCCCTGGAGTTAGGGGGACCCAAGTTCAAATCCAGTCTCAGACCAGACATTTGACACTTACTAAGTGTGTGACCCTGGGCAAGTCACTTAATCCCAACTGCCTTGCCAAAATAAATAAACAAACAAACAAACAAACAAATAAATAAATTATATATATAACACACACACACACACACACACACACACATAATCTTGATGTAATAAAAATCCCCACCATAAAGCCAGAAATTACTTCTGCATTTTGACAGGGAAGAAAAGTCAAGTTAAAAATAAATAGAAACACTTATTTGAAAACTACAGAAGAATGAAGATTATTGATGCAATAGTTGATAACTATTCTGTATGAAAGGAACCTATTCTCATGTTGTGAACAAAGAGCTGTGCTAAAGCTCCCCACAAATTTACTACATTTATTTTATCCTTAAAAGAGAGGGGGCTTTCAGTTTTTGACTTTGACTGTAAGGACGTACAGGCCACAACCGAAAGCTTATGTATTAGAGGGAACAAGATTCCCATTCCTCTACACAACTGACAGAATCAAGGAGAATTCTCCCCAAATGTTCTAGAGAAAGAAAAAATCACTTAAAGGCTATTGTCTTCCTTACAAAAGGACAGTATGGTAATTAATCATTACTGTCGTGTTAGCTCTACCCTCAACTCGGAGGAAGCTGTCAGAATTAAATGTTAGAACAAAAAGCAACTGCAGCAATCAAAACATGTCTATTATGAAATTATGTACTGAAAAGGTCATTTAATTCAAAATAAAAACTCAACTTGAAACTTCTCATTCATGTATTTATTCCACAAGCAAAAATAAACTATACCTTAAAGCTACAGGATTTAACAAGAGTAAAGGAGAAGCGACAGCAGGGATTTAACTGTACAACAGTTCAGTCCAAAGTGCAAAACTTTCATTAAGAGCTGTTCTGTTCCCATGGTGGAATAAATACAGAATCTTCATCTCTGGAATATTTAAAGAGGTCAGAGATCAGGCATATAACCCTTTTGAAATTATATGACAAAGTTATGGGTATACGGAGAGTTAACAGAAAATAATTTCTATTAACACCATACTGCAAGATGGAAAAATTCCCCAAATTAACAGCTAATTAAATTCCCAGTGAAATTTGCGGTGTCAGAAAGAACAGATTTTTGGCACCAGGAAGTTAAAGGACTTCCTGTCACTGGTGCAGCTTCAGTGAATCCCCTTCTCTCTTAGCCAGCACATCTGGTTACAGAAAAGCTTCCCCCACTTGCAGTCTCTCTCTCAGGGCCTCTGATAGGCACAACCAAAACCCCCTGGTGGCCTCATCACAGTGATGAGCTGGCCCGCCAACCTCTGGAGAAATAAGGGAGGCCAAATTAGAAGGGCTTCATCACCTCTGCTTAAATAATAGCTAACTCTTCAACATGTTCTGATAATCTACTTATTCTCAGAAACAAACCAACCAAGAACATAAACTTACACAGGTGAGGAAAATTCACTGGCAATTAGGAAAATAGAAAATTCAAAGGGTTTTATGCCAAAACTCTTGTTAATCAATCAATCAGTCTTATGAATCCCATCTTATTTATTTTTGGGTTGTGAAGCCATGTAGAGAGCTATCAGGCAGTAGATGGTCCCTCCCAGTGTCAAAGCCATCGTGGTCCGATAGAGCATTTGGTCAGGCAGACCGTGTTTCAAGTGGACAGGTAAACCATCAGATTTCTTGGAGGAAAAAAAAACAGCATGTGTTAACATATGCAAGTAGCAAACACCGAGAAGGCACATGTAAGTCAAGAGACTCTAAAACTAATCCACCAGCATGATTAATGGAGAAAAAACAAAAATTCATTCCTCTGAACACAAAATACTAGACATTTTCATGTAAATATGGCTAGTTTCTGAATCTGCAATCACTCCAAATTTGGGCATATGCATATCTTTTATATTATAGGTTCCTTATTTCTGAGGCACTTATCATAGACTAAGTTTAATGAGGAAAAGGACACTAAAGAACAAAAGATTTAAATAAATCAGAATCCAGGCAAAACAAAATACTGTTTGCTTTAATATGCAATCCTGATCCCAGGAGGACCAAAGTCTGAATACAATAGGCTGATTAAGTGTGAATGAGTTCAGGTCCATTTTGTGCTCAATTGTCCTTTTTCCATTAAGCTTTTAAAGCCCTGTATATTAAGGGAAAATCTACAAAAGCAGCTTTAGTCCATTATGTTCCACCCTCTCCAAGATGCTTCCCTTCTGCCTTCAATTCATTAAAATACCCTCTCAGTCTTGTTCATCAAGTAAAAAAGCATGTGATAGGTGGTGCCTCATTTCAAACAAAATCATTCTACGAGTCATAGGAACAGTATCAGATTTGGAGTCTGGAAGCCTCGCCTTCAAGGCTGAATGTACAACGTTGGGCAATTTCCCGTATGTCTCTGGGCCTCAGTTTCCTTATCCATCAAACGAGAGCTAGGCAAGGTGATTTCTAAAGTCTCCTTCAGCTCAAGATCAGGGCACGTATGTGCGTCAACCACAGCGATCGATCAGGCAATCAACAGGCAGTGCCCGTGTGCCAGGCACTGAGCTAAGCACTGGGGAGCTCTCATCCTAATGAAGGAGGAAATGTGTACATAAACAGGTACATACAAAAGATGTGTAGAATAGGTGGAAGGTAACCTGAGAGGGGCAGGCACTAGCCTGGGGGACCAGGAAAGGTCACTTCTGATTGAGGGAGATGAAAGTCAGGAGGGAGAGCATGTCAGGCATTAAAGACGGTCAGTACAAAGGCTTAGGCATGGAAGATAGAGCACCATCCAGAAGGAATAGCAAGTAAGTCAGTAATGCTGGACCATGGAGTTCATGGAGGGGTGGAATATGTAAGAAACTAAAAAGAGAAAAAGAGATCGAACTGTTGAGAGCTTTAAATCCTAGAGGACTATACATCTGATGCTAGAGGTAACAAGGGGCCCCTAAGGGGTAACAGGGATACACCTGAGTGTACTGAGTGTGGGGAGAAAGTGAGGGAGTAACATGGGCAGGCCTGCACTTCGGTAGCCACGTGGAGGATGGACTGGATGAGAGACCTGAGGTAGACAGAACAATTCAAATACTCTCGTGACAGTACAAAGGAGAGGTTATAAGGGTCAGGAATGGGATGGTAGCTGTGTGGATAGAGAGGAAACATAAGAAATGTGAAGAAAGACTAACTAGATGTGGCAAATGATTATATATGTGAGCTGAGTGAGAGCAGGAAGTTTGGAAGGGGGGTAGGTTTGGGTGTAATGAATATTTCTTCAATCATTAAGGGACACTGTGCAAAGTGTCCCTTTTTTTCTTAGCAGTAAGCTTTAATTATGCATATAGAAGAACCACTCCTTAGAGTGGATATATCTGGAATATCTGATTTCCAATCTGACTTCCTTCTGCCTTTCAGCAAATTTCAGAGCATCTAGATCTTAAATGGACTTTAGAGGTTATCTAATTCAACTTCCTTACTTACATGAAGAAACCAAGGCCCAGAGAAATGACTGGTCCAAAGCCACCTGGATAATAAATAGCAGCATCTGGCTGGAGGCCTCTCATTTTACCACAATGAACCTCATCCTCTTAAAGGCAGAGGATAGAGAAAGACTGAATTTTAACAGCCGAATTTTAAAAAAAATTATGTCATGGAACTGCTGGCAATTTTTTTAAGCCATAACCTTTTCTTTAAAGCCAAACAGAAATGTCTTTTGGATTATTTCTCTCCCCTAATTTGGACAAATCAAGAACTCCTGTATCCAACTAAAAACCTCTGATCCTATGGAAACCACCTACAACACGAATGTTTTCACTTTTACCAGAGAGTGAAAATAAAGCCCGCAGATTAAAAAAAAAAAGGTTTCAAGGAATGTGAGGCAATTTATATTATTAGAAATTCATGTATGGGGATGGAGGTGGCATAAGTATTAAAGGAGACAGATTCAGACTGTGAGAAGAAAACCTCTACTTAAAAGGTTACAAGAAATCGAGTATTTCACAGGCTTCTTTTCCTATTCTCACCTGAAAAAATCTCTGCAGCTCTGGAACTTTGTTTTTCCCAACATAATCATATGGAGCTGTTTCTGAAGCAAATTTCGTTGGTGTGGCAAATATAATAGGTGGTGCTTCTGAGGATGCCACAGGCTTTAAACCCTATAAGAAAGGAAAAAATAAATGTCTAGTTGAAAGTATGGGTAGACATTTAAATGAATCTTCTAAGAAGCTCTGCTCTCAGGAATGGTGGTGGCACATATAATCCGTCAAACCTTTCCCCTCATTCTCCTAACACCAAAGGTCTGTCATCTGGTCTTCAAACACTCTACAAAGCAGTTCTGCCCATTCTCTCAGGACAAACACCGGCCTCACACCCTCTCTCCCTCCAAAGGAGGACTAATCCTAAGATTTCATCACTATAAGCAATTCCCAGAATGGAAACCCCTGTAACTTATTCTTAACAGAGTTATTTGGGGCACTAAATGGTTAGGTTATTTAGCGAGTAGGTTTTGAAGGCCAAACTTGAATCTAGGTCTTCCTGACTTCAAGGACAGCCTTCCAACCACTATCCTCTTGCTGCCACTTCTTAACACTTTTCCTTAAAAAGAAAAAAAAAACTAGGTCCACCAGAAAAATAAAATTAGGACTTTCAGGGGGACTGGTGCGGGGCATTCCATGCCTAAGGAACTGACAGTGAGTAAAGACACAGGATAGAATCGGAATAAATTGCATTTGCCTGGAGAAGCTAGGATAAGAGACTTGAAAAGGAATGGGAGACAAATATGGGACGAGACTGTGGGGGACCTTACATGGTAGGCCAACGTTTTTAAGCTGGGAATGGTGGTCAGAGCTTAACATGAGAAAGATTAATCTGGCATTGTGCAGGATGGGTTGGAAGAGAGGTTAGCAGGCAGGTTAGCAGAGAGATGTAATAAGGGCCTTTGGGTAGGTCATTCAGTCACTTCTGAAGGCAAGAGTTAGGCAGCTCGCATCTCTTAAGGACATAATGAAACACTTTTTTGAATGTTGAGGCCAAAGCTAACATGGCATCTGACTAAAGATTAAGAATGAACGCTTGCCTGGGAATCAGGAGAACCCAGTTTGAATCCCTGCTCTGCAACTTACTATGTGAACCTGGGCAGGTCCCTTCATCTCCATGAGCTTAGGTTTACCCAACCATGAAGTGGGAATAATATGGCATCCACTTAATGGAGCATGAACACATGAGATGAGATAATGTATCTAAAACCCTTATAATGGTGAATTAGTAGGTAGGAATAAGAGTGGTGCTATAAACAGACACTGGTTGGCTTGAATGGGCTTGGCCATCTCAGGTCCTGAAAGCGCTTGCAGCTGTACCTGCTCTCAGTGTGGCTGCCTGACAGAGTGAAGAGGGCTGGGGCTCTGCAGTCAGAAAACCTGGCTCTGATCAGTCTTCCCTCCTACTGCCCGTGTGACCTTGGGCAAGTCACTTGGGCTCCCTGGGCCTTGGTATCCTCATCTGTAAAATGAGGGTTGAACCAGATGGCTTCAGAAGACTCTTCCAGCCCTAAATCTACAATCTGAGGATCAGAAGTTAATGTGCTATAGGATTTCAGGCAAATAGATACATGTCTTGATTTTTTTTTTTTGCGAGGCAATTGGTGTGCAACTGCCTAGGGTCACAGAGCTACTAACTGTCAGGTGTCTGGTCTGAGAGCACATTTGAACTCAGGTCCTGCTGACTCCAGGGCCAGTGCCCTATCCACTGCGCCACCTCGCTGCCCCTAAATGTCTTGATTTTCAAGAAAGTAAATCATGCTAACGATGGGCTGATGTTGAATCCAGGCAAATTTCTAGAACAGAATATTAAACAGATGGATTTTGAGTATTTAGAAAAAAGAAGTGATCACTGTGATCCAGTACAATTCATTAAGGACAAGTCATGTCAGATGGAAACTCAAGACATTTTTTTGACAAAGTTATATGAACTGAAATAATCACCATAGGCAGTACATATCTGAATTTTTAGCAAAGCATTCAATAGTTTCATTATATCCTTAAAAGATGTGAGTTGTCTAACTCTTGCCTTCAGAAATGGCTGAATGACCATACCCAAAGGCCCTCATTACATCTCTCTGCTAACCCACCTGCTGCCCTCCCTCTTCCAACCCATCCTGCACAATGCCAGATTAATCTTTCTCATGTTAAGCTCTGACCACCATTCCCCAGCTCAAAAACATTGGCCCACAGTCTTGTCCCATATTTATCTTCCATTCCTTTTCAAGTCTCTTATCCTAACCTCTTCCAGTCAAATGCAATTCATTCCAATTCTATCCTGTGTCTTTCCTCACTGTCAGTTCCTTAGGCATGGAATGCCTTGCTCAAATCCCCATGAAAAGTCCTAAGTCAAGTTTCTTTCAGAGGTAATTCACATCAATCTAATCTAAACATTCATTAAGTGTTGACTGTGGGCAAGACACTGCACTAGAAGGCTCTGGAATAAAAAAATATGGACCCTGACTTCAGGGAGCTTCCAATAAACTTGGAAGTTTAAGACATGTATACAAATAATTAAAATCCAAAGTAGGCTGTGATAAGGGCCAAGGAGAAATTTAGATTAAGTAGTATAAAAAAATATGAGGACAGATCTTTTTTTAGCTTCAGGAAAGAAGTAAGGGGAAAGTTATTGAGGTTGCATTGGATAAGATATCTCCTGAGCTAAGCTTTGAAGGAAAATATTTCAACAGGTAGAAATATGAAAGGTGTACATTCTGGGAATGGCAAACGGCCTATGAAAATGCATGGAGGTAGGGAACCAAAGAACATCTAAGATAACTAGTAATCCATTCTGGATGGCAGAGCAAGTGTGTGGATGATAAATAAAATGAGTAAGACTAGCCAGTAAGACTGAGCAGCTGGGTGGCACCACAGTGCATGGAGTGCTGGGCCTGGAGTCAGGAAGAGGAGTGTGTGACCTCAGACACTTACTAGGCAAGTCGCTAAACCCTGCCTGCCTCAGTTTCCTCATCTGTATAATGAGCTGGAGAAAGAAATGGCAAAGCACTCCAGTATCTTTGCCAAGAAAATCCCAAATGGGGTCACAAAGAGTCAAATATGACAGAAAAACAACTGAACAACAACTAGAAAGGTATATTAGAACCTGATAAGCTAAGGGGTTTTTATTTTATTCTCTAAATGACAGGGAGCCACTGAAGGTTTGAGGGCAGAGGAGTACCATGGCCTTATGAAAGTTCATCTGGCAACTATGGGAAGGATGAACTGAACACAGGAGACAGGGAGACCAACCAGTAGGGAGGCTTCTACAGTGGGAAAGGGATAAGGAGGGCCAAAACTACCACAATATGAGTGGAAAAGGAAAGGAATGAAGAGATGCAAAAGATATCGGAGAGGCAAAATCAAGAGGATTTGGAAGTAAGAGCAATGTTTTTTCAAAGTTCTGAGCCTTTAAACCTCAGTGTTTACAGGGATGGTATTATCAACATATGTAGAAAAGGTGCAGAAAGGGGCAAAGGTTTTGTTTTAAGAAGGGGTGGGAGGACATTAAAGTTGAGGGTACAACGAAACTTTAAGATAGAGACATCAAATAGGCATATAGAAATGTGGGACTGCACTTCAGAGGTTAAAATGAAACTATAGATTTGGAGCCATCTGTACAAACACAAATTAAGACATCAAAGAGAAAAGGCAGAGAGAAAGCTGGATAGAGTCACAGAGAATACTGGTCCTCAAGGATGGGAAAAAGATGAATCAATGAAGGATCACGTCTACACTTACTGCTTCTACTTCCTCTTCTCTCACTCAATCATTTCTCAAACCTTTAAAATCTGCCTTCCTACATTACCACTCAAGTTATCAACGAATTCTTAATTGCCCAATCTAAAGGTCTTTTCTCAGTCATCATCCTTCTTAATTCTAAATCCCGTTTTCTTCTCCTTCTATTTCTTAGTAACCTATCAAGATCCTATGAGTTTAACTATCATCTCTATACAGGTGACATATGCGTGTATCAATATCCATCCAACCAGTCTCCCTCAAACTTGAGTCCGTCAGCAATTGCCTATTAGACATTTCAAAATGGATGTCCCAGACACACCTTAAACTCAACATGTCCAAAACAGAACCCAATCTTCTCCTGGAACCCTCTCCTCTCCTCAATGTCCTTATTTCTGTGAAAGATACTACCGTCCTGCCAGTCTCCAGGTTTGTGACCTCAGCATCATCCTGGCCTCCTCATTCTCCCTCACCCCATATATCCAAAGAGCTGCCAAATACTGCTGTACATTCACCACACCTCTCTCTTCTGATCCCTCTTGTCTATTCACATAGCTACAACCTAAATTCAGGCCTTCATCATCTTTCACCTGGATTATTCCTACAGCCACCTAATTGGTCCCTCTGCGTCAATTCTCTCACCACTCCAGTCTAGCCTACATGCTGCTTCCAAAGTAATTTTCCTTAAGTGCAGATCTGATCATTTAACTTCTCTACTCAACCAATTCTGGTGACCTCCTATTACCTCTAGAATAAAATATAAATTCCTCTATTTAGCTTTGAAAGCCCTAAACAATATGGCCCTAATCTCTTTCCAGTCTCATTGGACATCACACACACACACACACACACACACACCACACACACACACACACACACACACCCTCCCTCTCTGTAATCCAGCCAAAGAGGTCTTTATTCTTTCTGGTCCTCAAATACAGCACATTATATCTCCTGCCTCCATGCTTTTGCACTGCCCCATCTCCCATGGCCTGGAATGAACTCTCTCCCCATCTCCACCTCAGAGATCCTGTCTTCCTTTAACATACAACTGAAGCACAATCTTCTCTATGAAGCCTTTCTTAATCTCAGTTGCTACTGTTGTCCCCCTCCCAAGCTACCTTATACTTAACTATGTATTTATTCCTACTTATTCACTTTGTACTTGTGCAAGCCACTTGCCTCCAGATTATTTTATCTCTGTACTTGTTTCCACAGTATCTGGCCCAGGACCTGGCTTATAATAATAGAAGGCTTAATAAAATACTTGTTGATTGCCTGATTGCTAAATCAGAACAGGTAAACAGGCAAGAGGAAAACTAGGACCATCACAGAAGTCAAGAGATGAAAAAATATTAGGAAGTCAAGGAGAATTCTGAATGCTAGTAAAGACAAGAAAATGAGAACTGAGAAAAGGCCACTGGATTCAGCAAATTAAGACTGGCCTTAGAGAAGGCAGTTTATTAGAATGGTGGGAACAAAAGACAAGTTGTAAAGGATTAAGTAGTGAGCAGCATGTGAGTAAGTGCAGACAATTTCTAGAAATTTAACAATCAAAGGGAAGAAAGATATAGTTTGAGAGGATGGCAAGGTCAAGGGAAGGTTTTTGATTTCTATTTAAGACTAAAAGAAAGCTGAATATGTATACAGGCAGAGAAAAGAGTCTGTAGAGACTAAAAATGAGAGAGCATGTTATAAATAGAGCAGGATCCCAGGAGAAAGAAAAAAATGGGACCTTGGACACAAGTAGAAAGAGCATGGTTGGTAAAAAGACACTTTTTTCTGACATGAGTGAAAAGCAGATGCATGAAGACTGAGGTTTTGAGGTATGGAGGACAAACAAGGACAGATGACTTCAATTTCAGTAAACCAGGAGCCACGGAATTCTACTGAAAGTAATAGTGAAGTCAAGGATTTGGGGAAAGAGGTTTTGAATAGCTATTGTAGATAACAGGACAGTCAAAGAGATGAAAAGGACCTCTGTACAGCCATGAGCACCACGTTCAGGTCAGACAGCATGAATCTGTAACGAGCTCATGATTTACAGGCTGACTGGCATAAAAAGTTTGATTTTGAAGGTGCCCTTGTCTCCAAAAATAATAATAAGCCATAGATGCCAGGCTGAATTTGGATTTTACGTGGTAGGGAATAGGGAGAAGTCACACAATCAGATATTTGCAGCTATCTGAAAGATACATTAGAGCAATGTGGTTTTTTGTTTGTTTTGTGTTTCATGAACTCTTTGGCGAAAGTGTGATTAAGTCTCTGGATGAGTTCTCAGAATCATGTTTTTAAATGCATAAAACAAAAGGATTACAAAAGAAGCCAAGAGTATTGAAACGGTTACTAAAATATTTTAAAAATAATTTCACAAACCCCAGTTTAAAAACCCCTGGATTAGAGCAAAAAGCAGTTGAAGGAGAGGGAAAACCAAACATGAAACTCCTACAATAGTAGAGACAAGGAACAATGACCCCCTTGGTCTCCCCAGCCAGCAGTAGGAAAAGGAGACCTTGGGCAGCAAAATGGGCAGGACCTGGTAAGATGGGGGGATAGGGACAGGAAAGAATCAAAGATAACAACAAAGTTTCAAGCACAGGCACCTGGGTAAATGATAAAACCAGTAAATTGGCAACTGATTCAGGAAACTGAAAAATGGAGTGTTGGTAACTAATTCTACTGTTTAACTAGTTTTATTGCTTACACAGTGAAACTTAACAGAGGTAGAGTACATACTTTTAAAAAGCATGGTAAGAAGACCTTAGATCAACCAAGAGAATATTACCTAAGGTAAGCATGTTTTAGATGCTAATGTTCACTGAATGAACTGAAAATGCTTCCTCCATAATATACCTTCCCAACACTACATCCCCTAACACCTCCTAGCAGTTTACTTATCCTATGAGGAAAGAAAGCATCTTACACACCTCAAAACCTTTCTAGGTCATTCCCAATTTTCTTCTCTGCTTTGGTATCTGATGAAGAGAACTCCAAGGCCAATCCCTCTGCTTGAGATTTTGAGCATGTCTCCTCTGCCTCTGTCTCCCTCCTTCCCCCCACCCCAGCATTCTCTTTCTCATTTTCAATCTCTCCTTATCTATTAGCTCTACCCCTGTCAACTACAAACATCCCCCTACCCTTAAAAAAAAATCTTAGTTTTGCCTTCCTACAAGTCACCATTCTATATCTCCTTTCACAAACTTCTAGAAAGGGCTACCTGCACTAAAGCTTCTTTTCCTAATCACTCTATCCCTTTACAACCTGACTCTACCCATTCCACTCAATGGAAACTGCTCTTCAAGATCACCAACGATCTCTTACCTGTTCAACCTTCAGCCTTTTCTCAGGCCCCATTTTCTCTGACCTCTGAAGCAAGCGGCACAGTCAACTCCCCTCTCCTGATGTCTCCATGCTGGTTCTGCCTGTCTGATCGCTCCTCAGGCTCCTTTGCTGGATCATTGTCCATGTTTCTCTCCTTAACGGAATAAAATTCCACAACAACTCTGCTGTAGGCCTTCTTTTCTCTCTATAATCTCTCTACAATTAGCTCTCTTGGAGCCAGTTATCATCCCAAATCTATCATTCCTGAACTGCACTCCCCTATAGACAACTGCCTGCCGGATATGTCCAACTGGTTGTCACCTGGCATCTCAAACTCAACTTGTTCAAAATGGAACTTTATATTCTCCCAGCAAACTCATTCTCCTCTAAAGTTCCCTATTTCTGATGCTTTGCATGACTGCACGTGTAGAATCCATATCAAATTGTTTGCCTTCTCAAGGTGGGGGAGAGGATGGGGACGAGAGAATTTAGAACTCAAAGGGTTTTAAAATGAATGTTAAAAATTGTTATTACATGTAACTGGAAAAAATATTTTTAAATCTCTACTTGGAAAAAAATAAATTTCCCTATTTCTGATGAAGGCCTCACCATTTTTTCAGTCACCCAGGTTCCCATCCTCAAACTGAAGCTTGACTTCTCCCTCTCCCTCAATCAACACATGCATAGTTGCCAATTGCACCTCCACATCTCTCCATTCACACAGCCACCGCCCTTTGTCCTTCACCTGCATTCTAACAGCTTCCAGATCAGTCTCCTAGTTTGCAAGCCATCCTCCACACAGCTGCCAAATACCTTTACAATACAGGTCTGACCATGTCAACTCTGCTCGAGAATCTTCGCTGGCTCCCTGCTGCCTTTATCACCAAGTACTTTTCCAATTGGCATTTAAAGGTCTTCTATAATCTAGTTCCAACTGACCTGGAAGAATGTCAACAAGAGGAAGGGAATGAAGGACTTGGAGCCCAAAAATATAACTTAGGCTCTTTCAAAAGAATAGGGAACTGAATTCAGATCTGAGGAGAGAGCAGGTGCTTACAGCTCACATGAGAAATCACACATTAAAAGTCAAAGGGAGAAAAGAATAGTGGTGGTTGGTGTCTACCTGCTAAGGGCTACTGAGGCAGCTCCTGGCCAACAGAAAGGACTGTTCTCATCCTGGTGAATACATCTAAGACCTGGCTAAAACGATAACCACTCCCTATTTCTGATAATTCATGTGGGCACAAAGAATACTGCCAGAAGGAACCTAGTGGGCACAGGTGGTGTTTTCATCACTGATGACTGAAGGCAAAAGATGCAGAAAAGAAAGGCACATTTGGGAAGCGAACAGCTGATTAAGAAGACAGTGTCTGAGAATGAGATTTCTATTTCGGGAACATGACTTAAAATATAAGAACGACAGCCTAGGGATGAAGGACACCTAATAACTGGTTAGAATGTACCTGTCTATTGCCTTGCAAATCTAATCAAAAAGACTTTAAAGTGAAATAACAACAATAATAATAAAGCCGGCATTTATATAACGCTTTAAGATTTGCTAAGTACTTTTTATATACATTACATCACTTGAGCTTCACAACAACCCTCTAAAGTAGCATTACTATTATCCCCATTTTACAGATGAGAAAACTGAGACTCAGAAAGATTAAGTGGTGTTGTGCAACTAAAAAATCTTTGAGGAAGGATTTAAACCCAGGTCTTTCAGACTCCAAATTCAGGAAAAGTGATAAAAATCTGTCTGTCTGCCTGTTCATATGTGTGTGTGTGTGTGTGTGTGTGTGTATATATATATATATATATATATATATATGTGTGTGTGTGTGTGTATGTCCATATATATACATACATATATCTCACCAACCTAGATACCATAGCAAACAATTTTAATGAGGAAAAACAGAGATAGAGGAAAAGACCAATGTGGATTTACACTGTACTCAGCAAGCAATTTAGATTTTTTAGAATATACAAAAGATGGAAGCAAGGGCAGAGAAGCAAGCATGTATAAAAAATGGGTTATGGTCCCCTAGAATAGTACCAGGATGTTAAAGCTCAAAATGAGCTGAGGATGGAGATGAAAAGCGAAAATCAAAAGAAATTTCTTTTTTTAAAGCTATATGGAGAAAAGGAGTACAATCTAAGACATCTTCTCTTCCCCAGGTAGTGTGTGGAGAGAAGACCACAATAAATGATGATAGAATGCAGAGCTGTTCAGTTCCCACTTTGTTTGTTTTGTCAGAGTATGACCTTGGCCTGGAAAGGAAAGACCAAACACGACTAAGAGAGGATACAAAAGAGAATAAGACAGTAACACAGTACGTGGCTAGCTACCTGGGAAGAGTTCCAGTAACCTGGTGTAGATAAATGAGAGGTGTGACTGGAGCTCTTTAGAGTGATCCATGAAAGGTCATGGAGGATGGGAAGGATAATGCAACACTAAATAAGGGCAAATGCTATCCCAATTTTCAAAAAAACTTAAATGGAGCCTGCAAACTATAGGCCAGTAAGCTTTATTTCAACTCATAAAAAAATTCTAGAATGGATTATCAAGACTATGTTAGCAATACCTAGAGAGGGAAGGGGAAATCACAGAGCCAGTACCTTCAGCAAGAACAGGGAGTGCAAGTTTAACCTGATTTCTTTTCTTTTTTTTTTTTAACAGTTACTAAACTGTTAGATCAAATTTTAGCAAAGCACATGATAATTCTCATGAAAAAGATGGGAAGATCCGTGGGCAAGATGATTGCATAGTTAAGTGGATTCAAAATTAATTCAAGTTCTGGACCAAAAGGATTAAATGAAGTCTCCCGTGGAGTGCCCCAGGGGTTGGCCCTGTGCTGTCAAACATTTTTATTAATGACTTGGATAAAGACAAACATGGCAAGCTTATAAATCGGAAGATGATCTAAGTGGGAGAGATAGCTAGCATACCAGATGCCAGGATCCAAAAAGAACTTGACAGGTCAAGACTTGACTAGGTCACTGGGTTAAATCTAGTAAGATAAAATTTAAAAGACAAATATAAAGTCTTACAATTGGGTTAAAAAAAACCTTCCTGGGCAGCTAGGTGGCGCAGTGGATAAAGCACCGGCTTTGCAGTCAGAAAGACCCGAGTTCAAATCTGCCCTCAGACACACTACACTCACTAGTTATGTGACCTTGGGCAAGTCACTTAACCCCGACTGCCTCACCAAAAAGCAAAAAATTTAAAAAAATAAAAAATAAACTTCCCAAGCACAAGATGGGGGAGCCATGACTAATGAGTAGTTTGTCTCTAAACAATCTGGGGGTTCCGGTGGACCACAAGCTTAATATGAGTCAACAGTGCAATATGGCAACCAAGAAAGCCATGTTAGTAAACATTAAGAGGAATCTGGGAGGAGCCTGGATCTGCAATTTCACTTATATAAGAGAACTTCCTTTGCCATCTGCTCTATAACTTACAGTTTTGGATAGCTGTTAAGAGCATTAGAGAGATACCTAGAGATTAAACAATTTTTCCAGGGTCACAAAGACAGTATACATCAGAAAAAGGATTTGCACCCAGGTCTTGTCCATTCTAAAGCCAAGTCTCTCTGTCCACTAGGCCAGACTATCTCTCTAGATATTGCTTCCAGAAATAAGATGATAGGACTCAAAGGGCTGCCATGTGGAAGAGGGATCAGACTTGTTTTCTTTGCCCCCAACAGACAGAATTTCGAGCAATAGGTAGAAGTCACAAAGGAGTAAATTTAGGCTTGACATAAGAAAAAAACCTTCTAACACCACTATTCTGAACTAGAAGACTTCAGAAGGTAGTAAATCTCTATGGGTTTTCAAAAAAAGCCTAGATGACCACACATCAGGTAGGTTATAGGAAGAATTAATTTTAAGAATTTATGGCTACTTTGGAGCTCTCAGATTCTGAAATGTTGTGATTCTGCAAGGACCAAATAACTTTCTAGGCATTTTTTCCATGTTACCGCTTTTCACCCACTTTACGTTCCAACCAAAGTGACCTGCTAGCTGTTCTTACATCTCTTGTTTCTCTGCTTGGAATCCATTCTGTGATTTGGGGGTGGGGGTCGGATGACAGAGTCACCTTTCTTTGTATGCCTGGTCCTTAGCAGAGTGCCTCCCACATAGTAAATTAATAAATGCTCCCCCTTCACCTCAGCCTCTTCATCAGTCAGTCAATAACTTATTAAGTGCCTACTATGTGCCAGATATGGCTGAGTGTTGGAGATATAAAGAAAAGATGGTTCTTGAGTTTAAGGAGTTCACAGTCTAATAGGGAAGACAACAAACAAATATTACAATATCCTTTATACAGGATAAGTAGGAAATAATTAAAAGAGGGAAGGCACTAGAACTAAGAAGCATTGGGAAAGACTTCTTATAGAAGGTGGAATTTCAGCTAGAATGTGAACCTAAAACCAGAGAAGCCAGGAAACAGCTTGAGAAAGAGAATTCCAAATATGGAGGTACAGCCAGTGAAAATGCCTGAAGACTTGAGATTTGTGTCTAGACAAGTAATAGAAATGAGGCCAGAGGCACTGGATCACAAAGTACTTACGGAAATATAGGGAGGATAAGAAGACTAAAAAGGTAGGAGAGGCCTAGATTACGAAAGGCTCCGAACAACAGAAAATTTGATAATTGATCCTGGAGGTGATGGGAAGCGTTTCCCGATCTCCCTTCATCTTAAAGCCTTCCCTCTACGAGCAGCCCACATAATCCTTACTATCCCTGGTTCGCAGAGCTGTTTGCATGTCGTTTCTCCCAACAGACTGTGAGCTCCTTGAGGGCAGGGGCTGTCTATCGCCCTTTTGTATCCCCAACGTCTATCAGCGGCTGACACAGAGTAGGCTCTTAATAAATGCTTGCTGACTTCGATATAATTCAACAAACATCTATTTGCCAATTCCCTGGGCAGTGGGAGAAGATGGTGGGGAGGCGTCAAGGAAGGAAAAGGCGGTTTTTCCTAATGTGGGCGACGGGGAAGGAAAAGGGATTAGCACCTAAACCTTGGCAAGGTCAAGTTCATAAGGCCAGACGATCTCAGGGGTCACTTTTGCTCTTAGGAGTAGTCCGGGAGGTCACCTTGGGCCCTAAGACCCGGGAGGTCGGCAGTGAGGGAGCCGGCAAAGAGGAAGGAAACCGCCGCCGGCTAGAGGACACAAGGCGGCAGAAGCTCCGCCAAGGGCAGCCAGGCCTAGACTGCCGCCCGCTCTCCCCTTCTCGCACTGGCGCGTTCGCTCTCGTACCTGCGGGCTGTAGGCGGCCGAGGCCCAGGACCCAGCCAGCTTCTGGGTGAAGCCGCTGAACTTGTAGTACATTTCCCCCCTCAAACCGACCTCCTGAAGCCGGTATCCCCGCAGCGACCGAGCCATGGAAAGACCCAAGGGGGCGGGCGTTCGCCAAAGGACCCCGCGCTTCAGGACCCGGCGCAGAGAGGCGGGGATGCCTGCAGCGAATGCCTGAATAGAATGAAACACCGAAGGCGAACAGAGCCCGGCCAAGCCGGAAACACGAGTTAGGCGTTCCTAAGACGGCTCTAAGAGAAGGCTCAGAGACCCGGAAGTGAAGACGCACACTACCCCGGGAGGTCGGGGAAGTTACTGCGCATGTGTGCGCTGTGGCTCCGGTACTGGGTTTTGGAATCGCGTTGCGGCAGCGGATGCTCCTGAGTCTGCCAGGATACCTGCGGCTGGGCTTGGCCCTCCGGTGAAGCCTTTGACCAGGAGGGTGCGTTCCCTTTCACAGCCCTGCCCACTTCTAGGGGACCCTGCAGGTTCATGTCCATCTCACCCGAGCTTCTACGGGGGCCTTCATGGAAGGCCTTGAGAATAGGAACGAGCGAACGAATGGGAAAAGCATTTATTGAGCGCTTACTGTGTGTCAAGAACTGAGCTAAGCGTGAGGAATTCAGAAAAATAAGGTAGAGGAAGGGGCTCTTCGTGTTCTGTAACTCACATATCCAGACAGTTGCCAGGTTGAGTCCTGTTAGTTCTGTCTAGGTAGTATCTATTTTCTGGTCTGCCTGTTCTGTTTTCACCGCTGCTTCTTTAGTATTAATATTTAGAAAAATGTAAGCTCCTTTAGGGCAAGGACTTTTAAACTAGACCATTATAGCTATAGTACCGTAGTGGAGAAAACTTTATTGCAATGTTTGAATTTGTCCTTGAGGCCAATCTTGTTTATTGTTTGACTCAGGACATACTGACCCCAGAGTCCTTCAAGGTCTGAAACGTGCCTTGTGTTCCATATAGACATCATGTGCTCTCTTTGAAAGTGCTTCTCTGTTACTGGAGCCAGTCGGCTTTATTTTCCTGGCTTCCTTGTTCCTGAGCTCCGACCCTATATGACATTTAACCCATAGAGGATGGGGGCCGGGGGCGGGGGGGGGCGCGGCGGCGCTATTTTGACCCTGCCAGATGACTTAATTTTTCTAAAATGTTCTCCAGCTTGGGGTGCGTTCTTGACCAGCAATGCTTTCCCAATAATAATCACTAAAATGCTTTTTTTATTAACTGTTACACTAATTCAGGGGTAGGGAACCTGCTGCCTCGAGGCCACATGTGGCCTTTTAGGTCCTTGGGTTCGGACTTATCCAAACTTCACAAAACAAATCCCTTTAATAAAAGGATTTGTTCTATAAAACTTGGACTCAAAGGGACACAGTGGAAGACCTAGAGGGCCACATGTGGCCTTGAAGCCAGAGTCCCCACCCCCTGCACTAGTTCATTGTACACAGATATTTAGTAAATGTTAAGTAAATGAGAAATAGGGCCTCAAAACAAAAAGATTCCTTTGACCTATTCTTCCTCTTGTTGAGAGGAGTGGCCCAGGAAACCAGAAATAAGAAGCATATTACCCTCTGACCTTCCAGTTTTTTTAATGATGTTGTTCAGCCTATAAAAAGTTTTAAGTTTTGTTCATTCAGCTAGCTTTCACTTAGTGCTTACTTACTTGGTGGTTCAGTGGATAAAGTGCTAGGCCTGAAGTAAGAAAGACCAGAGTTCAAATTTGGCCTCAGACACTTAGTAACTGTGTGACCCTGAATGACTGACTCTCTCAAACCTGTTTGCCTCAGTTTCCTTATCTGTAAATTGAGGTGGAGAAGAAAATGGCAAACTACTCCAGTACCTCTGCCAAGAAAACCCTGAAAAGGGGTCACACAGAGTCAGATACAAACGGAAGGACTAAACAACAAAAGATGAAGAGCAAGGTATGGGTGCTGGAGAAAATAAAAATCTCCCCCAAAGACATGGTCCCTGACTCTTGGAGTTTACACAATAAATTTCAAGACTTCCATTTCCTTTGGATAACTGTCCATATTAAAATTACAAATTTACCATCATTATGGTGGCTTTACATTCCCAGTGAATAGTGGCTGTCTTTGTAAATTTCGGTTACTAATTTATTTTTATTCTGAGTTGGAGGGCTGGACATTTTCTCCAGTCCCCACTGAACTCAAAAAATCACCAAAAGGAAATAAGCTTCGGAGAGGTAGAGCGCAAGACAAGAAATCAAGAAGCCCAGCAAGGTAACTGCTTTATGAATTAACACTAGAGAATACTAATTTAGAACTCCTAACTCATCACCCTTCTCCTACCAGCTTGTACTTTGGGACCTACTTAGGGAATTTTTTACAATCTTTGCCAGCACGTACTACCCCTGCCCTTCCCCCAGCAGCTTGTTGCAACAAGCTACAGACCTCAACTCTTTCCTAGTCATAGGACAAGAAAAGAGAGCTATAGAACGATGTTTTTCTCTTCTGCCCAGGAGTAATCCATAATTTAGGGAACCTGCCCAGAATATACTCCATCCTCCACCAAACCTGTGTAATATGGCAGACATGACTCATCCCATCTAGAGAACCAAAGAATGGGATAGGGTTGGTGGAAAAGGAGGAACTGGGGCAGGGATCCTGTGTGTGGCGGCTTCCCAGGGCCTGAAGTAAAGAGAATTAGAACCTAGCTGGCTCTGTTCCATTCTCAGAAGCTACTAGGGCAGTAAGCCAGTGGAAAGGGAAATTCTAGAATAGGAAGAGATCTAGCCTCAATGGTAAACTCACCATCAAAGGGCAAAGAACCAGAAAGTGAGTGGCATGGGAATATAAGGAAAAAAGCTTAAAACCACCAAAGATATTAAGAGCAAGAAAATTCAGTCAAAAACCTAGTGCTCAAGCAGCTAAGGTGCTAAAATTAGAAGGGAAGATAAATACCAAGTCGTTTGCAAAAGTAAATATTACAAGGAAAAGAATATCAAATATTCATATTTCCTGTCTTGTGGCTAAATTTTTTGAGAAGACCACTTGCCTCCGTTTCTTTTCATTGGAAAGGAAGCTACAGTCAGACTTCTAATTTCATTATTCAGCTAAAACTGCTTTCTCCAAAGTTGGTGTAATCTCTTAAATACCACATCTAATTGGCTTGTCACTGTCACAATTCAGTAAACTCTGGTGGTCCCCTGTCACCTCCAGAATCAGATGCCAGACACTCTGGTTGGTGTTCAAGGATCTCGGTAGCCTGCCCCCCTCCTTACTCACATACTCTGCGCTCCTGTGACTCTGGCGTTCTTGATGCTCCTCAGCCAGACATTTTGACCAGCTGGCCCCCATCCCTGGAATGCTCTCCCTTTTCATTCCCCCCATCTTCCCTGACTTCAAGTCCTAGCCAAAATCCCATTCTCTACAAGAAGCCTTTTCTGATTGCCCTTAATTGCAATGCCTTCCAAGATGCTCATCAGCTGGGGAATGGCTGAACAAATTGTGACACATGATTGTGATAGACTGTTATTGTGCTATGAGAAATGATGAGGAGAATGGTTTCGCTAAAAAATATGGCAAGACCCATATGAACTGATGTAAAGTGAAGTGAGAAACACCAGGAGATTGTTATGCACAGTAACAGCGGTGTTGTAATGATGATCAGCTGTGAAAGTCTTAGCTACTTTGATCAATACAGTAATCCAAGACAGTTCCAAAGCATGCCTGATAAAAAAAAAATGCTCTCCGCCTCCAGAGAGAGAACTGATGAATTCTGAATTTAAACTGAAGCATAATTTTCTCACTTTTTTCCCCTGATAAACCTAATATGGAAATGTGTTTTGCATAATTTCACGTGTATAATTGATATATTGTTTTCCTTCTTGGTGGGTAGAGGTGGTACAGAAGGGGGGGAATCTAGAATTCTGAATTTAAAAAGAAACGTATATTTAAAATATTCTAAAAAAAACCATTGTGATACCTTTTCCTCTGTTGATTATCTCCAGTTTATTGTGCATATTTGTACAGTTGTTTACATGTTGTTTCCTCAGTTTGAATGTAAGCTACTTGAGAATAGAGACTCTTTTCCTTTTCTTTGTATCTCCAGAGGTTAGGACATTGCCTGGCACATAGTAGGTGCTTATAAGTACTTGTAGAGTGACTGACTTACCTGTTGAAACACAGAACCCTGTGGGTTCCCAAGAGTATCTGAAATCACAGCAGGATGTTCCAAAGTAATTCAAAGGAGAAACCAGGATTGTGTGAGAAGTAAGACTGAAACAATTGGCACTATTTATGACCTGCATATAAGAAATAATTAGCAAAATAGAAAAACGTGAATCCCCAGAGGCAAGACTCTCCAAATAAACAAAAGAGAGACTAGTAGATTGGGACTACACTGACATGAAGGACAATCTGGAAGAGAAGCAAAAAGATGCTGAATGAAGTTATCAAGAAAGGGGAATGAGAACTTGAAGAAATATACAGCAGAAGGTGGTGGCATCTTTGGTAAATCTTAAATCAGAAGGGTTCTCAATAATTTAGCCCAGACTTCTTTCTCTGTAAAATATTGTCAGACAAGCAAATATTGAGTACCTGCCACAGTCCTGGACAGAAAAAGGACAACGGCCGGGTTGGGTCATTTACAACCTCTTAGGACTATGGAGTTTGCCTACCAGCATCAGGTGTTTTCTGAAAGTTATTTATATCTGACTTTTTAGGTCCCAAAAGACAAGAAACAAGAATGGCTGCAAGTGTTACCGCATCTTGGGAACAATTGTCAGGCTTAGAGAGTGGGTTGGGATGTCACACGGAATGACTAGCTGATCATGCAGAGGTTTTGTCTCATTTCTCAAAGTATAGTGTGCTTGGCCAAATACTCTCTCATCTGTGTCATTCTCAGCCCTAAAGACAAAGTCTTTCTTACTGTATCGATCACTTGTGTTCTTTCCCAGATCCTAGTTTGAAGTTAGACAACTCACTGTAAAATAGAGACTTGGCAGTTACTCGGGGATTCAGGCCACTTTAGATGCCACTCAGTTCTGGGCAATTCCAACCCCAAATCAGACTGGCTGACTGCTGTGTGAATGCCATGTGCTGCCAATTTTGCTCAGGCTACTTTGTGCCAGTTTTGGATAACAATGACTTTGTAATTTAAATTGTGTAGAATTTAGGAAGAAACAATTTTCAAAGATAGTTTCATCAGAATTTCAAAAAAGGCCAATTTTTACAACTGATTTGTTGACTTTTTAAAAACTGCTCATCTCTGTCATGTATTGTAGAATTTAAAAGGCAAAGATGAGTGAAGCGTTTATTAAGCATTTACTGTGTGCAGAGCACTGGGAATACAGATAGAAACGCAAGCGTGTCCAGGCCCAGGTGAAGAAGCCTCTGTTCACACAGTGCCTGGTCCTCTTCACTGCGCTGAGGGAGCTTTTACACACTGGCTGTGTTCAGTGTTTTCAGTTAAGAGCCAGAAACGTGAGCGGTGGACATATCAACCTTTGAAAGCATTCTGTAAGTCACCCCAGGTGTCCCTCAGCTCCCTTTTCACCATCCAGAGTAAGATCTTGCTCTTAGGAATGAAAGGATCACCATTACTTCTCTGCTCTGAAGTCCTCACACTAAAGATTCCAAGAGGATCTGATGAAAATAAATGGAACAAACCAGTTACAGAGGAGACAGGGCCAGAATGTGTGTGTACATACAGTAGGAGTGGTATCTACCCTAAAGGTGGGTTATGGTGCAAAAGAATTAGGCATACTGCAGTATTACCATTCTTCTTGATTCGTTTGTGGACCCTTCCCATCATCCTACTGAAGGCATTAAAAAAAAGCCAAGAAACTTGCCCTCAAAATACTGTAAAGTAGAAGCTAAAAACTGAACCATAGGGGATACAATCTACACAATGGTGATATGTGCAGCTAGATTAGTAGGCAGTTTCACATAGGACTTTTATATATGTTTGTACATACAGCAGAGTAAGAACACTTACAAAATAAATTGTCTCAGCTGACTTAGAAAGGCTGTATTATAGGAGATTCCAAGCTTTATCTTAAAACGTGAAATGAGTAATTAAACCGTTATTGAAGCGATGTTTTCCTAACACACTTTTAGGTGTTGAGTAGCTCTTCTCACTGATAGAAAATATCAGCTTGGTTTGCAGTTCTTGAGACAGCTTTATTGTAGAACAGTATGAACATACTGACATCAGCTCCTTACTCTGACCTTTTCTTTGTTGAATGTCAACATAGTTTGTAAGCCAGCTTCAGTTTTGCCAGGCCTTCCATAATTTGTAAAACAAAATAATATCTGTAAAGCTTATGGATTTAACTCAATTTTAGTACATCACATTTCAACTCTGGAGATTATAAAAGGCTTGTGAAAATATTTAAACTCACTTAAAACACTTAACATTCAAGAAACGTTATTAAAATTAGAACAAGCTGCAAAATGTTTTATATGCAGTGTGTACAATGCAGAATGTGCAAACTGAAAGAAATAATTCAACAATTAAGAAATCAGCAAAATATGCTAGGTAAAGTGAGAAAAACAGGTTTAAGACATTTTTAGTCATGATAGCACATTTCTATGTAATGTTTTAAGGTTGACAAAATACTTATCCTGTGACAGGTTATAGGTAGTACAGGAGTGTCCCCATTTTACAGACCACATTTCTTGGAGCTAAATGGGACCTCAAAGGCTGTTTCGTTTGACCCATATCTGAATTGGAATAAGTGCAACAAGGTCCCTTAGATGTAGTCTGAGCCTCTCTGAGTGAACTTTGAATGATGACAGACCTCTGGGAGCCATCCTTCTTTTGCACAGCTTTAATTCTTAGGGTCATAGATCTTGAGCTGGAAGGGAACCTAGAGGCCATTGAGTCCAACTCAATTTGCAGTTGAGGAAACAGGCACAGAAAAGTCAAGTGATTTGCCCTGCGTCAGGCAGATAGTGTCTGAAGCAGAATTTGAATCCAGAGCTTTCTGGACTTCAAATCCATTGTTCTATTCATGACAAAATTGGAAGGGGAGGAATAGATTCAGAAGAGTTCAGTTCAATTCAATATTTGTTAAGTGCCTCCATGTCCTATGCTTTGGTAGGCAATGGAAATACAAATGAAAAAATTTAACTTTTTAAAAAAATTTTTATTCACTTTGAACTTAAATACAAAAGGACCAAAAATATTTCCATGTACACAGAACAGCACAAAAAGAATTCAGTATGAAACCATGAATCTCCATTTCACAGTTAATTTTGTAATAAATACTACACGTCATTTTCAAAGCTACCCTGCTTTTCAGTGCTTCCTCTGAGTTTACTTTTTTCTCTGCTGTGTACTTTTTCTCCCTCCTTCCCTCTCCATCCTGAACTAGAGAAGGCCACCATTAAAATGTATGTGAGTATATGTAAAACCATTCTATGTGTATATGTGTGTGTGTGTGCGTGCGCATCTTTCCTTCATAGGTTCTTTGTAGCTGATTTGAGTGTAATATTCAGGGGCAGCTAGGTGGCACAGTGGATAAAGCACCAGCCCTGAAGTCAGGAGGACCTGAGTTCAAATCCAGCCTCAGACCAAACACTTGACATTTACTAGCTGTGTGACTCTGGGCAAGTCACTTAACCCCAATTGCCTTAAAAAAAAAGTGTAATATTCAAAATGACTTAGTCATTCACAGTTATTCTTAGAACAATATTACTGTTAGTGTAGACAATGCTCTCTTGGTCCTGATCATTTCACTTTTCATTATTTCTTGTAAGTCTTTTATTGTTTTTCTAAAATCAACCAGCTCATCCTATCTTATAGCACAATGATATTCCAAAAACTATTTTTTTTTTTGCTAAGGCAGTTGGGGTTAAATGACTTGCCCAGGGTCACACAGCTACTAAGTGTCAAGTCTCTGAGGTCAGATTTGAACTTGGGTCCTCCTGACTCCAAGGCTGGAGCTCTATCCACTGTGCCACCTAGCTGCCCTCAGAAATTATTCTTTCACTCATGAAAATGATGTTCCATGGGGACCCAATATAGGTTTGTAGGGAGAATTTGGAAAGAAGAGGTGATATGCCACTCCTTTTCATATTACTTCTGACATTAGCAGCAAATCTCTCTAAATAAGTGATTTGTGTATAGTAAATAACTGCCTGTAGTAGGAAAGGAAAAAGAGCCTACATATCTTTGTGAGCTTTGTTGAAGAATAATCTTTACAATTGACCAGGCCCTCAGGAGCCCAGAAGACACGATATGCTGTAAGTTTTCAAGTTTGCGTCAGACCACTTGAGGGGCAGCAGCATCAAAGAGAGCTTGTACTTAGCTTTTTAAGATAAGAATGCTCTGTTTCTGGCATGTCAATAGCGGATCACCAGCCACCCCCACTTCCTGAGATTCTGGGTAGTGACATGGAAACAAAGGTTAATCTGTTATCTCATGGCTAAGTCTGTACTCTTTGATCTTTATCATTTGGTTGAAAGCAAAAAGGGGCAAGAAAATTGACTTAGCCTGGTGTCTGATTGCAGATTTATTATGCTTATTTTCAGAGATCACAGCTTGTTCTTATGGCCTTGGCTTAACTGTGCAAAACTTCCCCACAACCCAAGGTTTTAGTTTCTGCACAGGTGGTCATCAATTCATAAAGAGACACCGTGGCAAAACATATAAGAAGTCTGCAATTTTGTTCATGGCTTGTATTTACAATTTAACTCAGTTCTCCTGGGCCAGTTGGTTAATTGTAAAGCGTGCTCTAAGTGGAGTAGACAGGCTAATATTTAGTGTTTTATTTAATGCTTCATATATTGAGGGTCATTTTATGAGATGGGCCAGTGGGCAATTACTGGCGTTCTGATACAACAAAAAAACAAAATACATGGTAACTTCAGTGAGGGATGATACCAGCAGCTGAGGGGGTCAGGAAAAGTCTTTGTGTAGGCACTTGAGCTAAGTGTTGAAGGAAACTAGAAACTATAAAAAGAGGAGATGAGAGATGATGTTCCAGCCTGTGGAAAGTCAGAGGCAGGAGATGGAGGCTTACTTCAGTTAGAGTTTAGTTTAGTTGCCTGGAACACAGTATATGAAAGGGATGAATGTGTAATAAGCCTGAAAGGGGAATCTAGAGCAAGGTTTCAAAGGACTATAAATGCCAAACAGGAAGTTTTTATTTTATTATTGAAGCAACAATGAGCCACTGAAGTTTCCTGAGAGTGATGTGATCAGATCTGTGCTTTTGGTATATCATTTTGGCAGCTGTGTGGAGAAGGTGTTTAAGAGGACAAGTAAAAAAGTTAGCTTTGACAAGGAGAAACTTCACCCCTCTTCATCAGAGACAGTGAGAGCTAGAGAAGATTGTAAAGAAGACGAGAAAAGTGTTGGAATAGTTCCTGTGGACTATATGACAGAGTCAGTCAGGAAACTTAAAAGGATTGTCATGCAGAGTGAGGGCCCAAGTGAAGTAAAGTAACGTGAATTTCCAATAAACCTAGTAAGTATGGTTTCTTTATTCTCCCCAGGAATGGCCAGTAACATGTGAGTAGGAGTGGGAAAAGTAGATGGTGGAGGTAACCCAGGATTGGAGTTTGGCAAGTGATTCAAAGGTGTATGATTGAATTGAATAAATACAGGACCAACATGGAGTCCAGAACAGGGATGATAGACTGGTGAACATAGAGGAGTAGAAGGACTCAAGTCTGATCATGTGAAAATGAAAATAGGTTTAGGAGCAGTGAGGCAGAGCCTGAATGATGGGAGCAAATGGTCATAAAAGGGGATTTCAGAGTTGTAGATCATAGAGGTCAAACACTTATGGGTGATGGACATGACAGACAATAACTGTTCCGGTATATAGCTCAGGTGGTATGGTGATGGAGTTCATAGCAGTTTAAGAGACAAATGAACTGGGAGGCCAGAGTATTCTGGAGGATATCACCACGTATAATATATTGAAATCCCTGAATATAAGAGTAGGGTTTGGGGTGGAGAGTAAGGTTGTAAATCTGCCACAGGTGTTCTACTCCAACATAGGGAATGCCTGTGGCATCAGAGGTGAGATATCAAACATACCAGATTGAACTCATTATTGCACATGAAAACTCAGGCCTCATTGGCTCCACTATTGCTCCAGGAAGTGAGCTGCCTGAGGCAGTTCCAGAATAAGAGGAGGAACGTGAGGGAGTCTGGCTTCCTTACTGTCCTAGTAGAGGATGGGGATGAGACCTCACTCATCTTATACATCAGTTAGGAGTGATGAGAGCCCTACAGGGGGGACACCAAGGCAACCCTGTCCCATCATGCCATGGCCTCTCTGATTATACCCTACCCCTCTGTGTTGCTACCACCAGAGTGTCCCCCTTAAGTCATTTTCCATTGCATGATGTTAAAACATGTCTGTGACAAAAGTCTATTGTTCCAAATTAATGGCTGAGCTAATTTCTTCCATGAAGTGCTGCTTAGGTCCCAGCATTCTACTAGAACAGGTTTATAGCACTGTGATTTAGAGTTTACTCTAAACTCTCTGAAAGGAATGTGTTCACATAGTAGTTCAAACTGATGTAGTCCTTTATTGTTCGAAGTGGCTTGTGAAGTAGGTAATATAAGTATGTTTACTCTACAAAGGAGACTAAGTCTCAGAGGTTTGTTACTAACCCAGAGTCACTCTGTATTTGGTGAAGCCTGGATTAAAACCCAGATCTCCAGCTCCCAATCCAGAATTCTCTTCATTACAACAAACTATCTAGAGACTTCTTTGCACATGATTATGTGAAGTGCTATATAAATTTGGAGAAACCAACCCAGAGCCCCAGCCCATGAAGAATGGTGAAATAAAGAACAAAGATGAATATTTCTAAACAAAGTTGTACTAACATTCTGGGAAAAGATGTACCAGCAAACTTACAAGAGTTCTTGTTAATGATGGCACAGAGTGTAGAATCTCCTCCCTGGTATTCATTCCATAAGGAGAAGGAAGAGAACTGTCTTCATTTCCATTTAGTCCTAGAAGCCTTCATGGAGTCTCCGAAGATCAGTCTAGAATAGGAACATTGAATGAAAAGAATGGTAGTGGGACAGATCAAGGAGGAAGGAAGATGACACGGTCTGGGACTTTGCTGAAGAACCCTGAGGCTCCATAGGAGAAGGTTGATTTCAGGTTTAGAACCAAAGGACAATCAGCACTTACTTCCTCCCCTTTGTAGATTTGGGATTGGAAGTGTGAAAGGTTAATGACTGGTGACCAAAGAGAGAAGGAGCTTCTTCAGGGCAAGGATTGTCTTGTTTGTCTTTGTTATTTCACATGATAGGCACTTCAGTGTTTGTTAAGTCTGAATTTCTTATTGTCAGTATTAGTTCACAGAGCTGATTAAGGGCATGTGAGAATGGCCAGATGTCTCAACTCTGCCTATTCCCCTCTCAGGATGTCCTGCTGTGTCCTTACTCATCATAAGTATATCACACCTGAGAAAGGTGCAGAAATGTCCAACCATGATTCCAAAAGACAGATGATAAAGCATGCTACCAAGTTCCTGCTGGATAATGAGCTCAGACTGCAGAATGTGGCTTGTGGGGATGGATGGATGTATTTTCCATGGCTGATGTGGGAATTTGTTTTTCTTGACTATGCATATTTGTTTCAAGGAGTTGGTTTTCCCCCAACAGGGGTAGGTAGAAGGGAGTGAAAATAGTTGAAAAATTAAATTTTAGAAAGGAAAAAAAGGGAAAAGGTACATAACTGGAATCAGCAACCTATGGTAGGTGATTTTATCTTGACACTCACTGGCCAGGCTAGCTAAATAGGAAAATTTACCTTTGGTGCTCTTCCGCCTCCACTGTGGGTGCCTTTTTTTTTTCTCTTCTGGGAGAGCCTCCACCACCTCCCTCCTCTATTTTCCAGAAAGCCATGATGTAAAGGAATGAGGAGCCGTGACAGGACTGATAGGAATAGGGCAGTGTGACAGAAGTAGTAATCAGCATTCAGGATCAATTATCTAAATATGGCACACACAAGAAGCTGAAATGTGAAAAAGAGAAGCATTTCGTGGAATGAGATCACCAGCATAGAAATGGGGACTAACTATAATTATTCAAGTCCCAGAAAGAGATGAGTATGGAGACAGGCGATGCAGTAAGGGGAAAAGGTTATAGTCTGACAAAGATGATTTTAATTAGATTCCTCTAATCAGCATTAATTAGTTCTGTATGATTTCATAGGAGTAATGATTGTTAGCAATTATTGGTGATATACTAATCTGGTAATACACATTTAGTCATCTAGTTAACTAACATGAGTATAGGAATTCCATGTATTAATACATATCTTACTATCTTAGATATAGGAATATAGTAGATAAGGTTAGGTAGATTCTTTCTTATATTAGGTCCCAAACTTTAAACTACTAGTTATAAAGTTCACTTGCCTAACCCCAGGAATGCTGCTGACCAGACCCAGAGTGGGTGGTAAGTCTTGACATGATATGGAAAGTCCCCTGATTTATTTTTGTACCTCCTGATCACTATCTCTTGCCTATGACAAGCGTCAAGCCCATCACGAAGCACATCTTATGACCACTTATCCAAGATGACTGATACCTTGCCCACTAATGCTGATGCATCATTTCTGGACCTCCAGGAAGGGTCAAGATCAAGGTCTTCCATCCAGTGGAACTCTGCATTTTATTTTGCCTCTTCTAAGTGTCTGGAAATCAAGGTCTATAAAAGTTAGGCCCTGGGGAAAGGGGCCATCTTGGATCATGAGGGAGATCTGAGGTCTCATTCATTGAAGGGGTCTGGTCCCTTTAATAAATGGTTAATGGTTCAAAGCTCTGCCCTGACTGGTTTTTCTTGTAGAGTGGATAATTTTGGACCCCACATGTCTGAGAAATGAAGAAGTGGAAGGTTCATCTCACTTGAAGAGAGGGAAAGAGAACATATGATTTGTTTAAATTTAAACCACACAGGAAATCTGCACAATGTCAGGGATACAGCCCAGGAACTCAAAAATCCAAATCAGAATATCAGTACTGAAGCCATAGCTAGAAATTTTTGTCCCAGGGACAGCACAAATTACACTCAGGGAAAGCAACACTAAACATGCCCTTAAATGAACTCTTCAGGGAGGCCTTGGGAGAACAGGATTGTGTTTCTGGCAGTAATGACAATCTAAGATGAGTGAAAACCTTCCCCTTCCATCACTTCTCAACACATATTCCAGTTGGGATGAGACCTGAAACCTCAGGAGGTTCCATCCTGCTTGGATAGATTTATGTGAATGCATAATCACACACAATCAGCGTCGGTGAGGAATGGTGTCTTCTCATCTGGGTTGGCAATACTGCTACAAACAGCTGCTACCAGTACCTTTCTGCTTTGGCAGAGAGCCCCGAGCTTATCAAAGAGAGATACAGGTGCCCAGGGGCATGCAAATGTTAGTACTCTGGGGAGAGAAGGAGGAGAGTTTGATAGTTGGGGGAGTGTGTGAGAGTGTCAGCTCCTCCCTTCTAAATCTGCAGTGCTCAGTTCCCTCAGGCCAGCATCACGGGACCTAGCAAAGACACCATACCCCAAGAACCCGTGACCTCCACAATCTTCACACACCATGTTGCTGACAGCACACAAGCATGTGACAGTTGGAGAGGAGGGAGAAGTGCAAAATTCAGAGCTAGACCTCACCTGGGAAATGGGCTGTTTCTACTGCTTAGAAGATTACGAGTGCTTTCATTGCCACGAGGCACCCAGCTGCATGCCCTTGTTAGAGCTCTGATCAAGAGGTTGGTTCTGAAAGCTCCCCTCACCTCCACACATAGGAAAATGCTGCCCCCTCCATGGAGCCCCAAATGGTTCAGTAGCCGACAAGCTAAATAACCTAGAGCAAGTTTGTGAAGCTCAGTTCTCCAACTGCCGAATGAAAAAAAAAAGCTACATCTATATTCACACTTGTACGTGTAACCTTTGCAATTCTCGTAATTCCAAACTGCAGCATAGGTAGTGGTTTTCACTCTAGCAAATAAAATATGCCTTGATAATCTGATACTTGAGATTAATGAATCTTTGCATTTGTTTCTGTTGTAACTAAGGTAAATGCAAAAATCAAATTAAGGTGGGTTAATTTTTCCCCCCTAAGCAAGAGCAACTGCTTTGTGAACATACATAGCATTATTTCAGCACAGATGTCAGTAACTCAAACCCTGTAAATCTGCCCAAGCTGCTCTGTTCTTGAATCATTAAGAGCAGCTGAGTGGGTGGAGAGAGAACATGAAATTGCTGTGTGCGCTCATGTTTTGTTTATGGAGTAATCATTTCTAGACGTGTTTTCTTTTTTTGTGATGATTTTTTTTCTATGTTTACTTTTTACCACCATTTTTTAAAAAGGCACATATTACCTCAGGACTCTTTTGAACACATTTAAAAGCTAAATAACCCCAAACCAAATTATCTGTTTAGTCAAAATAAATTATTTAGCTTCGTGACTAAAGCAGGAAGCAACTGTATTTAAGGATTGTGTATTGTTGAGGGGGGAAAAAAGCCTTCTAAAAACTTCCAGAATCCATAAACAACTTTCTCTTTGCCTTCAGCACCTATTGAGCTCTGGACAAGACATGAAAAGTGTTTTTCCAGTATGAATTCTCAGTGGCTCTGACACCACATTAAAATAATTCTAATACAGGATTTCTTTCTCACCCAAGGGTCTGTGAATTATTTTCCAATATTTTGATAACTGTATTTCAATATAATTGGTTTCTTTTGTGATCCTATGTATTTTGTTTTAGGCATTTAAAAACATTTCTGAGAAGGGTTTTCTCCTGACTACCATAGGGATCTATGACACCAAAAAGGTTAGGAACCCCTGATCTGGGGGAGAAGCCACTTAACCTCTGCAGCCCCCACGGGTTCTCAGGTTTCCAGGCAGTGTCAGACCCCTAACTAACCTGCCAGCTTTTCCCACTGGCCCCGATGGTCAGTCTTGCTGCTGATTTTAGGAACGAGGAGTGCTTTTCCTTTAGGGATCTGCTGGTCCACTGGGTGGGTCAGCCCTGAGGATCCTCTTTCTCATTTCATTTAGCCAAGATGCTATCCTCTGGCACGTGCCCTCAGCAACATTTGCTGTGGTACATCCCAGTGATGCCTTGCATTTCCTGGCACCCAGCTCACTGCTGGAGGCAGAGAATGGAATGGAGGGATCAGGTGTTTAAAAAGACAGAGTGATTGCATCAAATCTCTCAGATTTTAAAACTCACCCTGCTTGTTGTTTATTTTAATTGCTCTTTCGAACAGATCTAATAACACATGCAATGATAATTCCCATACTGTTTACTCTCATTAGAGAAAAATTATTTCTGAAACAATGGAGAATTATTCCTTTTTAGAAGATTAACGAGATTGGATTTATGTAAGAGTTTCATTCAGATGAGAGTTTTATAGCCTTTTCAGCCATACAAACAAATGCTAATGCTTCCCCCTTTGCGATTATCTTCCATCTACTCTGCACATAATTTGTATGTACTTATTTATTTACATATTATCTCTCCCATCAGACTGTCCACTTCTTCAGGACTAAGACTATTCTTGCCTCTCTTTGTATCTCCTGTGCTTAGCATAGTGTCAGGAAAATACTAAGTGCCTAATAAATGTTTGTTGACTGACTGATGGGACTCATAACTCCCATCGATGGAAGTAGGATAGGATTTGGATAGGTCAGGCAGTACTAGCAACGGAAGGCTAAGAACCCTAAGGCCTCCAGTCTAGGGAGGGGGCTTGCCTGTTTGTCTGAAAGTGATTACAGGACTCACAATCCTCCTGTGCTGTGTGAACCTTGTGAAAAGTGAAGGCTAGCAATGTATTCTGATCCCAGTAACAGCAACATAAGTCACACAACCAGCTAAATTTCCTTCCGGGCCTGGGACTTCCTGCAGAGGGAAAGCCTGCTGCTTAGCCAAGTAAGCTGAGAGGCTGATGGGTTAGAGGAGTGTGGCTGCTAGCTTTGCAATGAAGAAGCGATTCTGTTCATAAGGACTAACAATTGATTTCAGGTGACTTGTAAAAGTGTCATTTATTCTACAAACTCCAGGGGGTGAGGCCAAGCTAAATGAGGCAGAAGGAAGGATGTTGTACATAGTATATCTTTAGATCAACAAGAAAGACTAAAGACCTGCTGGGCCTATTTTTATACTGAGTGCAAATATTGTTGTCATTGAATGACTTTCCATGAACTTCCACATGTGCAGCCAGTTGTAATTTAACTAGCCAGCATTCTTTTTGACATGATGTCACTGGGAAGAGTAAATGTTTTGTTGGGTGTCAGAAGCTGTGATTCCTTAGTAACTGCCTGCACTCCTGGATGTTAGACCTGGTGCAGATAACACCAATACCTTGTCATGTTAGGATGAAGGAGGCTTCAGCAAAAGAGGTCAATTCAGTCTGTGGGTCTGCTCCTTGATACTCACCGAACCCCTCAAGGCAGATAGCACAGTACTGAGGAAAAGCTGAAGCTATGGGCCCAAATGGAAATGTGGGTGGCTAAAAGCTTGTATACCATCCTTTGAAACTGAGAGGCTTTGTCTTCAGCATAGACCAGGAATAAGGACCCCTTTTTTCTATTAAGGTCTACATAAACTTAAAAAGCATATTAAATCAATGTTTTAAAAAATATAAAATAACTCCTCTGCTTTTAAAATTAAGAACAAGGTACTTAAAATAATTAAATCCTACAAATAAACATATTCTTTCAAGCTGCTGAAAGGGATATGGCAATGATTAATATATGGTCCCTGCCCTGAAGATCATTACGATCTAGTAAAAGAAATAAGACAAGTACATGATTTCATGTAGTATGCGAATGAGTAAGATGCATACCCCAAAAAGTGCCATGAGAGTCCGCAAAAGGAAGATAATACTTATGGTTGTCAGATCAGGGAAGCATACATGAAAAAGGTGACATTTGAGCAGGGCCTTAAAGGTAGAGTAGACTGGAAGAGATGAGTGTGTCTTGGGGTGGGGGAGAGAAAGCCCACAATTCCGGGCATGGGGGCTGGGGGGAAGAGGGACCCTCAGGAGCAAAACTGCAGAAATAGGAGAACACTGAGCAAGTTTAGGAAACTCAGAGTTGTGATTTAGGAAATGGCACCTCAGTGGGGAATGTTTATAAGTCATCAACAAGCATTTAGTGCCTACTATGTGGCAGGAATGTTATGAGGTAAGCCTGGGGAGGTAATTTGGATATAATTAAGGAAGACAGAGGGGTAGGAGAAAGAAGGCCCTGCGCTTGGCAGGGAAGAAGGGAGGAACAAAAGAGAAGCAAGAAGATCCAGTCCTCTTCCTGAGAGGCCAAAAAACTCTCTAATTTCTTTACTAACACTGCTGTTTGTTACAGGAGAAAAATCCAAACCTCTATATTTATTTTTAAAAATTTCCAGAATTTACTAAGTATTTTAATTTCTAACTACATGTTGGACCTATAAAGACTCCTGACATCCTCTTTTTCTCATTTTTTAAGAAAAGAATCCTATTCCTTTTACATGTAGGAAATAAATAACTGTTCTATGCCTGATTCATTTTGCATACATACCCAGGAGACCCTAGACAATAAACCACAAATTAAAGAAGGGAGCAAACATTTAATAAACACCTTACAAATATTATCTTATTTGATCCTCATAACAATCCTGGCAAGTCAGTGCTATTATCTCCATTTTACAGTTGAGGAAACTGAGGCAAACAGAAGGTAAATGAATTACCCAGAGTCACACAGAGCCAGTAAGTGGATTTGAACTTGTTTTCCTTATTCCAAGCCCAGCGCTGTCCTCTGAGGCAGCTAGGTGGGGATGTCTAACAAGCCAAAGAGAGAGACAAGAGGGTTCTTCACGTTGTCCCAGGATTAAACCTGGTCCGGAGCACATGCTTGAAGCCAGAATAGGTGGGCACTGCAGTGAGAATGATAGGGTTCAATGTCCCATCCCCTTAGACCAAGGACTGGTTCTTAATCTGAGATAATCTTCTTGTTCATCCTTGAAGAAGACCAGGGATATCACTGCATGTGACTCGGATTTGAGTGAGGCAAAGTCATCTGTGTCCAGTGGCAAGGCAAAAGTCAAGATGACTGGCTATGGCCCAGGTTACAGTGGGTCATCTTGGCATTTCTAAATTAAGATCTTTCCCAGATCTATTTGTCTGAGGCCACACCCATTCAATGACTTAAGGGCTAGGTAGGAACTCTGACAAAGGGTGGCCTAATTGATTATCCCAAAGATATCCATCTGGCAGGGGAAGCCCTCAGAGTTTTGGGCCAGAACAGAAAACAGTTGCTATTTATATTCATTCTAAGCTGTGGAAACCTAAATAATGAGCCGCAGAGGCTTGGACTGGGTCTATCATTGGCCGTTCAATGAAAGCCAGAATAATTTGGGTAATCTTAATTTGAGATAAGCAATAAGGCTATGACTGGAGGTCTGGGCTCTGGCCCAGGGAAGTAGGTAATCTCTGCTCCAGATGAAATGCCAGCCCCCAAAAGCTAGGTGCTATGATGGGTAGACTGCTGGACTTGGACCCTGGAGGCCTGGGTTCAAATCCTTCCTCAGACACTAATTTGGCTGTGTGACACTGGGCAGGTCACTTAACCATTGTCTCAGTTTCCTCATCTGTAAATGGGGATAATAATTGTAGCTACCTCCCGGAGTTGTTGTGAGGATCAAATGAGATAATATATGTAGAGCAGTTTGCAAAGCTTAAAGCTATATAAATGCTAGCTATTATTATTAAAAAGTACAGTGGCTGCCCAGAATACCTGGGTTATCCTCTGAAGTGTGTTAGGCTGCAGAAGTGCTTTCTTCCCCACAGAGGAGAGAGCTAGCCAGAAGAGATGAGGGAGAAATCTCTGCAGAGGGGCTCTAGCAGCAGCCAAGTTGAATGCAGGTACATTAAGTGGTGCCATGTTGGCTGCTGGTGGGACTCGTCTTCTGGGAGAGGGCATGCTGTGGGGGACAAAGGGAATTCTAAGATCTTCAATATAAAAATGAACAACCTAGTTAGGGAAAGTCTAAGGACTTGGGCCAAACAACACGCTTTTAAAAAGCCGTAACCAGCAGCAACCCAGGAGGAAAAAACCTCAGACATCAGGATCCACCCTTTGCTTTTGGAAAGCATCAAACAGTCGTATCACAACAAACTTGCCACAACATAGTGGGTACTGTGGAGTCAGGTGATGTGTCCAAACTCATTTCAAGGAAAACAGGCCCTAGCAATGGCATGAGCTAAAGACAAATGAATGCTGTGTTGAGAGCAGACCTGAACAAGCAATTTATTTGGGGCCACCTAATTGACATAGCCTTACTAATGAAATAGGGCAAACATTGTTTGGGGACATTTGCTGTGAAATGGACCAGGCACCTAGAAAATCAACCTTGCACAGGCAAAAAACACAAACATAAGCAGAAAACCAGTTGCTAAAAAGTTCAAATGAAAGAAATACAGTTCTGAAAGTGTGACAGCCTTAAAGCCTATGTAATTAATCATTTCATATCTAAGGAACTGGGAATTTTTTCCCCTCCTAATTAATTAGCCAGTAAGCTCATCTTTCAAATACATTTTTCATGTCAAGCAGGCAGTAGCTTCTAAGAAGGGATGTGGGGGGCTGGTTTGCCAGGGAGGAAGAAAGCAAAGCAAATAGCTCCCAGATTGGCAAAGTCATGCTGGAAAATGGGGCCATTTCTTGCCCAAGCTTGCCCAAGTCGCTGAAAATGAACCAGGAAGAACAAAGCCATCTGTAACTGGCAAAAAATTGCCCCTGAAATAGAGTTCAAAGTCAAGGAGCCCAGAGAGACCAGCTGCCTAATCCTCACTTGATACCCAGAACCAAATACCAAAAAGCAAAAGGAACACAGAGCCAATTCCTATCCAGCCCAAAAGACCAAGGAACAGTATCAAGCTGGATGTTCTGCAGAACCTAAAACTAACTAAGCAGCCCAGAGGGAGGGATTGACAAGTCATTATTGAAAAATAAAATAAAATGAAAAAACAAGATGTTATAGTATTTTATGCATTGAAATTAATAAAGTTAAGTATATATAGTGACAAAATGAGCTTAATTTTGTGATGTTCAATGAGGTTTCAAATAAACGACAATTTTTAAAAGAATAAATGCATGAATTAAATGTGTCATTATTTAGCACGCTATGCAGACTGCAGAAAGAAATATTTTCCTTTTAGTTGAAAAATCTGCATTTCATTATCAAAGTGACGTAAAACATTCTTGGCTCCTTTCCTAATCTACAGCAGCAGCCACAAGTCAGAAGTGCCAGCATGGGCCGAGCAGGGAGCAGAGTTAATGTTGGAAGCACCTGGTTTTCTAGGCTTAGGTGAGTGAAAGCAGGAGAGCCGGGCAGCCTCCATTTCAGGGGATGGTTACCCTAGACTGAACATTAGCACAGATGACTCCTGGTTCACAATCAGGCCTTGAAGGGCTGGGAAGGAGGGGAGAAAAGTCCAGTAAGAAAAAAGGGGTGCTTTTATGATTGAGAGTTTTCTAACTGCAGGAATTGTAAATAAAGGGCTAAATGGCTGAGGGGCCAGAAGATCAGAAAAGCAAAGGATGGCCCAAAGTTGGGTATTTTTTCAAATTATCGTGTTTGTTAGGGGAGAAAGTACAATGTACTATTCCATGGACATGTTGGGCCCAATCCTCCAAACTGTAACTCTGACAATTGAGCCCAAGGAAACGTAGAAAAGAAAACCTTTCAATGATTTATTCAAGAAGTTTGCAGTGGGGATTTGTGTCCACCATACTACATTCCCAGCACTCTCCCAGAAGGTCAGATAGCAGCCATGCGCCATTACCATATTCCCTCTTTTACTGGGCACTCTTCTTCTCCCTAATATTTCTCTCACTGTCCTTTCCTTTCTATTCCCACTGCCACTAATCTAGTCAAGGTCTTCATCTTTTTAGACAAGGTAGTCATAACCATTTTTGTGTCATGGATCCATTTGGCAATCTGGTGAAGCTTATAGACTCTTCGGGTCCTCCTGACTCCTGCAAGCTATATGGTACAAGTAGATAGAACACTGGTCTAGGAATCAGGAAGACTCACCTTCCGAAATTCAAATCTGGCCTCGGACACTTATCAGTTGTGTGACTCTGGGCAAGTCACTTAGCCCTGTTTGCCTCAGTTTCTTCATCTGTAAAATGAACTAGAGAAGAAAACCACTCCAGTATCTTTGCCAAGAAAATCCCAACTGGAGTCAGAGGTAACCAAACAACAACAATGAACAACATGGATTCCTCCTCAGAATAATGGTTTTAAGGACGTAAAAACATTAAAGTTACAAAGGAAACCAATTGTATTGAAATTAAGATAAAACTTTTTTTCTAATCCAAGTTCATGGACCCTCTTAAAACTCTTGCTCTAGGCCAAGATTTTTCTTGTCCTGGCTCACTGATCTGTTTCCCTTATAATCCAATTATTCATACTGTAGGTAGAATAATTTTTCTGAAATGCTGTTGTCACAGTATTATTCCACTGCTCAAAAACCCATAAAATGCCACCCCCACTCCCTGTACCCACTGCCCAGCCCAGGATATCTTAAATCAGGCTAGCTTTCCAGGCCTTCCATAATCTGGTCAACCCTATCAATCCAAAATGAAAGAAAGAAAGAAAGCAGGAAGAAAGGAAAGAAAGAAAAAGAAAGAAATGTAAAACTGATCTTGTAAGGGCAGCAAGGTGGCACAGTGGATAGAGAGCTGGGACTAGAGTCAGAAAGATGAATCTTCCTGAGTTCAAATCTGGCCTCAGACACTTACTAGCTGTGTGACCCTGGGTAAGTCACTTAATCCTGTTTGCCTCAGTTTCCTCATCTGTAAAATGAGCTAGAGAAGGAAATGGCAAATCATTCCAGTACCTTTGCCAAGAAAACCCCAAATGGGGTCATGAAGAGTCACACCTGAAAATGACTAAACAATAACAACTGGAAGGTAGGAAGGATTTGGTTTCCCCTATCCCCTACCCCCCACAAGCTCAGTTAATGTAGTTACAGGATATAATCACAGACAATAAGGTCTTAATGTAGTGACAAAGTGATAGCACCCAATGATCCCTTTACAAAATTTGAATATCTTTCTCTAATGGAATCAAAGGAAGTCTGGCTATTGGACAAAAAAGAGTTGGCCACAACTCTGGGAGTTTTAAATAATTAAGCCTCTGAGACAATTCAACTGTAAACCAGTTCAAGAATTTGAGCTTGGAACAGCTGTTAGAGTATGATTGCTGTACCTATAATAAAGGGCAGAAATGAGAGGAAGGGAGTTTCTCTTCTCTCCCCACTGCCCATCAGCCATGGCAACTAAAATTGAAGCCACTCATCTGAAAGGATAGACCCCATTCAGCAGCTGGGGAGTCATTTCAAGAGGGTTTGAGGCACAGTAGAGAGAGCAGAGATGAACACTCTCCAGAAAGATGCAGATACATTAAGGAAGTCACTTGAAGCCAGAGAGTTTCAAGGAGTATGACCTCTGTTAGCAAAGAAGAAAGCTCTCTATGGACTGAGGGAGAGACAGCTCTGATAACTGAGAACTGAGCTTCAGAGAGGAGCAAACTCAGAGACTCCAGCTGAGTGACTCACCCAACAGATAAAGTTTACTCAAGAAGGTGCTTTGTGAGGACTCCAGGAGGATGGACAGGACATTGAGGCACTGATTATCCAGAAGTGAGAGTTGCCTTAGTTATGTGTGTTCTCTACATATGTATCCCACCATCGTGCTTGAAGTTTGTGCCCTCCCTCTCCACAGATCCTCTGTGGTTTTGTGGGAGAGCTCACTTAGTATTCTATTTTAGTAAATGTCTTTACAAAGAACCCATTGTTTTTACTGTCTGACTGTTAAGGAGAAGCACACTGATAGGGGCTTATGAATTGTAGTATAAAGAATGGATACTCTCCATGTTCTGGGAGCCAAGATGGCAAAGTAAGCAGTGAGTTGCTTTCACCCTCCCTTATTGACTTTGAAAAACCCAGAAATTACCACCCCAGGAAAAATCCTCAAACAGTAGTGCCAGTAGAAAGATGGGGTGCAGCAGTCTTTTATCTTGGGAGGCTAGGAGGATTAACGGAAAAGGTCCCTCTTGCTGTGCCTGAAGGGGAGGTGTCCCAGTAAGCCAGTGGCAAGCCCCACCTCAGCAAACTAGCAGGAGATCCTGAGCCCTAGTGTGGTGGAGCAGGCAAGCGTCAACACCAGGATCCCCACACGCCTTGGCTCAGCAAGGGAAACCAGCAGACGCCACCATGGAGTACCACCATGTACACCGGCAGACAGGTGTCCACTGAGAGCTGAACCTACCCATGCTCTAGCACAGCCCCCAGTGAGAAAGTGACATCCAGTGGCTAAACCACCCCCACCCCCAGCCCCCAGCCCCCACCCCACAAGCTTTAGTGTAACCCTGGGGAAATGCAGAAAAACCTCACCTGGCCTCGGCACACACCACCCACCACCACCAGCTCCAGCTTGGCACCAGGTAAGCTACCAGACCCCAACAGCTTCCAGCTGCCAGCACCTGAGGCCCCAGCACACAAAGCCAGTAAAGTAACCAGGCCCCTAGCCCCCAGCATAAGAAGCATGGGACAGTGCCCCCTGTGTAGAGATCAACTTTAAAATTTAGTCAGAAAAAGGGCAAACACCATGAGCAAAAAGCAACAAAGAATGGCTACTCCTAGGGTACCCCCAAGAACCTGAGGCAGCAGCTACCTTGTAGGGCATCCAATCAGCTAGAGTAAGTCCAAGTTGGGAGAATAACCTAGAGAGGTCACTGCAATAACTTTTGTTTTTATTTACTTTGATTTCTAAACATGTCCCCTTTCCCATCCCGAGAAAGCTGTGAAACAAAGAATTTTTTTCAAAAGGGTGGGGGGGGGGCGGGAAATGAGAAGCAGTTCATCAATCAGCCAACCGGTACCTCAGTTGCCTGACACTCCTAGTCCTCTAGCTATGAAACAGAGGGGGGGGGGGGCATGTACTCAAGTCTTTTGCATGTTTACCCACTACAAATGATGCTAGCCTTTAGATTTAAAAATAAACATTTTCCTCACCTAAGGAAATAAGAAAAAATATGAAGAATTCATTCAGAAAAGTATGTGAAGACTTATATGAACTAATGCCAAAGGACTCACAAAGCAGTATACACAATGATTACAACAATACAAATGGAAAGAACGAAAAAGAAGGAAAACCTTCTAATCCTCAAAATATAGACTTTTCTCATATTAAAAATTTATACCTATATGTGTTTTAGCATGAACAAATTTTGTACTTTGTCAAAGGCCTTTTCTGCTTCTATTGATGTGATCATGTGGTTTGGGGTCGTTTTTAAATACAACTAAGTGTGTTCATTGTTTTCCCAGTGTTCAAACAGTAAATTGGTAAGTATTTGTAAACAATAATAATAGCTAGCATTTTTTTGTGGTAGCTAAGAACTGGAAATTGAAGGGATACCCATCAATGGGGAATGGATGAACAAATTATGGTATATGATTTTAATGGAATATTATTGTGCTATAAGAAATGATGAGCAGGATTATATCAGAAAAACCTGGAAAGAGTTACATGAACTAATGCAAAGTGAAGTAAGCAGAACTAGGAGAACACTGTACACAGCAACAGCAACACTATGTGATGAATAACTGTGAATGACTTAGCTATTCTTGGCAATACAATGACCCAAGACAATCCCAAAGGACTCATGATGAAAAATGCTTTAACTTCTAGAGAAAGAACTGATGGCATCTGAATACATTTGGAAGCATACTATTTTTCATTTTCTTTCTCTCTTTATTTTTTTAAGTTTTCTTCCACAAAATGATTTAACATGGAAATATGTTTTACATGTTTACACATGTATAACCAATATCAGATTGCTTATTGTCTGTCTTTTTTTTTTTTGTAAGGCAATTTGGGTTAAGTGACTTGCCCAGAGTCACACAGCTAGTAAATGTTATCTGTCTGAGGCCAGATTTGAACTCGGGTCCTACTGACTCCAGGGCTGGTGCTGTATCCACTTTGGCACCTAGCTGCCCCAGCTTACTGTCTCAAGGAAGGGACAGGTGAGGGAGGGATCAAATTTGGAACTTAAAACTTAAAAAAAACAAAATGTTAAGAATTATTTGTATGTGTAATTGGAAAAAAATAAAATAGTATTTAAAAATAAAGCTAGCATTTACATAGCTTTAAAGTTTGCAAAGTGATTTATAAATATTATCTCATTTGATCCTCACAACAACTCTGGGAGGTAAATGCTATTATTACCTCCATTTTACAGATGAGGAAACTGAGGCAAATAGTGGTTAAGTGACCTGCTCAAGATCACTCAGCTAGAAAATGTCAGAAGCTGGATTTGAACTTAGGTCTTTCTGATTATGAGTCCAGCGCTCTATGTGCTGCACAGCCTGGCTGTATTGTACTAAGTACTGGACATATAAATATAATGACTGAAACAGTTTCTACTTTCAGGGAGCTTACATTCTGGAGGGAAGTAACAAGTTCATATATAGTCACATACAGAACAGATAGAAAGAGAATAACTACAATATAGTTAAAGTATAAGGTAGTAGTCAAGGCACTAAAAGTTGGAGGGAACAGGAAAAGTTTGACTGGAGAAGATGGTACTTGGGCTGCATCTCAAAGGAGGAGGGAATCAATGAGTGGAGGGGAGAAGGAAGGACATTTCCAGGCATGAGGGAAAGCCAGAAAAAAGGCACTGAGGCAGGCAATGGTATAGTGTGTGCAAGGAGCAGAAAGAAGGCCAACTGAGCTGGGCCAAAGAGGGTGGGAGGGGGCATGATGTACAGCGAGGCTGGAAAAATACACTGGGGTGAGGTTATGAAGGACTTTGTAAGCTAAACAGAAGGAGCTTGTGTTTTATCCTAGAAGCAATTGGAAGCCCCTGGAGTCGTCTGAGTAGAGGAATCAATCACATGGCCACACCTGCACTTACGAAAAATTATTTTAGTAGCTTTAAGAGAATGAACTGCAGTGATGAGAGACTTGAGGCAGGGAAATAATTAGGCAGCTGTTGCAGTACTCTAGGGGAGAGGTAAAGAAGGCCTGAGGAACTCAGGGAGTAGCTATGTGACTAGAGAGAAGAAGTCTGGGCAAGAGATGTTGTAAAGATAGAAATGGCAAAATTTGACAACTGTGAGCTGAGGGAGGTGGAGGAATGGAGGCCAACTTCAAGGATGTGAGCCTGGAAGACTGGAAGAATGGTGGTGCCTTTGACAGAAACAGGGAATTTGGGGAGAAGGGAGAAAGACAATGAGTTCTGTTTTAGACATGCTGAGTTTGAGATGTGTCCAGGACATCCAGTTTGAAATGTCCGAAAGGCAACTGGTGATGCTGGACTGAAGCTCATGGGGAAGACTGAGACTGGATATATAGATCCAGGAGTTATTGCTATAGAGATGATAATTATTATTTTTTTTTGAGGGCATTTGGGGCTAAATGACTTGCCCAGGGTCACAGAGCTAATGAGTGTCTGAGGCTACATTTGCACTTAGGTCCTCCTGACTCCAGGGCCAGTGCTCTATGTACTGTGCCGCCTAGCAGCCCCATAGAGATGATAAACCCACAGAAGCTGATGCAAGAGGGTGGGTGGGTGGCAAGGAAGCAGAGGCACAGAGAGACAGAGACAAAGAAAGAGACAGACAGAGAGACAGAGAAATAGGGGGAGCTAGTTGAGAAACATTTACAGTTTGGGAATATGTCTCATGAACCTGCAAAAGGCACCTGAGAAGGGGCAGTTGGATGAGTAGAAGGCCAAGCAGAAGAGAGCAGCGTCATGAAATCAAGAGAGAAGACAGTATCCAGTAGATGGTTGTCATCAACAATATCAGCTGCTGCAGAGAGATCAAGAAGGATGAGGACTGAAAAAAAGACCATCAGATTTGTCAGTTAAGAGATTACTGGTAGCTTTAAAGACAGTGGTTTCAGCTGAGTGAACAGGTGGATCAGAAGCAGACTGAAGAGGGCTGAGGAACAAGGAGAAAGACAGTGAAGACAGCAAGTATAGACAGGTTTTTTTTTTTTCTGGGAGGTTGGCTATAAAAGGGAGAAGAGATAGAGGCTGTTAGCTCGAGGGCAACACAAGCTAAGGAAGGTTTCTTAATGATGGTTTAGACTTGGGCATGATTAAAGGCAATAGGGAAAAAATCAGTAGACAGAGGTTGAAGGATGGGTAATTTGTTTTTTATGCGGTCTTGGGTGGATTGAATGCTTGTGTTTGTTATCATAATGACCTGGGTTCTAATCCCTCCTGGGGTACTTATTAGCTCTGTGGATTTAGGGAAGTCATTTAGCTTCTCCTACATGTCAGGTAAAAAGAGCTGGGTTCTCTAAAATTAAACAATCTTGGGCTTAGATGGACTCAGAGCTTGGGGCTACCAGAATAACTACTTGATAGATGACTTTTTAAAAAACTAAACAAGGAGTCAATAATAGTTAAGGCACTTATACAATGCTTCACACATACTTATTTCATCCTCACCAAAACAAAACATTATTATTCCCTTTTCATAGATGAGGAAACAGGCTCAAAAAAGTTGTGACCAGCCAGCCAAGGTCAAAGTGGTAGAGCCCAGATTCAAACCTAGATCTTTTGATTGTTTGTCAGTCTATGTTTCATCTATAGATGAAAAAACTTTTTGGTAGTCATACCTAAATATAGTAGGTGCTTAATAAATGCTTGTTGACTGACTTTATAAAGGAGAGTTCTTTTTTTGTTTGGTTTGGGGGGTAGGGGAAGAGGCAATCAGGGTTAGATAATTTGCCCAAGGTCACCTGGTTACTAAGTATCTGAGGCTGGATTTGAACTCAGGTCTAGGGGTGGTGCTCTATCCCCTAGGCCACCTAGCTGCCCCCTTAAAGGAGCATTCTAATGGGAATAAGGAAGGGTAAGGAGAGTACTGAGAAGTAACAATGATGTAAAAAAGAAAGAAAGAAAGAAAGAAAGAAAGAAAGAAAGAAAGAAAGAAAGAAAGAAAGAAAGAAACAAACAAACAAACAAACAAACAAACAAACAAACAAAGAGGACCTGCCCATACCATGATGGGCACAGGATCATGAATTTAGAACTGAAAGGGTCATTGAGTCCAGATCCTTCATTTTATAGATGAAAAAGTGGAGTTAAGTGACTTGCCCAGCCACTGAATCCAGTCTCCTCATTTTATAGGTGAAGAAACTGAGGCTTAGAAAAGTTAAGCAATTTGCCCAGGGTCATACAGCTAGTAAATTTCAGAAGATTCAAATCTATGTCTTCTTGAATCTATTGCTCATTCTCTCAAAGCCCACTGCATCTGGTGTTCCCAGGTGGTCTCCCAAACACATACTTACCAGGGACTACTCTGCATTGCTTCTGAGATCAGACTAGATCAGGTGAGTTCAGGATGGCATGGCCCCAGACTAGAAGGAAGGGAGAACCAAAGGAATGGTGGGAAGAGGGAGGAAAATATAATCAGAAGCCAGGAAACAAAAAAACAAGACTAGAACGAAATGTAAAGAAGTAGGAAAAATGAGAGGATTTGCAGGAGCTACTGAAATCTAGAGCCATTCCTTCCCAACATGATTAGGTGCTCTGAGTTGTAGACAAAGACTTTACAGTGGAGTTAAAACTTGTCGGATGGGCCTTGTAGATACATGGGCCATCCCTTCAATGGACTTCTGTGTAGCTAGGCTCCGTAAGAAGTGCTAGTTTTCCACTGAGGCTCTCAACTCCATTTTGATCATCTAAGTAACAAATTAGAACCATTTCCACATCTGGGTCTGGCTCCAATTACTGACATTGTTTTTCCTTGCCTCACCTTACTTTTCACCAGACACACACAGCTGAGGGTATAGTACCTTTTGGGGTCCTCAGAGTCCGTCACTAATAAGCAATTTTCTGAACTTCTAGAGGAAGAGAATCAAAGTAATAGTGGATTTTTCTATTCAAGTTTATATGATGTTGATAGACTAGCCTTTTATGTCTTGGTTTTCTTTGCTAGCCCTTTAACTGCTTATTTTGAGACAGCTGTACTTCTGTGTGTGTGCCTGTAGGCACCAGTGTCCATTCTTTATCTCTGCCTATCAGAAGAGGACCAAAACCCAGCAAATCTAACTCACTGTGTGTCTCTCACCCCTTTGTGGAATAAAGAAAGCAATTTAAATGAATCCCCCACCCATCCAGGCAAGAGTGAGAAGCACAGGTCTGTGCCTGGCATTGGGCACATCCTATTTCCCAGGTATTATATTAAAACAACTATACCTTACCATGGTCATACTCTGTTTGTGGAACCTTGTTCGTTCACACTTGGGTTGTTGTCCAATTAACCCAAGGACCTAAGTTTCCAAGATAAGAAAAGACAGAATGAAAAATGCTGGCAAAACATAGTAATTTTCTAGAAAAGAAAAGTGTTTTGGTTATTTAAGATTCAACCATATGTGTCCTAAAGTAGGTGATCCCTACTTATAGACTATAGCTATAAAGTTCTTTTTCTTTGAAAGGAAAAAAAGCAAAAAGCACTTTTAAAATGTGGGTTATTACTATTATTATTGTTGTTGTTGTTAGGAATTACACTAAAAGAAAACACTGCTTGTGGAATCCACCAAATAAGAGATGGTATGATCTATTTGATCTCTCAGGTCCCTACTAAAGTCCCTAAAACCAGGGGTGGAACCTGTGGCCTTGGGCCATATGTGGGTTTCTAGGTCTTTGGGTATAGCCTTTCGACTGAGTCTAAGTTTTACAGAACAAATCCTTTTATTAAGGGAATTTGGTCTCTGAAGTTTGGATTCAGTCAAAGGGCTATCCTTGAGGACCTAGAGGGCCACATGTGGCCTCGAGGCCGCAGGTTCCCCACCCCTGCTCTAAGACTATTAGTTGCAGAAATCTACTTGATAGAGGAAGTCTCTCTTTAGAAGCTTTCTACGCCAGCCATTACAATTGCAGGGAAGAAGAAGTTAAGTCCCACCAGGGCTTTAAAACAAATCTTTAAAATAAAGGGTAAAAGATTATCTGTGCTGAGATGAATAAGTATTTGACCTATTCTGAAATAGAACTAGTAATAGGTGGGCAAGGTGAAACTGAAGAAGGCTGGGAAGGATTGAGCAATCATTACCCAAGAAAAAAAATGGAACGAACACCTGGCTGCCAGCTGGTGAAGTGCTAGTGACCAAAAGAGTTTAGAAAAGCCTGTTATCTCATTGGTCTACCAACCTTAAGGAATATGGCGTCTCCATCGACAAATATTTAAAAACCTCAGAAATCTCTTCTAGACCCTCAGAAGTAGGGTCCTGAGCCTTGATGAGTTTTGAGTCACTTTCAGCATTTATTTCCAGAGCCTTGCCATATATGTTGGTCCCCATCACACCCTGAGCCAAACTGTATACCTTACCAAGATGGGGCAGCATTGCAAGAAAGTAAGCAGCTCAGGGTTGGGGCACTCGAACAAGCTTGAACAACATTTATGTTACAAATGGTTTGCATAATCAGAATTTGATTCCTCTTGTTGTGAATACCAAATGCATTCAGTTCAACTAGAAATAGATTAACCTTCAGAGAAAGGTTCATACCCTCTGACCCAGTCCTGGGCATGTATCCTAAAGAAGTCAAAGAAAAATAAAGAACAGTTTCATGTGTACTAAAATATTCATAGCAGCACTTCTTGTGGTGGCAAAAAACTAGAAACAAAGTAAGCGCTCATTGATTGGAGAGTGACTAAACAATTTGGGGTATGTGAATTTAATGGAGAAATTCTTAATATTTTTGGGGGGTCATAGACTTCTTTGTCAGTCTGGCAAAGCCTGTGATCCCCTTCTCAGAATGACGCTTTTAAATGCTTACAATAAAATGTATAATATTACAAAGAAAACCAATTATACTAAAACACAGTTATTAAAATATGAGTCGCAGGCTCCAGGTTAAGAACCCCCAAACTGTAGTGGAATGTTATTGTGCTATAAGGCACATTGCAGCTAGGTGGCTCAGTGCAGAGAGTGCTGGGCCTGGGGTCAGGGAGTTCAAATCCTTCCCTGAGTTTAAAACTGGCCTCAGACACTTACTGGCTGTGTCACCCTGGGAAAGTTACTTAACCACCATTTTCTTTAATCCACTGAGAAGGAAATGGTAAACCACTTCACTATCTTTGTCAAGAAAATCCCATCAATAGTATGATGAAGAGTCAGTCACAACTGAATGACTAAACAACATAAAATACATATACATCACAATAAAATGAAGACTTCAGAGAAGCATGGGAAGAGTATGAACTGATGCTCAGTGAAGTAAGCAGAACCAGGGCAGCAATACACACAATGACTCTAATAAAGTTACTAAAAACCCCAAAGGGCCACTTAACTCACTATGACCACAATGCCCAATACTGAATGCAGAGGTCAAATGACTACAGATGTCTATTTTGGCAGAGGTATACATACAGCCACCTTATTTTTCTTTGTTACAATGGAGAATCAATCGTGGGGAAAGGGAATATAGGAAAAGCATCTCGAAATAAAACTGCAAAACCATTAAGAAAGCTATGTTTAAAAAGAAAAAGGCAATGGATTACCACCTCTACTAATCCTTATTAAGCCTGGCATTATAGCAGCTGCAATGGGCAGTCTTCTCTGGTCATTCTGCAGGACAGCAGTAGTTGACAGAAGGCTCCAGCAAGATTACCACTTCCCTTATGGCAAAGACATGCCTGGCTTTGCCCCAACTCTTCTTTTCACTAAGTGCTTTACTTCCTCCATATACAAGCTGAGAACAGTAGGACACCACTGGCCTGTGACAACTTTCTCAGTTCCTGACATTATTTCCTAATTCCAGCTCTAAATCCTATGATAATAATTATCTTCTCAGCAACCCCAACTTGGCACCGATGCTCTTCTTTATGGAACATAATTGTAATATTGAATCTAATTGGGAGAGGGGGAAATTTGGTAATGTTTTGAGTTTCTCAGGGCTTTTACAAATTTGCCAAAGGATCTAAATAAATGCACACAACATTTTTGAAATTGGGGGGGGATGAAGCCCCTTCACTTCAAGTGCTAAGTGAGGGGGCTTCCCCCCCCAAGTCTCCAAATTCATAAAGCAATAATGTGTGTTTTCAAATCAGACAAACATGTTTATGTAACAGAGTAGCTCTTCATCCTAGGCACAGCTTCCAAAGAATAGAGTCATTTAGTTAATGGCCTGAAACTGAGCCCAAAGTACATCAGACTTGTATTTATTTCATGACATGCTCCCTGGGCGACATGACACAGCCTTCAGAAAAGAATTCTTGAGACCCACCGATTTCTTCCAACAGACTGGAGGCACTCAGCGGCAGTCTATGACATGCTTTCATAACCAGGAACAAGGCCAATTTGACCTGGGAACCAAGTAATTGTAAAGATCTTTTTGAACAGGTCAATAATAGCCCTTGTGCACTTCCTAAAGTTGAAAATAAAAAGGACTTGTGCCTCGGTACCCTCAGAGGCTGGTTTTCTCTTTCCACCCTCCCAAGCCCCTTCTTTGACACTGATGTTTCATTTCCCCAAAGACAGAAAGAAAGAACAAAAGGGAGCTTGTTCTTCTGGTGGACCTCAAGGAAATGCCTTACCTTTTGTAGCTACATTTTCTCGTCGAGATGTGTCCAGTTGGCTAGAGTAGGATGCTGATAAGGCTCCCTGCTTGAACTTCTCTCAGTTCCATGAACCTCTAACCCTGGTTTGTCATATATAACTCAGGCCGGGTTAAGGACCATATTGCCATAGATCTGTAATCTCATAGATATAGGTACTTCCTCTAACAAGAAAGATCACAACTATTCCACTCCTACCCATTCTGTGAGACTCCTCTCTATGTCTTCCCATAAATCAGCCTATGGGGAGTCTACCTGAGCAAAAATACAGCTCAGAGTGCCTTGCAATAGAATAGCACACTTTCATAAAATCATGATATCAAGAGCTAGAAGCCAAATGATGCCAAGACAATAAGCATTTATTAATCACCTTCTATGTGCCAGGCACTATGCTAAGCAATGAGGATACAAAGAAAGGCAAAAAACGATTCAGGCTCTCAAGGAGTTCACAGTCTAACGGGGGAGACAACATGGAAATAACTGTGTATAAACAAGACTTAAACAAGATTTATGCAGAATAAATTGGGAGTAGTCTCAGAGGAATGGCACTAAGATTAAGGAGGACTGGGAAAGGCTAAAGAGAATTTAGAGATCATCTCAGCATCAGAACAATGCTACTTCCTTCCTTCTTTCCTTTTCAGTGAATGTCAGAAGTCTAATATTATCCTTGAAAGTCAGGCTTAAAAATTTGACTCAACGGGTACAATAGATTCTCTAAAATCCTTAAGTAGTTAAACAGCAGGGGGTTTGTTTTGTTTTGTTTTGAATTTCAGGCCCTGAAAGGCAGCATGGGGTTTCTGCCTCTGGTTGTCAGGGACTAGGACTCTGGTCCTGACTCCATCATTGGTCTATTGGATCATCTCCTGAAAAGCCACATAACTTGCTAAGATTTCCTTCATTTTGCAAACTTAATTCTAAGGGGTAACATCCCAAGCCTCTGGCTTACTAATCATTAAGCCCCAGAGAGCCTCAAGAGAAAAACATCACTTAAATAAAAAGCATAATTAACAGATCTGCTGCTGAGTTTATGGAAGAAAATGTTGGAATTACAGTATCCTTGTATTTCAAACATAAATGCTCACTTTTTTCCAGAAATACAAGAGGCTGGTACTTCTTCAAAGCATTCCTTTTCTGTCTCCTGCCCACCCGCCTCCCCCCAGCTCCACATGGTGTTCGCCTTGCCAGTTTCTGGGGTATGGAAGTTAACAAGACTGTTGTTTCTCCAGCAAGCCCACACTCATGGATTGTCAGTTGGGCTGGCAATTCTGGTTCAAGACTCTGATATTTCTTGTAAATAATTCGGGAACTAACACCTCCCCAGTACTATACTCACTTCCCTCCCTCCTCCATAACATCTTTTCAATTTCTTCTTTACTGTTCCTTCTACTCTGCCTTCTGCTAGTAACTTGTTCCGGCTTTTTCTGCTCCTTGCATGCTCTTATAACAGAGCAGGTGAATGTAAAAAAGCTACCTATTGAAGGCAATAACTGGCTCTCTTGGTGGCAGAGAATACAATTTAGTGGGAAGCATACCTGATTGGCAGTAAAGATCTGTGTTCCAGTCCTGACTACAACCAGCTAAGGGATAACCACAAGTCAGGGTTTTCGCTTTCTCATTTTATAACATGTAGTGTGGAGGACCAGATCATCTCTGCAAGCTCCCTCGTGGTACTAAGAGTCTATGATTCTCTTATTGGATTTGGTGAGATACCCCTTAACTCAAAGAGATGAGAAGCTGTTTCCTGTTCAGTAGAAACCTCTAGGTAGATCTGAAGGAGGGGTTCTCAAAGTGTGGTCTGGGGAGCCTGGTTTTTGTTGTTGAGTCATTTAGCTTGTGTCTGAGTCTTCGTGACCCCATTTGGGGTTCTCTTAGCAAAGATACTGGAGTGGTTTGCCGTTTCCTTCTCCAGCTCATTTTACAGATGAAGAAACTGAGGCAAACAGAGTTGAATGACTTGCCCAGGGTCACACAGCTAGTCTCAGGCCAGATTTGAACTCATGAAGGTGAGTCTTCATTATTCCAGGCCTGTTATTCTATCTATCCACTGCACCACCTAACTTCCCTAGGGAACCCGAGGGATCCCTAAGATCCTTTCAAGGGGTCTGTGAGATCGACACTGTTTTCATAATAATACTAGCATGTTTTAATATCTAATACAGTAAATGTCAATAGGTATAATCCATAAAAATGGGGTGGGGGTCTTCTATAATTTTCAAGACTGCAAAGGGGACAATTTCTGGGTCATGTGATAAGATACAGAATTAGACATTTTCTCTGATCCTCTTGCCCTTTCAAACCTCTCCTCAGACACTTACTAGCTGTGTGACCCTGTGCAAGTCTCTTAATCTCATTTGCCTCAATCTCACATCTATAAAATGAACCGGAGAAGGAAATGACAAACTACTCCAGTGTCTTTGCCAAGAAAACCTCCAATGGAGTCTTGAAGTGTCAGACATGATCAGACAGCTCAACAACAAAAACCAAACAAATGATGCACCAAAGGTAAAGGAACTTCAGCTGCGTCCGTGATTCAGGACAACTGGAATCCAAAAAAGAAAGGTAAAACCAAATAAAACCAAAAAACCCCCCCATGAACAGACTCTACCCTGAGCTTACTTAGCACCCCTTCTCCAAACCCGGCACAGCAGAGAGGATGCACTAGCTGACCCATGTGGCCTCGGAACAAGACCTAAGCCCACAACCTGGTCTCTCTGCCCTCTTTCCAGGGCCACGCAATCCAGGCGAGCTAGCCAGCGCACCTGTGCAGTCCTCCAGTCTTTGGAAGGTCACTGGGACCACTGAGGTAGCTCTGAGGTGGGCAGCATTCTGTCCTGTAAATGATCTCAGCAAGAGAGCCAGGAACAGAGGGAAAGGGGCAGAACTCGTGACTGGGCTGGAAATAGAGCTCAACACCACATCCCACCCCCTCCTCCTCCTCCTAAACTACAAAAACCAACCCTGTAGAACCAGTATGGCAGTTCTTTAAACTGAGGGACAGAAGGAACAGGACAGGACACTGGGACAGGGCTCCGTGTGTGTGTTGAGGGGCTGGGGAGCTGTGCAGTTCCCTACTAAGCCTGGGGGAAAGTACTCAGCACCCAGCTGGGGCCAGCCTTTATCCACTCAATAGTTACTTGGAGTAGAGACCTAGGCCATTTGTAATTGCCCAATATGGGAAGGGACTGAGATGCTTTGAAATTCAGGCCCCTAAGGAAAACACCTAAACAATTCAGAATCAGAAAATGAGTAATAGGGGGAAATAAAAGAGAAAAAAAAAAGACTGAAATTACCAAAGATTTCGGGAAGAAGAAAACTCAAAGACCTTGAACATAAGCAGATAAATCAACAGGGGAATTATTAATAGCAGAAAGAAATACGGCCAGCATATCTAGAAATGAGTTCAGGCACGTATGAATAAATACTGCAAAACAAAGGAAAACAATTCAACAGACATTGAAACAGAAGAACCTGTGGAATTTGAGGAGGACATGGAACTGCAACACATAGTTCCTGAGTGGTTCAAAAAAGAAATGAGAATGATCAGAGTAGGATTTATGGCCTGACAGTAAAAATAATGAGTAAAATAGAAGTGGAATCTGCAATGGCAAGTCTTACCAAAGAAACAGAAGAGAGAACAATAGACTGGGAAGGCAAATGGTGAAGTGAAGAACAATCGGGAAGAAGAGAAGCAAAAAACCCCCAATAAACATTAAAACAATATTTGCTTACTATGCAAGCAAAACATACTGATCTCAAAGGCTGCAGAGAGATAACCTAAGGATTATAGGTCTCCTAAAAGAACACAACAGGGCAAAAAGCCCAAACACTATAATGCAGGAATAAATAATAGAAGAGAACTGCCTGTTTCTGAATGTAGATAATGAAATACCAATGGAAAGAATTAATAGATCACCTCCAGAAAAAAAAAAACCAACCAACCAACCAACCCAGGGCTGCAAACTTTAAGACACACAGTGGTTAAACCCAACAATTCAATTCAGAAACAAGTTGGTATGCCAACAGGAGAAGGACCTTCAAGACAAAGGAAAGCCAAGAAAAAGTCACAGTGAGTAACTTTTCCAGCCCAGAGAAGTTTAAGGAGGATGGAGGACTGTCCATTAGCTTGACACAGGAGAAGTTGAGCAGGAGCATTCTGGCCTCCAAGGAAATAAAAAGGATTAAGACAGAACAGCAGAGAAGGAATCACTGAGGCAGAAGGAGATCCCTGGGGACTCCTGAAAGAGAGTTGGGTGCAGGAATAGGTGCCAACTGGCAGCTCTAGAGCCCATTATCCAGTGAGCCAGGTCATGGATCCAGAGTAAAGAAGAATGGTCCTGAAGGAACATGAGCCTACCTTAGCTGTGTACTGAGTAAGGGGCAAGTTCCAGAAATGCGACTGTGTGGCTCTGATCCCAGGATCAGAGCAGCAGGGTCTCAGTTCCAGCCTCTAGCCCAGTATCAAAGCCTGCTGTGGAATAACCAGGGCAGGATTCCCAGACCAAAAGAAAGCCAGCAGCTCAGTTGCTCCAAACCTATAAAGTCTCCGGCAAGCTAACCATGACTGAGTTCAGAGAAGTCTATTGAAACTCTCAACCACACGCAAGCTAACAAACCCAAACCTGTGTCAGGAACGGGCAGAGCTCAGATTAGGAGGGTAGTGAACAGACCTATCCTTGGATCACCCCACTTTGAGAGCAATGAAAACTTGCAGGCCCCCCAGAATGAGCTGTGAAAGCAGCAGAAGGATTATGACAGAAATTCAAGCCCAGACATCCCTCACCAGAAGTGAGCAGAGCCCAACATTAAAATAAAGTCCAAAGTCAGTTAGAAGGCTAGAAGAATGAGTAAATTAAAAAAAAAAAACCTGACTATAAAGATCTTCACTGTAACAAGAAAGCTCAGGATATAAACACAGATGAAGAGAATGATTTGAAAGCACCTATAAGCAAAGCCACAAAGAAAGATGCAGATTGGACACAAGCCCAATAAGAACTCCTAGAAAAAATAATAGGTTAAAATAATTTAATATATAATAAAATAAATAATGAATATTATTAAAAAATAAAATAATTCCTAGAAAATAAAGAATGAGCTAAAAATCATTAGAAAATGAGAGCCATGGAAGAAAGATATGAAAAGAGAATTAGCATCTTTGAAAATCTGAAAAGAGAATTAACATGTAATCAAAGAGAATTGATATTTGGTAAAGGGACTGAAGAAAATAACTTACTGAAGAAAACAACTCACTGAAAGTTAGAATAGAATAAATTGAAACTAATGACTCCATGAGACATCAAGAAATAATAAAACAAAGTCAAAAGACTAAAAGAAAAAGGAAATATGAAATATATTATAGGAAAAGCAACTGACCTAGAAAACAGATGAAGGAGAGATTATTTAAGAATAACTGGACTACCTGAAATCCATGAACAAAGAACCTACATATCATATTTCAAGAAATCTTAAAAAAAACCTGCCCAGATAGCTTAGAACCAGAGAGGAAAGTAGAAATTAAAAGAATCCATCAGTTATCTACTGAAAAATATTCCAAAATGAAAACTCTCAGGAATATTATATCCAAAATCCAAAGCTCCCAGGTCAAAGAAAAAACACTACAATCATTCAGAAGGAAATAATTTGAGTACTGCTGAAACATGGTCAAGGTAATACAAGCTTTAGAAGCCGCTACCTTAAAGAAAAGGAGAACCTAGAATACTGTAACCCAGAAGTCAAAGGATCTAGGATTACAAACAAGAATAACCTGAGTATAATCCTAAAAGGGGGTGGGAATGTATCTTTAATGAAATAGAAGGCTTTTAAGCATTCCTGATGAAAAGACCAGAGCTGAATAGAAAATCTGGCATAAAAATACAGGACTCAAGAAAAGCATAGAAACATGAGTGAGAAACCATAAGGGACTAAACAAAGTCCGTTATGTTTATATTCTTACTTGGAGAAATGATACATGTAACCAACTCCTAAGAACTTTATCATTACCAGGAGTCATAGAGGGAGTCTACTTAGACTGAAGGCCTTAGTACAATTCCATTATATTTATATGATCTAAAAAGAAGAATGGAGAGAAATGCACTGGGAGGGGGGAAAGGGAGAGGAAGAATGAGGAAAAGTATCTCACATGAATGAAGTGCTCAAGAAAGAGTTTACGATGGAGGACAGAGTGGGCAATACTTGAACCTCATCTGAATTGATTCAAGGAGGAAAAAATACACGTATACACATATAGTTGGGTACAGAAATTTATCTTACTCAGTAGAGAAGTAGGAGGGAAGGGGGTTAAAGGAAAAGAGGGAAGTAATAAGAGAAAGTAAACTAAATAAGGCTGTAGTCAGAAGCAAAACAGACTTTTAAAAAGGAGACAAGGGGGAAAAGAGAAGGGAAAGTACAAGAGAATAGGATGAAGAGCAATACACATTTAACAATCATAACTATGAATGTAAATGGTGTTAATTCACCTTTAAAATAGAAGAGGATATCAGAATGAATTAGAAACCAGGATCTAACAATATGTTGTTTACAAGAAACACACTTGGAACAGAAAGATATACACAGAATTAAAATAAGGGGCTGGAGCAAAATCTGTTAGACCTAGTTAAAAGAGATAAACAGGGAAATGACATTTTGCTAAAAGCCAATGAATTAATATCAATATTGAACATATATGAACCAAATGATATAGTATCTCAATTCTCAAAGGAAAATCTAAATGAGTTATAGGAAGAAATAAACAGTTGAAACTACAGTAGTAAGGGACTTCAATTTATCCCTCTCAGATCTAGCCAAATTCAACCATGAAATAAACAATAAAAAAGTTAAAGAGATGAATAGAATTTTGAACAGTTAGATCTAACAGACCTCTGGAGAATATTGAATGGATATATAAAGGTGTATGCCTTTTTCTCAGCTATGCATGGTACCTTCACAAAAATTGGCCATGTATTAGGGTATAAAAACCCTACAAACAAACCACAAAAGCAGATATATTAAATGCATCTTTTTTGATCACAAAGGGCCTTTGAAACATAAATAACTTCTTACTGAAGGAAGAATGGTAGACACTTGACACTTACTAGCTGTATGACCTTGGGCAAGTCACTTAACCCCAATTGCCTCACCAAAAAAAAAAATTTAAAAAAAAAAAAAGAATGTCGGGCAGCTAAGTGGCACAGCGGATAGAGTGCTGGGCCTGGAGTCAAAAGAGCTCAAGTCCTTGAGTTCAAATCTGGCCTCACTCACTAGCTGTGTGAACCTGGCCAAATCACTTAATTCTGTTTGCTTCAGTTTCTTCATCTGTAAAATGAGCTGCAGAAGGAAATGGCAAACCACTCAAGTATCTTTAGGGGCAGTGGATAGAGCTCCGGCCTTGGAGTCAGGAGGACTTGAGCTCAAATCTGGCTTTAGACACTTGACACTTACTAGCTGTGTGACCCTGGGCAAGTCACTTAACCCCAATTGCTCACCAAAAAAGCAAAAAAAAAAATGAATGGGTTAAAAACAAATCATAGAAACAATCAATAATTTCATTGAAGATAATGACAGCAATGAACAATATGCCAAAATTTGTGGGATGCAACCATAGCAGTACTTAGGGGAAAATTCATATTCTAAACTTTTTCTTCAATAAAAGAAACAACAAGTAGATCAATGAACTTAGCACACAACCACAACAACAAAAAAACCCCCTAGAAAACCAAATGTGAAACCCCCAATTAAACAACAAAATAGAAATCCTGAAAGTCAAAGGAGGGATTAATAAAACTGAAGTTAAAAAAAAAAACACAACGCCAACATTGAATTAATAAATACAATAAGAACCTGTTTTTTAAAAAATAGATAAACCATTAGATAATTTTATTTTAAAAAAGAAAGAAGAAAACCAAATTACCAGTATCGAAAAATGAAAAAGACTAACTCTCAACCAATAAAGAAGAAATAAAAGCAATTAATAGGGGCTGTTTCACCTATTTGTTGTTGTTGTTGTCTGTCATATCTCACTCATTGTGACCCCATCTGGGGTTTTCTTAGCGAAGACATGGGAGTGGTTTGCCATTTTCTTCTCTAGCTTATCTTACAGATGAGGAACTAGGGCAAACAAGGTTAAGTGACTTGCCCAGGGTCCCACAGCTAGTAAATGTCTGAGGCCAGATTTGAACTCAGGTCTTCCTGACTCCAGGCCCCATGTTCTATCCACTGTGCCACCTACATGCCCATTTCACCTAATAATATGCCAATAAAACTAACAGTCTAAGTGAAAGGAGTATTTCTAAAAAATATAAATTTCCAAGATTAATAAAATGAGAAATAGAATACTTAAATAACCATATCTCAAAAAAAGAAATTGAACAAGTCATAAATAAGTTCCCAAAGAAAAAAACTCCAGGGCCAGATGGATTTATGGGTGAATTCTACCAAATATTCAAAGAATAATTAAGTCTACATAAACTGTCTGAAAAAATAGGTAATGAGAGAATCCTACCAAATTCCTTTTATCGTACAAATAATCATCTTTATACTTAAATCTGGGAGAGAATAACAGAGAATGTAAACTATAGGACACCGTCCCTAATGAATATCGATGCCAAATTTTTAAACAAAATCCTAGCAAGAAGACTATAAAAACGTATTACAAAGAACATAACTATGACCAGGCTGGATTTATACCAAGAATGCAAGGCTGGTTCAATATTAGGAAAATTATAAATATAATTGACCATATAAAGAACAAAAGCAACAAAAAACATATGATTATTTCAGTAGATGCAGAAAAAGCTTTTGACAAAATACAACAGCCATTCCTGTTAAAAATCCTAGAAAGCATAAAAGTAAATGAAGTCTTCCTTAAAATGAGAATTAATATCTTTCTAAAACCAAGAGCAAGTGTTACTTGTAATGGAGATGAATTAGAAACCTTTCCATTAAGATTGGGGGTGAAGCAAGGATGTACATTATCACCATTTTCATTCAATATTGTACTACAAATACTAGCTGTCGTTATACCATAAGAAAAAGAAATTGAAGGACTAAGCATAGGAAAAGAGGAAACAGAACTATCACTTTTGCAAATCATATGACGTTTGTCAGCCTTAGGGATGTAATTGTTACTAATGGTCAGGTTCGTCCAAGTGGGAAAATGTGTTTCTCAGGGGTTGGTTTTGGCAGAATTCTCTGTATTGGCAGGTAACCTCTAACATGACAGAGGTTCCTTTTTTTTAAATTTATTTTGCAAGGCAATGGGGTTAAGTGACTTGCCCAGGGTCACACAGCTAGTGTCAAATGTCTCAGGCCGGATTTGAACTCAGATCCTCCTGACTTCAGGGCCAGTGCTCTATCCACTATGCTATCTAACTGCCCCCAGAGGTTCCTTTTAAAACAGAATCATTCTTGTTCATTTTGTTGTCACCAAAAAGGAAAGTAAAGAACAAACCCCATAATTCTGTTTCCTTGCTCAGGGGTTATCTTATTAGGGGAGAACATGTTTCCCCAAAATTCACAGTAGTCAGGTTTATCCACCTCTTCCATATCTCCCACATTTGACTATGAGCTCCTTAAGAGCAGTGACTATTTTTTTCCTTTTTTTTTTTGTATCCCTAGTGCTTAGTACAATGCCAGGCACATAGCAGGTGCCTAATTATAAATGCTTTTTGATTATTATGGGTATGGCTAATTTCTGAACCCCAGTTTCCTCATCTGTACAATGAGAGGACTGGACTACAGGGTCTCTAATGTTCTTACTAACTCTAGATCAAGTCTCCTATGACTTATAAAAGATCCATCCATACAAAGAGTCACCTTTGCCCTTCCAATCTGGCCCCAACTACCTTACCAAGCATACTACATGCAGTCCGATCAAACTGCCTTTCTCACTGATTCTTATGTAAGTGTAACGGATTCTGAAAGGCGAGAACAGATTCTACATCCCTCACAGGCTGGAGGAGTAGCCAGAAACCTCAACATTTTGAATTTCTGCTCATGTCCCTGACCAAAGAAACATCTCACAGTTTAGGGACAGGAATAAGACTTGGAAAGGCTTGTTGAAAAAGAGTTTGGAGCAAGAGAGAGAAGAGGGAAAGATAGTTTGCTTTTCTTGCTCAACCATGGTGACAGCCACAGCAGCTCAGGACAAAAACATAGCAGGGACCATTTTAATAACAGTGGTGCCAAGAGCAGCAGATGAGACAAGGCTTCCCCTCCCAGGCCCACAGGGATAAGAAGTGAAAACAAGGGGGGTGACTAGAGAAGTATCATTACATCTCTTTATCATTGCAGCTGGCTTATGTAGCCTGATCTCTAGCAAAAGCAGGGGTTTTGCAGGCAGTGTAAAGAGACTGAATTGTCTTTATGCTCCTCCTTTTTTGGCTTGGCTGACTGGCGCCTGTTTCTGAATTTGTTTCTTTAGTCAACCATAATTTTGTATTTCTACTGACCTAGTTTTATTTCTCTTAAACATTGGTGGTCAGCATAGACACATATGTTTATTTTCCTGTGTTGATTTGTGAATGCTATGCTTGTGCGGTGGAACAGCTCTGATAGCTGTAGCTGTACAGAAGGAAATTGACTTGGCATGTTTTCTTGCTAGCCCAGGCATGTGGTTAGGGAACCTCTACCTGGGGTTAGACATTTAACCAATATGTTGTTACTACATTATAAATTCCTGAATACAGAACATTCAAAGAGAACTTAGTCCTTAAAACTAAAGAGCATGAGTTTCATCGTTGACTCACTGGTGGCCTTGGGGAGGAGGAACTAGAAGAATAAGAACACTGGTTTTGATTTTTAGTTTCACTTTTCACCATGACCTCCTAAACTATGCTATGCAATGACTCCCAGTGTTATACCTGGACTTCATCTCCTGCCTCTACACCTTTGTACTGGATTTCCCCCCTGCCTAGAACGTACTCCTTTCTCATCTTCACCCCTTAGACGTCCATTTTCCTTAAAGTCTCTATGTAAGCACTATCTTCTACACAAAGATTTTCCTGATCCCCCAGCTGCTAGTGCCCTCCCCCAAAATTAATTTGTGTCTCTATTGCATATATTTCTATTACTTACATATTGTCTCCCCAACTAACTTTTAAGCTCCTCAAGAGTAGAGACTTTGACTTTTGCCTCTGTATCCTTAGCACCTAGCAGAATGCCTGCCACTTAGTAGGTTTTATAAATGCTTGTTGATTAATTCATCTCACTAATTTACGATTCATTTGGATTAGCTGGCAATCTCTTTAATAAAAAAGAAAAAGAAACAAACCAAAATCCTCTGAGAGGATTGAAAGCTATCAGTTATTTATCCCTGGCCTTTTCTGTAAAACCTAGCTAATTTCCAGTGATAGAATGGAGTTTGAGAAAGGTGGTAGTTACTGAGAAAGAAGAAAGAGTTTTGAAGCACGGAGGATGTCAAGAATAAGGAAGTAAGAGGGAAGGATGTAAAACTGGGGAACAAGGCAGCATAATAATAGCACTTATATGGTGCTTTAAGGTTTACAAAGAGCTTAACATATTATTTCATATACATTTTCATATACATTTATATATATTATTCCATATACATATATATATGTATATTTCAATAATCCTGTGAGGTAGGTGTGATTATTATCCCCATTTTACAAATGAAGAAACTGAAGCTGAGAGAATTAAGTGACTTTCCCAGGGTGACTCAATTAGTAAGTGCCCGAGGGAGGATTTGAACTCATCACCCTGACTCCAAGTTTGCCACTCTACAGTATACCACCTAGTTGCCTTAGGACCAAGAGGCTGGGAAAAGGTGGGCAGAAAGAGAGATTGCCAAAAACAAACTTGGCTTATTTGACAATTTTACTTTGGTCAGCCCTATCTCGAAAAAGGAAGAGGAAATGCTTTTCTTCCTCATCTCTCCCTCTGTTGTCAGGATCAGAACTCAGGTTACTCCGCCTCCTAGTTCAGCTCCATCATGTTTTTATCAAATAGCCACATTTTGAGTACTAAATAAGTCTGATTGGCTGAGCAAACAAACAAATGAAAGGTGCCTTACTCCAAAACTGGGGGTTACCAGTAACAGGGCCAGTCAAGGAACCTTCATTCCTACTCCCTTAGCTGAGCTGTTCTAGAGTAACAACTTTGGGCCAATTGTTTAGCTTCTCTGACCATCAGTCTCCTAATGTACAAAATAGGGTGATACACTTGCCAATTCTTTGAATGCAAGGATAATTTCAAAAAGTTGGGAGTTGTGATTTGTCTTGCCACCCTTTAAAAGGGATAAAATAAAGTGTAATTGAGATTATGTGCTTGGGCAAGACCATGTGTGAATACCAACTGATTCTTACATGTGAGTGTTAGACAGGAAACTTTGTAAGCAGCAGTGTGGTAATTGGATTTTATTTTATATTTGGAAAATTTGACCTTTAATTCCTAAGCAGAACCAGTTTTTTCAGACTGGCAGCTGATGGATTTTGTTATATTCTTTTTTCTCATCTCCTATAATCATCAAGTTACACATTCATATTTTCAAAGCTCCAGGCAAAAGCTTAAAACAAAAACCCCAGATCCATTAATGAATGGTGAATGGCAAGCAGGAAGGAAATGATCTATTTCTAATAGTCAAAAGAGTGAAAGATTTAATTTACCTCTAATTGACCTTAGATATCATTTTTTGGTCTGTTGGTCTGTTTTTACTGCAGAACAAGTATGATATTCTTAAGATTATCTTCTAGAATTTATCCTGATGCATTCCCTAAGATATTCACAAAGCAAAAGTAAATGCAGAAAGCAAAAGTTAAGAAACTTATGTGTATATTCAAGTGCAAGAAAATATAAATAGCAGAAAAAAAGCTGTGTTTTTTATCATATGCCTATAAATAAATAAGTTTTGGTCTAATGGATCACATTTCTCAAAATTCTCAGATTGGAAGATACAGAATCTCAGAGTTGGAAATCATATCTGAAGTCATCGAGTCCAACCTGTTTTCCAGCCTTTGAGCAACATGTTCCCTTATCTTCAAAGGTCTATTGGACATTGCCAACTGGATGTCCCATATGCATCTGAACTCAACATGTTCAGAACAACTTGTTATCTTTCCCTGAAACACACTCCATTTTATTTTTTTGGTTTTTTTTGGTGAGGCAATTGGGGTTAAGTGACTTTCCCAAAGCCACACAGCTAGTGAGTGTTATGTGTCTGAGGTCGGATTTGAACTCAGGTCCTCCTGACTCCAAGGCTGGTGCTCTATCCACTGCACCACCTAGTTGCCCCAACACATTCCATTTTAAACAACTTTACTGTTTCTATTGAGAACACCACCGGAGTCACCTGGGTCATCCAGTTTTCAACTCTTCCTCTCCTCATCCAATCAGTTGCCAAGTATTGTTGTTTCTATCTCCATATCACTCGAATCACTTACCTAGATCATTACAATAGCCTCTTGATTGGTCTCTCTGATTCCTATCTTTTCCTTCTCCAATCTGTCTTCCTTATAGCTGCTATATATATATATATATATATATATATATATATAAAAAATTTTTTTTGCTTTTTGCCTTTTGGTGAAGCAATCGGGGTTAAGTGACTTGCCCAGCATCATGCAGCTAATAAGTGTCAAGTGTCTGAGGCTAAATCTGAACTCAGGTCCTCCTGACTTGAAAGCCGGAGCTCTATCCACTGCATCATCTGGCTGCTCCACTATATTGGTATTCTTAAAGTAAATCTGGCCATGTCACTCCTCCAGTCAAGAAACTCCAGTAGCTACTTATTATTGCCTCTTAGTTAAAATGCTGACTTCTCTGTTTTCCATTCAATGCCCTTCAGTCTGACCTTAGCTTACTTTTCTAGACTTATTTCACATTATTGCCCTTCACATACTCAATCTTCCAAGCATTTGGCCTATCCTAACACATTTTACCTCCTGTTGCTCTGCTTTGGCATAGGCTGTCTCTCATGCCTAGAAAGGCTCAACCTCCTCAACACCATCTTTTGAATCTTGAACATGCTTAAAGGCTCAGAGCCAAAGGGTCAACTTGTTATATGGATGTGATGGAATACTATTGTGTGGTAAGAAATAATGAAGGGGATGGCTTCAGGAAAACCTGAAAAGACGTGTATGAACTTATGCAGAGTGAAATGCGCAGAACCAGGACAACAATTTATACAATTAACAACAATCAATTCCGAAAGACTTCGGAGCTCTGAGCAATACAATGACCAACCACAATTCCTGAGGACTTATAATGAAACATGCTAAGTGATGCATTCAAAGGGAAGATAAAATAATATGCTTTACTAATACATTGTTGGTGGAGTTGCGAACTTATCAAAACATTCTGGAGAACAATTTGGAACTATGCCCAAAGGGCTGTACAACTGTGCATACCCTTTGATCCAGCATTGCCACTACTAGGTCTGTATCCCAAAGACATCACAAAAGGGAAAAGGACCCACATGTACAAAAATATTTATAGTAGCTTTTTTTTTTTGTGGTGGCAAGGAATTGGAAATTTAAGGTATACCCAACATGGGATGGCTGAACAAGTTGTACTATAGGCATGTAATGGAATACTATTGTTCTATAAATAATGATGAGTAGGCAGATTTCAGAAAAACCTGGAAAGACTTAAGCGTACTGATGCTGAGTGAAGTGAGCAGAACCAGGAGAAGACTGTACACAGTAATAGCAACATTGTGCAATGACCAACTTTGATAGGCTTAGCTCTTCTCAGCAATGTGATGATTTAAGACTATTCCAAAAGACTCATGATGGAAAATGCTATCCACATTCCTAGAAAGAACTAAGGAATCTGAATGCAGATCGAAGCATACTATTTTCCCTTTTTTTGTTGTTCTTTGTTTTTTCTTTCTTGTGGTTTTTCCCTTTTGTTCTGATTCTTCTTTCATAACATGATTAATGTGGAAATATGTGTAATATAATTGTACATATACTGTACATACATGTACTGTATGACAGATTGCAGGCCATCTTGGGGAGGGGGGAAAGAAGGAAGAGGCAAAATTTACAACTCGAAATCTTATAAAAGTAAATGTTGAAATCTAAAAATAAATAAATGTTTTTTTGAAAAAAGAATATGTTCTTTTCCTTCTTTCTTTTTTCTCCTCCCCCCCTGTTTTTGGATATGGCTAATGTGGTAACTTGTTTTGCATGATTATACATATTTGTAATAGGCTTTATTCTTCTCGCCTTCACAATCTGTGGGGGAGGGAGAAAGGAAGGAGAAAAGAATTTTGAACTGAAAATAAAATAACATTTTAAAAAATAAAGGGGCACCTCCTATACAAGTTTTTTTTTTTCTGATGCCTCCAGTTCTAAGGCCAAGCTCCTAACCCTAAAATACTTTGTGTATATTTTACAATTATTTACCTGTGTACATGTTGACTTCCCTCAATGGAATGTAAACCCCTTGATGGTAGGGACTGTTTAACTTTTGTCTTTGTATCATTTTTTTGTCTGTTTCATTTTTGTTTTTGTTGACCAAATTCCATTGCAATAACTTTTGCATGGCTAAATACTTAAATATTGATATCAGTGACATTACTACATCTACTAAGGGTATGGGAGCTGATACGAGAGGTACAGATGTTGCGTCCAATGAATACTAGTGTTTAGGAATTTGTCAAGAGAGCACCTTGAGAAGTCATCCATGTTGATTTTTTAAAAAATGTTGCCTTATTTACTGAGGGCAGCTAGGTAGCTCAGTGGATAGAGTGCTGGGCTGGAGTCAGGAAGACCTCAGTTCGAATCTAGCTTTGGACACTTACTAGCTGTGTGACCCTAAGCAAATCACTTAACCTCTCTTTGTCTCAGGCTCCTCACCTGTAAAAACGATGAAATAATAGCACTTGTCTCTCAGGATTGTTGTGAGGATGTAATAAGATAATCTTTGTAATTCACTCAGCATAGTGCCTGGGACATAAGAGGTTCCATATAAATGTTAGCTATTATAATTATTACTTTTGAGTGGATCTAGACTACTTGACTTATTGTGATATGAGTTTGAACAGCTTATCTAGGATTCTTATGGACTGCAGATCCATGAGTCCAGGGTTTGCCTAATATCTCTTGAAACCCTTCATAATCAACTCCAAATGATTAATCCCCATATAGGAACCCCATACCTCACTGGGTAACTTTCTGAGTTTGTTTGAGTTCTTGACAAGCTAGGCCACTTGTTCTATTGAGGAGTGAGTTTGGGCCTATGCAATGTCCTATGTGTTGCTGGGGTCCATTGGGGAAATTTTAGCTGCCTTGTGTGTTTCAGAGACCCACTGAAAATGTTTGGATCTCCAGTTGGAATGTCCCTTGTGTTTTCCAGGGATTGGTGGAGAAATCTGGGATGTTCCAGGTGTTGAAAGAATTCAGCAGAATTTTCATCCAGGACAGTTTGAGTTGTCACCTGAAGGTGAAGGATGATTTCTGGTCAACATCAGGTCCCTATCCCTATTGAGGTCTATGTAGGAAAGTGACCTTTCCTCTGAAAGGGGAAATGCAATTCTTTTTATTTTTTCTTTTCTTTATTGTTTTAAAGTTGGGGTCCAAAGATGGGGATCCTGCAGCCTCAATCACAGATTCCCCACCCCTGGATTAGACGGTTGTAAGCACCAAACAGGAAGTGACCTAAGAGAATTTTGTAAAATGTTTTCTGTTTTTCATATTGTATAACCATATATTAGGGAGCAAGTCTAATCTCTGAGACCACCTGGATTCTCATGGAAGACTGTTCAGAATTGTTTAAGAACTGTGCCACATGCCCTTTGCTGAGACTTTTTAGGCAAAGCACGTGGAGAAGATGCTCAAAAGGATAATGCACAAGTCCAAGAAAAGGGGTCTGCAAACGGCTATATAGTAAATATTTTTGTTTTCACAGGGTAAAAGGCAAAATCAATAATATCATGCACATACTTATATAACAAGAGAGAAAACAAATTTCCATAAAATTTTTATTGACAAAATTAAAAATATAATAATAATGACAAGTACAGGTTTTTTTTTGGTAATACAGATAATGAGAAGAATAAAATTCTCTTTTGAGATACTAGCTGTGTGACACTGGGCAAGTCACTTTACAGAGAGAGAGAGAGAGAGAGAGAGAGAGAGAGAGAAGAGAGAGAGAGAGAGAGAGAGAGAGAGAGAGAGGAGAGAGAGAGAGAGAGAGAGAGAGAGAGAGAGAGAGAGAGAGAGAGAGTATTTGGGGCAGCTAGGTGGTATAGTAGATAGAGCCCTGGCCTAGGAGTCAGGAGGACCTGAGTTCAAATCTGGCCTCACACACTTGACACTTACTAGCTGTGCTATGTGATCCTGGGCAAGTCATTTAACCCCGATTGCCTCACCAAAAAGAAAAAAGAGTCAAATAAAATTCTTTTTCTAGGAGACAACATTTTTCTTAATAGGGGTTCAAGATAATTATTTCCTATCATCAAAATCAGTTGCAAATGTTCATCCATTAATGCTGATCTGTGACAAGATTTTATATATTTCATCTTTGAAAAGTCTTTTCATACACATGTGTTGCCAAATGCTAACATAAATCCACAAACATGTTTTTAATTAAGCATATCTATTATTTAGAAGGCATTTATAGAATTCAATTAGATTCTTCTCATGATATTTGCCTTTTGGCATATCACTACATTGCAGAATAATCACTTCCAACTAAAGGTTAGGTGGGAGCTCCTGAATTGCTCAGTTGAATGGATTTTGAAATATGGACACTTATTTTACACTTGAATTGAGGTCTGAAAATCACTGCTAGAACTGCAGTTGGGTCTCAGACAATATATGTACTACAAAATTGTGTGGAAATGGAGATCTTTCTCCTTGTTTTAATTTTTAACAACACAGGAAATGTATAAAACAGCTTGACATTACTTGTGATTGAGGCAATGCCAGTTGTCAAACTGACTTTGCTACAGTGTGTTTCAATTTTAGGTTGAATTCAGTAAGAAATATTATCAAGTCTGCAGCAAAAGCTAATTTCCAAAGCTATTCAGTGTTCAATAAAAGTGGTTGAAGGAAGTTTTTCTCATCCACAAAAATTTCAATCGTGGCCCTGAGATAAAAAACATCATAACATCTTTTTACCATCCTTTTGTTGTTTTGACATGATGGGTACACACTGGCAGTAAAAAATGAAATAAAATAAAATGTTGCATTATGGCAATACTCATGGTATTAAAAAGGTCATTGAGTTATAACTGCATTACGATAATTTTACTGTGCTGAGCAGCAGTGTGAAGTGATGAGAGCACCGTATATATTCTCTCACAACTACTCAACTTTGCCATTGTAGTACAAAAGCAACCATAGACAAGACATAAACAAATGAACATGGCTTTGTTCTGTTAAAACTTTATTTAGAAATGTGACAAACCATTCTTAGCTCACACAAAAACAGATGGTAGGCTGGATTTAGCCTCTGGGCCATAGTTTGCCAAGCCCTGAACTAGAGACACATCCAGAATTTTGCAGTGGACAAAAATATGCCAAAATCCCTGCAACTGATTTGCTGGAGAAAACAAATATGTTAGCTGGAAGGTGTGCAATAGGGAAAAGTTGGGCAGGATACCCCGATCTTGATTTCCCACTTGGCTCAGTTGTTGAAACCACAGAAAGGACAAGTAACTGAGATAACAAGGTTTCAATATCTTAAACAAAGTGAAAATACATGTCTCTGTTACTCCATTAGAAAGTATGAAGTAGTTTCCCATGATGGAATTAGAGCACAGATTGCCATTGACTAACTGAAGACTGGCCACACTCCTGGTGTCCTTGAAAAGGCTAGCCGCCTCCAGTATTAGGAGGCCAGCAGGCTGCCTCAGAAGACGGGAACTGGTATAGGTCAGAAATGGAGCAGCTCAAAGCTTCTCTACTGATCAGCAGTGAGGTCAGGTCTATGAGTGGTGGCTGCATTTCCAGCAAGATAGTAAGACCCAGGCCCAAAAACCAAAACAAAACAAATCAAAAAACTTAGCTTGCCAGCTCTGGTTAAGACAGCTTTCTGTAGTGTGACCTCTAGCAGCAAAGAAGAGAGTCACCAGAAAGAAATCAAGTAGTGAAAGAAAACAGTGGTTCGCCTTTCACATTGTACCTCTATAAGACAGTAGTTGGATTTCTCTCCTACCTTCTCAAACATAATCTTACAAGAGAGCTATTTGCTGAGTAGGAAACACTGCACCTAACAAAGAGCAAACTCATAGAATCAAAGTATAGTCAATGGAAGCAGCTCCTTGTGGAAGTGGCTCTGGAAGCAAAGAGAACCATCTATGGATACAAAATAGAATTAGCACTGGCAGTGAGGATTTGAGCTATGGGGATAAGCAGCCCCATTGAGTGACCTCCCCAGAAGAGTTGCTGTGCCTAGGGAAGGGCAGTATGAGGAAACCATGAGAAGATCATCAGAGCTCTGCAGTGCAAGAGGCATGAGTTGCCTTGGTCACACATATTCCTATATGTGTGCCTCATTACCAATGTACACTATGTATATGCTGACTCTTCCCACTGCTGCTGGGTATATAAAATGAGAAAATGAACCACCTTTCTTTCTCTGTAGAGGTGGGACCTGATGGGCATGGAATACCACATGTACTTTCAGACTCAGTGTGCTAAGTGTTGCTGATGAATTTTTTTTCCTCTTCATTTTTTTATTGTTTGTTACAAGAGATGGCTCTCTCAGGAGGGCAAGGAAAGAGATATATTTGAAAATGAAGATGGCATAGAAATAAAAGATATTAATAAAAAATTTCCTTGAGTAACTCTTTTTTATTGGTGATTTTTAAAAATATATTTTATTTTCCCCCAATTACGTGGTAAAACACTTTTTAACATTTTTTTTCAAGTTTTGAGTTCTAAATTCTATTCTTCCCTTCCTTCCTCTTCCCTGAGATGGTAAGCAATTTGATATGGGTTATACACGTGCAATAATGTAATACATTTCCTTAAAGGAAGGCCATATTGAGGAGAGATGGGGTAGAGTTCAAGGAAATCAGCATGATATCATCTGCAAATAGGAGACCTGGAGAAACTTGCTTTCTATACAGAATCCCTCTTCCTTATGGCCTCTGTACTGGAAAACTCTTTGTGGCAGTGGCAAATACTTTTGGTGAGCATCTGTCTCCTTATTTCATGACTTGGTAGATATTAATATAGTCAAAGGGTCAACAAAAAAAGCAAGTCCTAGGGTTACATCTTTCAAGAATTTTTATCATATACACTGAAGGCACTATGATGAAGGGGAGCCCTTAAAATAGAACTTGTTTATTAAATGTATGCTTTTTTATAATCAACTAACAGTAAGTGCAGTGGGAACTTCAATTCTTTGTTCGGTTTATATGACCATAAGGATTTAGTCTTTTGTGGAAAGAATATCATTTTGAAAGCCTACCTGTACTCTTCTACCTTCATTAAGGAGAAAAATGCTCCATTCTAAAATGCCATAGAGGGACTAAAAAATCCAGGGGTACTAACCTTCAGAGGTGGAAGTCAGCATAAGAACCCAGGAGCACTAGGGAAAAAACCAAACAGAGAGGACTACTTTACCCAAAAGTGTAGCAAGGGCAGTACCTGGCTTGGTCACAAAGCTCTAAAGAAAGCTGAAGGAGGATCTAAGACATCTCCAAAGGCCTCATGATGGAAAATGCTATCCACATCCAAAGAAAGAATTTGAATGCAGATTGAAGCATACTATTTGCTATTTTTTTTCTTCTGTTGAGTTTTGTGTCCTCTTTCTGGTGGTTCCTCCTATTGGTTCTAATTCTTACTTACAACATCACTAATGTGAAAATATGTTTAATAGAAACGTATATGTATAGCCTATATCAGATTGTGCACCATCTTAGAGAGGGAGGGGGAGAACTCAAAATCTTATGAAGTGATTGTTGATAAATCAAATAAGTTAATTTAAAAAAAAAAGAAAGCTGAAGTTAAGTAAACGAAAGAAGATACTAACCAATATAAAAAATTATTGTGGATTAAGATGGCCCCCACCAAAAAAACCCACTTTAGAAGGAAAAAGTAACTACATGACAACCTCAAGCAGAGACTCAAAGGGAAAAAAAAGGATATACCCTAAGGATGAAAGTAAAAGATGAAAGACATGAAGATTGAAAAATGAAATAAAAGCTTTAGAAGAAAGAATTAGGAAAAGGATAAATAATTTGGAAGATAAAATGATAAACTTTACCTTGTTAACTCAATTAAAACTAGAATACTCCAATTAGAAATAAATGACTCCATAAGACAGCAAAAATATTAGGACAACATTTTTAAATGAAAAAAAAAAGAAAATATGAACTAAAACAACTGATCTGGAAAATGAGTGGAGAGGAAAATTAAGAATCATTGGAGTTTCCTGAAAACCAAGATTATTTTTTAAAAGCCTAGACATAGGGGCAGCTAGATGGCACAGTAGATAGAGCATCAGCCCTGAAGTCAGGAAGACCTGAGTTCAAATCCAGCCTCAGATCAAACACTTGACACTTGCTAGCTGTGTGACCCTGGGCAAGTCATTTAACCCCAATTGCCTTTAAAAAAAAAGCCTAGACATTTTATTTCTAAAATATTAATTAACCTTAATTAAAAGTTTAATTAATTAAAACAGTCCAGATCTATTACAACCAAAAGGCAAAATGAATATAGAAGATACCTATCACCTCCTGAAAGAAACTTCAAAAGGAACCATTCCAGGAATTTCATAGACAAAATCTAGAGCTTCTATATTGAGGAGAAAATACTGCAAGTTTTCAGAAAGGAGTTCAAGAACCAAAGAAGATAGTGAGGATCCCATGTGACCTGGCAACTTCTACCATAAATAGAAGAGATCTTGGGATATAATATTCTAAAGGGCAAAATAGACTTACAACCAAGAATAACTTGCCCCCTACAAAGCTGAGTATAATTCTTGGGGGGGAAAATGAATATTTGATGTAATAGAAAAATTTCAGGCATATATGATGAAAACACTGGAACTGAGTAGGAACTTTGTAATACAAACAGAAGGATCTAAAGTAACCTAGAAAAGTGGTATATGCATGTAACTGAATTAGTCTGCTATAAAAAAGGACAAAAAAAAAGATGATTGCAGAGAATCCTTTGTAGTGTAAACTAATGTACAGTGAAGCAAAAAGAACCAGGAGGATCATTTCTACAAGGATAATAACGTTGTAAAAAAAACAACTTTAAAAAACTTCAGAATTCTGATCAATGCAATGATCAATCATGTCATGAGAGGACTTATGATAAAGCATGTTACCCATCTTCTGACAGAGGTGCTGAACCCAAGATGCAGAAAAAGATATACATTTTTTAACACAGCCATTGCGTGGATTCATTTTGCTCAAATATTCTTATTTGTTAAAAGTTTGTTTTTTTTTTTACCTTCTAAGTTTTAATTGGTTGGGAGTACAGGCAATAGTGATACAAAACAAACAAAAAAAAGAGGACCATTGAAACTTTTTTTTTAATGCACAGAACAGAGAAGTTCAGAAGGAAGTGCAGAAAAGCAGAACAGTTTTGAAAGTGTTGTGTGAAATTTATATATACTCCTTTTCCAAAGAAAGAAGTAATGGAGTCTGAAGACAGATCAAAGCATATTTTTTTCTTTATTTTCTTTTTTTGTGGGTTTTTTTATCTGTGTTCTTTTTTATAACATGACTAACATGGAAATGTTTCACATGACTGCACATATATAACATATAGGATTGTTAACCTTCTCAATGAGAGGGGAGGGGAGGAAGAGAGGGAGGGAAAGAATTTGGAACTCAAAAATTTTTTTAAACAAATGTTAAAAATTATTTTTATGTGTAATTGGGGGAATAAAATATTAAATTTTAAAAAATTTAAAAAGAAATTTAGATACACTTTTAAAAAAGGCAAAGCATTTGAAATGGAGGTTTCATTTATAATGTTTTTGTGTTCTGCTGAACAGATGAAAATACTGATTTTTTTATGTTTAAATCCAGAATAAGAAATATTTTTCAAATAAAAGAATTTCTACCTTTTAAAGACTAACAAACACTACCTCCTTTATAAAGCCTTCTCTGTCCATCTTCCCACCCCCCACCCCAATCAGTAATGATCCTTTCCCACCTGGATATCAATGCTTTACAGGTGCTTCTCTTATGCATCTATTAGATACTTAGTTTAATTTGAATTATTTGTGTCTGTGTCATATGTTACTTCTTGACTTCAAATCTCCATAAGGGGCAGACTTCTTTTTTTAATCTGAACTTTGTAAATCTCCTTCTGCCTAGCACAATGCTCTCTTAATGAATGTCCCTGAATTGAACTGAATTAGTAAATGCAGGTCCATACCTCTTAGAAGGCCATTTAAAAAATTAACTAATTATTTGGGGGCACTGCTCTGTCTGGAAGTTCTTTAATGAGCTTCTTTTAGGCAAAAACTATCTTAAAAGATGATTTTCATTCTTTTTTTCAGTTTTCTCTTAACTAATTTGAATTATTTTTCCAGCTTGGATCTCTAGAGACATAAAGTAAGGACTCTTTTTTGCTTTTTTTTTTTTTTAGCACTGTAGCTTTTGTTCAAAACTTCCTCCAGCCAGCGTCACATAATTCCCTCTGAGGCCTCAGAAAATTTTTATTGGTGAGGCATATCAAATTTGCTTGTAATATCAACCTGAACTATTACCCTTCCCAGTAAGGCCAAGTTTTAATGTGTTTTCAGGTGGAGAAACACGGACAAGAATGACCCAGGATAAGAAGTGCGCAGGGGTGGCAATCTATATCAGTGGAGTCGCTATATCCCACAAATTCAATAAAGAATCCATAGGGATTTCCAGAACAAATCACTAGGAATTGGTCAGAATGCACCCTGTACCAATCATTTGTGAGCTGAATTTCATCTCCAGCTGGTGTAACACTGCCTCTATAGTTGTCCATAAAGTGCTAGGTCAGGGCTCGTTCTATATTTCATTAAGCACAGACCTTTGGGGGCAAAATCTTCCCTATGAAAGCTGGAAGAAACTTGAGATTTGGTTTAATAACAAACCAAGATTCTATAAACAAAGGATTTGGGGGAAAGCATAACCACAGTAGCCTACCAATAAATAGACCTTATTGACAGAGTCATCTATGCATAGCAATGACTAACATACAGAGAGCAAACAGTTACCAAAAGACATAGTGGTTGATATTAAACAAAACTGCTGCAGTTTGAAGTAGAGGACATTTTTCTCACAAATAATCTCAATATTAATTCTACAACGTCCTTGGAGCAACTGACACATCCAGCAGCAGGTGGTAGAGAACACTCTACACACTGTGCTCAGAAACCTGAACAGCTTATAGTCCACGGATGACTTGTCCTTCTGGCTAGAAATTTGATTTGATTAAAATTTAATTTGATTAAAGAAATTCATAAGGATGCTAAAGTCAAGAATACTAAATTAAGGAGAGAAATATTGCTCATTCTTAAATCCCACAGTGATTATGTGAGGGACACCAGGATCTGTTGGGTTATCAGAAAATGTTTGTGGTTCTTGTGTTCACTGTAAGACCAAATTACTGTTCTAGGGTCAAAGCCTTGAGCCCTGTAGAAAGTATTAGGCCTTGGTCTATTCCATCACCACAGATGTATCTGAGAGACAAAATTCCAGGGAGTCTTCAGAAATAAAAAGGTGCCGACCTGTAATAATAGAGAAAATTCTGGTGTCTGGGAATTCCCTATACCAATTATATCCTAGGTCTAGTTCCTAACCCATATTTCTGTTTTATAGATGTGAAAACTGAGGCTGACATATGTTTGGTGACTTGCTAGCCTACAGCGGATGTGTGTCCAAGGCATGATTCAAACTCATTCCAAGTCCAGTGTTTATCTACTTTGTTGTTTAGTCTTTTCAGTTGTGTCCGATTCTTCGTGGTCCCATTTGGGGTTGTCTTGGCAAACATACTGGGGTGGATTGCCATTTCCTTCTCCAGCTTATTTGACAGATGAGGAACTGAGGCAAACAGGGTTAAGTGACTTGTCCAGGGTCACACAGATAGGAAGTATCTGAGGTCAGATTTGAACTCCAGAAGATAGGTCTTCCTGACTCCAGGCCCAGTGCTCTATTCACTGTGCCATCAGCCACCCTTTCCTTAGTCTATACAGCCTTAATTCTTTCACATTTCTCCTTCTTGTACCTAGCCATCAGGAACATATCACACTTGGCCTGACATTTTTGAATTCAAGTAACTATCTTACTACATGATCATCAAATCACAATATACTCAGTCTTGTCAATTTAGGAGAAAACCCTCTGAATCTCTTTGATTTTAGACTATTCTCTGTTATGTTGCCTTTGTTTCTACCTCCAGGCCAATCTCTGTTCCTATGAAAAACAAGAACACAAGCTCCTTCTGGGCTTCAGATTTTTCATCTACAGTGGGGTTTACTTGATAGAAAATCAGACTTGAAACCAAGAAGACCTGGGTTCAAGTCCTTCCTCTCACAAATACTAGCTGTGAAATCACTTAACCTTGTAGTGCTCCAGGCCACTCTCTAGGGAGATAGGTGAGGACATTGGTAGTGGGAGATTCCTCACTTGCGAGCTCCCTATGCCAATTAATCACAAGTCTAGTAGTATCACTATTTATAATACAGCGCTTTATGATTCGAGAAGCATGTGATATGTATTGTCTCAGTCAGTCCTCATTACAGGTGGTATTACTCTTCTCACTCCACCAATGATGCAACTGAGGCTGAAAGGAGTTGTGTGACTTGGTTGACCAGGGTCACATAGCTAAGTAACTAAGGCGGGATTTGAACCAGCAGAGTATCCAGTATTTCATACTGTAACCTAAGGTCCTTTGTGGCTATAAAATTGTGTGATTCTCTCTCACTGTCCACCTGCCTACTTTCTTTTCTTTTTCACAGGGCCCCCTTCCATCTCTATTAGACTGTAAGTTCCTTGGTGACAGGGACATTGCATCCTGTTTCATCTTTGTAGCCCCAGTATGTAGAGCAGTGCCTCGTGTACAGCAGGTGGTTAATGGATGTCTATTGACTTAAATGGAATCACCTACTGCTTTATTTCCTACCAGTTTCTGACCAGTTACAGGCAAAACTTAGAAAATCCTTCCACTAACATATAGGAAATATACAAGATAAAAATATAATTTAGGGGTAAGGTTACATTCATCACATCCCCTAAGCCTGACTTATCATATAACAAAAACATGTATAACCCGCAGATGTCACCGTGCAGAGAAATATGAAGGACTCCTATTTCTCACTCCCTCCTCTCCAGGGAAAGGATCCTCCCAGACCTGCCTGTCTCTGCCTGTCCACTGGGGCTGGAGAAGCAAGACAGCCTTTGAGAACCACCTCTTCCCTCTCTCTCTCTGATGGAGGCTAGGGCTCTTGCCTAAGAGACAAGATCTCCTCCTGTATACCTTGGGACTGGGAACTTTTTCTGTCCACAGTTACCAGAGAGAATTAACACCTTGTCATTTCACTCCAACCTTTGTATCTTAAGGATTCCTCTGGGTCATCTTCAGAGTATCATTATGCATTTTGTCCCCCAAGACTCTGTCTTGTGCCTCCTCTTCTTTCACAACTTTTTCATAAGTGTGCTAACTGGATACGTTAAAAAATTCATGTTATCTTATCTCAAGTAGGCCATTTATTCTTCCCTAACTGGCAGGTAGGTGGCACAGTGAGCAGAGTGATGGGCCTGGAGTCGGGAAGACTCATCTTTCAGAATTCAAATCCAACCACAGACACTTACTAGGTGTATGACCCTGGACAAGTCACTTCACCCTGTTTGACTTGGTTTCCTCATCTGTACAATGAGCTGGAAAAGGAAATGGCAAGCCACTCCAGTATCTCTGCCAAGAAAACCCCAAATAGGGTCACAAAGAGTCGGACATGGCTGAAAAGACTGAACAACAAATTGATTCTCAGTCGTATTCCCACTGGAACTATTATAAACCTTCTCTTCCTTCTTCAAACCTCCCATATTTCCTCCTATCCTCTCTCTCAGTTAAGGAAATCTTATCTTACTTTACTAGTAAAATTGAAGCTATTCAACAGGAGCTCCCTCTTTCTCTCTCTTCATCTTAAAACTCCTTAACATTATGTCCTGTTCTCCCCTCCTTTCCCCCAGACTCTTTTCATTGTCAAGGCCCTTCCCCTCTACACATGCCCTTGATCCCATCCCTCCTCCATCAGACTGCAACTTCAATCCTCTTCCTATTCTCTCAAATCTTCATCCTACCCTACTGCTTTTCTGTAAGTTCAAGTTCCCTAATCTTTAGTCAGTCTTCACTATGCTCTTTTCTAGTGGTTCCATGTGGTAGGGGTATGTCCCAACTGCTGCTACGTGAGTCATAAGAAGAAAAAGATGAGAAAGTGAGGATGAATAAATGTACCACCTGCTACTGTAAAAATGAATGAAAGGAAACATCCTACTGGTGGAAGGTGATGGTTACTTTCATATAAGAAGGATAACTTTTTTCACTTCAAAAATTAAAATCAATCAACTAGTAATGATTTGATGTTACCTATGTGTCTTAGAATTAGTGGGGGATACAAAAAGAGGAGAACACTCCACTCTTCTGTCAAGCTGCTTATGATCTAGTTGGGAAGACAAGACTTAAAAACAAGAAATAATTAAAGAACAATATGATATGTATGAGATCATATGATTTATATGATAAGGCTTGATAAATTCAGAAAGGGGCAAAATTAATAAAAGCTAATGTTGTCAGGGAAGGCTTCATGAAAAAAAGAGAGTCAAACATTTCAACAGCTTACATTCATTTGTAATTTTGTCAAATCTGTGTTGAAAAATGTTATGTTGGAAGCTAGGGTATTGTCACTGGTAGCCAACCGGCAGTGGCCACAGTGCTGGACAGTCAGGAAGACCTGATTTCCATTTCTGCTTCACATTCTCAGTAGCTATGTAATCCTGGCTGCCTGCCTCTGTTTCTTCATATGTAAAATGGGGATAATAGTATCTACCTCCCAGAGTTGTTTTGAGGATAAAGTGAGATAATATATGTAAAGTGTTCTGCAAACCTTAAAGTGCTATATAAATGTTAGCTATTGCTGTGATCATTATTATTATTATTATAGTTCAGTTGTAGGCATATCATTTTTCTTTAAAGAAGATAACCTGGGGTCAAAAATTCAGTTTGGGGAAGCAAAACTTGCCACTGGTAACTCATTGTTTTGATTAACTACATACAAGTGTTATCTAACTTAATGCTTGTCTTATTTATAATGGTTTCATATTCTTATGAGTCCTCAGTGTTTTGATCTCAAATGCTGGAATTTGCTTTGAAATGCTAATTTTGAAACTGAAACTTATGTCTTTGTTTGTCTTTGGTACCCATTACTAAGAAAATCTCAAAAGGGTAAGAATAATTAGTATCGGGAGCAGAATGTAAGTTCACTATCTCAATAAAGCCTATGCCTTGGATAAGCACAGCTCTTTGTGCTGAAATACTTGGGCAATGGCCCAAAACCCAGGGACGACTTAGGTGGTGCAGTGGGTAGAATGCCAGACCTGGAGTCAGGAAGACCAGAGTTCAAATCTGGCCTCAAACACTAGTTGTAAGACCCTGGGCAAGCCAGTTTGACTAGAATACAGTGTGTGTGTTGGAAAGTAGAGTGAAATTAGTCCAGAAAGGTAGGACAGAACGACTGTGAAAGACTTTAAATGCCAAACATAGCACTTGATATTTTATCCTAGAGGTAATAGGAAGCTACAGAAGTTTCTTGAATGAAGGGTAGCATTGACAGACCTAATCTTCAGGACAATAAATTTGGCAATTGCGTTAAATGGATTAGATCAGGTAGAGACTTGAGGCAGGATCAATTAGGAGGCTATTACAACAATTCAGGTGAGAGGTGATGAGGAGTAAAGGTTGGGGAATTCCAACAATATGATCAAAAATACTTGTTGACACCTCCTAAAGGAGTAGGGACAAAAAGTTTTCTTTATACTTTCTTTTCATTAGACCCATCAAAACCTAAAAGGAGTTACCATTACAGGGTATAATTTTTACAGGCTTTATAATTTGAGAACAGGTCACTCAGAGAATGAGCCACTCAAAGTTTCACAGTCTTTACAAGCTATGAATGCAATCACTCCAAGTGTGAAAGGGGAAAAACATCAACATCTCAGGATCTCTGTTACTTGGAGAGCTCAATGGATCAAGGATTAACTGATCAACTCCCTGCTACAGGTAAAACTAAGTCCATTTTAATGGTCACTTTTTAAAAATTCAGTTTTACTTTATATTCAGGTCAGAATTCTCTCTCTGTTCACTTCCTCTTCCACTACTCACCCCTACTGAGGAAGCAAAAAACCCCCCCAAAACCTCTGTTAATCATCACGTATAGTCAAGTAAAACAAATTCCTATATCAGCCATACCCAAAAATAAATGAACAAATGAATAAAAATAAATAAAATTAATTAATAGATTAGACAGATAAATAGATAAGATAGATGTCTCAATCTATACTCTGAGTCTACACTTCTATGTTTCATCATGAGACCTCTGAAATTGTGGGTGGTCACTGTGTTTAGCTATCCATCCTGATTTCACTAGAACACTAGCTTAAAATATACTACCCAGAACATTATTCTTACTCCCTCCACAGATCTATCTATGCATGTGGTTAAAAGAATTATACACCCATAACTCTATATGTGTGTCTAGGGCTGATTAAAAGAAGGGGAAAGAAATCATGTGAGAAGTGAAGCAGAGACAGGCTGAGTGGCTGATTCAAGGCTATACAATCAGTCGCATGTTCCTCACAACTAGAATACAAGTTTTGTATTTTTGCCAGAATTCAGTTCATGTAGTCTTGGATTTCCTATCAAAAGAAACAGGGAGAGAGAGAGAGAGAGAGAAACCATGAATAAGTTATGAACTAAGTTGACATAAAAGATAACATACAAAATACCAACAACATAGTTTGTTCTAGAAGCCAAAATTTATTATTTACATATTCAATTCTCAAAGCTATACAGAATATTTTATGTCTGCAAACAATATATAAAATCAACATTCTATAAAAAACTATAAACTATTTAGTAAAGAACTAAAAATTTTGAAAAGCTGCAACCACCACCATTATTGTTTTTTTTAGAGCTGATTAAATATTGAATGCACATTTATGTACTTATGGAGACCTAACATATGCACAGAAGTTACAATGAGGGATGAAGAGAACGGAGATCTTCAGCACCATCATGCACCTTAGTGATTGTGGCCTGGACTGATCAGCAAAATCTTAATAAAATGAACTGATTTTAAGAACTGTTGTTAGAAGATGAAATCAAAGCCCATTTTAAACAATTCTACATATTTATGAAACAATAAAATGGTCCTCTTGAAGTCTAAGCTGTACTGCAATCATTACAATTCAGGTTTTTTCTTTTCGATTTGTTCATGTTATATTTGGTCCTTGGAAAATGATCTGCATATATCTGTAATATATACCGTGACCATTAAGATAATTATCAGAGGTTTTATGCACATTAGAGAAAAAAAAAATCAAACTAATAACACATGCATTTTTAAGAATTGAAGATATTCTCATTGATTATGTGGCCGATGGAAATAATGGATATAACCTTCACATTCAATTTGTTTGAATCTAATTCTCTTTAACAACCAAAGCTAAAGAAAAACACACATCCTTCCTCTAGCAAACCTTAGAATATTGAAAATAATTTTCATTGACTCTTTAGAGCATTAACAAGGAATAAGCTTTTATTCTTTTTTCTCACCTCTACACATCTAATCAGCTTTGTCTCCAAGTCACCTCCAATTAGGTGGACAGCAAGACTGGCATGTTTATAGGGCAGACATTTTCTCATTTAAGGCAAATATCTGTGTTGCATGTACACAAAAAGCTTAAACTATTGAGAAACTGCTAGCAAGAACCTGTATAAAACTGAAAACTAAAGTACAATTTTAATAAAATATTCATCAGAACTGTGATGTTAGCTAGATATTATCAATATGTTTTATGCATAAATGAATATTTATAGAACTTTTCTCAAAATATCTATATCAGAAATATTCTATATTTTGTAATTTAGAAAATAATGTTAGAAAATTAAACATCCTAAAATTGCAATAAGGCTCTCTGTTGTAAGGCTCCCTTTGATATAAGGCTGCTTCGACGTGGTTTCTAAAAATAGCAAAAATATGTACTAAACATAAAATGTATGCACTCACATTAATTAAAGAAAGAAGGTGGCGAGTTCAATTATCAAAATTAGTGTTCAAAGCAAATTAAGAATATGTCAAATATGAATTTCTCAATGTTATATTTTGTGATATAAAATAAAAATGATAGCAATGTAAAAATGTTAGTATATGCAAGGGAGTAGTAACCCTCACTGTACCACAAATGTACCTTTATGTAACCTAGCATCCATTTACATTTTTAAAATCTACATTCTTAAATCTTTATAAAACTAAATACTTTTTTTAATGGGGTCAGAAGTATTCAGAATTCTTTTTTGGGAGAGAGTCAATATATAGCTAGGTTGACAAAATGAAAGATCAATAACCACCCAAGCCCTCAGGAAATCTGATGTATTTGTTCATTAAACTTCCATTTGGGACGCTGATTCCTAAATATAACCTGCTCATATTATTTTCCTGATTTCAACTTCTACTCCTCTTCATGTTTTTTTGAGTAAATGAACAATATAAATGTTGACACAGTTACAAATTCCAATTCTGGAGAAAACTCTGAGGACAATAAGTCCTACTCACTTTCACAAATTCTTTCTCTTAAAATGAAAATAAATGATGCTAATTACATTTAAATACAACCTGCAGACCAAAGGCATGGTATTCTTTTAAAATGTTTGACAGTGAACTCACTTGTTTTTGCTAACACAATATCAAAATAATCTTCAAGAGAGATGCAGCTAGTTATTTTCATCTATGAATTCAATTCTTTGGAAAAGTTGGGATAGGGATTATGACTGGTCTTATAATTTCAGCAGTAGAGAAAAACCCAGGAGAGGGAAATCCCTTTAGCAATACAGATCTGTACTTTCTCAGCAACTTACAGCCTTAGGCAGTTGCATGAGCACCAAGACGTTGTAACTTGCCCAGAATCCCACAGCCAGTAGGTATCACAGAATGGATGTGAATCAGTTTTTCCTGGCTTCAAGACTGACTCTGTATGTTGTTCTGCTTCTCAGCCAACTTGGAAAAGTTAAATAAATGGAAAATGACAAGAGATTGTCTTTAAAAATCACTACATAAAATAAAAACTAAAAGATACTGAATTATAAAGTATTAGGGTGAGCGAATATAAAGCTTTCAGATCTGATCAGTTATAAAAATCCCAAATTCAATAAACTCAGTAACAATAACTATATGCAACATAAATAGCAAAAAATATAGGCAAATCCTTTCTTAATGTTGTTGTAGGAAAACTTAAGCAGTCTTAGGTTCCCTCTACATGTGTGGTACTTCCCATGGAGATAGTAGGGCTGCCAATCTATAAAAGCAAAAAATCAGAAGTTACACCACTCCCATATTTAGGGTACTCTTGGGAGCCATGAAGACCTTATGCAGAGCTACTCCCCAAATGGTTCCCTCCAGATTGACCAGCCAAGAAAACCACCCCTTAGATCATAGTGTGGGTGGGATATGGTCCCAACAAGGGTTCTATAGAGACTGCTATAAGAAATCTCTAAGGCTGCATTCACTTAAAATGGGTATAAGTCTACATTTGCCCATCAGTCACCCAACTGGTAAAGGGATAGAGGAAAGGGATTCATGAGGAATACATGGGCAAAGTAGAAAGGCTCTGCTTTTGCCTTCTCTCCAGGTCCAAATGTCACTTAAGCAGCCATTTCACATGAATGATATATGGATCTCCTTACTTTACCAAGGTCTGGCTGTGACACTGATAGCAACCAAAGGTTGCTCCTAGCTAATCTCCTAGGCGTATAATGATTTGCTTTGACTCTGTGACTAACTGAAGTAGCAACTTAGCTTTTAGTATAAACAATTTAACATGACCAAGAAAGACAGTCCTTGGAGGTACTAAGTTGCACCAACACCACCAACCAGGCCATTTCTTGTTCTAAAGAATTCTCACGTTCCCCTCAGAGAGACACTGATTTCCACATCTGGAATGCTTTTTTTTTAAATGCTTATAAAAGATCTAAACAAATACTATAATACTGGGAAAACATATTTCTATGTTACTCATTAAATTTAAAGGTTGAAGTAATTTTTGGTCAAATATCCAAAGTACTAATAATCCATTTATTCATTCACTCACCACTCATTAAGTGACTGTTATTCAATGAATAATAATTTGGGGTCTATGTATTCACAAAAACATTAATAATTTCATCAGTTGGCATAGTGTACTGTTTACGTGCAGTTGAAGGTCCCAGTACTGCACACCTCCCCATGGAAGGTTTTTTCTCATTCTATTTAGCAAATGGGTGACATTATGAATGTGGTGTCAGAGTCTGCAGAGCATAACCCCATTAATTTTGATCTCACATTTGCATTGTTGAAGATTATTCACATTTAGCCGGCACATTCATTTATTGAATTTATTTTAACTGTACCCATTAAGCAAAGGCCTCTGGGGCACATGTGCAAAAATATAAGAATTCAGTCAAATACCACACTAATGATATTGCTTGTTAAAAAATACCACAGGAAGGCTCCCTCCATTACAGTTTATCAGGCTTGAAAAACACATCTCATAGGTATTCTTCCAAACTCGAGATTTAGCTTAGTTTACAAATGTTACTGGATTTCTGACCCACCTATTGTATTTCAAATTCCTAGAGAAATTTTGATAAGATTATGTTCACTGTAGTTCACTAAATTTAAAATTCCAGGATTAGCATGGTAGTAAAACAAAAACAAAAGAGAATTTATATTTTGAGGTGTCCATGCTGTGGGAACGAGTCGGATTTTTAATTATTTAAGAACTTTTGAGGAGATAGAAAGAACCGAGATACAGTCTGAACCTGTGATTTCATTGGGCTGGGGGGAAACTTGGTGATGAAGGTATCCCTACCAAAAGTAAACCAAATCAGTTTGCTTTCTTAAGACTGATCTGTTTTTGAAACATTTGTCTCACTGAAGTCTTTTTCTCCCTTCCTCCAACCCAATTCTTATGTTGTATTTTGCCATTATATAAGGATAAAGTACTTACTCACTACCACCACGACCCAAAGCCACGTAACTAAATCTTCCTGCAAAAGGAATGAGTCACTGAACTTATTCATTGTTGTGCAGATGAGACTGACAAATAATAATAGAAAAAATACCTTGAGGGAGCTCAGCCAATCTGTCCCCTCACCTTTAGACCCATAAACCAAAATTAAAGTTAACTCAGGGTAATTTTAAAAAAGAAAATCATAATAATAATGGACCTTCAAAACACTGGAGATTATATCAGTTGTGGAACCATAATTAAGCTTCAGTGATTCTTCTTTTTGGTCTCCCAGACTCTATATACTCAATTTAACAGAATTCCCACTCTGGGCAGGTGAAAGTGAATGTACATCATTTAATATAACAAAAATCTGTCCCTCATTCCTTTCCCCACCTCTCTACGTTGAGAGAAAGGGAACTAGCCTTATTGTTCTCTGCCTGAGTCTGATCATGTCTGTAGTACTATGTTCAATTCAGGTCACTGAGAACTTCAAAATTCAGCTAGCAAGGCCTCCATGGACAGCTGGCTCTAGGCTCTTGGGAAGGTGGGGGAGGAAGGAAGGGAGAGATGATAACGTGTCTTCAAACAGTGGCAGGCATGTTTTACCTGACCCCAGGGAGAAGCCAGTGTTAGTATCAGTGGGGCGAAGTTACCCATGGGCAGATTTCATCCTGACATGAGGAAAAACTTCCTAGCATTGTTATTAAAGCTCTCAATAAATAAAATGGGCAGAAGTGGGAGGCAACAATCATGGTCATGAGTTTTTCAAACAAAGGTTGAATGACCAGCAGTTATCAGGTATATTGTACAGGGGGATTCTTAATCAATCACAAACTGAACAGGATGACCTCTGCTAAGCTCACTTCCAACACAAAGATACTGACCCAGGGGCAGCTAAGTGGTGCAGTGGATAGCGTACTGGCCCTAGAGTCAGGAGGACCTGAATTCAAATCTGGCCTCAGACACTTACTAGCTGTGTGACCCTAGGCAAGTCACTTAACCCCTATTGCCTCCAAAACCAAACCAAAACAAAAGATATTGACCCATCTCCATCTACCTCCTTAAAAACTTGTTTAAATGGTAAAGTATCAAACTGTGACACAGCCCCTCTTTTTCATAAGATACACATCACCTTTTCAATATTTTCCATAACTAGATCCAACTCCCTCACTATACAGATGTGACCCCTCTTTAAAAAAAACACAACATTTTTTAAAAGGAAAATTAAGGGATCATTCACATTAAAGAATTACTCATTTTGAGGACAGCTAGGTGGCACAGTGGATAGAGCACCAGTCTTGGAGTCAGGAAGACCCGAGTTCACATCTGGCCTCAGATACTTACTAGCTGTGTGACCCTGGGAAAGTCACTTAACTCTGATTCTCAAAAAAAAAGAACTGTCTTTCAAAAAAGGAACAAACTGTAGGACTTCTTGAAATAATGAGGCCCTGATACATTTGATGTATTATTCAATATGGAATCTAAATTTATATAAAATTTTCATGACTACATCTATTGCAGAAAGTGAGGAACACCTTGAAAATTATAGCTCATTTGCTTATAAAATTCCTTTCTCCTAAAGATAATACAGTTAGTTACATACTGTGGCACACATAGGTACAGAATGACAAATATACGATAGTATCTCATTTGTTCTATCTAGGTATTTACTGTTAAAGGGAATTACTTTTAAAATGGGGACAAACACAAATCATTCTTTTAAATTTAATAACAGAAAGCTTAAAATGTGAGGAAATTTGTTCTATTAGTTTGAAAATCTTCTTTATAAAAGCCTGTAAATTTTAGGAATTTCTATATAAATTACAAAAAGTTACATAGTATCTTTCATAATGCTATGAAAAAACCCCACATTCTCTACTTTTCTCTGTAATATTAGAATGAATAAGATGTGTGTTATTCAACTGAGCCTCTTTTACAATCACAGGATGTAGAAGGGCTTGTTTATCAGTGGAGAAATACGTTGGCAGGGTGTTTGGCTCCTCTTTCCCGGAGAAACTCCTATTTCAGCAAGTGCCAAGTCTGGACATCCGAGACAGGGGGCAAACCCTGTTCCAGAGCCCTCAAGTGCTCCAGCTGCAAACAACCTGCAGGTTAGCAAGAAAAGTGGCTTTTGTCGGGGGAATGGGTTGGCTGAAAAACACTAGATGGCCATTCATGAGTTAATCCTACAGGGAGGTCTCTGGCTCGTCCCTTAACACAGCAGAAGAACTTGTCCACTATGCTTGCCAAGACTCTGGCTTGCCTCTCCTGATGCACTCCAGGAGAAAGTCATTGGTACCTACAGGGCCTAGAGACAGCAACAATTCAGACATAATGCTGTGAAGAGCTCAGTGGTTGGCAGAATCAAAGCCATCAGCCAAAGGAGGGAATGCCAGCTTGAACAGCGACCAGCAACTCAAGTGTCCAATCTACCCCACAACAAGACAGTGAGAGAAGTCCCAGCCCTCCTGACAAAGACCAATGGCCTTCAAGCAGCTTAGGAACACCAAGTCTTTGGCACTAAGCCACAGACTCTGATCCAGTGCCTTAGCAAGGATAGGTAAGCAGCCTTTCAAGTAGGACAGTAAACTTCAGCTATCTGCAGGGCAGTTGTGGAGGACCCCAAAACTTAGCTAGGTCTAGGTTCAAGAGGAAGGCTACAACACTTTGGGTATCCTCTACAGTAAACTGACCAAAAGTATCTCTGAACCAGACCCCCAGAAAAAAATGCACCCAGTCCCTCAAGGAGTTAATCCGCTAAGCTTCAGAACTCCTGCGCTGAGCCAAAGTACCTTAACTGGTGACTCTCAGTGTAAGCACAGTTATGTTGAGAAAAGTGGTTATGCCATTCAGAGTAGCCACTTCCTGCGTATCAAGGTTAAGGTTCACCCCCAATGCTGTGGTGAATACACACATGCCTCACACTGAGACGTATTATTGTTGTAATCCTTGGAAGACTACCAAGTAAATGATGAGACAAGTTGAACTTTTTTAGAATGAATCTATTCAAAAATCTTCATGTTTTTGGAGAAAGGAAGAGCAGGTATGCTGAAGTCCCTTCCTCAGAGGCAGCTAGTTGGCAAAGTAAATAAAGCTGGACCTGTTGTCAGGAAGACCTGAGTTCAAATCCAGCCTCAGGTACTTACTGGTTGTATGGCCCTGGGCAAGTCATTTAACCTCTGTCTGCCTCAGTTTCCTCAACTGTAAAATGGGGATCATAATCACACTTACATGCTACTAAGATGGTTGTGAGAATCAAACCTAGTACAGTGCCTGGCACACGTTCCTGTTGCTGTTCAGTCTTTTCAGTCATGTCTGATTCTTCCTGATGCCATTTGGGGTTTTCTTGACAAAGATACTGGAGCAGTTTGCCATCACCTTCTCCAGCTCATTTTACAGATTAGGAAACTGAGGCAAACAGGGATTGACTTGCCTAGGGTCACATAGCTAGTAAGTGTCTGAGGTCATATTTGAACTCAGAAAGATGAATCTTCCAGATTCCAGACTTAGAACTCTTATCTGTTGTGCTGCCTAGATGCCTGCCTGGCACATAGTAGTTACTTAATAAATGTTTGTTTCCTCCCTTCCTTTCAACTGTGAGACTCTGTGAATATATACTTCGAGTTTCCAGATTTAGGTGAATAACTCAGGCTTTTTATAGAGTAATGGAATGAAACATTTAGTATTCATACAACAGAAGCATCTTTCTCTTCCTCCTGCTCTGCCCTGCTCCCTAGGGTCACTTTTCCTCATACAGGAAGCACTGTCTCATGGGCACATTCTCTCTCTTTCAGGCTCTGCATCCATAAGTGAGAGAATCAACCTGATTCTCAAACCTCCTTCCACACTCCCAACAATGGCCTCTACAACCCCATCTATTTGATTACCATTATTGAAAAGAATGGATACACCTGAAGAATTATGTGCTTTACCTTGGCACAGCCACTTCAATAGAGCAGTTCAATTAGTTCAACTGAGGCACCCATCCCTAGAGCCTAATACTGTTGGAGTACCAAATGATGTATGAAAAGCCTGTCTAATCATATGGATGTTTGACCTTGCTTTGAAGGGCTAATCCACTTCTTTGTGTCAACTAATAGCGAATTAATGAGATTTCTCACCTCAAGTATGTCAAGTGACTATGTTTTAAATAGGGTCCAGTGTAAGCTGGGGAAAGGGGGCAAGGCTAGAATAAAGGTGGGAGGAATCTTGGAAAAGATGAGTGACAATGAAGATGACTGGGGGAAAAGAAAAGTTTAGGAGGGGAAAGATAACCAAATTAAAAAGATAGAAGAAAAGAGGGAAGATCAAAGGGAACAAGATAAGAGAGAGGAAAAAAAAGAGTGAAAGATGGAAGGATAAATGAATCTGTTCTATTTGGCTTTGCAAATATTTTGTAAATTTGGCTTCTGTTTAATTGCAATTTGATTGCTGGCAAAGAATTAGAGCTGACTGACAGATGTGGCTGAATATCCCCCAAATGCTCCCTAGAACTTCCAACTGTTACAAGGTATTTATTACATGTAGCTAGAAACCCACATGAATATCTTAATTGGAAAACTTCTTCTTCTTTTTTTAAGTGAGGCAATTGGGATTAAGTGACTTGCCCAGAGTCAAACAGCTAGGAAGTATTATGTGTCTGAGGCCAAATTTGAACTCAGATCCTCCTGACTCCAGGGCTGGTACTCTACCCACTGCGCCACCTAGCTGCCCCTGGAAAACTTCTTGATAGAGAGAAAAAGAGAAGAAAGTATTGCTGCATATGTTAAAATTAAACATTCTCACAATGAACGTTATTGTTTAAGGTTAAATTCTGAGGCCTTAAATGCTAAAGAAAATACTTTGCAAAAGGTCCCCTTTATATTCTGTTGTTATGAAATTAAAAATTAGGGCTACTTTAGTGATTCTTGGCTAAAATCCATAGTCTATGTAAATGCAATGTTTGTGGAGACTAGGAAGATCTCTGATAACTTAAGCATGATTAGGATTAATTGAACATATATGCTTGCATGACTCTGTTATAAGATTTGGACATCTAAACTTGCTTCAGAATGGACCTGTGCTTACCTCAGAATGTAAATGGCAACATCATCCCCATACTTTGTCAGTTAAAGATCTGAATCCAAAGTTGAATGAGTGCCTTCCTCAACCTCTTTTAATTCTAGAACCTTCCCTCTGTTAATTATTTCCTCCTTATCCTGTATACAAACCAGCTGTGTATATATTTCTTTTTATGTTGTCTTCCCCAATAGATTGTAAGCTCCTTGAGGGCAGGAATTGCCTTTCACCTCCTTTTGTATCCCTAGGGCTTGGCATGGTGCTTGGCACATACCAGGCACTTAAATGTTTATTGATTGATTCATAGGAAACCCTCTCTTACTGTGTTTAGTGAAAGCAAACATGGCCTCCTTGACTCTCTTCCTGCTGAGTCAATCTGTCTCTAAAGCTTATCTATGCCATACAGTGGGCAGTGTTCCATGAGATCCTTCACTCCTCCCTTTTATCTTCTCCTTCCTTCTTTCAGCACCTTGGAGGATGGAAGCCTACAAAAATGTTCCTGACATTTCCATCTGTTTTACTCTTCTCAACATTGTGGAAATAGTGCCCTAGTTTTGTTTGAGGGTTCCCTTTATTTGTTTGTTTTCTATTTTTGACTTGTGGGCTCCAGCAGCCCAATGGCAGGCCATCTTGGCAGTATACCTGGGTGATGAGTTTAGAATGCTATTCCTGTTACTAAAAAATGGAAAGTATTTCTACCTTTGTAGAAGCAAGGCAGTTTATGGATGTAGACAAGAGACCGTTAGAACTTCAGCAAAGTATAGTATCAGTTAGGATCCTCTTAACTGGAGTTTTATAGAACTTTCACGTCTGCTTTTAAAATACTTTCTGGTACTGGCTAAGAAACAGAGTGGTAGATCAATGGAATAGATTAGGCACACAATACACAGTAGTAAATGGTCATAGTAACCTAGTTTTTGACAAACCCAAAGATCCAAGCTTTTAAGACAAGAACTCACTAGTTGACAAAAACTGCTGGGAAAATTGGAAAACAACTTCATAGAAATGAGGTATAAACCAGTCTCACACCATATACCAAGATAAAGTCAAAATGGGTAAAAGATTTAGACATAAAAGATGACACCATAAGCAAATTAGGGGAGCATGGAATAGTTTACTTATCAGATTTATGGATAATGGAAGAATTTATGACCAAATGAGATAGAAACTATTACTGGATATAAAATGGATAATTTTGATTACATTAAATTTAAAAGTTTTTGCATAAACAAAACCAATACAGCCAAGATTATAAGGAAAGTAGAAAACTGGGGGGGGGGGAATTTTGTAGTACATTTTTCTGATAAAGGCCTCCTTTCTCAAAAATATAGAGAAATGAATCAAATTTACAAGAATATGTCATTCCCTAATTGATAAATTGTCAAAGAATATGAACTGACAGTTTTCAGATGAAGAAATCAAAGCTATGTATAGTCATGTGAAAAAAATGTTCTAAATCACTATTGATTAGAGAAATGCAAATTAAAACAACCGTGAGGTACCACCTCATACCTATCAGATTGACTAATATCATAGAAAAGGAAAATGACAAATATCGTAGGGGATGTAGAAAAATTGGGACATTAATCCACTGTTGTTTGTGGAATTGTGAATTGATCCAACCATTCTGGAGAGCAATTTGGAACTATGCTCAAAAGGCTATAAAACTGTGACTACCCTTTGACACAGCATTAGCACTACTAGGCCTGTATCTCAAAGAGAAAAAAAAAGGAAAAGGACCTATATGTACAAAAATATTTATAGCAGCTTTTTGTGGTGACAAAGAATCAGAAATGGAGGGGATGTTCATCAGTTGGAGAGTGGCTGAACAAGTTGTAGTATGTGATTGTGATGAAATACTATTGCACTACAAGAAATGATGAGGGGAAGTGGTTTCAGAAAAACCTGGGGAACTTAAAAGAACTGATGCAAAGTGAAGTGAGCAGAATCAGGAGAACATTGTATATAGTAACAATAATATTGTACAATGATCATCTGTGAATGACTTAGCTATTCTCAGCAATACAATGATCTAAGACAATTCTGAAGAACTCATGATGAAAAATTCTATCCTCCTCAGAGAAGGAACTAAAGGAATCTGAATACAGACTGAAGCATACCTTTTTTTAAACTTTATTTTTCTTGGGTTTGGGTTTTTTCTTTTTGGTCTGTGTTTTCTTTTACAATGTGATTAATATGGAAATATGTTTTGCATGACTGCACACGTATAACCTATATCAAATTGCTTGTTGTTTCAGGGTGGGGACGGGAGAGAGGGAGAGAATTTGGAACTCAACATTTTAAAAAAACAAATGTTAAAATTTTTTACATGTAATTGGAAAAAATATTTGAAAAGAAATTTCCTAACAATTTATTCCTATTTTGTAGATGAGTAAACAGTGACCCAAGTCTGTGAGTGGTTGAAAAATAATTAAGTCCCAGATTTCCTGACACACAGACACAACCCAAGAATCTTTCCCCTGGGCCATGCCTTAATCTAGGATAGCACCTGACTCATCAGTATCTCTACAGATGCTACAAAGACATTTCCATCATTAAAAAAAAAAAGAGTGAGTGAACATCTTTAAGATCAACTAAGAAAAGAAGCTGTTAAACCTTAATTAGCTGAACGGGAGAGAATTTCATTTAGTGAAAGTATTTCCCTGTGAGAAGCGACCAGGAGCATCTGTACTGAAAGAATACGATGTTCACGTGAGCAGACTTTTGGGCACATGTTCTGAAAGCCCATGAACAAATTCGTGTCTTGGTTCTCATTAACAGCCAAATGAATTTCCAGTGCACTTTCATCTAACCTGGTATTGTGCCAGATGTAAAGTTTGTCTTCCATGAAGGGATGAATGAGGGATTTGTTTGTCATTTAAGGACAGCATTTGCCATCCTGACTGTGCACTTATGTGTTAGTGTGTTAGTCTGTTTACATAGCTCTTTTGGTCAATCAGTCAACTGAACATAATTCTGTGCAAGACAATAGAAGAAAAGCAGTGGAAATGGTGGAAAGAACATTATCTCCAGAGTCACAAGACCCAAGGCTCAAATCCAACCCCAGCTACCACCTGGACAACCTTGGGCGAGTAACTTATCCTTCAGAGGCCTCAGTTTTCTCACCAGTAAAGAGGAGTGAGGGAAGGAGGGAGGACTAGATGATTTTTTAGGTCATTTCTATCTTTAGATTTTTATCTTGTGTGCTAAAATATGGAAGACATTGTGTCCTTGTCCCCAGGAAGTTTACAATCCAACTGGGGAGATAACATGCACACACGAAAAGTTTCTAGTGCCAATTAAATTTAGAGATGCTCAGATTTTTTTCCCCAGTTGATGTGGGTTTGCTCTAATTAACTCAGTTTCCATGAATCTACATGTAAATTCCTAAAGTCTTCATTCCAAGTAGAGAAGACAAAATGTATGTACCTTACTCTGAGTACAGTCAAATCAAAAGTAGCTGAAACAAATCAGAATATTTAAATGGAGGTAGGAGAAGTGTGATATACCAGTGAAAATTCTAGGAAGGTAGGATTGATAACTAAAGGGTTAAAAAACATCACATGACTCCTGTAGGGCTAATCTCATGACTTTTCACTAGATTCAAAGATAACTTTAGGGACAGGCTACAATTAGGAACAATGAGAGTAAATCAGGAACTGTTCCTTGACCCTGGACAGTACTAGTAAATTTAATTACCATGCTCCTTTATGAAACCCTCATGTCCAAGTCTTTACTTTGAGCCAGTTATTTTGCCTACTTTAAAAAAAATTAATATTATGTATCACATTTAAATTAATAGTGTCTCCATTAGTTTAGCTGTTAGTGATTTGTAGTCCAAGTTTCTTGATGGGAGTAATGATTACAAAAACAAACTAGTTATTTGGAGCTGTATTATTATATCGAGGCACAGAAACATCACTAACATAGTAATATTCAGTTTTACTTTCTTAGGTCTAAAAACTACTGAACCCAATGAGTATATTTATCAGTATCTTCCACTGGACAGAAGTCAACATGTTTATGCCTATCTGTACAATTTAAAATATCAGATGAAAAGAAAAGTTTCATACTTTTCAGCTGTCTTAGCTGAGTCAGTCTTATTTCACAGGCAGTTCAACTGATTACACAGAAATCAATCATTAAGAAAATTGAATAAAAAGTTCTGATTAGAAAACTGTTAAATTTCGGCAGCACAGAAACATCATCTTAGTTAACTGGCCTGAAGTGCTACTTACTAATGTCACTTCATCTGAAATTACATTCAGCATAGAGTTTGAAAAGTTTTTTTCTAAAATAGCACAATAGGGGTGTGTGTGCATGCGCGCGCGCACGTGTACCCACATGCATTTGTATTTAGCTGGAGCCGAATACCCACTGATAATGTACTGCTGCATTTCCACTACTGATCAAACTCAATCTATTAAATTTGCAGTGTTGGAACCAAAGCCTTATGCAGACACCTAAAAATTCAGTATGATGCTTGAAGATTTCCAAAGTGCTTTCCTCACAACCCTGTGAGATAGATAGTACACGTATCATTCTCCCCATTTTAGCAATGTGGAAGCTGAAGCTTTGAGAAGCCACGTGATCCAGCTATGGTCGCCCAACTAATAAGTGTCTAAGGCAGGATGGGAACTCAGGTCTCCTAACTCCAGCTTCAGCACTCTTTTCACTGGGCCACAATATCTACTAGGGCAAAAACCCTTTGATATCATCAACTTGTTAGGATATGATCTAATGAGAGGGTAACCCAGGAAGTTCTTTTTGCTCTTAAGTAACTTATGTGGACAGATATATCTGGAAACAATTAAAAGAAAAATCCATCTGGACAATAAAGGAATATAATATTCAAAGTTCAATAAAGCTATAATATACAGTATTATAATAAGAACAAAATGTAACTAGTAAATTGAGACAGATGCTGAAGAGTCAAAAATGATCCCTGTTTGCTTATAGCTTCACTCAACAGCTTAAAATTTTTAGCCAAATCTCTTTAGTATGCATTGAGCCATTCTTGCATGCGGCACATATTTCTGTGATACTCCTGACAATGATGTAAAAAACTGTACACCATCAGGAAATAGAATGCTTCCCCCCCCAACCAGAATACTATAAATTCCAAACTTTCTTTTCTGAGTACAAGCATTGAAACACATTTGGAAAATAGGACCTTTAAGTTTTTAAATATTTAAATAATATGTGCTTTTGGAAATCTGTAGTTATTCAAGGCAAAGAGGATAAAGTCTAAATAATGTCCTGAAATCTTCCTCTTGTCATTCTAAGAGTCACTATGACTTTTCTTCCTTAGGTTCCATCCTATTTCTTTCTCAATAAACAACATATTCTCCTCCTCAGTTGGGCGGGATTACAATTACCCGACAAAGTTGATGACAATCTTCTAAAGATCATCCAGCAAGAGGCTCTTGGGGAGGACTTGATGGTTTCTTCGATGGGCGGACATGGAGCAAGCAGCAGCAGGAGAGCAGCGATATGTCAATTCAGGAATTCGGTGGAGAGACTCCTACTATATCTAGCAGATCTAAACTTAAGCTCATGGTAACATTGCACAAAGCTATGGTAGATAAAAGTTATGGGCAACGCCAACAGGACAATTCCACTCACTACACAAACTCCTCCAAGGATTCTTCCAGGCACTGTGATAGGATACATATCGCCATAGCCAACCGTAGTCATAGAGATAATCACCCACCAGCAGGCAGCGGGGATGCTGGCATAATCTTTGTTGGAGGTTTCCAGGTCCAGCCCATGTTCAAGAAGCTGAGAAAGTGCACTAAAGATTGCCATGGCAACACAAATAAAGACAAGTAACATAACCATTTCTCTATAACAACGTTTAAGAGTCAAACCAAGTGTCTGAAGGCCAATGAAATGACGGGCAAGCTTAATTAGCCAAAAAATCCTCATCATCCTAAGTACTCTCAAGGTGACTCCGGCTCTCTGAAGTTGAGAGTTCTCTCCTGTAAAGACTGTCATTAACACTGAGATGTAATAGGGAGTGATTGCCAGTAAATCAATGATGTTCAGGGGTCTCTTAACAAACTCACACTTGTTTTTGGAGACGATGAACCTCACAATGCACTCTGCAGTGAACCAACCTATACAGATGGCTTCAATTATCCTGTCAAGAAAACAAAAAAAAAGAATTGATCATTTTATTTTTAAGCATTTTAACAGCACTCAGAATTTTTTCAGATAGTTCAACATTGACATTAATTCATCTACTTTTCCAGAAAACACGAAGAACAAAGACAACCCTAATCTTATCAGATCCACGATTTAATAACTGACAAAACAGAGTACAAATGTGAATTCATTAAGTGGGACTAAGTCCTTATTTATTTACAAAATTTAAAGTTTCCACTAAAGCTAATTAGATGCCAGTACCATAATTTCCGAAATGCAAGATCTTATTTAACAATATGTAATTAACTTGGAGCTATCAACAATACACAAACAATATAATCCATTAGGCTTTTCTCAAAGGCTCTCTTTTTACATGCAGCTAGAGTATAAGCTTTATATAAAACTATATTTTATCAAAACTGCAACTTATAAAACAAATTACTTTTTTTTTCAGATTGAAATCACTGGTTTTTCTATTCTTTATTCCTCATCTAATGCCACCTTAGGTTGCATTTAGAGAGGCATAAGGCCCATAATAAAGAAGTGATAGTCCCTCTGTACTCTGACCTGGTCAGACCATATTTGGAGTGCTGTGTTCAGGTCTAAGTGCCACAGAGTAAGAATGACATCAAAGGCTTGAGAGCAACCAGAGGACAGCAAACAGGAGAGTGAAGGGCTTCAAGTTATATGATAATTAGTTGAAGGAACTAGGACTTTTTAGTCTAGAGAAGGGAAAACTCAAGGAGGGCTATCATTCTTTTTTGGCCCCAGGGGGCAGAAACAGACACAAGGGGTAGAAGTTGCAAAGGGGCAAATTCCCAAAATTAGGCCTATCCAAATGGGGTAAGAGGCTGTCTTTAGCAGGTAGAGGCTTCTGCCTCATCAGAGGTCTTTAAGCAGAAGCTGGATGACCATTTGTCAGGAATGTTATCCTGGGGATTCCTTTTTGGGTACAAGGTGGCCACTGAGATCCCTTTTGCCTCTAAAAATTTTAGAATTCTCTGATCTACTGATCATCATTGACTCAGATCCCTTCTATCAGAAATACAATGAGGAAGAGATTTAGAACCAAAGAAAAGCGAAATGATAAAACTCACCAGAAATCTAAACCAAGCAATACTATTAAAAATCATTACCTTATGGTCGTTTTATGGTTTGGTTTTGTTTTTCAACTCTGGGCTGGTAAACCCAGCTAGTTAAAGCATGCGTGTTTGATGTTCTGTTGTTGTTCAGTTGTGTCCAACTCTTTGTGACCCCATTTTGGGGTTTTCTTGGCAAAGATACTGGAGTGGTTTGCCATTTCCTTCTCCAGCTCATTTTACAGATAAGGAAGCTGAGTTAAACAGGGTTAAGTGACTTGCCCAGAGTCATAGAGCTAGTAAGTATCTGAGGCCAGATTTGAACTCACGAAGATGAGTCTTCCTGATTCCAGGCCTGGCACTCTCCACTGTGCCACCTAGCTGCTAAAAGCATGGGTTAGGTGTGCATAATGAAGCTGCAAGTCCATAAGACCTAGTTACCTCTAAACAAAGAATTCTGTCCCATTGTAATAGACAGTACAGTCCTCATGCTAGCCAACCATCCCACAAATATGAGCCATTCTTTCTACTTGGAAAAAACCCCTTCAAATCCCATGTCTTCATGATGGTGGCTTCATGGTATGGACTCTGCTTATGGAAGCAGAGTCATTAAAGAGCACTGTTGTGGGGTGACCCTGCAAGAAATCATAAGTGGTATGTATATGTTACCTAGTTTCAGTTTGCAAGTCATGCATCCAAATTCCTCCAATAAGCCCCTTGCCTATCCCATAATGCTGTCTCTGTCCCTGAAGGGGTAAAGGAATCCTTCTATCAGAACTAAGCCCTTCAGACTCATCAGATCCTCTTCTCTCCAACTCCAGGGACCTTCCCAAGGAGAAGCCTACAACACTGGAAAGCCCCTATAAAAATATTCAAGGACATGAGAAAGCAAGATAGCTCCTTCTTCAGATCCTGACCAATGAAGGGCCAGAGAGTCAGACTCAGGATCTGAGGTCCTCACGTAGTTGCACAGGCCACTGACTGTGGAGAAGACACCTCTTACTATTAAAGCCTAGGCTATCAGGGTAATGAGAGCCCCTAGCTATAAGGGTATTGCCTCCAACCTGGTGAAACCCTCAGCCAGAAGAAAAAGCATCCTGCCACTCACAATGTCTCCACTGCACAGCCTGCATCACCCCATCACCTTGCAAGTTAGCAGCAAAGAAAATCTAAAGGGGGCAGCAGCAGTGGAGAGATTAAGGATGGCACCAGCTCTGCTTGTCTACCTGCCAGATTCCACCCTCACCAGACTACAGAGACTAGGGATAAAAATGTGACCATTTGGGGCTCTGTGCCCTGTAAGGCTCCTATAATGAGAAATTCATGAAACCTGAAGAATAGCAAGCTGTCTTCTTCCTAACATAAGGTTCTAACAAAAATAACACTGAGTCATTGTTTCTCCATGGTGAATGTAATGGGGTGGGGGTAGGGGGCTAAGAGGAAGGAGGTGCCACTAAGTCAGGAATCATGGAATCCCATATCAAGTGCTTCTAAACACAAAGCTTTGGGCCAGTTCTTTCTCCTCATTCCTGTGTACCTAGTACAGGGCTGGATACATGTACTAGTGTTTAACAACATGGTTTTGCTGGATTTGCACATCTCACAACATAAAATAAGATGTTTCAACAGCTAAAAAATAGAATAGTGGGTAGGGCACTGAATTGGAGGGCAGAAGCCTGGGTTTTAGTGCTCATTCTCCCCCTGACTCTGTAACTTTGGGCACATTATTTCCACTCTCAGGAAGTAAAAGGAGAGACTTTGAACAGATGATCAACTAAAGTCTCTTCCAGCTCAAAGATTCTATGAAATGAATTGAATTCAACAGGGATGTTTGTGAAAGAGCAAATGTCAGGACATTTTTTGCTTAATTATTTCTACCAGCAGCCAAAATGGTAATCAGAGTAGAAAGACTGTGAAAGAGGGAAATGCAGATGATGCAAAATTGCTAAATGAGGGGAATCTCACAGTAGGGAGATAATGTTAGGAAGAAGTCATTCAGGTGCTTCTAATAATAAAGTCCAAGGCAGTGATACACTCATCTAGAACTGCATGCTATAGGATATCCTATTACAGTAAAATAGTAGAGTATTACTTTTACCTAGAAATACGCTTAGTCAAATAAGATTAGCTCTGTAATAAGCACCTTATTAAACCTCCAAGCACTATACAGGGTGTCCCAAAAGTTTTACTGCAGTTTTAAAGCTTAAAACTGTAGTAAGACTTTTAGGACACTGCGTGTGATACAGGATCCATGACAGTGCTTTGCCAATAAGTTCCAAACATTATTAAACCTGCAAAAATTACACCTGGCTGGAATATCAGTACTGGACCCACCCACAGCATTCAACAGCACCTAACCTCTCTTGATAGCGCATGACTTCTAGTATTCTTCTTTCTATTTAAAAGATCCAAAGTACCAAAGGGGCAACTAGGTGGTGCAGTGGATAGAGCACTGGCCCTGAAGTCAGGAGGACCTGAGTTCAAATTCGGCCTCAGACCAAACACTTGACTCTTACTAGCTGTGTGACCCTGGGCAAGTCACTTAACCCCAATTGCCTAAAAAAATAAAATAAAATAAAATAAAAAGATCCAAGTACCAGATAGACCTGTGGAAAATAGACCCACTATTGGTCCTTAGATCAAATAGAAAAAGAAATGAAGAGATGTTGGACAAATAAATATACTTTGGGTTTGTTTTTAAACAACCTGAGGCACGTGGAGAACTTATTACTTTTGTGGCTTATAGAAAATTTCAATGATGCCAGCTTCAAACACAGAAGATTACAAGCAATGATATGAACTCTGCTTGCTTCATTTTCTTAGAGGAGTCAGCAATGTAAAATAATTTGTCACAACAAGGATGTCTAAAGATCTACCCAGCAAGTAACTGATCACCTTACCAACCACAGAGACATGGAGGTCAAGGTTAGCAATCTTCTTACAAGAGTGTGCATGAAAGGAAAGGGTGTTAAGACAGATGTGTCACATAGCAAGGGCAAGGGAGAACAGATGGGCCACCAAAGAATTGTGCTGGAATTCATAAAATATTAAAAGACCCAGAGGAAGGTCTCCAATGCGTTGAGTAGATCTAGGAAGGCCTTATAGAAGGAGATAAACAAGAATCACATGTGACAAGAGGCATAGATGTACTATCCAATGAGGTCATGAATTCATCAAAGTATTTAATATTTGAAGATACTAATGTTTTGTTTAATAACAATATTAACTGTGATAATATTCATCCCATATCTTCTAATCTCCCAGTCTCCAAAGTGCCTGGCTGATACTAAGCACTTAATAAATGCTTGTTGACTTGACTTGACATGTAATCAAGCACTTCCACATTTGCTTCATCATTATAAAGGTACCATCTATTGTACACAATTCTTCATTTACTCTATTCAAGTAAAGGTCAAGGCAGTTTCATAGCACGGAGAACAAGAGGTAGATGGAATTTCCCACAGCCCTCTGGGACTGGCCCAGGCCTTCATCAGACTTTCTAGGGTGGTTACTCCCCACTCAGAAGTAATTCTGAGGGCTGCAGAGACTCTGGAACCAGCAGATAATCTAAGATGGGGTGGGGGGGCATGGTGGAGAGGAAGAAGTGTGACACCAAAAGTGGTTAAAAATCATGCCACCCAGCAATGTAGAACCTTTAAAAATTGGCAGGATTCTGAAAATACGTTTTGCTATAACTACACATCACATCACAGAGAACCTGATTAAAATCCAAAATTATCACGGAGGACCAAGATTTAAAATCCCAACTCTTCTACTTGCAGCCTATGTAAAGTTTGGGAAGTTACAATCTATCCCAGCACCAGTTTCTTCATCTGTAGAATGAGGGTGCTTCATTGAAATATCTTTTCTTCTAGCTCTAAATCTTGTGATAAGTTGGGAAATGGAAAGATTTAAACAGGGTAAAGTTTAATATAATGCAACTGAGAAGAGGAAAAATTAAACTGAATAAATATAAAATGACACAGGACTGAAGAGCATCTTGTGGTCAGAGTGGACTACAAAGTAAATGGAAGGACTGGATTCAGCTTCATTCTCTACTATTTATTACCTCTGTGACATTTAGTAAATCACTTAATCTCTCTGACCCTCTTTTCCTTCATCTGTAAAATGAGAGTGTATAAATCCTATGGTCCTACATAGATCATATGCTATACTATATGTAGATCATACTGCTATAACTGGAATAAAACCAAGTGTGATATTATCTGTGATAAGAAGAGGCAGAATGGCATCATGTGTAGAGAACCAGCCTCAAAGTCAGGTAGATCTGGTTCAGGTCTCACCTCTGACACATACTGGCTATATGAACGTATGCTAATCACTTAACCTCTCAGAGCTAACAAGTTAGATAAAATCTGTTTGTAAATCACTTGTCTGGTCTGAGCCTGGGATAAGGAGGATTTCATTTTTCCAGTACTGTTTGAAGAGAGAATATGAAAGGGCCACAGTCGTAGGTTTTGCCCATCTGTACTTGGAAGTGTAAGGGCAACTCTCCAAGGACACAAGTTAAAGAGAAGGGTGCAGACCTGCATTAGCACGGGGAGTTTTCTCACCCACAAGTTCCCTATGCCAGTGAAATCACAGGTCTGGTCCCCATCCTGTCTCATATCATAGTATGTAAGTAAGGGTGTAGAATGTGGAAACCACAGGGTGCCATTCTCAACATCTGTCAGACTAGTTTGGGAATGCTAAAATAACCTTCAAACATGAATGTAACCATTCTTTAGAAACACGAATAAACGCTGAGACACTGACAATTTTTAATCTTTGGATGAGTGGACTATATGTAAAATAGAATGGAAGGTGCTTAAAATGAAACAGAAGAGCCTTAGACTATATGTTAGAAGAACCCCTGATTGCAAGGCTTGTGAATCCAATGCATCATACTTGGTGACAAAAGGAGACCAAATTCCCACCTACGGCTATTTTAAATAAACAAACAGATCTGCCTTTCCAGTGGGTGGTTTAAATACTGTTTTTGTTAGAGGCAGGAAAATGGATTGAATGGGCAATTAAGGTCATTTTTTGGTCCTACGAGTCTACAAATGCATGAAATACAAATCATTTAGTCTATCACTTAGATTATCTTTAAAATGCAGTAGACATTTAAGATTCAAATTTATAGCATTTGGCAGAGGCCCTCAGAGCTTCGTGTTCCTTTGAAACACACAGAAATGTACAAACGATATGCAATTATAAATAATCGAGATATTTAACAGATCATTTACGTTTCCTTTCCAAAACAAAAGTCACATTTTCTTCATTTTGGATTATCTAACATCAGCTGAGCTCCTATTCCTCTCAACACAAAAGGACAAGAAGTAGGTACACATCTGAATGCAGAGGGGCAGAGGAAGGCCCTATAACCCCAATTTTTTCTTATTCTCCTTTCAAACAATGTTTAGCTAGAAGAGTTCAGTCAGCAGCCAGCATGAACCGAACAGGATAGTTACAGAAAGCTAAATCCTCCTTACTCCTAACTTTCAACCTTTAACTACATGGGTAATTTCCAACAGATTTCTAACTCATTGTGACCATAAAGTAATGACACTGGTTTCTATAAACCACACAAAGCAATTAGTCTTCTCTTGGAAGGCCTATGCCCCTCCAAGATTCTATTTCCCTATCTATAGGGAAAGAGTCTAACAGATTATCTCTTTAATACATCTGATGAAACTGTTTCCTCTAAAAAACTCATGTTTACTTCTCAGTTCTCTTATCTTTCACAAAATAAATTTAGGGAAATGACTGAAATAGCTTCATTTACCAGAATAAAGTAAAATTACATTGTATTTACTTATTTGTGAAGAGAGACAGAGAGACAGACAAATAGAACAGTTATTAACCTCTTATTAAGTGCCAGGCTCTGTGCCAAGTGCTAGAAATATACATTCAAGCAAACAAGATTCACTACCCTCAAGGAGATGGTGGTTCATAGTGTCAAATTGTGGAATGGGGACAATAAAGTATCCCAAATCCTAGGACTGAGAGCAATTTGTAGGCACCAAGCCTAGTTTCTCAATTGAGAGCAAGGGGGTTAACTTCCAGTCAATGCCAAGTCCTAATTCCCTTAGGGCAAGGTCCCATATGTTCTGGGAAGCTCTCAAGGGATCGATCAGCTTTCCTTCTGAAGTAGGAAGTAATTTTCTTTGCTTTTTTTTTTTTTCATTCAACACCAAGTTAAGCACTTGCTGAGAACTAAGCAAGCTATCATCTTTGGTAAACTTTGCAACATGTTCCTTATTTGTTGAATCTGCACAACTTTGTATTTCAGGACTGTTCAAGATCCGCATACAAACACACTGTTTTGAGACCTTTTCCTGCATGGCATTAGGGAAGCAAGTGAAAAGGACAAGGCTTATGTCTCCCAAGACACCCCAGAGGGCTGACTGTTCTGGACTGGAGATATGGACAATGCGTTCAAAATGTGCCACTGCCTATTTGCCAATGACAGCAATTTTTCCAAAGGGGTTTGGAGGGGGCAAGTGTAATGCTTAGCTTGCTCAGCTGATGCAACCTCACCATTTGGAAGTTAGTAAGAAGCTTGTCAAAAAGAGGCAAAAATAGCCGGGGTCCTTAAGGAGCTTATCCTAGATGGGAGACATGTAACTAAATAGGTGCAAATAAGATACATATGGAGTAGCTAGAAAATAACCTTTAGAGGGGAAGGCTTCTACACCTAGTGAAAGTGTGAACCCAAAGTGACCTCTAGAAGGTAAATGAATGAATGAAGCAATTATTAAGTGCTTACAATGTGCAAAGCACTATGATAAGCCCTGGGGGTATAAATAGAAAAGAAAGGCAGTCCTCCTTTCAAAGAGCTCCCATTCTAATGGGGAAGACAACATAAGGAAGGCTTCAGTTCCAAGTCAGAGGGAAGGGATCTCATAATTCTTAGAGTAAAGTAACAATGTAGATGGTAATGTCCCTTCTTTAGTGTTATTTCCACTGATAAAATCCTGTCAGTTTCTGATGCTGAACCATTTCATAGCGCCAAAAGCTTTGATGGTATGAATTTTCTTGGTGGCATTTGAGCTGAGTCTCAAAGGAAAGCAGAGGTTCTAAGAGGTGAAGATGAACAGGGAGAACCTTCCAGGTACAGGGGAGAGCCAATACAAATCCTTTCATCTCCACATTTTCTTTGAACTCTGTATCCAGGGCCACATCCAGGCGTCCTGATCTATATTTTTGCCACTGGACCCAGTTGTCTCAGGAGGAGAAAGTGAGTGACTTTTGCACAACCCTCCATCACTTAAATCCAATTCACTTGCTAACCATGGCATCATCTTCCTGATGTCATGGTCGTCTTTGAGAATGAAGGACAAATAACAACAACAACAACAATTTATTGCACTGCTCTCTCCTGGTTCTCTGCCTGTCTGTCCAACCACTTTTTCTCAGTATCTCTTGTGGGTTCTTCACCCATGACATACCCTCTAATCAGAGTACTCTCTTGTCCTGGGCCCCTCTTCCCTTTTTGCTCTATACTATGTGACTTGGTGATCTCTTCAGCTCTTATGAGTTGAATTATCATTTCTAGGCAGATAATCCCCCAATCTATATATCCAGGCCTAATCTTTTCAATAATGCGTCTCCAACTGCTTCTTTGACATCTCAAATTGACTTGATTGTATCAAACTCAAATGTCCAAAACAGAATTCATTATCCTTCCTCCCACATCCTTCCCCATCCCAAACTTCCCTATTACTGTTGAGAGTAGCACCATCTTCCCAGTCATCCAGGCTCAGAACCTGAGTGCCATCCTGTATTCTTCAGTCCCATTCAAGTTATGTCAGGTGCCTACCACGTGCCAGGCACTCTCTTAGCATTATCACCAAATCTTGTCATTTCTTCTTTCACAACATCTCTCACATTTGTTCCCCTTCTCTCGAATCACAAATCCCCCTTATTTTAAGACCTCATCATCTCTTGCCTGCATTACTGAAATGGCCTTTTAGGATAGTCTCTTTTTTTTTAAGCAATTGGGGTTAAGTGACTTGCCTAGGGTCACACAGCTAGTAAGTGACAAGTGTTTGGTCTGAGACCGGATTTGAACTCAGGTCCTCCTGACTTCAGGGCCAGTGTTCTATCCACTGCGCCACCTAGCTACCCCTGAAATGGCCTTTTAAAAAAATATTGACACATTTTGTTTTCACTTCACATAAATTCCCCCACTCTCCTTCATACAAAGCTGTCCCATATAACAAAGACTTTTTTGAAAGAAAAAAAGAGAGGAGGAAGGAAAAAATCAACAAAACCCACCAAAACAATGAAAAACTGTATCAATACATACAATATTCTACACTGGATGGCTCCCCACCAATGCAAAGGAGTATAGGGGAGGTGTCTTCCCATATCTTTTCTTTGAGGATAAGCTTGTTCTTTGTAATTTTGCTGCCTTCATTTTCTATTGACCTATGATTCTCTTTGCATTGGCATTGTTGCAGTCATTGTGTATATTGTTTTCTTGGTACTGCTTCCTTAACTTTGTATCAGTTCATGTAAGTCTTTCCATGATTCTATGCCTTCACCATTTTTGTTGTTGCTTACAATGTGGTAACATTTCCATCACATTCATGTATCACAGTTGTTTTAGTCATTCTCTAATCAATGGGCATATCCTTTGTTACTATTTCGTTGCTATCACAAAAAGTGCTGCTATGCATATTCACAGGCTGTCTTTTTATCAGTGACCTCCTTGGATTACACTCCTAGCAACAGAATCTCTAAGTCAAAAGGTATGGGTACTTTTATTTGCATAATTTCAAAATGCTTTCTAGTAACAGCTATATTAATTCAAAGTTCCACCAACAATGCATAAGCGTGCCCCTCTTTCCACAACCCCTCCAACAGTGACTACTCTCATCTTTTGTCATCTTTGTAAATTTACTAGGGGTTAGGTCAAACCTCAGATTTTGTTTCTCTTATTTTTAGTAACTTTGAACATTCTTTCATATGGCCCTACTCCAGTCCATCCTCCACTCAACAAGGTGACTTTTTTAAAAGAACAAGTCTGACCACATCACATTCTCCCCAGCCCCAGCTCCAGTGGCTCACTCCCTATCACTTCCAGGATTAAATATAAAATCCTTTTTTTGGATCTCTTCGCAATGTAATCCCTTCCTATCTTTCCAGCCTTCTTCTCTCCTCTCCCCCCCCCTTTTTTGAGGCAATTGAGGTTAAATAGCTTGCCTAGGGTCACACAGTTAGTAAGTGTCTGAGACTGAATTGAAGTCAGGTCCTCCTAACTTCAGGGCCGGTGCTCTATCCACTATACCACCTCGCCCGCCCCTCCTTCCAGCCTTCTTACACTTAATTTCCCTTCCTTTATTCTATGATCTAATTACACTGGCCTACTTGTGGTTAGTTCCTCTAACAAGGTGATTCATCTCCTATCTCTGTGCCTTTGCCCTGGCAGTTCCCCTGCATCTGGAACATCCTGCCCCTTAAATCTTCACTTTTCAGTTTTCCTGGATTTATTCCGGTGTGACTCAAGCCCCACTTCTGCAAAAAAGAAGGCTGGAGGCTGGCACATGAAACTCTTCCCAAAGCTTTACTTTATTGAGGGCAGGATTTGGACTTCTAGCTCACTCAACTTTCCATCTGCAGTTCTGCTGGGTTTCAACTCCAACTCCCCGTTTACCCTGCCCCCAAAATGGCCAGCTTCATTTTGTGTGAGGTCGTCCCCCATTAGATTGGAAGCTCTGTGAGGGCAAGGATTATCTTTTTCTTATTTGTATCTCTAGCTCTTGGCATAGTGACTGGTACATAGTATGTGCGTAATAAATGTTTACTGTAGAAAATGATAAATGTTAGAGAAGATGTGGGAAAATTGGAATACTAATGCATGTTGGTGGAGTTGTGAACTGATCCAACCATTTTGGAGAGCAATTTGGAACTATACACAAAGGGCAATAAAAATGTGCATACCCCTTGACCCAGCAACAGCACTTCTAGGGCTGTGTTCCAAAGAGATCATAAAAATGGGGAAAGGACTCACATGTACAAAAATATGTATAGCAGCTCTTTTTGTGATGGCAAAGAATTGGAAATTGAAGGGATGCCCATCAATTGGGGAATGGCTGAACAGGTTTTGGTATACGAATGTAATAGAATACTATTGTGCTATAAGAAATGATGAGCAAGTAGACTTCAGAAAAACCTGGAAAGATTTGTATGGAGTGATGCTGAGTGAAGTGAGCAGAACCAGGAGAACATTTTACACAGTAACAGCCACGTTTGCGATGACTAATGTTGATAGACTTAGCCCTTTTCAGCAATTCAAGGATCTAAGACATCTCCAAAAGTCTTATGATGGAAAATGCTGTCCACATCCAGAGAAAGAACTATGGAGTTTGAATGCAGATTGAAGCATACTATTTGCTCTTTTTTTCCTGTTTTGTTTTGTTTCCTCTTTTTTGTGGTTCCTCCTATTGGTTCTAATTCTTCTTACAGCATGATTAATGTAAAAATATGTTTAATTAGAATGTATATGTAGAGCCTATATCAGATTGCATGTTGTCTTGGGGAGGGAGGGGGAGAAAAATTTTAAACTCACAAGTGTATGGAAGTGATTGTTGAAAACTAAAAAGAAATTAATTTTAAAAATAAATAAAAAGAAAAAAAATAAGTGCTTACTGTATCATATTTAAGCCTTTTCTAGTCCTGCCCTCCCAGCTGCTAAAAATGCCTTCCCCTTTCAGATGACCTTCATTTTTTCTGTATGCCTCTTTTACATAGCTAGTTACAAACAAGTTGTCTTCCCCATTAGGATACAAGCTCCTTGAGAGGAGGGACTGTTTTTTTGCCTTTCTTTATAGTGTACTTGGTACCATATCTGGCACTTAATAAATGTATTAAAAATGGCACTTAATAAATGCTTTCTGACTAACCACAATAATTTAAATAAAAATAACACAAAATGCTTAATAATAATAGCTAACATTTATGTAGCACTGTGCTAAGTGCTTTACAATTATTAGCTCATTTTATCTTCACAATGACCCTGGGAGGTAGCTGCAAAAAAGTATTCAAATGCCAACTAGTCATTGTCGTGGCCAATCTTGGCCCCACAGAAGAAGCATGAAAGCACCTATGCCATTGGAGTACACGGTTAAGGGAGGATGGGTATCATATGGCACATAAGCTGTTGAGCATAACCAGGCAATACAGTGACTGAACTCATTTGGTGGTAGAAGGCAGTACGTCCAGAAATGACTGTGATGTAACAAAAAAAGTTAATAAAAATTCTAAAAAACAATAGTAGAGAATGTATGTATGCATGGGGACCCTGCTCAAATAAAATACTTCTCAGAAATAATATTCTTTATTATTATGTAATTATATAACATAATATTATAAGCCACAGTAAGGTCACTCAATAAGGATACTTAACTGCTCAATTGCTGTGATTTGGAAGGAAAATTTCAAGACCCTAATAATAAGACCAGGGGCTCTGATGATCATATAAAGTTGGAGCTGTGAGGAACCTTAGATATCATCTAATGCAATGATCTCATTTTAAAGATGATTAAATGGAAGTTCAAAGGGGCTGAGTAACTTATTTGATGAATACAAACTATGTGTTTTTTAAGTGTCCTTTTTCTTCTTTCTCTGCCTTTCTCTCTCTGATAACAAGTAAAGAAAATGAGAAATTTTAAAATCTCTAGTCTGAGATTTCAATCACAGCTTGACTCTCCTCTAGTTGATAAGTGTTTAGAAAATGGAAATATCTCTCAATAGAGAACAGTAACCAGTAGTATAGGTTACCTTGAAGAACACATTAAAGCCCAGGAATAAAATCTTTCATTAGTTACATAAGCCAAACTGTGAGGTAGTCAAATTCATCACCCAAATAAATATTAATTCCATGAATTTTCCTGCAATTTCAAGAGCTAGAAGGAGCTATGCATGAAGTACACCAAGGCGATCACTATATAGGCATAATGGAGAACAAAATAATTACTCATTGAATTTGATCAATATAGACAACTAACATGTATCATTCCCTTTATTTCCTCAATAACAGATTGATGGGCCTGAATTATTTAAAGAATTGCATTAATTCTCCTCTTGATTTCACATATGTAGCTATAATAAGAGACCAAGGCTGTGCACAATAACATTACATAATAAATGCAATTTATTTAGTCCTGATCTCTCCAGATTACTATAGATCAAATTCCCTATAAAATTGATTTCTCTACTAATCAATTAGGAGACCAAATTTTCCATCCTATATGTCAAGTATAGTGTCTTTAACCAGTAAACCAGAAAACATGAGGGATTTTTTTGTTGTTTAGAGCCTACATTCTGAAGTATACATTCTGAAAGAATGCACTGAGAATGAATAGGCTTACGCTTGAACAGAACCAAGCCAGTGAAATCTTTTGGTGCCTATGGTTCACTAAATCAAATCTCTCCAGTGGCAAAAAGATCAAGGAAATCAGAAATAAAGCAGTCTTAACTCACTGATGAAATAGGACCCACTTTTAAGTCAGAACAGCGTTGGTGCCATGTCCATATGTCAACTTCAATTATCAGAATATTTCCAGAAACCTGACTGTCCCTAAGAAAAAAATAACCATAACTTAAGTCAGTTTTCTATGACAACAAGAGCTAAAAACCTAGCTCCAGATTATTGAAAACAAATCTCTAAGAACTACAGTACATCTTCTCTTATAAAGAAAATTTTAACTATTTCTAATATTAATTATTAAATTAGCTATGTAATAATAACAGTATTTATGTGGCACTTTTTTGCTTCAAGGAATATTATAAATATTATCTAATTTTATTCTCACAATAACTCTGAGAGGTAGGTGCTATTATTCCCATTTTACAGATGAAGAAACTGAGACAGATTTTAAGTGACTTGCCCAGGGTCACATCTGGACTTATCAGAGTCCAGATATGAACTTAGATTTAAACAACTACTACTTGCTAGTATTTCCAGAGTTCCAAGTTTTAAGAAAAATTTCAGTTGTAATTGAATTATAATTGTAATTGTAAATAACAAAAATATTTATGCAAATGGTTTCAATATTTTAAAACAGGGAAAAAATTACCCTGAATCAAAAAATTTCCTTAAATTGTGTCATCATCTTGCTGTGAACATAGAAAAGCTAAAAAGTAAAATTGTAATGTTTGTTAAATTATCAAAGACATGCTAAATCTTCTATTGAAGAGAGCCTTATTAGGTTTTAAACACAGTGGAGAAAAGTATTGCTTTTAGCCCCTTTGTCAAGAGGCTTATCAGGCACTTAGCAATTGAAGAAATTTGGAGCTAGAAAGAAGCTTGAAACAGTATAATGGAAAGATTATTAATTTAGAATCAGGAAGACCTGAATTATAATACTACTTCATCTACTTCCCATCTGGGAAAACTACTCAATATTCCTGAGTCTCAGTTTCCTCATCCGTAAAATGGAAATAATAATATTTGTATTATCTACCTTGAAGGTAGCTATAACAATAACATGAGATAATGTAGGTAAACACTTTGAAAGAGAGGATATAGGACTGGCTCACTGTCACAATGGTGACAATGGTGACAATGCTAATGGGTGGCAGAAGAAAGACAACAGCACATTACTTAATTTCTATTCCAATGTTCTTTCCATCACATTTTATACATTAAAACATTTCTCCAAAGGGTATATTTTTATGTAAAACACACTACCATATGCATAATTTTCTCTAATATTAATGACCTCAGATATACACCAACGCAAACAGTACAGTTAACAAAGGGTACACAGAGACATAAATACCCCATCACCAGTACCAGTGAGATGGAACTCATTATTTTACCATAGCAACAGAAGGTTAAACTTGTCCAAAAGGAGTAAATTAAATAATCCCTTTCTAGGGATTATATGTTATCTCAGCACGTCCAACACAGAAGTCACTATTTCCCCCCACACACACACACACAATTACACCTCTCTTCTTAAGTTTCCCATTTCTGCGGAAGGTTTCCATTGTTCTATCACTCCACCACTCCTGACACTTTGTACAATCTTACCAGGACCTCTAATCCTACCATCTGTCAAGTATTCTTCTAAGTCATCACCCCTGTTCTAACTATATTTTCCTCCCTTCCCAATCTTAACCCTCTGGTAAACCAGTTCAAATTATATCATCCTCTATACTGAAATACCTTTGCCCCATCATCCTATCCATACGCATGCCTTGGCAAACCACAACTCTGCCATCAATCCTACCATCTACTTCTTCACCTACTACTTCAGTGCTGCTTAATGAAGCTGGAGGAAACTATACAACTGAGGCAAATGGGTCCACTACAAGATTATATTATCTCATCTCAATTGGGTCCCCACCACAGTAAGGCAATTCTTTTACTTTCTATGCAACTCTTTAGCTTCTCCTCTACTATGTAGAGTATTGCCATAGTGACATCTGGCTCTACAAATGAGCAGTTCTGTCCCAGAGTTCACAAGTTTGGAAATGGGGGGGGGTTGCCTTCTAATTTGTGGAAAAGAGAGGCAGGAATATCTTCCATCTTGCAAACTTTACAAGAGGAAGAATAAAGAGCAAGGTCAAAGATATATGTTTGATCTTTTGATGCCAGCATAGCACATTCTCTGAGGTGACTATCCAAAATCCCACTACTACTGACTGACCAGTTGGGTCCCCAGAGCAAGACTGCTACATTCCCTCAGGATTCTGAAGTTAACCCTGAGGAGCTGAGAAGGTATCTTTCTAATGCTATATAGCTCACATGCACCCACCAGTGTGTTATCTTCTGTGACGACAGTTGATATCCATTAATCAGTCAGTTTAAAATAGCTTTTAGAAAGGGGTATTTTCTAATGTGGTAGAGTAAAAATAGTTGGTACTGTAAACCCCCCAAAAGTCTATGTCATACTCTTCCACAAGTACATACAAAGTCCAGGAAAAAATTAATTTAGTCTTAAAGATCACATATGGGAAAGGGGTAACAGTTCCTGGGAGTCATTTTGCTGAAGTCCTCAAAATGCCTCCCTTGGGCATGGTGTAGTTTTTCTGGTGGACTCTTTGAAAAGCATTGAATCTGTATCCCATCTTCGCTTCTCTCCATGTTCCACTCCTAACTTTCCATACTTTTCAATGCTCTTACCAACAAGCCTTCCCACCCCAGAGATGTCTCTGCTTTCAGTCCTCTACTCTGACGAGTGAGTACTTACTGAGGACCACCATTTCATGAAGTGTCCAAGCCATCCATGCTCACTTCTCTCTTAGCTCTACTTCTAACTCTCCAAGCTTTTCCACCTCTTCCACTACAACTCTGCCCCCATTCAGGGATCCTTCTCCTTCCCCTTTTCAGCTTCTTTTTATGTGCTGTCTTTAGAATATAAGCTCCTTGAGGGTAAGGAGTATATTTTTTATTTGTATTCATAGTGCCTCACACAGAATTAAGTGCTTAATGAATGCTCTATCAATCCATCTTGGTTCCATAGGCAAACACTTCAGCCCTTTGATCTAGGTACATTGTTAGCATGGGAATGGGAATATGAGAAATCTCTAAAATTCACGAAGTCCTCCTTCAGTCAAGGCAAGGGAGGACTTGCCTTCAGACTGAGCCTGAAGCCTAGAACTCTGTTTTTCCACTTCTTTCCCCCCTGATTGATTTTGATAACTTACTCAAATAGTTTATTTCTCGACTGCCCCCTTCATATTCAAGGTAGATCCACATGTCTGATAAATGCAAAAAAGAAAAAGTTTGGATAAATGCTGACATCCTTGTTTGTATAATTAATGTTAGTATATATAGTGACCTAAATTTGTTTTGACCCTTTAAAGGGACACGAGATAATAACCTTCTTTCAGTGAGAGCTAAAGTTCCTGAAGTAGGGTAGACATGGATTCTTTTTGGATTTCCCATAAGCAAGAGCATTTTACCCATATCCCCTGGACAAAAGCAAGTTTTCCATAAATAAGAAAATATAAAAATGTAAGGGTCAGGTATTAATGGAATAAATTAATCAAGTTGACCTACTCAATTTAAAGTAAGTAATAAGATGTCTATTCCTCAATGAGGTAGCAACAAATCTCAGTTAACCAATCAATCAGACTTGGAAATCTATGTGAAGACTTCATTGTGTGAAAAGACTTTTCTGTATGGAAAGTGCTGAAAAAGTGAACTAGAATTAAATTGACAGGAAGACCATTCAGATGACCTAAGGAAATTTAGGTATGTCCTGTGGGTCTTCTATAAAATAGGAAACCAGTACAAAATAAAGTGATAGAGACTTGGAGTCCAGAGAGATTTTGAAGGTCTGGCAGTGGGGGAGGGGAAGTGGGGACACTCAGAACTTGGCAAGAAAGAACTAATAACCCAGGGGTAACCATCAAAAGCAGAAAACAAAAAATAGGACTGATCTGTGGTAGAAAAGGATGATACTGAGGACCCTACAGGCATTTCAGAGAAGAAAACTCAGGCTGATACCACTACTTGTATCATCTCCCTTAAGGTCCGAGGAAAATTCTAAGAAAAGTCTGCTCTTTCCCCAACTTGCCCTCCCAGTGCCTCTCTACAAACAAACATGGTAATATACTATGCTCCTTTTCTACCTAAGCATTTCCAGTAACCTGAATTTTGCCTCAACCACAGAGAGGACAGGATTAACTAGAGATAGATACTGATTCCAACTTTTGTTGATGCTGTCTGGAAGATGTCATGTTTCATTCATTCTTTCATGTCTCAGTTGCTTAATCTAAATATCTTTGTGCTAATTCACTGATTCCGTTCCCCCTGCTCCCATGTTGGCATTTAAAATCTTATTTTAAGTTGTTGTCTCTCTCATATTTTGTTTTGCCTCCAATGGGATTTTCCCCCAGAGATACTACAGACCCAACTTGAGGATCTTTTCAGTACAGGAACCATTTTCTGCCACTCCATCCCCTACCCCCAAGAGAATAATCATGTGAAGCTTGAATTTGCCCAATGCCAGATACATGAGTAAGTAACAGAATCATGAAAGGGAAGTAGACTGATAGAGAGTCTTGGAGGAATTGCTCTTGGATTTGTGCAAGGTTCATAAGCCTCACAGCCTCAAGTTACAAGGCAAGCATATTTGTTTTAGCTAAAGATACAGTACAGTAGGGATGGGATTCCAAGGGAAGCATATATTACATTTTTATATTCCACTATTCAGTATAGAAGTGAAAGGCTTTATAACTTTATGGTATGAGTAGATTCTTTTTTACAGAGAAGAGGAGAAGAAGAGAAAGCCACCTGAGGAAGCCAACAAGGTCTTTCTGCAACGAACCTGTGCTGTACCTAGCCCTCATTTGCCTTGAGGCACATCTGCACGGCTACAGCTACCAGAGTTGAGACAACCACTAACTGTGATGAAGATAAGGAGTGCCTTGGCAAAGAGGGACTTAACTTCGGCTGGCCTAGTATCATCTTCTCCTGTGTGGGTCACCACACAAAGGGATTGAGTCACACTGCAGATATGGTATCAAAGGCAGAAGTCTACAGAGGATCAGATGAGATATGGAACAGTGGATAAAAAACTAGTCTCCCAGGAAAAGTCAGGAAAAAAGAGAATAGAGGCCATAATGGCCTGATACAAGAATACCACCAGCAAAACACATTTAGGGAAGCAGACCTATCCTTTGCTATTATTGTGGCTTAGAAGGGAATATAATTCATGTCTTAACCCAAGAGAAAATCCAGAGCTGGTGGGGAAGGGGAAGGACTGACTTCTAGATATTGGGAAAAGGAGGTTGGACCAGAGCAGAAAGTCACTTCATAACCCAAGAGTAGTGAAAATCATCCCATCATTAATTTCTTATGAGACCACTGCATTTTGACTCTTAGGATGCTTCACAAAAATTAAAATGAAGACTGAGGATATGGACTGCACTTTTGTCCTGGACAGTGAGTAGATCACAAATGTCTATCAAATTCTAATCATAATATGTGAGACATTTGAGGAAAGTACCTTTATAGTTTATGAAAGGCCTAGACTTGGAGTAGTGTAATAAAGACTACCCATATTTGGGATATATTAAGATTAGCTTTAACTTTTCCAAGAAAGGCAGCTTTTTTGTCTTTCTTGAGGCAGCTAGGGGTACACTGGAGAGCATACTGAGACTAGAGGCAGGAAGATCTGAGTGCAGATACAGTCTGGAGTTTACTAGCTGTGTGACTCTGGACAAATCATTTAACCTCTATCTGCCTCAGTTTCCTCACCTATAAAATAGGGATAATAATAGCACTAATCTCAAAGGGCTGTTGTGAGGATCAGATGAGATAATATTTGGAAAAGGCTTAGCACACTGCCTGGCAACATCTAAGGTACTCTGTATATGCCTATTCTCTTCTCTTCCCATGAAAATTATTAGTGTTAACAGGAAGGTATACTCTATAACTTTGGTATATTTAGATCTACCATTTTTTACTCAAGTATCAGCACTCACTGGAATCAATTCTACTCCATTTAAAATACTAGCAAGGCACTGCAACCAATAAGTTGGACCAAATACACACATATTTGACAATAAACTCAGCCTATGCAGAAACCTATAGGAATTAGAAAGAAGTAAATGAACATCATGTGAGCAATAGATCTTCAAATTTAGAAGTGAATCCCAAGCCATTTGACTTTGATGACTCCCAAGTACCAGAAAACAGGAAGGAGCAGATGAGGCAGAAGCTGAGCAAAAAGATAAGCATGTTCTCCCCTCAGGAGTGGGATATGAGATATGCCTGAGAGCAGCCTACAAAATCAAATTTATTGACTCCTGATTGTTCTGAGGATAATCTAGAAACATTCCTTTATCTGTAACATCAGGCTTTAGAAAGCATCTGATAGAACCACTGGTCAATGAGTTCTAGCATCATCATACAGTCTAATAGCCCTTATATATTACCTACTGTAAGGGTACAAAAGAAGAATGGAATTCCCCAACTGGTAAATGGTCAAAGGATATGAACAGGCAGTTTTCAGAGGAAGAAATTAAAGCTATCTGTAGTCACATGAAAAAATGCTCTAAATCAATTGATTAGAGAAATACAAATCAAAACAACTCTATCAGATTGGCTAACATGACAAAACAGGAAAATGATAAATGTTGGAGATGTGAGAAAATTGGAACATTAATGCGTTGTTGATGGAGTTGTGAACTGATCCAACCATTGTGAAGAGCAATTTGGAACTATGCCCAAAGGGCTATAAAAATGTGTACACCCTTTGACCCAGCAATAGCACTTCTAGGGCTGTATCCCAAAGAGATCATAAAAATGGGAAAAGGACCCACACATACAAAAATATTTATAGCAGCTCTTGGAAATTGAGTGGAATGGCTGTGCAAGTTGTGGTATCTGAATGTAATAGAATACTATTGTGCTATAAGAAATGATGAGCGAATGGACTTCAGAAAAACCTGGAAAGATTTGTATGGACTTGTGCTGTGTGAAGTGAGCAGAACCAGGAGAACACTGTACACAGTAACAGTCATGTTGTGTGATGACTAACTTTGATAGACTTAGCTCTTCTCAGCAATGCAAGGATCTAAGACATCTCCAAAAGTCTTATGATGGAAAATGTTATGCATATCCAGACAAAGAACTTTGGAGTTTGAATGCAGATTGAAGCATACTATTTACTCTTTTTTTCTTCTGTTTTGTTTTGTTTCTTCTTTCTTGTGGTTCCTCCTATTGCTTCTAATTCTTCTTTACCACATGATTAATGTGAAAATATGTTTAATAAGAAGATATATGTAGAGCCTATATCAGATTGCATGCCGATTTGGGGAGGAAGATGAGGAGGGAGGGGGAGAAAATTTAAAACTCAAAAGTTTATGGAAGTGAATGTTGAAAACTAAAAATAAATAAAAAGACAAATACATCAAAATATTTTCAAAAAAAGAATGGAAAGAAAGGAATATGTGAAGACTACCGAACTTCAAACACAACAACTTAATTAGATTGGTAAACTGTACCAATGAGTTAAGATATCCTAGATTGTTTCCTCGGCAGCCAGCAGTTCTCATTCTTGGATTTATACAAAAGATACTATCACATTCCTATTGCCCAGGAGGACAAAGAGAAGATGGCTTTCATTTGCATGGAAGGATCTTACCTATTTGAGCATATGCCTGAAGACATCTCAGGGGTATTTTCCAACAACTGGTGGAGAAAATAGTTAAAGACATGCATTACCTGGAAGGGCTGGTGTAGCTGAATGACTTCACTGTCATTGGTAAAACAATGGAAGAACATGAATAGAGACCAATTAAAGTTTTGGATCAGACAGAGAAAGTTGTTCTAAAGCTGCCAATTAATATGTGAGAGTTTTGCAGAGCTTCTATTAAGTTGATGGGTCACATAGGATCTCAACAAAGTATGTGAGCACTGATCCAGAAAAGATAAAAGTGCTCTCAAATTGGCCAAGCCCATAGAATTTTCAAGATCAAAGAACCTTTCTAGGATCTGGTGGTTATTATCACAAATTTGCTAAGAACTATGCTGCTATTGCTATATCACTTAATGAACTTGTTCATTCATATATGTTTAAAGAAACCCAAAAACAAAAGAATAAGAAATGTCATATTGCTCTGAAATCCACAAAGCCATCAGGAGATCAAAGATAGCAGCATTTCTTATAGCATAATAGCATTCCATTACATTCATAGAGCATAACTTGTACACATATATGACCTTTTCCTCTTGACTGAAAGATGCCTACTAACTACGAGTTCAGCTTAGAAGAGCTAATCAAAGAAAAAGGTAAAGGTGCTATATGTAGAAACATATATTTGTAGCATCTCTTTTTGTAGTGGCAAGGAACTAGAAACCAAGAAGATGTCTTATTAGCTCAGGAATGGCTGAGCGCATTGTGGTATGTGAATGGAATAGAATACTATTGTGCAGTGAAAAGGACAGTTTCAGAGAAACATAGGAAGGCTTGTATGAAAATGAATGAAATGAGCAGAAACAGGAGAACAATTTATGCAGTAGCAGCAATATAGTAAAAATGAACAATTCTGAAAGTCTAAAGAACTCTGATTAACACAACAAGCAACCATAACTCCAAAGGACCAATGATGAAGAATACTGTCCCACTCTTGACAGAGTGGATATGAGCCAATGTGCAGAATGGCCAGTGCAAGAATCTGGTTTGCTTGACTATGCCTATTTGCTACAAGGGTTGCCTTTTCTTTTTATTATTATTATTCTTCATTATTTATTATTGTTCATAGTGTGGGCAGAGGAAGGGACAGAGAGAAGATAGAAGATGGTTAATTTAAAATTTTAACCTAAAAAAAGAGTTCTTGCAGAAAGAAATGATGACATGATGTCCTAATTCAGGGGTCCTTTCCCTTTTTTATGTCACAGGCTCCGTTGGCAGCCCATCAATCCCTTGTCAGAATAATGTTTTTAAATGTATAAAATAAAATTGTATTAAAATATAATTATCTATCTATATTTTAAAGTTCATGCCCCCCCAGGTTAAGAACACTATGTTGTCATTAATATGTCATCAATACTTCCAGGAAGGTAAATGTGTTCTATGAGAAACTTTGGTGTTCAAGGACCAGAGTAATAGAAGCTACCCCAGACAAAGCTGTTGAGATACCAGGCAACCTACCTGCTTGGAGAATAGCCTTAGAAAGTAGCAGGTTGCCCATAATGACAATTCATTACAACCACTTAGTGCTCATAAGAGAATTAGATGGACTTAGATGAGCTTAGTTAGACTTAGATGAGCAAGTAGAGAGCATTAGTGGATACAACATCAGGGAAAACTGAGAAAAAGAGACCTTCCACTGATTAAACTATCTGAGTCAAATACTGGCTTTGACAGACATTTCCAGTGGAGGAAATGTTGCATTCCATTAACAACAACTATCTGCATCTGAGAGGAATCCCAATTCATGCAGAAGAAGACTGAACTCAGAAACAATTTCTTTCTTGCCTAGAACTCCAGTTATTGAAGACTCTTAAAGTCTAGAGCCTATGGAGAACAGAAATATTGGCCTTTCAACAAGTTAAAATTTAGGGAAGCATGTCTATAGTTAGAGGTAGCAAGTTGGCACAGCAGATAGAGTGCCAGGCCTAGAGTCAGGGAGACCTGAGTTTCAAATCTAGCCTCAGACACTAACTGTGTGACCCTGGGCAAGTCACTTAACCATTTTTGCCTCAGTTTCCTCATCCATAAAATGAGCTGGAGAAGGAAATGGCAAGCCACTGCAGTATTTCTTGCCAAGAAGCTCCCCCACACACACAAAAAAAGGGGTCAGAAAGAGTTGGACATGACTGAAAATGACTAAACAACAACAAAGCCTGTAGTTAGGATAATGATGATTACCATCAACCAGCTCAAGCATAGGGCCAAAGAGGTCCCCAGATTACAAAAGAGTTCAGGGGTGGGGAACCTGTGGCCTTGAGACTACATGTGGCCCTCTAGGTCCTCAAGTAGGGCCCTTTGACTGAATCCAAACATGGCATTCCATTTATGACTAGACAAATTTATACTGTCACCAGCAAACAAAAAGAAGTAGTTTCTTGTCCCTTGCAGGAAAAGGACAACACTAGGGCTTGCCCATGTAAAGTCTACCTTGCGTGTAATTGCAGGCTTATTGATGTACATAAGAATTACTGTTATGTTTATGCTTATGTTTATGTTTTCTTATTTTATGATTATGTTTATTTGCTTATACACTTCCGTTATGTTTGTAGTATAGCAACATCTGTCTCAGCTTTTCATGATTTTGCTCATTGTTTATTTGCATATGTGCTAATGATTATACTCATGTTTACTTTTTATAGACCTATCAATTTTTTATAGTTAGCTAGCTTCATCTTTCCCTGTTTATTATCAGTTGCTTGCCTACTATGGATATTCATGTAGTCTTAGGACATGCATATTCTATGTCCTGAAGGTAATTTATACATTTCAGCACTGAAGCACCCTTCCAGGTAATGCCCTGTGTGAGCTTCACCTCTTGCATGCATAGTTAAGGTAGTTTGCTTTAAATACTATGGGGATGATTACCACAGCCTCTGGGATAATCCTCCTTTTATTTTAAAGTGTTGTGCTTTCTAACACTAGTGCTATATGGTCACAAATGGCAACTATACTCTGGCTGATTTTTGCAAGGGACTTTAAAATTTGGGGTCTTGGGGAGGAATAAAAGCCTTTGGTTCTTGGGCTGCTAGAAACATTGACATAGAAACTTTAGACTGGCTAAACAGGCAAATTCACTGACTTGGTGACTTTTTTTTTTAATTAGCTTTAGGAATTTAGGGAAAGAAAAGCTGGAAGATTTTCCATCATATACACCATGCAAAAGAGAATGAGAGGCAGGGCACATCTGATCACTGCATGCCAGCTTCCTTCCTCATCATCCTCTGGAACTTTGGTGGGTTTCTCTTGTAATATGGTATTAACTGAAACTGATGGAATGATCACTTCCCACTCTATTTCCTGCTCAGTTAGGGGAAGAAGACACAGAAGGAGAAACAGATCGAGGTTTGTCCTTCTTGGCTGCTAGTCAAAAGCAAATATGCTTACTAAAATTGCTTACTTCTTGACTGCACCTCCTTTTGCATTCTATATATGTCTACATGTCTGTAAAATACAAAACCAAAAAAGAATCAGATTGAAGTCTATTATCCTTGCTTATGTGATTAATGTCAATGTGGATATTAGTCTGGGAAGAGCTTTTGATTCTTTAAGGCAGGAATTCTTAACCCATGGAAAATGGAGTATGTGGATACATATGGAGGGGTTGCTATGATCTTGGATGAGAAAAAGGTACATCTTTATTTTCACTAATTCTAACTGAAACTTATCATTTTCCTTCTATTAGAAATTTTTCAAAAATAAAAACCTTCTTTTTAAAAATTTTTTTTCAACTTTCACTTTTACAAGATTTTGAGTTCCAAATTTCTTTCTCCCTCCCTCCCTCCTCTCTCCCCTCCCTAAGATGGCAAACAACTGATACAGGCTATACATGAACAATGATGTTAAACATATTTCCACATTAGTCATGTTGTGAAAGAAAAATCAGAACAAAAGGGAAAACTATAAGAAAGGGAAAAAAAGAGGGAAAATAGTATGTTTTAATCTGTATTCAGACTCCATACTTCTTTCTCTAGATGTGGATAGCATTTTCCATTATGAGTCTTTTGGAATTGTCTTAGATCATTGTATTGCTGAGAAGAGCTAAATCTATCAAAGTGAGTCATCATACAATGTTGCTGTTACTGTATACAATGTTCTCCTGGCTCTGCTCACTTCACTCAGCATCAGTTCATGTCAATTTTTCCAGGTTTTTCTGAAATCCACCTGCTCATCATTACTTATAGCACAATAGTATTCCATTACATTCATAGACCACAACTCGTTCAGCCATTTCCCAGTTGATAAGGCATCCCCTCAATTTCTAGTTCTTTGCCACGACAAAAAGAGCTGCTATAAATATTTTTGTACATATAGGTCTTTTTTCCTTTTTTATGATCTCTTTGGGATACAAACCTAGTGGTGTTATTTCTGGATCAAAGGGTATGCACCGTTTCATAGCCCTTTGGGTGCAATTCCAAATTGCTCTCCAGAATGGTAAAAACCTTATTCTGAGAAGGAAGGTTGTGACTTTACCAGGCTGCCAAAGGGGTCCATGATACAAAATAGTGTTAAAAACTCCTACTTTATGGGGACAGGAGGCATTATCTCTTTTAGTAAGGGATAAGGCTCTAGGAGAAGAATAGACATAGATTATATTTGGATTTCCAAATTAATCCTCAGCTGGTGAGGGCATCTCTCACTGTCTTACTAGGCTTCCAGATCAGGCCCTACTCAGTCAGTGAAGGGGGATCAGGACAAAGACTACCCACTGCCACATTAGGTTTCTAGACTGGGTGGAAAGAATAACATGACCAGGCTCTGCTCATGGCTTGTGAGAGACAGGGCAGGACAAACCAACTTCAAAGCATTTTCACCCTCCTCACTAGACTTCTAAATAGAGCACACTACTTCTTACCTCCTCATTATGTTTACATATCTCTTAAGAACAACAGCATCACCAAGTGTGCCCCAAATTGTGCCTAGACAGAATGTGCTAAGAAAAGTTTGTTTTTTGGGGTTTTTTGGCTAGGCAATGGGGTTAAATGACTTGCCCAGGGTCACACAGCTGGTAAGTGTTATGTGTCTGAGGCCAGATTTGAACTCAGGTCCTCCTAAATCTGGGGCTGGTGCTCTATCCACTGTGCCACCTAGCTGCCCTGAAAAGTTTTCTTTTAAATTGTCAATAATTTAACTTGATTGTTGGTACTCTAAAGGGCTCACATTGAGGAAAAACCTCAAAGATTTGTTGATTAACAGGAACCTCACATTTCTATATCAATAACATTTTCTTTTAAAAAAAAGAATCAGAAGATTGGAAAAGTTGACAAAAAAAAAAGAAAATGACAAATGCTGGAAAGACCACAGGAAAAGAGGTACAATAAAGCACATTTAGTGGAACTGTAAACTGGTCCAGCCATTCTGGAAAGCAATTTCATACTATGCCCTCAAACTCATTAAACTGTGCATTCCCTTTGACCCAAGGACACCACTATTGGTTCTATACCCCAAAGAGATGAAAGAAGAACTCATATGTACAAAAATATTTATAGGAACTCTTTTTGCAGTAACAAAGAACTGGAAACTGAGGTAATGCCCATCCATTGGGAAATACCTGAACAATTAATGTGATAGAGTACTATTGTGCTATAAGAAATGATGAAAGGGAAGGTTTGATAGAAACCTAGGAAGACTTACATGACCTGATTCAGAGTGAAGTGGGCAGAATCAGGAGAACAATTTAGGCAGCAAAGTGGCACATTGGACAGAGTGCTAGGCTTGGAATCAGAAAGACCTGAGTTCAAATCTGCCCTCAAACATTTATTAGCTGTGTGACCCTGAGCATGTCACTTTATTTCTTTTTCCTCAATTGTAAAATGGGGATAAGAGTATTATCTACATCCTAGAGTTGTAATGAGGATAAAATGAGATAACATTTTTAAAAGTGCTTTGCAAACCTTAAAAAACAATATAAATGCTAGCTACTATTATTATTCAATAACAATCATATCATAAAGATAAACAATGAAAGATTTTAAAACTCCAATTAATGCAATGCCCAACTATAGTTCAAGAGTAAGCATGATAAAACATGCTACCCTCTTCCTCACAGAGAAGTGAGGGACTCAATGCAGTGACATTCTTTTTTTTTTTTTAATTTTTTTGAACATGGCCAATGGGAAGAATATATTGTTTGACTATACACATTTGTTTGTTTGTTTAATGGGAGTTTTGTTGTTCTTTCTTTTTCATTGAGGACTTAAAAAGAGGCTTGAGAGGGAGAACACACAGATTTTCCTTTACTGAAATTTAAAAAATTAAAATGAAATAAAGGTAAAGATAAAAAAGAGCTGATAGCAATGGACATGGTAAGCACTAAATGGCATTCTTTAAAAATAAAACTGACTACATTTTAACAGACAGGAAAAAACTTATACCAAGGTGAGAGTCGTTCCTGACTCAGTTGTCTGGGCACAGTCAGACTATCAAATGGTTGGATCTAATAACAGAATGTATAATTAACAATAAAGTAATGAGAAAAAGATATGGCACACAGTTAAAAAGGTTTGACCTTAAATTATTTAAACAAGATATATAGAAAAAAATGAAGCCATTCTCAAATAGATAAGTGACCAGATGAACAAGTAGAAATGCAAACTTCACAATTTGAAAGAATGATCAAAATAAAAATAATAAAGAACAAAACAACTCTGAGGTTTCATCTACCATCCAGAAAATTGGCAAAAGCCAGAAAGGATCCAGTGCTGGAGGGGCTGTGGAAAGATTGGCACACTTAAGGCATTGCTGGTGGAGCTGTGAATCAATACAACCATTCTGGAAAGCAATTTGAATGATTACAAATAAAGTGGCTAAAATGTCCATATTCTTTGACTCAGAGATTCTACTCTTAGTAATAGTAGCCATTGATAAAAAGAAAGCTTGAAAATATATTAAAATATTTATAGCAGCATTTTTTTGGTAGCAAAGAACTAAAAGCAAATAGATACCAATAGACTGAGGAGCAACTAAATACACTGTATTACATTAATTTAATAGAATGTTAGAATGATGTAAGAAACAACATATGATGAATACATAGAATCATGGAAAGACTTATATGATCTGATACAAAGGGAAGTAAGCTGTGCCAAGAAAAGAATATACATGACAATACTACAACGAAAATGAAAAAACCCTATAAAACAATTCAAAAAAAGAATGTTGCAAAATTACAAAGAACAAGCTTGATTCCAAAGAAGAGATATGAAAAGACACCTTCTCTCATTCCTTTGTAGAGGTGAGGCAGGAGGTCTACCAGTGTGGAAAATTCCATATACTGCCAGACTTATTCAATGCATTAATCAGGTTGATTTTTCTCATCTTCTTATTCTTTTTTAAAAAATTATTTGTCAAGGCATCTCCAAAGGCCTCATGATTGAAAATGCTATCCACATCCAAAGAAAGAACTAAGGAGTTTGAATGCAGATCAAAGCATATTATTTGCTTTTTTTTTCTTCTGTTGTGTTTTGTTTCCTCTTTTTGGTGTTTCCTCCTATTGGTTCTAATTCTTACTTATAACATCACTAATGTGAAAATATGTTTAACAGGAATGTATAGCCTGTATCAGATTGCATGCCATCTTGAGGAGGGAGGTGCAGAGGGAGGGGGAGAAAAATTTAAAACTCAAAAGCTTATGGAAGTGATTGTTGATAAATCAAAATAAATTAATAAAAAAATAAAAAATAAAAAAAACTTTGTTTTAAAGGATGGTTTTCTATGTAGGGTAGGAAAAAAGATGAGGGGAAATTCAAATGAAGTAAAAACAAAAGATATTATTGAAAATTTTAAAGAGTACAAAAATGAAAAAAAGTATAAAAATGGATCAAAGAAACATCATTGACACCAATCATAATAATGTTTTCTGAAAGTTAAACCAATGTAAAATAAATTCTACAACAAGGAAACAAAAAAGTCCAGAAAGTCAGCAAATATTTGACTAATTAGTAAAATGGAAAGAGTTTCCTGCCCCAGACAACACTAAGTTAGAATATGAATTTGTAAAATCTTACAAAGAAGGATGATGAGAAGTTATAAACTACATCAACTCATAAAGCAGATAGAAATAGTGGAGGGTAAAACCAGTCCAGAGAAAGTTTGGCAGTATGTCCAACTAAACAAAATCATCCCAAGTACATTAAAAAAATGAAAACCGAAAAATCAGTATAAGTAGAAGAAAAATTTTAAAAATGTATTACAGCAAAATATTTTATCCATCAATGATTATGGAACCACCAAACTTGATCCCTAATGTTGCACAGTCCCTGAAGTATTTACAGAAGAAGTAGAAAAAGCATTAGAAAAAACAAAGATGGTAAATAACTGAATTAGATCAAACATAAATTGAGAAAAACTGCTGAAGGCGAAACAATTTTTAGGGTATTCAAGGCCATTCTTCAAGGAATCTCAAGGAGGGGAAGGTACCAACAGTGTACAAAAAAAATTTTAGACCTTAATCACATCAAAGTAAGGTGATTGGAAACACATTAACAACTAACTATATGTTAACCTCTCATCTATACAAAATCATTAGGATGATTATTTTTACCTTCAATCAGTGTATTAAGAGGGAACAAAGGCAAAGAATTGAAAATTGAGGGGATGTCCCTCAATTGAGGAATGGCTGAACAAGTTGTGATATATGGAATATTATTGTGCTATAAGAAATGATGAGCAGACAGATTTCAGAAAAACCTAGAAAGACTTACATGAACTGATGCTGAGTGAGGTTAATAGAACCAGAAAAACATTGTACATACTAATAGCAACACTGTATGATAAACAACTGTGATTGACTTAGCTTTTCTCAGCAATACGACAATCCAAGACAATTCCAAAGGACTCATGATGGAAAATGGAAAAAAACTCTTTCCATTTTACCCAGAGAAAGAACTATGGAATTTGAATGCAGATCAAAGCATACTATTTTCACTGTTTTTTGTTTTTCATGGCTTTCTTCTTTTGTTCTATTCCTTTTTTCACAACATGACTAATGTGAAATATGTTTAAAATAATTGCAAATGTAAAACCTATTTCAGATTGCTTGCCATCTTGGGGAATGGGGTTGGGAGATAGAAAAATTTGGGTCTTAAAATCTTATTAAAAATGAATGTTGAAAACTATCTTTACATGTAATTTGAAAAAAAAATAAAATAATTTTTACCAAAAAAAAGAGGGAACAAAAAAAGTTTCACAAATGATATTCAGTCACATCTTTACCATCTTGAAATTTACTGAAAGATGTGGAGAACAAAAGATGCCGTTATGCTTTTTTTTTTAAAAAAAATTTAACTCAGTAGAACAAAACACCACTTTATAGGCTCTTTTACAACAAGTTTCATCTGTCCAAATATGAAGATCATTTAAGATTTCTTAGAGGATATGATAGAAATAACCTGTTCATTGACCTTCTAATAATAAATATCAGGTTTATAAACATAAAAAGAAGGCCAATATCATTTGCCAATGCGATAGAGGAAATTCAGTGAAGAGTCCTGAATAATAGGGAATCCTCAGTGGAGAGTGAAGTCCTTCAGATCTTTCATTTGCAAATGACATTGTGTTGATTGTATTGAGTCCCAAGACACTGCAGAGACATTTCTAGAAAAGATCTATCACTCAAAAGATTTTGGCCTGTCCATCCATGCAGGAAAGAACAAATAGATGAAGAAAGTCTATGGCCCAAATTTCAACATCCTTCTGAATGGATATGCTATACTGCTGGTCCAACAGTAGGTATATATGGAACAGACAATACAGATGAACAGTGTGCTAGGGGCAGGTAATTGAAAAGGAGGAGGAGAGCAAGCTAAATGACTTCCAGGAAATTGCAAAGAATTTTTTAAAACTTTTTTTTTTCTGTAACAGCTAAGGCTCAAACATTTTACTGGTATTGGTGTATGTAAGCAAGACCTGGAACACCACCGCCCCAGAGAACTAAAGATGAGGGTAATGAAAGGCACATGGTAGGTGTGAAAAGGCTACAACAGAAGAGACAAAGACCTCTGAGGAACAGGAGTAAAGGATGTCATCAAAGAGCTACATGACAAAGGATGGGTTAGTCACATATTGAGAGCTAAGGATGAATGGGGGATGGCCACAGGGTTCCAGTGGTAGCCTCAGTCAGTCAGTCAATAAACATTTATTAAGTGTTATTTATTAAAGTACGTTCCAGGCACCATGCTAAGTACTAGAGTCACAGATATTAAAAAGTCTTTGCACTCAAGGAGTTTACAATCTTAGGAGAGGAAACAACATTTAAAAAAACCCCTGCAAAGTCAGGGAAGGAAAGGTACCTGGTGGAGGAAGGAGGATGATAAAGGTAGGAACATGATGAAGCCTTTCCAAGTAGTATAGCCAGGTGGGAAATGAAGAGCTAGCTGGCCTGGAGGCCCTCTTTAAACGTAGTTTTAGAGAGAAGCTCTTTGATCCACCCTCCATTCAGAGGTCCCAGGGCAGAAAGGAATGGTAAGATATGAGCCCCAAGGTTGTTTTGATCTTGGAGGATGATAAGGTTCCTGCATAAGTCCAGAGAAGAGCAGCCAGGCAAGAAATTCCTCATGATGTCAGAAAAGAATAAGGAAGGATTCCAGGATGTTGAGTGAACCACCTGTGGCAAACTGTTGGGAGGACATGTATAAGGGTTGAATAGGATAGACACACATGGAAGGGTTCTGACTGACATCATTGGAATGAACTCTGAATCAATGAAATTTGAATATGTCAAAGTATGGCATATTCTGCGTAGTACAGCAGGCTTGAGTACTACGATGGATGAACTTTGGTAACACAACCTGTTTGTATATTGCAATCTGCTCTACATGGTATACAGTTCTACACAAGAAATGATGGAAATCTAAATTCAAATCATGCTTCTGACATCTAAACTGTTGTGGCTACAAGCATCTCAACCCTCCTAAGCCTCAGTATTCTTATCTGTAAAATCAGTGTGATAATACTTCTGTCATCAACTTTATAGGGTTGTTGGTAGCCTAAAATTTGATAATGCATGTAAAGTGCTTTCTGAACTGTAAAGCCCTATATGAATGTTATTGTTATTCAATTATAAAGCTATATTGAAAAATCCAAATAAGAAGAAACCAAAGTCATCAGTAGACTTATATTGTTGTATTTAAAAATACCAGAAGGAAATAAGCTTAGCAAACTAAGCAATTTATGGATAAGGTTAAGCAAACTTTTTCTCCTCCAACATATTTTTGGTCTAAAATATTCAGATAATTGTCTCAATTCCATATTTGCTTTGCCTCTACATTTCAAATGTTAACAAGTTCTGACTGTTCATAAGCTAAGAAATTATTCATATATGCATAACTGCTTCAACTCCTATATTTAGTAAAAAAAAAACCCTCAGATGGAAAAATGAAATAATTTTTTTTTTATTTTAGGAGTTCAAATGCATCTTAGAAGGTATAACCAGCCAAGTTATTATCAGCCAAGAGAGAGGCAAAGCTGCACTTCAGAGAAGCAAAAAGGACAAAAAAAACCCTCCATGTGTCTCTGAAGGGCCAACTTGGGTTGGTTTTATAATCAACTATGGCTTTTAGTAGTGTAAAAAAAACCCAACTCTATATAATACCATCAAAATATCATATCTTACTTAGAAGTGATTTGAAATTTCCTTATGTTATAAAAATTATCATTTACATAATATTAAAATATTTAAGAATAACACTAAAATGTTTTGCTTTCAGAAAAGAAATGAGCACTTTTAGCACTTTGGTTAGGGTAAGAGAATCGACAAATGAGCAATGTTTACAGTAAGTTCTAAAATTGGCAGAAAAAAAGATTTTGCCTATTTGTCATTGAGTACTATACTATTGTAGAATTTCACTAAAACCCTGGTTTATATTCTTTCACAATCATGGATCAAGTCTATGATTAAATTCTCAAATAATCCAATTTATTTGAATATTTAAAATATGGTCAGTATACCGGGGGCTTCAGATATTTCAGAACAAGTTACACCCCCTGCAACACATTATTAAGAATTAATGTACGGGGCAGCTAGGTGGGGTAGTGGATAGAGCTCCAGCCTTGGAGTAAGGAGGACCTGAGTTCAAATACGGCCTGAGACACATAACATTAGCTGTGTGAACCTGGGCAAGTCATTTAATCCCATTGCCTGGGCGGGGGGGGGGGAGAGAATTAATGTAGAAAGAGGATTCTGGGAAGATGGTAGAGTAAGCCAGAAAATTCCAAGCTCTCAAGATTTTCCCCCACAAAAAATGATGAAATAGAGCCTCAGGGAGAGGCAGTAAAAATAAATAAGAGTAGGGGCAGAACAGGAGTACTTATAGGACAATCAGAGATGATCTGAAGAAAAGTGCCAGGATGAGGTTTGGTCCTTGTGAAGAGTAAACACTTCCAGGCTAGATCCTAGGTCAGCTTTAACAATAGGCAAACCCTGAGATTAGCTGGGTTGGAAGGCTGCCTCGGCCTTAACCACACAAACTTTAACCCCCTAGACAGTGAGGGGTGTTGGGGATCTGAGTCGGGAAGATTAAGGGAACCTCTGCTGACAGGGAATGCCAAACCCAGCTGTGCTGCTGAGACAAAGCAGGGACAAGAAGGAACCAGCATATGCCCAGTGAGTGCAGAAGTAGTGGGGGTAGGGATGTCAATGGCTATGGGTACTTACAGGAGGCTAGAGGTCTTGGCTCCAGTTCCAGGCCAGAGGGGAGAACTGAAGGAGGATCTGAGAACAGAGGCACCATCCCGCATACCCCAGGACTAGAGGCGATTATAAAAACTAAGCTACTACAAAAAATGTACAGGCAAAGGAGAAAGAATACAGCCTTAGAGAGTTACTATGGGAACAGAGAAGACCAGAGTTCATCTCCAGAGGAGGGTACTGAAGCAAAGAAACCCTCTTCTACCCTAAAGAGTAACATCAAATGGTCACCTACTCATAGAAGAACTTTAAAAAGACTTTAAAAATCAAATGAGACAGAGGAAAAACTTTTTTAAAAAAAGAACAATCCAAGAAAAACAAGAAAATTATGAAAAGAAAGTCAACCAATTAGAAAAGGAGATCCAGAATCTTAAGGAAGAAAACAACTCCTTGAAAATTATAATTGGGCAAGAGGAAGCCAGAGAAGTTATAAGAGATCAAGAAATAATAAAATAAAATTGAAAGAATGAAAAAACAGAAGAAAATGTGAAACATCTCATAAGAAAAACAACTGATCTGGAAAACAAATCAAGAAGAAAAAACATAAGAATAATCAGACTACCTGAAAGCTATGATTAAAAAAAAAGGAATCTTGATACAATAATACAAGAAATAATTAAAGAAAATTGTCCTGAAGCAATAGAACAAGAGGAGAAAGTAGAAATAGAAAAAATCCACTGATCACCACCTGAAAGAGATCCTATGAGGAAAACTCATGGGGAATATTATAGTTAAATTCTGAAACCTGCAGCTCAAGAAGAAACAATTATGAGCAACAAGAAGGAACAATTTAAATATGGCAGTGCCACAATTAGAATCACACAAGACCTAGCAGTGGCAACACTAAAAGACCACAGGTCTTGGAACACCATCAAAGAGCAAAAGAACTAGGGTTCTAGCCAAAAATATCATACTGGACAAAGCTAAGCTTAATCCTGAATGAAAAAAAAATGGACATTTAATGAACTGTCAGACTTTCAGAACTTTGTTAAAAAAAAAAACAACAACCTGAATTTAATAGAAGATTTGACATACAAGGGCCAAGAGAAATATAAGATACACACTAAAGACTAATTACAAGGGATTCAACAAGGACAGACTGTTCACTTTTTGTGTATGTAAAATGTAAAACATACGTCTAAGATAGATATTAGTAATTGCATAGTTCATAGGAAAGACTGGGGTAGACCTGAGTATGATATGACTTTAAAAAGTAAAACTGTTTAGGAACACCTAAAAAGAGTAATTATTTTATGCAAATGAGGTACAACAGGAAGAACTGACACAGCGGGAATTAGATGGGGTAGGAGGGCTGGTAGTTCAGGAACCCTACTTTCATTGGGGAGGGTTCAAGAGGGAAAAATACATACATATATTCATATATATGTATATATATCTAGAAGAGTATAAAAGTCTTCTAAATTCAGAAAAAAAGAAAATGCTAGGGAGATAAGCAGAAAGGAGAGGATAAGGGAGGGATCTCTAGAGGGAAGGGTGAGGGAATAGGTAAAAGGGGGATATAGAAGGAGGTTTAGATGTATGGGAATAGGAAGACAAGAGAGGGATCCTTGAAGGAGGAGTAGGTTAAATAATAGGAGGACAAGGTAGCAGTTAGAAGTAGAGGAGTTAGGAGGGATAGGAAATAAGACATATGCACAAACATAAAAACAAAGATCAGAAATAGAATTTGTTAGGGAAAGTATATGTCATTATACATATGTATATATGTATGTGTATATACGTTTATATGTATCTATATATTTCTAGCTTTACATAAATAAATCTGCACTTAATTGTAGTCTTCTAGGGGGAGAACAAAGTAAAAAGTATACAGCAAAGAACAAGAAAACTAACAAGGAAGCAAAGAAAAGATGGAAAGCTCTCAACACAATGCATAGTATTCATTATATACGTTTTCTTGAAATGTAAATTTATTGCTATATATTTTGAATCCCCTCATGTTCTGGTATGCACATGATGTGCTTTCTTATCTTATTTTGTATTTAAATTTCAACATTTAAGTTTATAATGTTTCTTTTTCTTTTCTTATTGTGTATTTAAGTTTCAGTAATAAAATTTTTTAAAAAAATTAATATAAAACAAATGAGATTATCCAGATCCTAGGAAATGGTTCATAAGCATTCCACTAATAAGATTGAGGCCTTTCCTGCATCTTAGCAAAGGCATTTGGTGTCTCACTTAAAAAGGAATCAATTTAAAATGTAACTAATGTAAAACAGGCTGGAATTTTACAAATTATAACCTGTCTTTGATACTTCAACAATCTCACTGGCACAGATCACAATCCAGCCACAGCTTCTTATCCTATGAGACTTTTGTCCATATCCTCCCTTGAATCCATCCCAAGGAAAGGACCCATATCTATCACAATGAAACAAAATGACAGATGTATTTGATGAATGCTAAGCAAAACTGAAAACTGAGTTTCTTAGTTATTTCTATTGAATCAACCCAAGAGATTTACTCTAAAAAACAAAACTAAAAAGTGATCTAAATTATTGTAGCTGAGAACAAAGTAATTTGAGAGGGAAGGCACTACTAGCTGTGGGGCTAGTCAAAAGGACCATAGATTTAAAGTTAGAAGGAACCTCAGAGGTCACTGAATCCAATCGTTATTTCACAGATGAGAAAAGTGAGACCTACAGACTGTCTATAGTCACAGAGACAGTAAGTGTTTGAAGCAAGGTTTGAAACCAGGACTTCCTAGCTTCAGGTCTAGCACTCTATCCACTACAACAAGTCGTATCTTAAGGTCACTTTCCTTCCTTTACTCATATTCTGTATTCACCATAATTATCTAGTAATACTTTTATTTTCCAAGTAGACTTTCCTAAGATGAAAATGTCGATGCTAACTTCCAGTTAATGGAAGTACTCCTACTGCTTTGGCAATTATATGTCTTGCTGTAAATAAACAAATCGTCATTCTGGTTTATAAAAGTCATTTTGTGTAAGTTTCAGTGATGTGACCTATTTACCAAGGACCCAAGCATCTCTGACTGAGATGAAAAAAATCAGGTTCCTGAGGACCAGATTGTGACCTTGCAACGACTGCCATGAGATGAAGGTATCCCATAATTATCTACCTATCTTAGCTGCCAGCACCTCAAACTCTGAGTCCATGCTTTAACCACAAATATATATATATACACATATATATGTACATATATATGTATGTGTATGTATACACACACTCACTCACTCTCTCTCTCTCTCTCTCTCGCACGCGTGGTGTGTATGTGTGTGTGTGTGTGTGTGTGTGTGTGTATGTTAAAAATGGACTCAGAGTTTGCTGTGCTGGCAGCTAAAGCAAATAAATATGTTGTTTATGTATATGTGTAACATACATTATATATGTGTGCATGAGATATGGTTTTTCAAATAAAAAGTCAAATGACAGATTTCCAGTTTTAAGTACTGCTTTTATATAGAAAGCAGTTTACAACTACCTCCTAAATTTAATTTACAAAATGTTATGACTTTAAGCCAAAAAACTAAGAACAATACAATCAAAATTTAAGATAAAAATTTCAGTATGGGAGCTCTAAGGAGCATGTTCTTAACACCGAATGAAAACAAGCAAGATTCATTAAGCAGAAAACAGCAAAAAATGTAAAGAAGTATAATGAACTAAATCTTTTAGAGGATGCAAATTAGTAGAGTATGTGGAGTAGAAGAAGGGAAAAAACAAAAGGGAGAAAAAAAAATCATTGCTTCCCAGCTTACCTAGCCTATCCTCCAGAAGTTAGAATTCAGTGCTAGGCAGGCACAAGGGCAGAAATGAAATAGTGACTCCTCTCAGGAGCTTCTGTTCTCTCGCATATATACAACATACAAGAAGATGTAAGAGATACACAAAGAAATCATTTTGAAGGGAAGGTGCTAGGAGCCAGGGGTACTAGGAAAAGATTCCAGTACCAGGAAGTATTTAAGCAGAGCTTTGAAAGAAACTGGGGACTCTAAGATATTAAGGTGAGGACAGGGTGCATCTCAGGCACGGGAATCTATAGTACTAAGGGACTGGAAGTCGAACTTTTGTGCTGGAGGAAAAACAAGGAGACAAGGTTGACCAGACTAACAGAGTGATTGAAGGGGAGTAATAAGGTTGGAAATGTAAGCTTATCCTCATAGATCACAAATTTAGAGTTGACAGGAAACTTAGAGGTCAATAAATTCAATCCCATGATTTTACAGAGGAGGAAACTAAAGTTCAGAGGTGACTTGTCCAAGGTCATATAACTAGTAAGAATCTGAATATGTTTCAAACCAATGTCTTCCTCATTCCAGGTACAGTGCTTTAAAAGTCAATCAACAAACACTCATTAAGAGAGCTCCATGGTACAGTGGATAGAGCACTGGGCTCAGAGTCAGGAAGCCCTGAATTTAGATCCAGCCTTGGACACTTACTAGCTGTGTGACCCTGGGCAAGCCACTTACCCCCTCTTTTGCTTCAGTTTCCTCAACTGTAAAATGGAGGTAATAATAGCACCTATCTCCCAAGGTTGTCGTCAGGATCTAATTGGATTAAGTTTAATATTTGTAAAGTGCTTGGCACAAAATAGATGTATTTGTTGTTGTTCAGTCATTTCTGAATCTTCATGATCTTGTGGACCACAGTTCACCAATACTGTCCATGGGGTTTTCTTGCTAAAGAAACTAGAGTGGTTTGCCATTTCCTTTTCTACTGGATTAAGGCAAACAAAGGTTAGGTGACTTGCCCAGGATCACACAGCTACTAAGTGTTTGGAGCCAAATTTGAACTCAGGTCTTCCCAACTCCAGGCCCAGAACTCTATCCACTGAGGCACTTAGCTGCTTCAGGTGCTATACAGATGTTAGCTATTATTATTATTATTATTACTTCCCAGGGTTATTGTGAGATCAAATGAAATAACACTTATAAAGCTCCTGTCACATAGTAGATGCTTAATAAATACTTGCTTATTTCCTTCCTTCCTTCCTTCCTTCCTTCCTTCCTTCCTTCCTTCCTTCCTTCCTTCCTTCCTTCCTTCCTCACTCTCATATCCAATCTGCCACCAAGTCACACAAAAATTTACAGTTAGAATATTGATCACCAAATCAAACCCCCTTGTTTTAGAGTGGCGAAACTGAAACAAAAAGTGACAAATAGCAGCATTAGGCTTTGAGCCAAAGTTCTATACTTCATGCACAATCCTGTCAATCCTTTAATCCTCTGTACCTCTTCAAATCCCTAACTTCCTTCATACATCAGCTCAGGCATCGATTACTACTTGAAGCTTTTCCTGTCCCCTCAGTCATTAGGCTCTTTCCCATTTCAAATTACCTTGGTTTATTTTGTATTTGCTTATTGGTTGCATGCCTATATCTCCCCCACTCCTAAAAGAAATGTTGTTCCCTTACTGGCAGAGCTGTTTTATTATTTCTCTTTTTATCTCTAGCACTTCAAATGGTGCCGTGAACATAGTAGGCTCTTACAAAATGATTGTTCCCTCTCATATACATCGCTTTCCTTTCCATTATACCAACAGCACCGTGGTCCAGACTTGGAACTCTAACCTTCCTCTAAGGCTCACTCTGATGTTACCTCATCCTTGAAAACCTTTCCTTATACCCCTAATTGTTAATGTTCTCTCTCCTTCTTTAAATTATCCTGTAATTACTTATCCCCTTAGTAAACTGTAAATACCTTAAGGGCAGGGACTAACTATTTCTCTGTGTACTCTAGCATCTAGCAAACTGCCTACAAGATATTGAAGATAATGAGATAAGGCTAGAAAGGAGGGTTGGGATTGCACTATGGAAGTGGACTTTGAAGGCCAGAGTAAATTTTATTTACCTTGTTTATTTGAGAGGCTGAATGGCATAGTAGAAGAAATACAAGTAAAATCTGGATTCATAGATTGGTTCTAATGTTTACTTAACAATGTGACCTTGGGCAAGTCCCTTACCCTCACTGAGACCCAATTTCTTCATCTATTACTTACACTACTAATGTACTCATTACTTATACTATTTCACAGGAAGTATTTTGAGGAAAATGTTTGTAAACCTTACAGTACTTTATAAATGTGAATTTATTTAGCCAGGTTGGCATTAGGGAATTGCAGAGGATTTGAGCAAGGGAGGGGCAAAATCAAAGCAGTTTAAAGCATATAAATCTAGCAGTGTTGAAGAGATAGATAAAGTTGAGAGATGGAGCCAGTATGAAAGGTAATTACAGCAGCTCAGTGATGAAATAATAGGAGCCTGAATTAAGGGGTCACAAAGAATAGCCCTTGAGATGACCAAAAAAAAAATGTTAAGGGAAAATCTTTTCTAACTTATTTTTTTAATATTAATTTATTTATTTTAGTTTCCAACATTCACTTCCACAAGATTTTAAGTTCCAAATTTTCTCCCCATCTCATTCCTCTCCCCCAAGATGGCATGCATTCTGAATACCCCTTCCCCTAATCTGCCCTCCTTTCTATCTCCCCCCTTCTCTTATCCCCTTCCCTTCTACTTCAAGGGAAAATCTTTTTTAAAAGAACTAGTGAATTTTTTTATGAAGTGAAGATTCCCTTCATAATCCAAGTTATCACAATATACTTGTTTGGTCTTTCGGATACAGAGTTTTCTTAAGTGGAGCCCAACTATACAAATAAAAGTCATCCAGGCACTGTGCTAGTCTATCTGGGTAGGTATGTTGGGCATAAAAAGACAAAAGGATAAACAGTCAATGCCCTCAAGAAGCTTACATTTTACTAGAAGGGATAAAATATTTACATAGATTGAAAATACAAATTGGAAAAGGACTTTCCCTTTCCCTAGAAACTAGGAGAATCAGGACAGGAACAGGAGGGCTGCTTCAGAAATGGCATCTGAGGTAACCCTTGAAGGAAACAAGGACTTCATTGAAAGATACCATTTCAGGGATGCAGGAGCATCTGCACAAAGCTGTAAAGGTGGGAGATGGTCTGAGTCAGGAGAAAAACTAGTATTTCAGACTAGCTGGAAGGTAGAATATGACTATGGCCAGGCTGTGAATATTTGAAATGCTTAACTGAGGAGTTTGTACTTTATACAAGATGCAAACAAGGAGGTAGATCGTTAGGATTGGGTTCATTATCAGGGTAAGTCAAGAAAAAGATATTTTTGTCCGAAATATCTGGATAGCTCTAAAAAAGTTTTCATCTAAATGTTATAAAAACACACTCACCTTATTCTCTTCCTTTTCTTACTTTCTCTATATCTTAGTGTCTGTCTTTGACCTCTTCTGTTCCCTTATGATCAACTGACAATACATCATGTGTCCCCCTGCCCTCAAGGCATTCCAACATAGATCTTCTGATCCTACTGAATGAAGGCTATTTCACGTTCTAGGTAACTCACTCTCTTCCTGCCAAGAATTTTTTTAGATTTGGTCATCATTCTTTATTATATACTGACACTAGCCAAACCTCTCAAGATCTATACCAAGAACTGTCTTCATTCTCCACTTTATTTTTCTAATATAGAGCAACCAAACACATCCTTGAAATTCTACTGATATGGTCAAATCATTTCCAGGCCAGTATTTTTCTTATGATATTTCTTCTTTATTTCTCACACTACCCATTTAAAGAATCAAGAGTTTCTATATGTTTGAATACACATGATAATTTTACTGTAGGTTAAAATATCTACTGTAGTAGGTATTGGACTCTGCCACTTGTGTTCTCTGGCTCTCAAAGATGAGCATTCTTTTGCCTTCTTCTACCTCCATACCATCTCCCCTCCATTTTCATCACCCTTTTATATGTTGTCTTTCCCCATTAGAGTATAAGCTCCTTGAGGATAAAAATTGTGTTGTTTGCTTATATGCATTTGTATTCTCAACACTTAGCAGTGTTCCTGGCACATAGTAAATAAACATTCAGTCAATTTTTTATCTATCAGGATAATTCTTATATGTAAATTTAAAACATAAGATACCTAAAACACTCAACTTAATGACTTTTCTAATGAATTTCTTCTCACAGTATGTATCTTTTATTTCACCACAAAATGGCATCCCTTTGACACCAGACAATCTTATTAGACTTATATAGCAGCTTTCCTCCAAAAAAAAAGAAGAAATATTTATAAGTAAAATATGGCAAATCAGCTCTCCTCAATTAGAGAAAGGCTACAATGAGTCTATGCACTCTGTGATTAGCAATAATGGGTGACGAGGGAAACCTTTAAGCTCTAACAACATGGCACATTTTTTGAGAACTTGTATCAGTTCTATCTGTAAAAATAAAGCTGTAAAACTAGAATGAGACCGTATGGTGAAGTAAGAAAACACACTGGACCTGAAGATGACCTGGGTTTAAACTCAGCTGTCACTTACTTCTGAGACCTAGGACGAGCTACTTCTCTCAAAGCCTGTTTCTTCATTACGAAAATCCCAGGTCTCTTCTATCTCTAAACCTATGGTCTTAAAGGTCACTTTTGGGTCCCTCTATGTCCAATTATGATTCTAAATACATACATACATTTTATTTTATAGAAGGTACAACTGCACTTTACATTAATTTCTGGCACTAAGATACCAGTATTAAACATGTGAAATAAATACCCTGCTTTTCTTTGCTTAGGCACTGCCTAAACACAGGATTATGGTATCATCATAAAAAGGGCAAGGTAAGCTTTAGAGAAAATGGAAATGTTGATCTTTCATCACAGTTAATGTGGATTTTGATAGGATTAAATGTTCTTTGCAGTCGGTTTTTTCCTTTGTGTAACTGTGACTAAAGGCCAATGTCAACCTTTGATATCACAGTATGGACAGTTGCTTTTTTCTCTAAATACTTTGCAGGTGGAAGGGAGAAGGGATTAGGATAGTATTTGGGGAATTGACCAGTGCAACAACAAGATTGCATCAATAAAACCTTTTTAAGGTGGAGGGATAGGGTACACATTATTTATGGAGTATTGGTGAATTAGCCTCTTCTTTGATATAAAATTTCAATTTCAGCACACAAGCCCAAGGCTTAGTATATGGATTGTTCAACAGTGCACCACATTTCACCTTAACAACCCTGAAACCTTTCAAACTGACTAAAATGGGCAAATAATTCAAAGTCCTCTTAGCTCAAGGCTAAGGTGTTAAATCAGGAAGCTAGGAGTTTAGAAATCCAATTAGCCTGTTGCTTCCCACCAAAAAAAAAAGCTTAATCACAGAAAAAGGTGTTTTCTCTATCTCCAATAAAAATTTTCTCTGACTAAAGACCTGGGGAATTTTCCCAAATAACTGATGATTCCTCTCTCGAATTGAAAAGGAATACTTAATAAAATCTTATTCACTGTACTCGCCTGCCCTACTCTGTCCTAGTTTGTCCTCTATTATGTCTCTATTATTACTAGGCAGGTCCAGAGCTACAGGGATAATGAAAGAGGTGCGAGGAAGACCCTATTTTCCTTTTAGCTTATTAGATTGGAGCCTCTCAGGCAACAACAGAGGCCTGAAGTCCTGTAAGCAGACAGAACAGAGAAACTGGACACACGAACTGGACGGGACTGGACACTGGGGAGGGGGCAAAGAAGCGGTGCGTCCTACCCGGAAGTCTCCCTCCCAGGGCCGGCGGTGTACCTGCTCTGTTCCTCCAAGCTGTGGTTGTCCACAGCTGCGGCCCGCCAGTCTGGCAGGGTGCTGGCACACAGTACCACCATGGATACGATGACGAACACCACCGATACGGTGGCCAAGATTTGCGCGGCCAGTGAGGATGTAGGCTCCTCGAAGGTCCTGCGCATCCGTTCCAGCCAGCGCTTCTTGGCAGCCGCTGGCTCGGACCCCCTGGCAGCCCGCGCCTCCTCGCGGCCAGGCGCACCCAGCTCGTCGGCTGAGTAGAAGGTGTAAGTGTCCGACATGCGGTCGTCTAGGCGCCGCTGGCAGCAGTACTCGAGGTGTGCGCCCTCCAGACCCCAGTAGACCATCTCGTTGTAGAAGGAGAGCTCACACATCCGCGGCGCGAAGCGCAGCTTGCCGTGGCCGCGCACGTAGAGCAAGATGAAGCCGAAGGCCTCCGAGTGCCTGTCGAAGAAATATTCATTGCGCTCACGGTCGTAGTCGTCGCACACCTCGAGCACATCCCGCTCCGAGCGGCAACCGTGGAGCCGGCTCACCCGACTCAGTGGGAAGTCCTTCAACAGTTCCCGGGACAGCGAGTAGCGGGCGCCGCCCACATTCAGCACCACCGAAGCCATCCCTCCTCGGCCCAAGGTCATGGCTGGCGGCCCCGGGCCTGGCCGGTCAGCTCAGGGCTCTAGTCCCCCACCAGTTGGCTTTCCTCGGCACACAAGAAGCTGCGCGGCGTAACTGCCTGTCAGGGGGCGGACGTGCTGTCGGGGACCCCCAAGGAGACTAAGCCTTCCAACGGCTGCTGAGGAAGGATGTGCGCTGCTGGATGTCCCCAAAGGCCCCCAGGGGCTGCAAGGCGCGTTTGGCCGCCCCGTAACCACCCCCAGCGCCGCCCACGGCCGCCTGGTCGGGGCACGCACTATGGAATTCCCCAGCAAAGTGCCGCCTGCAAGGCGGAGAGCAGGGATGGCGTGAGGTCGGAGGTCCTCTGGCCTCACAGGAGTCAGGGACAGTGGACTGTGGGGTCCTTTCTTCAGCTGTTTCCCTTCCCCTCCCTCCCAGTAGTCTCTGTCCCTCGGGAATCGTATGGCCTCTTCAGAGTTCTTGCGCCCCTGCAGGGGTGAGCCTGCCTCCAGCCTCGATGCCACTGATGCCCCGCTCACTTGCAGGAGAATATTGCCTTGGTGGTCAGAACTGCGCCCTCCCGGACTGATGAGCCGTCGGCGCCGTCCCCCTGCTGCAGCCCCAGAGAAGATGAAGGGGTTCGGGCAAAAGAGATGCAGGGGTCGGAGGGGGCGCTTTTCGACGCCCCCAGGACTGCTCCCTCAGACCAAGGTTGCAGCCAACAGCCGTCCTGAGGCAGAGGCAGAGGTACAGAGTCAGCGAGGCGGCTCCACCGAGGGAGGACAGCGGAGGCGGGGGCGGGGCCTCCCTCCCGTCCCTCCCTCCTCTCCCCGCCCCAGGTCCCCTAGCTTCCCCCAGCTCGGCTTCCTCCTCTCCTTCCCCAGCCTCCCCTTCCCTCTCGGCCCCTCCCTCTCCTCTCAGCCCCACCTTACTCCGGCACCTCCTCGCAAGCCGGGATTCCCCGGGCTCCTTGTTCCCCAAGCCGTCAGCCCACCCCTCCGTGGCAGGTCCCCGAGCCGGCCCAGGGGCTCCTACGGACTGGTAGACCCCCTCCGCTGCTGGGTATGAAGACTCGGTCGGGGAAACCCTGGGCTGGTCAGGGAGGAGATTGAGGGACAGGGAAGGTACAGTGGGGACTAGCTTTGTTCGGGGCTGCTGCTGACGGGAAGAGAGAGAAGGGAGAATCCTTCAGCTGGTGCCAGAACTGGGGATGAGAGAAGTGGTAGACCCGGGAAATAAGGGCGCGAGAGGTGGATGAAGTGAGGAGCTGAAGCTAGAGCTCCCGAGGATGAGACGAGACCCCCGGCCCCCCTGAAGCACTGGGGCTGTCGGGGGAAGCTGCCAGTCCCCATGCCTACGTCAGAGCTCCAGCAGCGGGTGAGAGAGCAGAGCAACCTGTCTTCGCTGCAGCCGCCAAAGACTCCTGGTGCCAGAGGCTCCCGGGAAGAGCTGTAGATGCCCAGACCCCGGCACGGGATCGGGGAGTGGGCCTCCCAAGGGAGGTGGCAGAAGGCGTTTGAAGCGCCTTTTCCAGAAAATCGTGTTCCTGAGCCAAACTCTGGTTCTGGAACGTCCCTGATGAATTTCTCGGTGACTAAACCCCAGTCTTAGCTTTTCCTGCCGACTTTCTTCTGTTCCCTCCCCCGCTCAGAAGAGACCCACGTAATGTGTGCTGTAGAGAGAGAGAGCACACATCAAAGCATCCATCCGTCAGTGTCGACTGCCCGCGCTGCTTCACTCAGTTTCCTCCCTTCTCCTAAAGAGAAGCCGCCCCTACCAGTTCTCCCGCCTCCACAAGCACACTCCTCCGCGGAACCCTAAAAAAATGGGGCGAACACATTGGTATTGATCTGCAGTAAGACCTTCTCACTACCAACCCCTTTAGAATCCAATAAAAGCCACAACGGGCGTGTACTTGGTAGTGGGGAAAGGATTCTTTTTCTTTTCGTTTCTTTTTTCCTGTAACGCCAAGCAGAGGGAAGAGGGGTTGCTCTCGAAGTCTGGAGACCTGTCTTCAAATCACCTGTCCCTAACTAGTTCTATAACCACAGGCTAGTCACTTAAACTCTCAGCCTCTGTTTACTTATTTCCAAAACGGAATGATTTTACTTGGCATTCGTAGGGTTGGGTTTGTTTTTGTTTGTTTGTTTGTTTGTTTGTTTTTGGTGAGGAAAGTACTCTGAAAACCTTGAAGTGAACTAGTTGCATTATTATGCTTCTTCATTATGTCTTGGTTTCCTGAGTATACATTGATGGATTACAGCTTCTAGTACCCGGAGACCTAGGGAAAGTATTTGGCCTTTTAGAGGCGTAAGGAGCCCTTAAGGGATTCTACAAAGGACTTTGGCCTGGGCCCAAGATTGCTGGGTTCCCTTGTCTTGAATTACCTCCCATATTCTTAGCTTTTCACTGTGACACGAGCGGCTAAAAGATCTCCCATTGCCTAAACTGTTTTAGTAGCAAAACATGAAAGTAGAAGAACAAATAGTTTGTTGAACTAGGTGTTTTTATGGATTCACAATCTCTCGGGACAGGAAGCTCAAAGCATTTTCCCCCCTACTTAGAATTTGGTAGGATTGAAAAACGCCCACTAGAGGTCACAAAAAGTCATTTTACTCTGTTCTGACTTTTTATGGAAAAAAAAAGAATTGGGGTTCTCTGTACTCAGTAAAATTGTTGTGGATCATTTCTTAAAGAAAGCCCATTTTCTTTTTCCCTACTGTCATAAGATTTGGACAATTTACATTTGAAAGCACTTAATGAGATTAAAAACTCGGGAGCAGTTTATTTGCTGAATAGTCATCATTACACTAATCAGGAAAGGCTTTCTTAAGGAAGTTGGTCCCAGTACAAGTTTCGGCGATGGACTTGGCTTGACAGAGAGGAAAGAAGAGAGTATTCCCTAAAGCAAAGCCTTCAAGATTGTGTGTATGTATCAAGTTCACTGCCGAGGAAAGTGAGCACATTGACTTGGCCGAAGATATGGGGAGGGGAAGGATTTCAAGGCCCAGCTAGCCGTATAATTTAGATCTTATCTAAATGGAAGGTTTTCGAGCAAAGGAATAACATGAAAGCAATGTTTTAGGAAGATTATTTTAGGAAGATATGATGGACTGGAGACAGGAAGACCATTTACAAGAGAGTAGCAATAATCTAGCCTAGAGTAGTGTCCCCTGGGGTGGCTGAGGGGCAGCACTGAGAAACATTAAAGTCAAAGAATCAGCAGGGTCCGGGAATGGATTAGTTTATGGGGCATGAAGGACAAAGAAAAGTCCAGGGGAATGAGTATGGAGACCAGAGTGTAGTTCACACTCTCAAGTGCCAATTCCTTGAGGAGTTGTTGAAAAATACTTTCAAGAAGCATCATAAGCAACAGAATGTGGATCAGCTGGAAAGATTATTATTTGCTCTGGCATTTGCTATTTCTGTTTTCAGTTTCTCTCTGTACAAAATTATTTTAAAAACCTTTTCAGTTGAATCTATTGATGAAATGAAACAGGCTTCAAATTAAATTTGGTGCTTGGAAAACAAATTAATTTGGTGACAATACAATTTTGTATCTCCTAGGTGTACTTTACATTCAGAATTCATAGAGGTCTATGTTTAAATCATTTAATTCATTTCAACAGTAATATCCTGGTTTCAGCTTAAATTTAGAGATCAGTCAGTCCTACTGATAGAAGCAGCATTCAAATCATTTTGCAAAAGAAAAATTAAGTAAAAGAAAAACAATTATGTTCTACTAAATAGAAGTTTAGGAAACACCCTCAGAAATAACCTTTTTTGGTTAAATTTTTGAAAATATATGCCGTTTTATTATAACACCAGAATCATTTCTTAATATATCTCCTCTCCTTCCTTTACCCAGGGAGCCTTCTCATAATAAAAATGGGAATTGAACCTATAATCTCATTGGCATAGGGAATTCCTGATGAGGAAACTCACTCATCCAGTGCAGATCAGCTTCCTCTCTGCAGCTTAAAATCTTAGAGAGTCCATTTTCAAAAAAGATTAGGGGAGGAGGGAGGGAATCAGCACATTGACAGCATCCCACCATAAATGCAACATTGTGACATATACATATTTATGTATATGTGTATGTTTACTTGGTTCTGTTTGCTACTCTTTGTATCACTTCATATTAGTTTTCCCATGAGTCTTTGAATTCTTCATACTTGTTATTTCTTATAACACAGTAATATTCTATCATATTCAAGTAGCACAATTTGTTTAGCTATTCCCCAATGGATAGAGATCTACTTTGTTTCCAGCTCTTTTGCTATAACAAAAAATATTGCAATGACTCTCTTGAGCTATATTTAAATCTTTCTGTTTGATTCTCTTATGTCTATGCCTAAACCCAAGGAACAATCAATTAAAGAGTATACACTTTAACAACTTTTTTAAAGTCCAATTGTTCTCCAAAATTGTTGGACCAATTCACAGCTCCACCAATAACTTATTCATGTCCTTTTTGCAGTGTTATCTCCATCTTTTCCAATTTGTTGGGTGTAAGATAAAACTTCAGAGATATTTTGATGTGAATCTCTCATTGTAATTTAGAGAGGCCTTATTAATAGGTAATTAATCTTTTAAGGACTTTTTCATATTATTTGATCACTTATACAATGGGAAATGGCACATGGTAATTCTTTCTAGATCTTGGATATCAGACCCTTCTCAGTGACATTTCATACAAAAATCTTTTCTCAACCAAGTTTCCCTTTTCACCCAGATGCATTTATTTTGTTCACGCCAAAGCTTTTCAATTTCATGTAATTCAAATTGTTTTATATTTTCTGATCTCCTTTACCCTTTGTCAGCTAAGAATTTCTCCCCAGTCATAGTTATGAAAGATACTTCTATCTATTTAGTGATTCTTTGAATGTTTTTTGTATGTGATTTTTTATATTTAAGTCAAAGCTTCATGTTGATTTGGAAGTTATTGTGGCATATACTGTAATATCAAAATCTAAACCTTCTTTTTTTTCCCATACTGCTTTTCAACTTTTCAGTTTTCCCAGCAGTTCTTATAATAATAGGAAGTCCTTCCTCATAGAGCTTATGTTCTTGTGTTTAATCAAACACTGGGTTATTGACTTCAATTGTTTCTATTTCTTATTTATTTAGTCTATCCCACTGTTCTGTTTTTCATTTTTAAAGTAGTACCAATAGTTTGTATAATTTAATGTCAGGGTTAGAACTCAGAGTTTTAATTCTGTCATCTTTTCTCATGTCTTCCAGCTTTTTTCCAGTTGTGGGTTTTTTTTTAACTTTGTTTTACTGCACATTTTACTTTTGATTTGTTTTATGGTCTGAACATTTTTTTATGGTTCTTCCTTTCTGAGAATATCTTCCATAATCTTCTTAATCTTGTATGTATCTACTTATTTACATGTTTTCTCCTCTTTAGAATGAGAGCTCCTTGAGGGCAGGGACTGTTTTCTCCTGTTCCATCACAGTGACATTGGCATATAGTAAACATTTAATAAGTATTTGTTGATTTACTAACTTTAGAGAGTTATTGAAGTTTATATCCCCATACTGGTATGTTCTTTTCAGGGTCTCATTGATCAACAATATTTGTTCATTATGTTGTCGATTTTCATCCTTCCTTTAATCACCTTTGAGCAAGATTGCTCACCTTCTTTTCTCCCCTTCCCCTTAATTATTTTGGGACATTTTAATCTATTTATGGCAGAAGGTGTTGGAGACACACTGGTGGGATAGTTGGCTTAGATAGTATAGTAACCCTCCTAATATGAAGAGAAAGTGAGGAAGTCCTCTCCCAGAATGTCAGGTAAATTTCTGTGGTGTACTTGTGGGAAGTCACAGACAAGAGCCATACAAGATGAACAGTCACTGATGGATTACAAGATCTTTACTATTGGAGAGAATACCCACTTTGATAAAATCACACACACATTAAAGTATGAGCTGAGGTGTTGATGGAGGAACTGGATTTTTTAACCACATCTAATCCCACTCTCTTACTGGAACTCTGATTCTGCAATTTTCAGACTGGAGCACAAATCCACAGATATAAAACATGTAGGAAAACAAGAACAAAGAACAATTCATCCATAAAAATCCTGGAAAACATTATGAGAAGAGATGACAGATTAGAGAAATAATCTGAGTCATCAGATTACCTAAAAAAGAAAATTACCTTTTTCTCCCAGAAAAATCATTGAAGAAATTTCCTAGAAGTAGTAAAACAAAAAGATTAACTATATACAGATTAATAGAATTTTTCTGATGCCCTTAGGGAGAAATTTGCTAAGATATAATCCCTCCAGAAACATTTTTGTCAAATTCCAGTTTCATCAGTAGAGAGGATTTTATAAGCAGTTAAGAAAAACATTATTTATCAAGGAACCCCAATTTAAATCACAAAATAGGAGAAAAGATATGTAACCCATCAGGCAAGCCCCAAGCTCTAGCCTTACACAGACTCCCCTCAAAGTCACCCTCTTGCTTGTTTGGACCCCATTCAGATTCCTTTGGGAACTTTCAGATTTAGCCTTTTTATAGGTCTCCAATGGCACAAATTAAAGGATTCCCACTTCGTAGTCTCAGCTATGACAACTTTTTGTTTCATTTCCCCAGAAGCATACAGGAGCCCATAACAATAAAAGTATTTTTTCTTTTCTCTGGTGAATCTATGTGCCACAGGGACCTATACAGTCCTCTTCCAGCCTGTAATACTATCCTAAGTATTAGAATTCTCTCCCTTCCACACCCCAACCTCCTCCCTACCACACCAAGGGAAATGAACGCAGAGTTTCTAGAGACTCAACCTGTTATATCCAACGAGTTACACACATTTTCTATTCTAGGGACTTATATGGGGCTTCAGTCTTGCGGTACTACTGTAAGGGTTTGCACTGATCTGAGAAGGGGAATGTATTTCGGGTTCCCATAAGACCTGTACCATCTGAATAACTCAGTAGTAGCAAAAAGCAGAGCCCATGTTTTGCTCCTTAGCACTGTCATTGTCCCTTGTTCTCAAACCTTGGTCCAGGAACTCTTGACACTGATCCAAAAGACTAGGGTTCAAGAACTCGTACCACTTCTCAAGCCTGAAGTTCCAGAACTGCCAGCCACCATTTGGTCCTAGAATTACCCTCACTCTTCTAAGAGGTCTAAGAGGTCTTGTCCTTGTATGCCCATAACTACCATCTCTCATCCCGAGGCTAGGAAGGGAAGTTCTTTGGGGAGAAATTGTGTCTATGAAGAAAGATAGGGTTCCCTCTCCCAGTGACCCACACTAGTTCTCAGGTCTCTGGTTTCTTCTTACCTCTTTCTTAGTTCTCTTCTTCCTCATCTTGGTCTTCTGGCTTCCCTGACTTTTTTTCAAAACCAGCTAAAATCTCATCTTTTATAAGAAGCCTTTCCTGGTCCCCCTTAGTGCTAGTGTCTTCCCCCTGTGATTATCCTTAACTTGTACATAATCATTTGTCCATAATTGTCTACATATTGCTCCCCATTAGTCTGGGAGTTCCTTGAGAGAGGGGACTTTTTTTTCCGGGGTTGCTCCAACACTTAGCACAATTCCTGACACATAGTAGATGCTTAATGAGTACTTGATGACTTGATTATCTTTGGACTATTCATCTCTGTTCCCTTTTCTAGGTTCTATTCAAAGGAACCATTTAAATCTATAATAACCTATCCTAATCAGGCACTGTTGTGGTGGGTATAGTCTAATCTAAGGATGGGGAAGATGTGACCCTCTAGGTTCGGGGCCCTTTGATTGAATCCAAACTTTCACAGAACATATCCCTTTAATTTGTTCTGTAAAACTTAGACTCAGTCAAAAGGATGCACCAAGGACCTGATATCCTAACTAGAAGACAAAATATTTTACAGATAATCAAGGTTCCAAACAATAATCTTATACTTTTAATTGCTTCTAGTTGTCCAGAGTCAAGAGAAATTGTACTTCATCCCAGATTCTTACACTCAGCTAAACTAGGAATGGTGTTTGAAGACAAAAATTTATTTTCAATTCTCCTCAATATTTCCAATCATTTTTACAGGAAAAAGAAAGCTGATTGAAGCCTTTGATGTGTAAATCAGTCCAGGAACAAACCTCTAGCAATTTCCTAGGAAAAACCTACAAGGAAGTTTGATATACAAATCAATAATCAACATTAGGGAATTCCAGTTTAACTCTAAATCAACAAAGCTCTAGAGGGGATTCCATGTAAATGTTATACAGCATTCATAAAAGAACAAGAGGGGTTTTTGACCAAAATTTTAGTGTAATTCTAAAGATGGGGAAATATGAGAGGTCCCACTAAGTGTCACGTGGTAAACAAATACAGTGGAAAACTTGAGGTTATCAAAAGGTCAGACTCAAAAAGGAACCTTCATTAATCAACCAATTGATTAGCATTTCATAAGTTCCTACTTTATTCCAGAAACTATGCTAGGCTCTTAAGATAAAAATACAAAGAATGAAACTATCTCAGAGACAAGTTTTGGTATGGTTCCCCCATTGAAACTAGCTGGAACTAGGGGGAATATCCAAATAAAGAAAACTTGGATGTAATTAACAAATGCCTAATGACGCCATTATTTTGATTGAAAACTGAAGGTCACAAAAGACCTTAGGGGGAGGGGAGAAGAGATCAATTGGTAAGTACTTTTTTTTTTAAACCATGGAATCACAGAATTTTAGAGCTGGAAACAGTATTAGAGGCCAAATCCAGCCAGTGTTTGTTTTGTTTTTGAGACAGGGTTAACTTATCTAGGCTAGGAGGGCAGCAGCCACTGCTGATCTGTGTGGAAGCTTTGATCTGTTCCCTTTCTGGTCAGGGCCAATATGCCCCTCCTTTTGCTCCCATTGTCCTGGGCTCAGGATATTGGGGCTGGATTTAAGTGTAAAACAAACTTATCATTACCCCACTGCAGCTTTGAACTCCTGCGCTCTATTGATCTACCAGCCTCAGCCTTTCCAGTAGCAGGGTTTGTAGGCATGAGCCACCATGCCTGGCTAGCCAATACTTTTTAATAGATCAGGGAACAGACACAAAGAGATTGTAGCTTGCCCAAGATCACACAGGTATAATAGTAGTAAAAGAACCAGGATGGGTGCCCAGTCTTTCTAAATCCCAGTTCTTTCAACTGTACCACATTCTCTCCCATACCTTAATTACTACAAATGCATTCAAGATGGTCCAACTCCAGTCTCTTTTGTTTTACCCATCCCAAATGTCCTTGATAATTACTTTTTCTTAAACATAATTTTCATCAATTTGGTGAGGTAAATGGTGAATAAAATACGTGCAACAGACTAGTTCATCTCAGCAGAGAAAACCATCTTAATTCTCTCCCAAGCATCCCTATAGGACAGAATCTCACCATCTCTGGCTCCCACAATACAGGGTAAAAGAAACAGAAACCTTTGTGTAATCTCCATAAACCCCTCCTGCCAAGCATCCATAACAGTCATCACCCACTGGGGGCTGGAATTATTCACCTTGGCTCAAAAGGCTGTAACAACCTATATTACCACCCTCACTGACTCACCACACTACTTCCTCTTTATTGGCTTAATTAGAAAAAAATTTGTTCATCCCACAAGCAACTGCTACTCAGGTATATGAGAAGCTATTAATTTCCCTTCTCCAGCTCTGGGGAAAAATTCTTGCTAGTGGTAGTAACCTTCTCCCTGCCCCACCTCCTTCAGTCTCCCTAACCTTAACCTTCAAAGTCTTCACGCACCATGTTGTTCGTCTTTCGCTTTGGAAGGGAACCAATGACATCACAAGTGATGTCTTGATTTGCTTGTGAATTGGATTTAAGTGAAGCAGGGTTGTGCAAAATCGTCAGTCTCACTCTCTCTTCCTGTGGCAGGACGAAAGTCTAGATGACTGGTGAGAATTGGGAAGGGGAGGGGCAGGGCAGGAGGATAGAGAAAAGGGAACACAGGGTTTGGAGAAGACCACAAGGGAACAAAATGAAAAAGGTGGCTAGAGCTGGTCAATATATAATTGAGGGGAGAGGAAGTCTCCCTCAAGCATGTGAATATTTTCCTCGTGGAATGGGCAGACGAGAACAATTTGTTCCAACAGCCACCAAGGCAGCTGAAGCAGGTGCTATGGATTGTTTAGAGCTTAGTCAGGCTTAATCAAGATCGTATACAGTGACATCTGTGTCAAATAATATCCCCTGGGAAATCATCTTCAGGCCTCATGCAATCCTTTGCCCCAAATCCTTCTAGGAGATGTCTTCCATGGGCAAAAATCCACATGTCCTAAGAAACAGGTCCGTTACACGGATATATCTTGTGCAAAAGAGGCAGGTAAAATGAGGCCTCTCACAATTGTGGAAATTCAACAGACAAGTCACAAGACCTGGATTTTTAGCTGACTATGGGACCCTGGGCAAGTGACTTAATATCTCTGTGTTCTAGGCACCTCTCTAAGACTGTAATATGCCTAGAAGGTACAGGGCCGCCTTGGTGTAAGGAAATTTCCTATGCCAATGAAATTACAAGTCCATTCCCTCTCCCTGTCCTCTGTTTTACCACTTACTGGCTCTGTGACTCTGGGCATATCATCTGACCTCTCTCAGACTTAGTTTCTCATCTCTGAAATGGGGTTAGTAATACTTGTGTTACCTCAGTGGGTTGTTGTGAGACTCAAATGAGATAATTTATGCAAAGTTCTTTATAACTATAAATTGCTACATAAATGTGAGCTATTACCTTGATATTTTGATGGATCTACAATTTTATCCACCTACACACATTCCCTCCCGTGCTTCAGCATTGTTCTCTAATTGTTTCAGGTGGGCACTTCTTATCTGCCTCTCAGTTGGATACAAATTCTTATGTGAATTTGCTGCCAGTACCACATAAGAATGATGTGAGTGGTGCCCTCTTGAAGGCAAGCCCTAAGACCTTATTCCAAAATACTACCATACACACTACTTGTTCTATTCAGCCTACTCTCTGGAATACTCACTGGTTTTATTTCTACTTTAAAAGTCCCTTTTAAGTCTGATCTCTAAGATTTCTCCCAGCATCTATGAAATCAGGTTATTTCAGTAGTTTCTTGTTTGTGTCTTAATATTCATTCAATGCTCAGAACCCACAGGTTCAGTAGACTTGGTTTGAAGTGGTTTTCTCCATAGCCTACCCTTGCTTTTTATTTACAAATCCCAGTCTAGTTTTCGAAAGTGGGCAGCTGGGTGGTGCAATGGATAGAGTACTAGGCCTGGAGTCAGGAAGACCTGAGTTCAAATATGACCTCAGACACTTACTAGATGTGGGACACTGGGCAAGCCATTTGACCCTGTTTGCCTCAGTTTCCTCATCTGTAAAATGAGCTGGAGAAGGAAATGGCAAACCATTCCAATATCTTTGCCAAGAAAACCCCAAATGGGGTCATGAAGAGTCAGACACAACTGAACAAAAACATTTTTCACAAATGAAAGCTTCTGGCTTGCTTGAGATATCTGGCCCTTTAACCTCAACTTTTCCTGTAGAAGCTAAACATGGTACTTGCAAAAGGAATGTGAGGCAATTCCAAAGTCTTGGCCAACACTTTAATTTGAAGAGTTTCAAATGTTTAAGACCGTGGAGGGATCAATAGCAAAATGTCTACCATATTGACATCTGGGCTTCTCCTGCTGCCTATGGTCTTTTTAAGTAAAGAGCTCTGGGATACTAATTTCAAGAACACATCTCCTTTGTTACTGAGAGGAGCCATAATGGGGGGGGCAGTTGTGCTTCCTCCCTCCTTCCCTCCCCCTCCCTAGTGTTATTCCTATTTCTGCTTTTGAAAAAAAATTTCTTTTTCTTTTTCCCCAGTGAAATTTCTTTCTGGAGTTGCCTACTTTGAGTCAGCCACTTGATGAGGTTTAAAAAGCAAGAAACATTTTTCTCCACTCTATCTCCCAAGACTATTCTTGCTGAGTGAGCACTGTGCTTGACTTTTTCCATAGATGTAACTAAGGCAGGGTGATTGAGACTTTGTCCCAAGACTGACAACCCAGGGGACATGCTTCTTTCCTACAGCCAGTCCTCTGCCCAGGTTAGAAAAGATAAGGCTAGAGAAACTCTATGTCCCTAATAGAATTGTTCTATGATAAGGAACAGTTGGGAACAATTTCGAATGGAGAGATAATAATTCTCCAGACCAGTGGCAACTCCAAGAACAGTCTGGGGATGAGTGGCAGTCGAAAGTATAATTTTCATTCTGCCAAGGGAGACAAGGTAAGGGTCCCTGAACTTCTGAGGATGGTGGGGGAGTTTGGGAGGATTGATTCAGGCAGGGAAATAGTGCTTCTCTAAACGTAGGCACTCTGACAGAGAAAACACATTTCAGGGAGGTTAGTTCAGGGTCCTTTCCCTCCAGGGAGGCTGCATCAAGGTGAGGAGGTACTTCTCCACACCATACTCAGTCAGAGGTGTGGGAAAATGCAGCCCCTAGGAAGCCCTGAGAAAAGCAGTAGACTAGAAAATAGTCCCCTGGAACCCAATCCATCAATTTCCTGCCCCCAAAATGCATTTTCCCCAGGTACCAAAATTCCTAGATATTCCCATGATCTTTCCCAGTTCTCCCAATGATTCCAATTCTCTTTCTATTTCTCCTCACCATCACTCAGCATCTTTCTGTTCTCCTTGGCCTGATCTTCTTCTCCCCTACCCCAAGTATGGAACACCCAACACCACTTGGCTCTACTGAAGACAGTAACTTAGAGAGCTGCCCATGAGCACTTGGGACGAGACACAGGTTCACTGTTGCTGGGTTGTTTTTTTTTTTTAATTTTATTACTTGAAATGATTCATGATTCCATCAGGACATGCTCTCCTACAAAATAGACTCCCCCCACCCACCCCCCAGCACTCCATGCATCACCTGATGGCCAACTTTTTGGTAATAAACTTTTCTATACCTAGCAAGCCTGTTCATCCAACAGTAGGCAGAGAGAGTTTGTTGCCAGAACAGTCATTAAAGCTGTCTGTCTGGCTTTGTAGAATGTAAGAGGTTATGCTGCTGGCATGAAAATAAGGAGACTAACCAACAATTACATAGTGTTTAAGGCTTTGAAAGTACTTTACATAAATTATTTCATTTTATCCTCACAACAACCTTGGGAAATAGTTGCTATTAATGACCCCTGTTTTATAGATGAGGAAACTGAGGCTGGGAGAGGTTAACTGATTTGCCCACTATCACACAGCTACTAGGTATCCAAGACAGGATTTAAACTCAGGTCTTCCTGACTCAGATCAGTGCTCCATCCACTATACCACCTAGCTGCTCACCTTAGAGAGCACCCAAGGTCACCCCTATGTCATTGGCATGGAACTTTCAGCAGAGACACTCTTCCTTCTTTCTCTAGAAGGCTGTAGCCCAGAACTCTTGAATTTGGGGGAGCAGAGGATCAACACCAAAGCTTTCCTTTATGCTCTCTTTTTCCTGAAAGGCTTGGGATCAGGGCAGCTAGGTGACACAGTAGATAGAACACTGGCCCTGGAATCAGGAGCACCTGAATTCAACTCCGTCCTCAGACATTGACACTTACTAGCTGTGTGACCCTGGGCAAGTAATTTAACCCCATTGCCTAGCCCCCCCCCAAAAAAACCAAACCAAACAAAAACAAAAGGCTTGGTTTCTATAACTTCCACTACTTACCTACCTAGTTCTCTTCTTCTGGGGCTATATGGTTGAAAGTATGTGCACCTCAACTGTGCCTCTGCCACTGCCCTGAGGTAAGTAAATTGGGGTACAGAACTTCTCACCACTCCATCACTGCCCCACAATAGGGCCTCCTCAGTTTCAGATACCTTTAGAGACACACATAGTCACCAACAAACCTTAACATGTGATTCTCCATTGATTCCTAGTCAATGGTACCCTTTTGTATCCCCCTGTGCAGCATTCCCTGGGAACAAATGTTTAGAGTAATACTGAGATTTAAAATAAATTTCCCTTTACCACAGAGATATGCCACTTTGCATGACTGTGGGAGGGGCTGTGCTGGATGGTCCGTGAGATTGTGAGCTGAGGTTGGAAATGACTGATTCTGGGAACCCCTGGCTCCCTATCTGGAAAAAAAAATCATTTGAATACTGTGAAGTGGTTTGCATAGTGATAGAACAAAAGATCTCAGCGTGGCCTCCCCTTTATTCCCAGGTATTCTCACCTGTGGCTATGTAGCTTCCTGAATAAAATCAGAATTTATTTTTTTGAGTTCTAATGAAACCAAATTCATTGAGCAAATTAATTCCAGAGGCAAAGGAAAACCCTAATTATCTCTTAGCTTCTTAATTGGAAAAGTTCTTAGGATCTTTTTTATATAGTATTTTATTTTTTCCCACTTACATGTAAAGACAATTTTAAACATTCATTTAAAAAAATTTTTGAGCTCCAAATTTTCTCCCTGTCTCCCTCAACTTCCCCCTCCCTGAGATGGTAAGCAATTTGATATAAGTAATAGGTGTGCGATCATGTAAAGCATTTCCATATTAGTCATGTGGTAAAAGAAGAAACAGACCAAAAGACCATGAAAAAAATAAAGAAAAGGAAAAACAGTATGCTTCAATCTGCATTCAACTCCATAAGTTCTTTCTCTAGAGGTAGATAGCATTTTCCATCATGAGTCTTTTGGAATTGTCTTGGATCATTATATTGCTGAAAATAACTAAGTCATTCATAGTTGATCATTGTACAATATTGTTGTTACTTGTACAGTGTTCTCTTGATTCGACTCACTTCACTTTGCACTAGTTCATATAAGTCTTTCCAGGTTTTTTTGAAATCTGCCTGCTCATTAATTCTTGTAGTACAATAGTATTCCATTACATTCATATACCATAACTTATTTGTCCATTCCCCAATTGATGGGCATCACCTCAATTTTCAGTTCTTTGCCATTAGGATCCTATTTTAAACAAGCTCCAATTATGTTGGTGGTCATCTCACCCACTTATGTCTGTGTGTGGATATCAAGAGATAGTTATTGTATGGGAGCTATGGGGCTGAGAGCAGAGTCTGGGATAGTAGAAGTAGAAGGTTTTACTCAGAGAGCTTAATAGCTCCAAGAAATGACTGCCCTAGTGTTAGACAGATATCCTCCCAGCTGAACCAATCAAACTGGGAATTCTAGGAGGAGACAGAAGTTCTCTCATGTGAAGTCTGCCTTTGGATCTCAGAGCCTGATGAGTATAGGACAGGAAGGGTAAGAATCTGACTGGAGAGAAGGACCCTATCCAGTTCTTCCATTTATGTATCATATCCCAGGGCACACACAACTGTACAGCAGGAGTTCTTAATCTTTCTTTTGTGTTATGGACCTTTGGGCAGTCTTGTGAAGCCTAGAATCATGTTTTTAGAAAGTAAAATGCATAGGATTACAAAATAAACTAGTCATATTGAACTAAGATTGTCAAAACATTTTTTGAAAAATTCATGGACCTTAGGTTAATAACCCCTGCTCTAGAGACTCTATTCAACAGAACTCAAAGAAATTTCCAATGTTAATAAAATTATTCACTCTGTGCCTTTTACTCTATAGAGAGAGGGTTACTATTTTCATTAACATTAATGAATTAAAATTAAGCAGTTAAGGAATTAGTACCTTTCTAAGAAGCACAAGATTTTTAGAAAGATTAGCTGTGTTATCTTGCAGTCCTATGAAATGAACACTTTTTACCTCATTGTTATTATTTCTGCTTCAGGAGAGTTAAAAAATATATATTATTTATGTTCCTTTTAAGGAAAAATGGATCCAGTCAGTATTCTATTGAATTATGTTCTTCCTGTAAACAAACCCCTTTGATCTATGTAAAATATCCACTATATGTAATTGGTGGCTAAGTAGCCCCCAGGCTTTGTACTCATAAACCTAGATTCATTTTTAGTATGTTGTCCCCTAAATCATATTGCTTTAGCTCATTTTGCCCCAATCTAGAACCTCCTCTGGGAAATCTGAGTAACACTATAATACCACTCATGTCTAAGTTTGCATAGCACCCATGCAAGCTCTCAAGATAACAAGCAGTTATTGAATAGAAAATTGAAAAACTACATAGAGGATTCACAGTATGCCAGAAACTATTGATACATTTTCCCTCTGTCTTCAGTCAGCCCCATCTTCTCCAAAGAAGCTTATGTAGTCCCTAGAACTCATAGCACCTGTGATTCGAATTCTATTTATATTGAAAAACACTTGGAGTTGCAAGAAAGCTAGGTCCTGAAATTCTGGTGAATTCACTTTTATCCCAGGGATGCATGTAGGCCTACAACATCATGGTACTACCATGAAGGCTTGTACTTCCCACTAGAAAGAAAATGAAATTGGAGTTGTTAGAATGGTAATCTTCCCATTAGAACCCAAAGTCCAAACAACTGAGGGTTATCACAGAGGGCAAAGTCCAGTTTTCTCATTTTCCACCAATTTAACTGCTCTTGGACTTTTTTCTTTCTTACTTTTCCATCATGCTCCCACCACCCCCTTTAGCTTCCTATTATGTGTTGTCTTCCCCCATTAGATTGTAAGCTTGTTAAGGGCAGAACTATCTTTCTTTTTATTGTATTTGTATCCCTATCACTTAGTACAGTGCCTGGTACATAGTAGGTTCTTAATAAGTGTTTACAGACTGACCAACTGTATTCTTTGTTGTGTTCAATAAACTTGTTCTGTTTCTTATCAGGTTTTTGATGTGTCTGTTACCAATTAGTTCCTTATTGATACTCCATTTACAGGGTCCACATTATGTGATCCTCCTTTCCCCTACGAGGATGGGATTGCTCAATAACTCCCCCTTTATTGAGGGAAAGGTAGATTCTAGTATCTACTTCTTCTTTTTTTTTTTTTTAAGGCAATTGGGGTTAAGTGACTTGCCCAGGGTTACACAGCTAGTAAGTGTGTCAAGTGTTTGGTCTGAGGCCGTATTTGAACTCAGGTACTCCTGACTTCAGGGCTGGTGCTGTATCCACTGTGCCACCTAGCTGCCCCTAGTATCTACTTCTTTTTAAGAGCAGGACTCTGTCTGGGTACTCTTATCTCTTTCTCTAGGAGGATGTAGCCCAGAACTCTCATACTTGGGGTTGCTAGAGAGTTAATACCAAAGTTGGGACTGATCTCCTCCCCCAGAAGGCTCAACAAGAACTCCCACTACTTAACTACACGGGTTACCGAATTCAAGGACTATTCATTTGAAAGTATATAAACCTCTAATGTGCCTCTGTCCCTGCCTTAAGTATCTATGTGTAGACATTCAGAATTAAGTAAATTTGGGTGCAGAACTTTTCACCACTTCATCATCCCACCTGCTGCTATGTCAGGCTGGGAAGCTGCCATCCCTGGGGTTAAAGGGAGAAAAATGATCATTTTGGAGGTAATGCTAATTTGTCAGCACCCCTCTGGAACCAAAGTCCACTCATTTGTGGTCTGTGATCTGTGCTCAGATCTCTCTGGATCTCTTTGCAAAGGGAAAATTGGAATAACTTTGTAATGAAAGTTCTCTTCTATAGGCCTGGAACAAAGGAGTGGCTCTCATGGCCAAAAACCTGAGCAAACCAAATCATCTCTAAAACTGAAGACATTTTCATAATCCTTTCATTGAGCTTGTCAATGGCTATGCCTCACACTCTCCCTGAGGAAATTCAACCAGAGTCCCAAACAAACAAATGCTTATTTTCCTGTGACCTCATCAAATTGCAACCCCTATATGTGAAAGAAACTGAACAGTCTTGGCTAGATACTTAAAAATTATAAGCTATTCAATTGCAATTCTACTTTAGAAAACAAAGAATTTAAAATATAATCAACTAAGAAGAAAAAAACAATTTTTTTGTTATGTCATTCAAGATACTTGATCTATCTGTCTCAGGCAACAAATATTAAGCACCTACTATGTGTCAGGAACTGTGCTTAGCATTGAAGATACAAAGGAAGACAAAAAAATAGTCTGTACTCTTAAGGAGCTCATAGTCTAATGAGGGAGACATCACAAACAACTATGTACAGGCAAGATATATTCAGGATGAATTGGAAATAATCAACAGTGGAAAGTCACCAGCATTAATGGGGATCAGGAAGGCTTCTTGCAGAGGGTAGGATTTTAACTGCAACCTGAAGGAAGTCAGGAGATACAGATGAGAAGGGAGAGAATGCAAGGTCTTTTGCCTCTTGTTCCTTTATAAGTGTCAAGCTAATGTGATATGAAACAGAACAAGGTTATTGAACATAACAAAAAATACAACTGGTCAGTCTATAGACACTTACTAAGAACCTGCTATGTGCCAGGCACTATACTAAGTGCTGGGGATACAATTTCAAACGAAAATAAATATAGCCTTGCCCTCAAAAAGCTTACAATCTAATGGTGGAGGGGGAGCATCTCCAGTCATCCTGATTTGTATCTTGCCACTGGACCCAGATGACTCCAGAGGGGAAAGTGAGGCTGGTGACTCCCTCACTTAAATCCAATTCACTTGCAAATCATGGCATCACCTTCCTGATGCCATGGTCCACTTTCACAACCAAAATAGGAAGCTGAAGTGGGTGGTGGGAGCATGATGGAAAAGTCAAAAAAAGTCCAAAAGCAGTGAAACTGGTGGAAAATGGAGAGAAGGCTGTGTTGGGCCCCCTCTTAAATGGAGGTTTTGGAGCTCATAGCTCTGCCCTTTGGTCAAAGGGTCCAATCAGAGGTATGGGGGATACTGAGGATACATGAGTACCAAGACAGATTCCATCTTTCAGGATAATGAAATTTCCCAATGATCAATTTCTTAGGATATAAAGGCATGATGTAGAAAACCAAAAACATCCCAAAGCAATGCAGCTGGTGGGAAATAGGGAAAGAATACAGAAAAGGCTTGTACTTAAATCCTGTAGAGTGTCATGAAAACTTTTCCTATCTGGTGGGTCCCATTTCCCCTAGAGGTCTATATGATTGATTCAGACTTAGAGACTTACACCATGAGACTGAGACTCTCCCTTAAAAAGGAAAAAAAACATTAAAAGTCGTCATAGTCAACTTTCCTTCCTCGGACCTGCACAGCTCATATTACTCACAAGTACTAGGAAAGGGAAAGGTCAGGGTTTGCTCCTACACACCATGGCTCTGTGCCTTGTTCATTACTCCTCAGTTCTAGCTTCTGTCCTGATCCTTGGGTCTGAGCTTCATTGTTACATCAATCTTTCATTCCCCACTTTTACATCTCTTTGCTCTGCTTCCATGACCTTAAGATCTACAAATATCAAACTCTCTTCTAAGGGTGTTCCCTAAGTCTTTCAATCCCATCAAGGTTTGAAAACCAACTCTTTTATCTCTTTGCTATGCTGCTACTTATAATTTTCACCATTAATACTATCTCAGTCATTCACTTCCTCTTCCTCAGGAAAATGTTGTAACTCTCATGTAAGTCATGTTTGCCCATATATGATGTGTGTGTCCACAGGCATTTTCTGAATGGATATATGTAGCTCACAGGTGGCATGAAAAGATAATTCTGGAATCTATCCCACTCTTCTCTAAGGGATTTCCATCTTGAGGAAAATCAAAGGACTGTGGCTGACAGCTTGTTTCTTCTCTCGTCTATCTCTAAAAGATGTATTGACCTAGAATTATTCACTGCTAAGTGGTTCAGTTAACAGAATGTTGGACTTGGCCACATCAACTCCAAAGTTCAAATCTAGTCTCAGATAATAGCTTGAATGACCCTGGGCAATTCACCTAACTTCTGTCTGCATCAGTTTTCTCATCTATAAAATGGGGATAATAACACCACCTACCTCTCATGGCTATTGTGAGGATCAATCAAATGAAATAATATTTGTAAAATGCTTAGCACAATGCCTGGCAGATAGTAGATGCTTAATTGTTGATTGATTGAGTGATTACTAGCTGTGTGACCCTGAGCAAGTCACTTAACCTCTGTTTGTCTCAGTTTCCTTATCTGCAAAATGGGGATAATAATAGTACTCATGTTCCAAAGTTATGGCTATGGTGAGACCAAATGAGATAATGTTTATAAAGCACTATATAAGTGCTAAGTATTATTGTTATTATTATCTGCCCTTACAAATATCTCTGGTCCAGTCTAGAGTTATGAGTCTGGTTCAGAAACAAAGTCTTTTCTCACTCACTTTTAAGGAGAATGGTGGCCAGCTTAGCTCCTTCTTACTATATGTTGCTTATACAAAGGAACATCACAAGTAAAAAGTAAACCTATTTATCCAAGCAAAGAGCAAATAGAAATTGGAGAAATTATGCAGATTAGAATATGACAAAAAGATATAAAAATGAACGAGCTCATTTACCTGGCAGCAAGATTAAATCTCAGCTCAAACCAAGAGGGAGGACCCCGTTTCACTCAAAGAGAGCAATCTTGCAGTCTTTATGGAGGCAAGCTGGGAATTAGGGACCTAATTAGGTAATTAGGCTTACCCCACAAGCTTCTCTCTGAGCTGCCCACCCAATAGTCTCTCAAAACTCTGAGGTATCCCTCTCAAGAAGTTGTGGCCCCAACTCATTCTTTGCGCAGGTCCCCTCTGGGGACCTCAACTTTCTCTCCACAATTCCAGAATCACTATTCCTTGTATATTTCAGCAGCAAGAAAAATTTCCCCAGGCTTGGTTGGAAGCTTACAAGGAGATATTCAGGGTTAACATTTGAACAGGCTATTTAACACATTTCCAGCTGAAATCAGCTATGTATATCTCCTGACATTCCTTTCTCAATTTATGGATCCTGTTCTAACTTTAGTTAGCATGACAGAATTCTGTCCCCCTTCTCCCCTTCTCAGTGTACAAGAAGCATATCCCTTTTAGTTGACACTTTCATCTGAGTCTTTTTGAGGCTAGAGAAAAAACTTAGACCTCTCTCAATTTGGCTTTCCAGTTCCTGTCATCCCCACCCAGTGACTAGGACCAGATCAAGAAAAGTCCTCAACACCCAGAAAATTATCTAAAAAACCCCAAAACATTAGAACCTGAGGGGGAGGAGCAAAGCTTATAATACCACCACAATGGCAAAGATAGCTTTCCCTAGCATATATGTAAAGCACTTCTATATGCTTTAAAGGATTATGTAAATATAAGCTGTTATAATGACAAATCTTGGTAAAGTACCATTCCCATGCCTCAATGTGACATGGAGGTCATTCCTGGATGAGTAAAGGCTATTCCAAAGGAATACAATACAGTCTTATAGGCTGTAAAGGATTTACCCAGTCTTCTGAGAACTAGTCAACTCTGTTTTGGAAAGACATATCAACAGTTTAATTAATAGATTGCTCTACTGCAGCAACTCTGTGCAAAATAGGTAACGAAGCATACCTCCCACTTCTCAGGAAAGAGATGGCAGATTACTCAGGCAGAATGTTGGCCACTCGGTTTTGGGCCTGAGTTCAGTCAGCTGTTTTTGTTTAACCATTTTCCTTTGTTATTTGGCAGGGATCAGTTAGGAGGGTAGTAAATAACCAGAAACAATTGGGATACAAAAACAAAGGAATCATTCTTTTGTTTATTTAGTTTTAAAGAGCATTTATCTACAAGACTTACAGCAGGGCTGCACAACCTGAGGCCTGCTGGTACTTGTGATCAGCTTGTGGCACTCCAAAGGATTTAGAGGTGTGGGGGGGGTGTCAAGAAAAATGTAGAGGGAAACATCCTTTGTATGTAGAGAAAATCCTTTGGCTTTCAGCTGTAAGCCAAAGGGTACAGGTTGTGCAGGCCTATCTTAGAGCAAGGTTTTATGTCATGGAGTCCTTTGGCCATCTGATGAAACCTAAGAATTACTGATCAGAATGTTTGTTGCCTACAAGGGCAATTGAAGGAAATACTAAATTTCAGTTTGAGGTTAATAAAAATAAAGATGTATGTATTTTTCCCATTCAAGTTCACGCCCCTCCCTTAAATCTATCCACAGAGCCCTCAGGATTCCATGGTTAGGAACCTTGTGTTAGAGGGATTATTATGGTCATCTGTAAATGTATACCTCTATTAACAAAATCGAAAATTCTTATACTATTGTTATTATTATTTCAAAGCCATTTCCTGGCAACAGGGTATGCAGTATAATGATCCTCTTTTTACAGATTAGGAACCAAAGGAACCAAATGTTTAAGTGACTTGATCAAGGTCACACAATTATTAAATAGCAAAACTGAGACCTAGACCTTCTGGCTTTAAGACAAATACTCTTTCTGCTGTTTTTATGAGGGCTTTAATGGAGTAGGTCCATTTAGTAGTATATCCAATCTAAGGCAGCTAATAGTGCAATGGGTAAAAGCATGGGATCTGGAGCCAGAAGACATGAGTTCAAATCCTGCCTCAGATACCTGCTGGTTCTGTGACACTGGGCATGTCATTTAACAGCCATCCATCTCAGTTTCCCCATCTGTAAAATGGTAATAATAATAGCACTTACTTCCCAGGGTTGTAAGGCCTAAATGAAGTAATATATGAAGAGTGCTATGTAAACACTAGCTATTACTATTACTATTTTACAGATTAAGAAGTAGGCACAGCGAAGTTAAGGGGCTTGCCCAAGATTATAGAGCGGCCAAACCAAGACGGCAATCCAGGTGTGATTGGAAATCCAAGGCTCTTTCCATTGTAGGCTTACCTCAGGATTAGGCCAGAAACTCAGCTATTTTTCTGTGATTTTCCAAAGAATGATGGATTTGATGGGTAGTGATATTTTGGGGGTATAAATAACTTTTTTTCCCTATGCCTCAATTCCAGGAACAGTTGCTAACAGAGCTAGCAGTTGAACAGCACCAAGGTCAATCCCCTAAGGATTCTCCTCCTGTCTCGATGGAGCTTTACCCTCTGTCTAACATTTGCTGAGAGTTCTGTTCTTACAGATGTGATTTTTCCTTTCCAGAGAAAAGTAATCACAAGCAGAAATCTTCAGAGCAAAGGACATGAGGAAAGCTTTTTATACCCTCTTCACTAGCTGCTATTGTGATGGATGAAACAGCATGAACAATTAGAGCAAATGTCAGTGTAAATCTCTGTAGAAAAAAAAAAAACAGGCTTCCCAAGTTTCCTTTTAAGTGGCCAAGGCATTATCTGTGTGTGGTGTGTATTTACTTTAGACACTGACATGGGATTAGATTTAAAACATATACCACTCGATTATCTAGTTTCAGGCACACTCTGTGAGTAGATAGTAATAATGGCTAACATTATATAGCACCTACTATGTATCAGGTACAGTACTAAGCGCTTTACAGATACTATCTCATTTGATCCTAACAACAACCCTGGGAGGTAGGTGCTGTTATTATCTCCATTTTATAGACGAGGAAACTGAGGCAGGCATAGGTTAAGTGATTTACCCCCAAAGTCACGCAGCTAGTAATCAATCAATTAATATACATATATTAAGCACCTAATATGTGCCAGGCACTATGTTAAGTGCTGGGGACACAAAAAGAGGCAAAAGACAGTTCCTTCCCTCAAGGAGCTGACAATGTAGTAAGGGAGAAAACAAGTAAACAAATGTATATAAAGCAAAGCTGTATACAAAATAAGTAGGAAAAATTAACAGAGGGGAGCACTAGAATTCAGAGGGGATGGGAAAGTCTTCCAGTAAAAGAAGGAATTTAAATTGAGACTTAAAGGAAACCAGGTAAATCAGTAGGTTGAGTTGGAGAAGGAAGAACACGCCAGGAATGGGGGACAGTCAGAGAAAATGCCTGGAGCTGAGAAATGGAGTGTCTGGTTTGTGCAACAGTCAGGAGACCACTGCCACAAGATCAAAGAGTAGCTGTCAGGGAATAAGGTGTAACAAGACCGGACAGAGGATGGGGCTTTATGAAGGGCTTCGAATGCCAAGTAGAGCATTTTGTATTTGATCCTGGCTGCAATAGGGAGCCACTTGAGTTTATTGAGTAGGGGGATATGGTCAGATCCAGGCTTTAGGAAAGTCACTTTGGTGGATGAATGAAGGATGAACTGGAGCGGGAAGAAACTTGGGAACAGGAAGACCTACCAGTAGGCTGTTACAATAGACCAAGAATGAAGTGGCGAGGGCCTGCACTAGAGGATGCGGTGGCCTGTACTGTAACAGCTAAGGTGGGAGTGTGAGGGCGGGTTCAGGGGAAAGATCGCCAGTTTGATTTTGGATGCATTGAGTTTAAGATGTCTACGAGGCATCCAGTTTGGGATGTCTAAAAGGCAATCGGAGAGGTGAGATCGGAGGTCAGCAGAGAGTCTGGGGACAGGATAGGCAGACTTGGGAATCATCAGCTTAGAAATGGTAGGTAATTAAATCCGCAGAACTGATGAGATTGACAAGCGAGACAACATAGAAGGGGAAAGAGAAGAGTGCCTAAGACAGAACCCCAAGGGACACCTACAGCTAGAAGGCGTACTCTAGAAAAGGATCTAGCAGAGGAGATAGAGAAGGAACAGTCAGCTAGGTAGGAAAAGAACCAGGAGAGAGTGGTGTCCAAAAACCCAGAGAAGAGAAAATACCAGGGAGAAGAGAGGAGTCGCCAGTGTCAAAGAGTTCAAGAAGAATGGCAATAGAGAAAAGGTCATTGGATGAAAAGTAGCAACTTTGGAGAGAGCAGTTTTGGTGGAATGATAAAGTTGGAAGCCAGATTGTAAAAGGTTGATAACAGAGTGGGAGGACAAAGTAGGGGCACCTATTATAGATGGCCTTTTACAGTCTAGCTACAAAGGGCAGAAGAGATACAGGATGTTAGTTATCAGGGATAGAAGGGTCAGAATGAAGGAGATAAGGACATACTTGCAGGCAGTAGGGAATGAGCCAGTAGACATTAAGAGATTGAAAATAAGTGAAAAAACACGGACGAGAGTGGACAATCTGTTGGAGGAGACAGGATGGAATGGGATCATTTGAATAGGTAGAGAGGTTGTCCTTGGTAAGAAGTAAGATTACTTCATGTGAGACAGGGAGAAGGAGGAGATAATGTCAAAAGTATCTGTGCGATAGATGAGGAAGAAGGGAGAAGAGGGAGTACTCCATGAGTGGCCTCAACTTTTTCTGTAAAATATGAGGCAAGGTTCTCCCCTAAAGGGTCAGGGGAATTTTGAGAAGGGATGAAAAGATTTAGAAGAACCATTGTGGAGAGCATGGTAGTGAGTTGACAAGGGAAGTTTAGAAGGGCCCAGTGGAAGTTATGTAACATAAATTTACAGTAGACCCAGTCAGAATGGTTTGTGTGATTTTCTCTATCTTCATTTAGCAGTATGTAAATGGAACAAAGATGGCAAATGGTAGGAATGATACAAGATTGAGGCTTGGCTCAGTGTAACTGGTGATATGATAAGGGGACTAGGGATTCCAAGGAGGAGGCCAAGGTGGAGTTGAATTGGTTCACCAAGGAGTCAAGATGTAGAAAATAGGAGAAAGTGGTTAGTACAGGGAAGATAGCTTGGGAGAGAATTGAGTGGTCATGGAACTAGAAGCTTTAAGGTAGACAACGAATAGTTAGTAGTAGTAGTAGTAGTAGTAGTAGTAGTAGTAGTAGTAGTAGTAGTAGTAGTAGTAGTAGTAAGAAGTAGTATGGAAAGCAAAGGGAAAGGGGAAAAGCCAACAGATAATGTTCAGACAAGACTTCAAAATTCTGGAACGTAGTAAGTGCCTGGGGCACTTAGATCTTCCTGATTCCATGTCCAGCACTCTATACACAAACTGTGACTGGGGTTAGAGAGGCAGATAATTGTGACTATAAGACCCATAGATTCAATTTTAGTTGTCACTCAGTTTGTAGTTCACCATGGTTTCAATTGGTATCCAGCTAAGCAGGAAATGGTATTTATTTGCTGTGTAGTCAGTACAAATCAGCCAGTATTCTGTGCCCTGGACTTCCTAGACCCTTCTAACTGTAACTCCCATTTTAATGATTATATCCATATAATGAAACCCTTCAGGCTTAAAAAACAAATGGAAAAAAAAGCAAAATCTCCTCTTCTCCCTTTTGTGGGCATCTGTACCATAGGAGTCAGGAATGGAAGGGAAAAGAAAGCCTTGTTCAAGGGTAATACATCAAATAAAGATTCTAGTAGATTTTGGTTGCCTCTTTGCTTACACTCTGCTCTATTTCATAGGTACTAAGGTTTAGAGTTGAAAGAAACCTTAGAAACAATATCATTAACTAGCGTTTATACTGCCCTTTCAAGTTTGCAGAGCACTTTATAGATATGACAGATAGTGTGTAGGTGGTGGGTGCTAGGCATACATATGGTGTGCTGTATCCACCCAAACCTGTCTCCTTCTCCTACTTTCTGAGTACAGTGAGCTAGTATTTATTTAATTAGCCAATGGGGAAAGTATAGTTTGGCCACCAGTTGGCACCACTCTTTGGGCAGCCGGTCACCTAGTCCAAACAAATGCATGAGTTTTTCCCAATGGCTGCAGATACCTTTACTCTTCACTAGATGGCATACTGACTATTGCTGAGTAACCTACTCTGACCTCCCACTGGCTAGGTCTTCTCCCAAACCATCCTAGGAGTTGTAGCTGGTTTCTACATAGATTTAGGTGTCTCACTTGAAATATGCTCAAAAATTACTAAAGCAGGGAATACTCATCAACGCCTTAAGTCTCCAATTTCTGCATTTGGAAACTTTGCTTCTAACTTACATCCCCTTTCACAGAATTTGTAATTTACTGTTTTTAATTGCCGTTTGATTTATTAAAACACCATAGAATAACTAAAAATAATGATAACAGAATAATACAAAACAAAACTGTAAAAAAAAAATTTTAATTGCAACATGCAATATTGACTGCAGCTCGGATTGACTCCCTTTCCCCTCCGTATCTCCTCCCAGGAATTAGGAGGAAGGAAATGAAAAAGTCAAGATTCAAGAATTTGGCAGGTTTCTGGAACTTGAGGTACAGCCCAGAAAGTGCTCTGAGGGAACAGAGGAGGAGCACTTTCTGATAATGGTACATCTGCTAGCTTCACCATGACTGTAGTCAACATTTCTCTCAATAGCCTTTAACTTGTTCCAGCCTGTTCTTAACTCCGTTCCACCTATTCTTGTTTACTCTGAGTCTGTAGCTCTAGAAGTAAAATTCATGCTCCATGATTCTCCAGGTCAATCCCAGTTTACTCTTTACTCTGTCTGATCAGTTTCAGGGACATCACTGGAGGAACACTCCCATGCTCCAGCCACATGACCCCAAATAAAGCATAGATGGGTATCATTTTTTTCTGCCTGAACCCCCCAAAACAGGAAGGCAGAAAAGCTCTTCAAGGGCAAAGAAAACATAAACTTGAGGATTCTGGGAAATGTATACTCACACACGTTTCTACCTTCTTGTGACCTCCTTTATCCATTATTCCCAGTGACTTCCAAGAAATATTGGAAAAGCCTTGTTACACACATCTTAGTTATGCCTCTTAACAATGACGTAGATGTGGGGGCAGCTAGATGGCACAGTGGATAGAGCACCAGCCCTGGAGTCAGGAGGACCTGAGTTCAAATCTGGCCTCAGACACATGACATATACTAGCTGTCACTTAACCCCCTTGCCTAGCCAAAAAAAAAAAAAAGGAAAAAAACCAAAAACAACAAGGAGGTAGATTCTATTGACCCTATTTTTTAGTTGAGTAAACTGAGACTCTGAGAAACTAAATAACTGCTCACAATCACACAGTTACTAAGTATCAGAGGTAGCATTTGAATCTAGGTCCCCCTGGACCAAGTTCAGCATTGTAGTCACTTTGCCAAGTTGTCTATATAAGAGCCAATGTAGAGGATCAGTCAACTAGCTGTACAACCCCACAGTGCCATCTAGTGGTTAGATGGCCATGGTGGTCCCATGACTAATAAGTGGTAGAGCCAAGGGAAGGGGAATAAGCATTTATATAGTGCCTCCTGTGTGCCAGATCAGGCAGCTAGGTAGTTCAGTGGAGAAAGTGCATGATCTAGAGTCAGGAAGACATCTTCCTGAGTTCAGATTCAACCTCAGACACTTAATAGCTATACCATATAAGTGACTTAACTTTATTTGCCTCAGTTTCCTCATCTGTAAAAATGCTGGAGAAGAAAATGGTAAAAGCTCCAAATAGGGTCAAGAAGAGTCAGACATGACTGAACAACAACTGTGAGCCAGACACTGTGCTAAATGCTTTTTATAAATATTATCTCCTGTGATTATTTCATCTCCTTTTTGGAAGCCTCCATCTTCTGATTTCCAGTCCAGGACTCTTTGCACTAAAATACTCAAGTGAACCTATGATCTCTTTGATGTGGATATTCCATCCAGTGATGCAGATCACAACCCATCCATACATGCAACTCTTGTGCCATTCTTGTCCATGTCTTTCCCTGTATGAAATTAGCAATGGATCCCACCAAAGCATGATGGGCCTTCCTTACTTTCTCCAGGCATTACAAGGCTATTAATGGAGCATACAAGCTATCTCTCAGTTGTCCCTCACTCTAGCCATATGGCTGGTCCATCTTTTTTTTTTCCTATCATACATTTCTCAGATAACATCCTTTATTTCTTCTTCATAGTTTTTTTTGTCATGTGCTGCAGTCTGTCTATGTACCAAACATGTGCCTCTTTCTGAGTCATAATCATTTTTAATGTTTCAATGAATCAGAACCCAGAATCCTCCTGTTTAATTCTGAAACCAATTTCTTGTCCACTTGTACCTTGACCAAGACAAATATGCTGACATTTGTTACAAGGATTTCTTTTTTCCTTTTGTTTGCTCAATTGGCCGGGGGGGGGTGGGAGAGAAGAGAAGAGGACCAAGTGGAAGAAAGAGGAAATACATGCCTGTTTAAAATAATTAAAATTTTAAAACAAAAGGTCTTTTGGAAAAATATGATTATATACATATACATGTTTACTGATACATAAAGTTCATAAAACTGTGCGTACCCTTTGATCTAGCTATATTACTACTAGATCTGTATCCCAAAGAGATCATCTAAAAGGGAAAAGGACCCACATGTACAAAAATATTTATAGCACCTCTTTTTGTGGTAGTAAAGGATTGTAAATTGAAGGGATGCCCATCAATTGAGGAATGGCTGAACAAATTGTGGTATATGAATGTAATGATGATGAGCAGGCAGATTTCAGAAAAGCTGGAAGAACTTACATGAACTGATGCTAAGTGAAGTGAGCAGAACCAGGAGAACATTGTACACAGTAACAGCAACATTGTGCAATGATCAACTATGATAAACTTAGTTTTTCTCAGAAATACAATGATCCAAGACAAAAGACCCATAATGGAAAATGCTATCCACATTCATAGAAAGAGCTATGGAGTCTGAATGCAGATCAAAGCATACTATTTTCTCTTTTAGTTTTTTGTTTTTCCTTTCTTGTGGTTTTTCCTTTTTGTTCTGATTCTTCTTTCACAACATGACTAATGTGGAAATATGTTTAACATGATTGTACATGTATAACCTATGTCAGATTGCTTGCTCTCCTAGGGAGGGAGGAGGCAAGAGAAGGAGGGAGAAATAATTTGTAACTAAAAATCTAACAAAAATTAATGTTGAAAACTATCTTCACATGTAATTGAAAAAAATACTATTACGTGAAAAAAAAATTTTAAAATGAAGTCCATAAATTATCCAATTATCTTCATGGTATAATCTGAACAAAAAGTGAGACTCTCTTTGAGTGGGCAAATTTCCAGGAGGTTCTGCAATATTTCAGAGTTTGATTCAATCAACATCATGTCACCTGCAAAAAGGAGAATTAGGAGGAACTCACCATTCATAGGGAGACAATCCCTCTTCAACTTGGACTCTGCACTGAGTCTCTCCTCCATGACAGTGGTGAACTTGTTTGACAAGTTCCTGTTTTATGCCTCGTCTGATATTAATGATCAGACAGAGGGTCATTGAACAAGATTATCTCTACTATGTATTTCAAAGAATCTTGAGTGATTTTGATGTAAGGATGGCAGATACTTAGTTGGAAGAGAGTCTTCAAGGAAACATTTTGCTTTACCAACTCAAATGCTTTTTAAAACTAATCAAGAAACAAGAAACACAACGGGCGCTTGTTTTCCCTACATGTTTTAGTCATTTGTGCTACAATAAAGATATGATCTATTGTACGATACTGTTAGTAATAGCCTGACTATTCTATAATAATGTCTTCAATGTGAATATTCACAATCGGTGCTTAGTTTATTTCCATAAAAGTTTTGTACAAATGAGAAAGCAGGCATGTTGGTAGGTAGTTGGTAGGTCACTTTTTTTCAGTATTATTGAAGTATGAGATTTTTTTCCACCTTTGTTATCTTCCCCACATTCAGATATCTTATGAATCACTCACGATTCCCTCACAATGTGTCACCTCCAGCATGGATATCTTCTATGCACAAGTAGTCTAATCCAATTATTTCCCCCCCATCTTTAGTGTTATTTATACCTCTTGGATAACAGCTCCTGGAACTGTGATATCATAGTCCGAGAGGTGGGGGAGGGGGGGTTCTATTCTTATTGATGAAAAAGTTTTATACAGAAACTGCACACCAGAAGCCTATTTGCATTGGTAGAGAGTTTCTCACCAAGAACTCCCCATATTAATGAAATCCCAAGTCTGATGGAGAAAAACAACTTTTTAATAGAATTTATCTTTCATTACTCTGTATTAAGTGTTGGCACATAAGCTGATGCTATTTTAATTTATTTTTACAAATATTTGTTATATGCCTATGCACACACAAGAAAATTTGACCCTTGGGGACACAGAAAACTCATACAAATAGCTAAGCAAGAAGTCAAGTTTTAGACAACTATGCCTGATTACACTATAAAACAATCACTATAAAAACTATCTTAAATTGTATTTAAAAGTAGAAGCTAGTGAACTGGATTAATTGAGCTGAGTGGATAATTCAGAACTAGAATGAAAAACATACTATAATTTAATATTTGCTAAATTCTGGGGAATTCAAGGAAAAATATTAGGAAAATTAGATTGTAGTATAACATAGACAGGGAATTACCTGCATATTTCACACTATGTACTGCGATCAATTTCAAATGGAGGAATGAGCTAAAAGAAACCCCACAAAATTAAAAGAAAAAATCATATTTTCTGTATAATTATGGAAAGTAAGAAAATTTTCATCCATTGAACAAAGCAAAGAAACTGTAGGCCACCAAATCAATCCATGATGGATTCGATTAAGAATAAAAAGCTTTAGAACAACAAAAGGTGATGAATCCAAAATGAAAAGGAAAGGACTAAGGGGCAGCTAGGTGGTGCAGTAGATAGAGCACCGGCCCTGAAGTCAGGAGGACCTGAGTTCAAATCCGACCTCAGACCAAACACTTGACACTTACTAGCTGTGTGACCCTGGGCAAGTCACTTAACCCCAATTGCCCCCCCCAAAAAAAAAGGGAAGGACCAGATTGGGAGGAAAATTTCCAATAAACATGGAAAAATACTCAACTATTCAAAAGACTTTGTGATCTTGAATTGGATATACCCTTCAATGATTTTGCTCACAATTCATCCATGCTTTCCTGTACTGTGTGACACTTGGACATCTCTTCCAGAGATTTGCAAAACAACTTCTACCTAATGTGCTAGAATCGTTGCTTTCTCCAGACGGTGCAAAGTTACTAAAGGCCTGCTTTATTTCTCATTCTTCATGCTTGCCACATGACTAACCCATCTTCTTTTTATCTTATATATTTCCCAGATGCTGTCTTTTATTCCTGTTCTCTTTGAGCTGCCTCATTGGTTATATGGTACAGCCTGCTCACACCCAGCATGTACCTCTCCATTGCCCTCTGTGTGGTAGTCTTTGTCTTGCAGTCATGTAAGAACCATAGAATATTGGTGTTAAAAGGTGTACTTTTATTTGTAGGACAAGTTTGAGATCTTTAAAGGAGTTTTGCAATTTCCTGAAGGGAATATGACCTGTTATCTTCCTCCTATTTAATTTTAGACCCATATCATTATCCATTTGTATTGTCTGTCCAGATATAGAAATTAATGCACAAACTTTAAGATGTCCATCTAATTGCATATCAGAATCTTGACAATAGACATTCTTCACATACTTAGTTTATCATGTGTGGTTGCTCAGGCCAAACTCTTGAGTGGTTACAGATATCTTTGCGGAAGTCTCTGCAATATTTTGGAGCTTTATGTAACCAGCCTAATGTCATCAGCAAACCAGGGAATTGAGAGGAGATCACCATCCATGAAAAATTCCTCTTCAACCTGATCTCTGTTTGGTCTCCCCAATAACAGTGGTGAATACTTTTGGTGATCATGCCCCTCCGTCTTTTATGTCTTGCTTGATGTTCATGATCAAAGGGTTGTTGAATGAGATTATCCTTTTTGTTATATCTGTCAAGGAATCTTGAATAATTTTGATGTATAGAGAGGAGATACCCTGTTGGGAGAGAATCTTTAAGTAGGTCAAGGCCCCAAATAAAAAATTTTTTAAAAAACCAAACAACAAACCGATAAGCACTGTACGATTTTGTAATCTCAACATGTTTTTGTCAATTGTATGATGGTAAATGTGTGGTCAATTATGAAATATGACTTGTGAAAGCCTACCTGTTCCCTACCAGTTCTTATTGAGGATGTCCTTTACATATATGGAGCTGATTTTCGTAAAAATTGTATATAGATGGTAAAATAAGCATCCAGGTCATGAACATGCAGAAAATCAAGTTGTTGATGTTCTCTTAGTCACTGTTTTTTGATATTAAAAAATCTGAGCCTTTCCCTACTACCCCGCCATGTTCTTGTATCCTCCCCTCCATCAGAGTTCTTATAAATCTGTCCCTCAATGCTCTCATAGTTGTACTGCCTCCAGGAAGGATTTTTTTTTCCCGTGTATACTTGGCCCAATACAGTTGCTTTCCTCGTTTTAATTCTCTTGAGTGCCATTTCTACTTCCTCTGCAAGCACATCTGGACCTATGATAAGCAAGTATAGCGGGTCTAAGGTTCATGATGAAAAATGTTTGTTAAATCTTGGTGGATTTTTAGTTCATTTTTCTTAATTTTACTGTCCTTCAATGTTCATCTTTACATTCCCTTGGGATGACTTTGTTTAGTTAAGTCTCTCACCAAGCTTCCTTTAATCTGGCTTTTCCCCTCTATTGCTTCTCTCTGCTTTAAAAGGTGATACTGCTCATAATCATCTATTATCATTCTCTGTAAGCTTTTACTAAGGAGTTTATATTCTGGATCAATACTTCTAACCTTGAGGCTTACAGACTCCCAAAGGGTCCATGATAGATTTTCAGGGATTTGTGAACTAGAATAGGAAAAAAAAATCACATCTTTATTTTCACTAACCTCTAACTAAAATTCAGCTTCCCATCAGTTATAAATATAAGCAATAAACATTATTCTGAGAAGGAATCCTTAGGTTTTGCCAGTCAGCCGAAGGGGTCATAACACGAAAAAAAGGTTAGAAATATTTGCTCTAGACCGTTTTTGAGTGGTTATAGAGACTCTGTAGTGTTCTGGGGCTTCGTGCAATCAGCATCATGACATCTGTGAAAAGTAGCATCTAGAGCACCTGACCATCTACAGGAAATCTCTCTTCAACCTGAACGTTATGTTGGCATACCTTCATGATAATAGTGAATGCATTTAGTGAACACATCTCTCTCTATATTGTGCCTCATCTGGTATTAATGATCAGAGGTTCCTTGGAGAAAGTTATCTCTGTTTTGACTTCTAAGGAATCTTAAATAATGTTGATGTGAACTTGGGAGACACTGTTGAAAGGGATACAACTAAAATATACTTGTTTATATATTTCTATTTTATTTTTTCAATTAATAAGCATTTTAAAATTAACCTGTTCTTCCATCTCCTCTCCACCCCAGTAAATAGCCACACAGTAAGGCAAAACAAATTTCTATATTAACTATATCCTAAAATGCATGTTCTTTCTGCATTATAAGGTCATCACTTTTCTAATCAGGAGGTTTCATCTCCATTCTTTCGGCCTCATGGTTTATCATTGCATTGATTGGAGTTCTAAAGTCTTTCAAAGTTGTTTTTTTCTATAATGTTGTCATTGTACAGGTTGCTCTTCTGGTTCTGCTCACTTTGCATCCGTTCATAGAAGTTTTCCAGTTTCCTCTGCAATTGTCCATTTTATCATTTTTGTGGCACACATTCATACACAACAATTTGTTTAGTCGTTCTCCAATCAGGACTCCCACTTGGTTTCCACTTTTGGACCATCATTAAAATAGTTGCTATACAAATTTGTGTGGGGGACAGCTAGGTGGCGCAGTGGATAGAGCACCGGCTTTGAATTCAGGAGGACCTAAGTTCAAATCCAGCCTCAGACACATAACACTTACTAGCTGTGTGACCCTGGGCAAGTCACTTAACCCCATTGCCTAGCCAAAAAAAAATTGTGGGCACGTGCATGTGAATGAATATATACATTTTTTCCTCTATTTGATTTCTTTGGGATATAGGCCTCGCAGTGCTATAACTGGGCCATATGATATATACATTTTGACAACTATCTGGGCACAGTTCCAAATTGTTTTCCAAAATTAAAACCTGCATTTTGATCTCAAAGAGCAAGGGATCTAGTTCATTCATTCAAAACACTTATGTATAAGATATTACTATATACTAAATGCTTATTTTAAATATTTTTTATTCCAAGCTTAAAAATCAACCTTAAACATTCCACCTTACAAAGAAGAACTGAAAAGAGAATTGTACATGAAACTGTGAGCTCCTCTTACATAGTTTTTAAAAAATGTATATTAAATGTTACAAAGTAATAACAAAATTGTCATTTGGGCAACCTTCTGAACTTCTTTTTGTTCGTTGCTTTGTATTTTTTGTTTTGTTGATGCTCTTTTCTTTCTTTCTTTGTTTTTTTATACCTCTTGTCACTTTCCCAGAACTGATTTCAGCCCCAATACAAGCCCTCCCTTGCAACAAACAAGTATAATCAGGCAAAATAAATAAAAATATTGGCCATGGCTGACAACGTATGTCTCCTTGTGTACCTCTAGGTGATTGTCTCTGCCTACTGGCAGGAGGCATGCGACATCACAATCTTCTAAAGTCATAATTGGTTTTTGAATTGACTGGAATTCTGAAGTCTTTCAAAGTTGTTTTCCTTTACATTATTATATTGTGGTTATCATGCAAATTGTTCTCTTAGTTCTGTTGGTTTCTGCATATGTTCATATACATCTTTTGAAGTTTCTCTGAATTTGTCATTTTTTTTGACAATTCAATAATATTCAATCAATATACCATAATTGGGATAGCCAATCCACAACTGGTGAGAACACATTTTGTTTCCATAAAAACTGCTGCTATAAATATTTTTCTACATATGGGTTCTTTTAAAATTTGATAAACATAATATGGATATGAGAACTCATTGGCATTTTAGTTTTGTAATTTAGAAGGGCAATCATTACCTCTCAACTCTGAAAGGAATGTGGAACTATTGTGATCTTTGAACCAGAAAGCAGACTTGAGTCACACCCAGGAGTTCTTAAAGGGACATATACAATCTGCAAGAGACAGATGGAGAGGTAGCTTTAAGAGCTGGGTAGCAGGAACAGCAATGGGGGAAAAAGGACTTAATGAGCTGAGGCAGAAAGAATCAAAGGCACAGGAGCAACAACCAAAAAGAGAAACAGAAAGAAGAGTGGAACTGTGCCAAGAGAAGGGAAAGATCAAGGTGGAGCATCAGTGTTCTGCAAGCACTGATAGAAAACTCAGACTGAAACCATTGGTTGTATTCACCTCCTCAACAACTGGAGGTATTTCCTCCAAAAGTTCTGCTCATTTCCCAGCTTTCCTTCCCTTTGGAAGATGCTTGATACTTTTACCTAAACAGTATAGGTATTCACATTTTTCTTTTACCTCAGAGGTAAAGAGGCCAGCTCAAGATAAACAAAGCTTTAATTTAGAACAGAGAACTAAACCTCTGTCTAATGTTAGAAATGCTCCAAACTAAAGGATCTAAGCTGATATAATTTTTTTTTTTTTTAGTAACCTTTCATCTGATAGAAACTCTATAAAACAGAGAAAGGAACTACAGGGACCTGAGTATGATTCTATTGCTCCTAGGCTGAAAAAGTAGCAATTTTTTTTAATAGGATGCAGCTGAATAAATTTCCAGAGAGAAAGGGAGTTATAAGGACAGGATAGTGACTGAAGAAAAGATCATATTCTAAACCATCCCACAAGGAAGAGAAAGGAAAAATCTGTTAAGGATTCAGTCCCTTTATACAATCCAGCAGTGAGGGAACAGAAAGATTTAAATACTGGCCAACCAACTCCACATTCAACAGTTATACTTGGCGTTATCCCTCTTTGAGGTTTATGCCTACTGGTTTTATCAGTGGGTCAAAGAGTGTCATGTTACAATTGAATGACTTTTAGCATATAACTGGAAACTGTTTTGCAGAATCATCTGACCAATTTACAACTCTTAACAACATAGGTTAGTGTTCCTTTCCTCTCATGGATAGTCAACAGTTTCCACTTTCAACTTCTGTCATTGTTATCAATCTGGTGAGGGTGTGTTGAAATTTCAAAGTTGTTTTAATTTCCATTTTTATTATTATACTGATTTGTAGCATTGTTTCATATAGTTGTTTTATATGATTTTTTTTCTTTTGAAAAGTGCTTGTTTCTACCCTTGAATTATTTCTGTAGTGGGAAACCATTCCTGTTCTTCTACAGGTTTTCCCCAAAGTCTAAAGCTTAAAACTGCATTAAGATTTTTGGGTTAAGCTGTATATTTGTGTCTCCCCATTTTTTTTAATGATGTAACCTAGCAATATTTAGTCCAAGGACAGTTTCATTGCCTTTTAGGGAAAACTTAACCTACTCTGTATGGAGTAGATGTAGTTCTTATCACATGAACCTATCTTGCATTCCTAGTATAAATCCAAGCTGGTCATAGTGGATAATCTTTTGAATATATTATAATACTTCCCTTTTTTGCTAAAATTTTGTTTACTATTTTTATATCAATAACCATCACAGATATTGGCCTGTATGTTTTCCCTGCATTATTTCTCCCTATTTTCATTATCAGGACCATAGATGTTTCATAATTTTGGTAAAGTACCTTCTATCACTTTTTTTTTGCAAATAATGTAGGTAATAATGAAATAAATTATTCTCTAAATATTTGATAGAGCTCATAGGCCTAGAGACTTTTTCCCCTTTTGAGAATTCATTTATGACCTGTTCAACTTCTCTTTCTGAGATTGAGTTGTTTAAGTTCTCCATTTCTTGTCTTTATAATATGGATGTTTTCTACTTTTGTAATTTTCATCTACTTCATTTAAGTTTTTGTTCTGTTGGCATAAAATTCAATAAAATGCTTTTATACAATTTACTATTCTCCCTCATCATGTCTTGTGAATTTTCCTTCTTATTTTTTATTTTAGTGTTTTAATTTTCCTCTCTTTAAAAAAAATTAAATTAGCTGATGGTTTGTCAGTGTTATTAGTCTTTCAAAAATACCAGCTTCTCATTTTGTTTGTGAAGGAAAAAAATTGTTAAATGATGGTTATTTTTCAAACATTTCACTAAGCACTGGGAATATAAACAGAAAAGCAAGACAGCCCCTACTGTCAAGTTGCTCTAATGTAGTTCTAATGGGGGGAAAAAATACACAGCACCAAAGGGCTATTTCACCTATAGGTCAAATGGGAAGTCCAGTGGCCCCAAGGTTACAGCAGAAAAAAAGAGATGGTAATGCATTTTTAAGAATATAATTTTCATTGGTAAAAATGCATATATATGATATATATGCATAGGCCTATGCACATATATATAATACATATCTATCTATACACACTACATACAATGTATATAAACACATTCAGACTACTCATTGGAAGGATAAATAGTGAAGCTGAAGCTTGAATACTCTGGCCACATAATGAGAAGACAGAACTCATTGGAAAAGACCCTGATGTTGGGATAGATTGAAGACAAAAGGAGAAGGGGATGGCAAAGGATGAAATGGATAGATAGTGTCATGGAAACAATACCTGAGCTTGGACAGATTGGGAGACAGTGCAATATAGAAGGGCCTGACATGCTGTGGTCCATGGAGTCACGAAAAGCAAAACACAACTGAATGAATGCATAACAACAACATTATACACATACACACACACACACGTGTGTGGGAGAGGCAGTGTGTTCATGATTTGAACTATTTCACAGTGTCAAGGACCTTGGTAATGAGAACTTGTCTGCCTAGGACTTTTGTATCTCAGCTGTCACAGAAGTGAGGGTTACACATCACCTTCATAGACAACAATTATCAGATCATGTCTCCACTAGTGTTGTTGCTGTTTTCATTTTATCTTAATTTTTTATTTTTAAAATTTCCATATTTGTATTTACTTGGTGTTTTGATTTGTTGCTTTCTGACTTTTTAAGCTATGTGTTCTTGAGATTGATCTCTTCTTTTTCTCTCTCTCTCTCTTTGATGAAAATGTTTAAAGATATAAGTGTCTCTCTAATGACTACCTTGGCTGGATCCTAAAAATTTTTGGTGTATTCTTTCATCATTATTATTTTCTTTGATAAAATAATTTACTATTCCCTCATTCTTTTTAATTATATGATTTCATATCATTTAAAACCAAATTTTTCTCCCAACTCTCCTTATTGCTTATAATTTTATTGCATTATAGTCAGAAAGGGTATGTTTAATATTTCTACTTTTCTGCACTTGTTTATGAGTTTTTTATGTTATAGTGAATGGTGAATCTTCATAAATGACTTGTGAAAAATTGAGAAATATGTGTACTTCTTATGATTTCTATTCAGTAATCATTGGATGTCTAGTTTAGCTTTTTAAAAATTCTTTGGAATTTCACATCTTATTTTTGCAAGATTTATCTTGGTCAAAGCACAGTTAAGTTCCTAAAATTTATTGTTTTGTTGTCTGTTTCTCCCTTTATTTAGGTCAATTGTCTTTTCTCGTAAGTATTTCCATAGCATGCCATTTGGTGCTTTTATATTTAGTAGCAATATTGCTTCTTTAATCATAGTATCTTTAAGTATAATGCTGTTTCCTTGTTTACCTCTTTTAACGTTGCCAATTTTTACCACTGACTTGTCTGAACTCGTGAGTAACAGGCCTGCTTTAAAAAAAAAATTATCTGAGAGCAGCTTCTGCTCCAACCCTTCATTTTAACACTATGTGAATCTTTATATTTTAAATATTTTCCTTGTAAACAACATATTATTGGGTTCTGCTATTTAATCCATTCTGCTGTCCTCTGCTGTTTTGTTGGGTGAATTTATCTCATTTGCCTTGATGGTGTACTTGTGGTTTTCTCTCCTTCATATCCTATTATAATGTTTGCTTTCTTTGCACGCTCTCCCCCCTCCCCCAATATGTTTCCTTCTTTATGAAGACAAAGAAGATGATGGGAAAGAAATTGGACTAACATAAATAATATCTTATTGGAGTTGTTGAATTCTTCTGCCCTTGCTCTCTTTATCCAGCCCAAACCCAGATTACTGAGTCTTATCCTCAGGTGTACTGGCAAATATTAAACATTTGGCTCTCTGAGGAAACTAGGAATACTAGATAGACTTTTAAAATCAATCTACATTATTAGCATTCTCCTCATCACTTTCTTAAGTCTAGACAATCAACAAATAAACGAAGCCCTGATTTATGATTTCTGTGTAAATACTTATACTGAAAATTTTAAAATGCACTCTCACCAGAGGCTAGACTAGTTAGCTCTAGCATACCTATGGTTTTATCCTTTCTCCTTCTCTTTTTAACCCTAATCAATCCTCTCTAAAATCTGTTGTGCTACTGATTTTTCCCTTCCCAACTTTTCCTTGTCTTAAACACCTCCCTCCTCCCTCTCCTTGTCTCCCTAGTTCCATGTTTACTTTATTGTATTTTTACACTATGTACTTTTGATGTATGTGTGTGTGTGTGTGTGTGTGTGTATGTGTTTTCAACTGTTCTTTGCCAGATTCAAATAACAGTGAGTTTCATGATTTCCCCCACCACTTCATGCTTGTATATACTCTTCTGGTGAAGCTCTCCAGTTATGATAAATAATAGCATTCCTCCCTCTTTTTAATTTTGTTTCCAGTGTATTATTTTTTCTGTCTCTTTTCTTGTATAACAAAACAAAACAGAACAAAACAAAACAACACTCCTACAGTTTGTTTCTGTTTCCTCTCTGACCTTTGGAGACAATGGGATTCTGGTGAAACTGCAGTTTCATCAATTCAATGTTAACACTCAATTATCATGTAGCCATTTCAAGTTACTCAACTGTAATTACCTTTCTAGCTTTCTTTTTTTTCCTATGTTTGCATTTCAAAGATTCTACCCTGCTCTGGTTTTCTTAACTGGAATGGAAATAGTCCATTCTATTAATGGTTTGATCCTGCTTCCCCCCTTAATATGCTCCTTTGCAGAATAAGTTGGCTTTTTTTTTTCACAAATCACTTTCTTTTGTGTTTCGATATATTGTATTCTAAGATTTCATTTCCTTTATTCAATTGCTACATATTTTTGAGTGATCTTGACCATAGTGTCTTGGCTCTTGATCTTTGTCTTTCTGGCTAAGCTTGGAGTATGTTTTATTTGACCTGGAAACATTGGAATTTGGCTATCACATTTTTTAATGTGCTCATTTTGGGTTTCTTCACATGGTTATCTAGGGATTCTTTCAATTTTACTTTGCTCATTGATTCTTCTAGTTATGTTCATTTTAAAAAAGATTCCTGAAATATGTTCTCAAGATTTTTTATTTGATCATGGTTTCCAGAGAGTCCAGTGATTCTTAAGTTATCTCTCTTTAGTCTGTTTTCCAGGTCAATTATTTTTGACAGTAGATATTCATATTCCAATTTTTTTTATTATTTTGACTTTCTAATAGTTTTATTATATACTATATCATTGACATTTTGAATTTTGTTTACTCCATTCTGTCTTTTTAGAGTGCACATGACTAATTGGATAAGATTATCCAAGCTTCTGTTCTAATCTTTTTGTACTTCTTCCAAATCATCTAATTTCTTTCTATATCTCTTGTTTTAATTTTGCCTTTATTGCTTCCATCCATTTGGAGTATTTGTGGCCCATATATTCTCACTCCCCACCCCCTGTATTCTACTAATAATTATTGAAGAATTATTGTTTTCTTCTGGGATTTTATCTTGGTATTAACTTATCCCATGGTATTTTTTCATTGTATTAGGAATTGTTTTTTGTTTTTGTTCTCTATTCATAAGCTTTTAGCCTTTTTGTTATGGTTGCCTGGTAAAAGTCTTTTCTTGTTCCCTTGGCTCTATAATAATGTAATTATTATTCCAGCTTCTCTGTTTACTATCCAGGAGGAGGGTTGCTGTTGTCCATTGTTTTCAAAGAGAACCAAAATGACATCACTATGCTAGAGTCAAATTTTAGTGTGTCCAGCGTGACTGATCAGACCAGTACGAGCTCAGAATGTTCTACCACCAGTCAGGCACAAATAGTCCATGTGAACCTTTGGGGTGGACTCTCTAAGTCTGCTTTTCTTGCATTTCTCTTGAGCTATTTCAATTCTGCTTTGCTCATAGATGTGGGCACACCATGCTGAGTGGTCCAGTGTCAGTGTCTCCCATGCCACACAATCAGTTCCAAAGTTCTTAAGAGAGACCTTGAGAGTGTCCTTATATCACTTCTTCTGACCACCATGTGAACACTTTCCCTGTGTGAGAGCTCCATAAAATAGTCTTTTTGGCAAGCATATGTTTTGCATTAGAACAATGTGGCCAGCCCATTGGAGTTGCACTCTCTGAAGCAGAGTTTGAATGCTTGGCAGTTCAGTTTGAGAAAGAACCTCAATGTCTGGTGTCTTATCCTGTCAGATGATCTTCACACTCTTCCTAAGACAATTCAAATGGAAGCAATTCAGTTTCTTGGCATGGTGCTGATATATTGTCCGGGTTTCACAGGCATACAACAATGAGGTCAGCACAATGGCTCTATAGACCTTCAGTTTGGTAGTCAGTCTAATACCTCTTCTCTCTCATACTTTCCTTCAGAGCCTCCCAAACGTTGAGCTAACTCTGGCAATGCACCTGTCAACCTTATTATCAATGTGTACATCCCTGGAAAGTACACTACTAAGGTAAGTGAACTTATCCACCGCATTCAAAACTTCTCCATTTGTTGTAACCAATGGTTCCACATACGGATGGTGTGGTGGTGGCTGATGGAGCACCTGTGTTTTCACCTGTGTTAATTGTTAGGCCAGCCTTGCTTCATTCAGGGCTGCTACTTGGATATGATACCTCCTGAGTTCTTTTGCGACAAGACCTGTTCATTTTTCAGGTCTACTGGATTTTGTGTTGTCTATAAATGTGCTCACATTCATGTACTAATGATGAGTGGAATTGTCTTTGCAGATGTTTTTGTACATTTTTTTGTGTGTGTTTTGACCACAGAGTGGTATTCCCCACCTGCTGTGGTAATCAGGCCAGAGTTGGGTAAGCAGACAATTTTTAGGGCACTTTTTCTAGCCCCTTCCTCACACAGGAGGTGAGTCGTGTGATCCTTAAAAGGCTCCTCAGATTGCCAGTTAATATTTGCACTTTCCTCTTGTTTCCCCAGTGCAGACAAGACTATGAAAAGGAAGCTTGTCTATTGAGGTCCTGGTCAGATTGTTTGTTCTCTCTTGTTTTTCGGAAAACCAGGAATTGAGAATTATGACTGGGAAGCCCAAACTGTATTACTTTGATGGAAGAGGCAGAATGGAATCGGTGGCTGGCTCTCGGCAGCTGCTGGTATGGAGTTTGAAGAAGTGCTTTTGAAAACAGCTGAAGAACTTCAGAATTTAATTAAGGATGGGAAACTAATGTATCAACAAGTGCCAGTGGTGGAAATTGATGGGATGAAGATCGTACAAACCAGAGCTATCCTAAGATATATAGCTGCAAAATACAACTTGTATGGGAAGGACCTGAAGGAGCAAGTCCTTATTAACATGTATGTGGAAGGAATGAAAGAGCTGAGAGACTTAATTATGTTAGTGACTTTTGCTTTGCCTGAAGACTGGGAAAAGAGTTTCCACTTTGTTGCTGAGAAAGCCACTCAAAGATTCCTCCCAATGTATGAGGAGTCATTAAAAGACCAAGGGAAAAATTATCTTGTTGGCAACCAGCTGACCTGGGCAGATATCTTTCTATTTGAACTCATCTTAATGGTTGAAGAATGCAAGTCTGGTGTTCTCTCGGCATTCTCTAAACTGTAGGAGTTCAAATCTGCAATCAGCAAACCCCCCAGGATTCACAAATTCCTTCAGCCTGGTAGTCCAAGAAGGCCGCCAATGGATGAAGCAAATCTTGAAGCTGTGAAGAAGTTATTTAATTTGGAAAAAAGGCTTGCTTCTTAAACACTACTGTTATATTAGTTGATCTTTAGTGATGCCCACAAAAATACTAGTTTGTGCTCCTACAGCATTTCTAGGTTCAATAACTAGTAAATATGATGTCTCCCTATAGATTTTGTAATAAATCAGAAAAACCTGATCTTCACTTTGCTTATTATAAAACTTAGTTTGATTAGAACTTCATCTTATTCAGGGACATAGAATCACAGATTGAAAAATTTTTTATTCCCTATTTAGAGCCAAATTTAGAGCAAAATAAACCTTACAGTGCGGAAAAAAGGCTCCTCAGACACCCAGGGGGCTGCTGAATTCCACTGCTGCTTCCAGTGAGAAACGATCCTTGACCACAGGCCTTGGCTCCTGTGTGCAGGATTGTGACTACAGCTCCCAGTGTATCTGCGCCTGCTGCTTTGTCACTTGCCTGTCACCACAGGACTTTGAGATAGGTAAAATGGTACGGGTGATGTCCTTTAATTTGTGCATAAATTAGATTTAAGTGAGGCAGAGTTGCACAAAGTCATTAGCCTCACTCTCTCCTCCAGAGTCATCACAGTCCAATGGCAGGACAGAATCAAGACAACTAGTGATGGCTCAAGATGGAGTGGATGACCTTGGTGTCTTTGATGTCTAACCAAGCTCTAAGCACTCCACAACGCCTGCTTCAGCTACCTTCATGGCCGCTGGAACAAATTGTTCTCATCTGCCCATTCCACCAGGGGAAGTCTTCACATGCTTGGGGTAAATACCCCTCTTCCCCTCGCCCTCAACTCACCAACAGGTTTGAAACCCCTTGGTTACCCTCGACCTGGTTTATCCTGTCTGCCAGTGTGTGGCCACTGTGTATGCTACAGCTTCTTGGAGCCACAGTTGAGAGTTAGGTGGAAGAGGTAGACAGCAAAGGTGGAAAGCAGCCCTGAAAAGGGCTTGGCAGCCTTCACACCAGAGGTGCTAGTCTTCCCTAAACACACCCTACATCCCCCAGGAGGAGTGTAAGGTTGCAGGAAGCCACCAGAGCTCTAAATCCTATAATAGAGCAGCCAATGAACTTTGTTGAGATTGTCTTCTTGTTCTTTTTCCCCCCTCCCCTAACTCAGTCTGGGATACAGAGGTAGATTGTGGTCCTGGATAGTGATGGTGAGCCAGGGCTCTAAATCTATATGTCCTGCACCATCTCATAGTGCTAGGTGGGGTAGCTAAGCTCAAATCTTGGTTGTCTTTGAGTCTGAACCACATTCTTGGTACTGTGTGCCAAAGCCAGGGTCTGACCCTTCCTACAATCCTGGGTAAAGTAGCTAGCCCTGCATCCTGTCCCAGTCTGCTAAAGGGATGTCATTGTGCTAGGTCCTGCCTACGTTGTAGTCCAGACGCCACTACCCTGCCTGAGTTCTAGATGAGGTGCTTTGGGACTGATCCTACCTCTTACACTCCAGTCCAGAAGTGGGGAACCTGGGTCATGATGTTTGGATTTAGTTAAAGGGCCGCACTTGAGGACCTAGAGGGCCACATGTGGCCTCGAGGCCTCAGCTTCCCCACCCCTGCTAGTCCCTGGCTAAGATATTCCCATGGACATCTTCCATTTCCATATCTTCTGTTGTTCATCCCTTCATTTTTGAAGAGGACCAATGACATCACAGGGTGATGTTTTGGCTTGCATGTGAATTGGATTTTAGTGAGGCAGATTTACACAAAGTAGTCAGTCTCATTCTTTCTTCTAGAGTCATTGAAGCCCAGTGGCAAGACAAAAGTCAGGATGACTGGTGACGGACAGGGATGCAGTGGATGACCTTTGGCATCTGACCAAGCTTGAAGTGCTTCAGCTGCTTTTGTGGCTGTTGGAACAAATTGTTCCCATCCATCCATTTTGCAGGGGGAAGTTTTTACGTGCTTGGGGTAGACATCGCTCTAACTCACAGATGGGTTTGAAGCTGGTTGGTTACTCTCAATGTGGTTTAGCCCATCTGCCAAGATGGTTTTACCAGGTTGTGGCCACTGCACATGCTATAGCTTCTTGGAGCCACAGCTGAGAGTTAGGTGACAGGTCAACAAGAAAGATAGCCCAGAACAGAGCTTGGGAATTCCTCACACCAGAGATGCTAGTCTTCCCTGAACACCCTGGGCAGCCCTCTATATCTTCTATTAGCACTAGGGAAGAAGTAAGTATTGTAACATGCTTGAAGGCAAAGAAGAGATATTATTCATCTTGTTCTAGGACTTTCATTCCTTTCATAATCCAATCCTACTCCTTACCACAATCTCCCACCAGACTTGTAGTTTCAGCCTGTGTACTGGCTCAACTTCACCTCTCCCACCCTGTCAGGGGCTGCCTTTCCTTGTGCAATAATAGTCTATAAGAAGTTGCATTGGCTTCATCTTAAGGCTCTGTCTCCTGGTCCAGACCCAGAGCAATAACTTTTGGCTTTAGCTCTATTTCCTAGTGTATAGAGGAGCAACCCGCCCCCCCCCAACCAGCCACCACCAGGAAAGGCATCAACTTTGGGCCTCAATGCCCACTGTAGTCCCAGATGGGATAAAGGAGCTTGCTGATGTTTCTCTATAGGCTTGTTAATCATCTGCTTCATATGGCACTATGCTCTATCATTCTTGAGGTACTTCTGGGGAGAACTTGATTTGGAACCTTTCATATTGTCATCTTTGCCTAGACTCCTTAAATGCTTATTTCAAAAGATAATAACATTCATTCCTTGCCTTCAAGTATACTTATTCCCTAGTACTAACAGAATGGGTGTGGGGGATGTCTATGGCAGAAGAAAACATACCACAGTGCCTTACAGTCTACTTCCAGTTTGGAAGTATAATGATCCTTTAATTTCATGTGCACACAGATGTAACATGTCCTGAAGCTTCAGCAACTTCCTTTTATTTTTCGTTTTTATGCCACCGTAAGTTGCAGAGAACCAGCTCTCCAGCTTCCAAGGGGAAGAGGGAGCAGCATTGAACATTAAATACTGTGCAGCCAAGGGCCTTCAGAGAGAGGGACAGCATTCTGTGCTGGGCCTAGAGTCTGGGAGATCGGAACTCCAACTTATCTCACTATGGGCACCTCTTAAGCTGTGAGTCTTGGTTTCCTAATGTTTATAAGGAGAATGGCTCAAATAAGTATGCAAAGTGCTTTGCAAAATTTTAAGTACTACAGCTGTGATTTCCTTGCCTAGCAATGGCTGTTTGATTGGAAAGCTGCTAAAAGCTGACCCTTGAACAGTGGCGTCTCCCCAGCTTTCTCATTTCCCATCGTAACAGCAGTGGTTTGGTTAGCTGTCTCATAGGAAACAGGAGGCACCAGACACACTCACTGCATGTGATAAAAATAGCATCAGGGAAAGATTGGTGACCTCAAAGTGAATTTGTGACTTAAAATATTTATGATGGGAATTCTGGTTAATGAAATCTGCTAAGCAAGTATAACTGTACTTCCTTTTAAAGATATGTGGAATAATATATCTTAAAGGATATATTACATGTATTGTTTATTATATTATATATTATATTATGTATGTTGTTTTATTATAAAGGATTTGGTTGTTAGGTGGTATAATAGATGGAGTGGACCTGGAGTCATGAAACACGAGGTGAATTCTACCTTAGACATTTATTAGCTATATGGTCCTAGTCAAATCACTTAACCTTTGTTTTCCTCATTTTCATAATGGGATAAATAGCATCTATTTCATAAGGTTATTGTGAGAATAGATAAAGAAAGTGTCTTTCAAACTTTAAAGTGCATATTGATGGTAGTTATATTAGCTATGTAATATTGTAAAGCTACTTTATTGTGAAGAAGGTAGATTGATACTGGACTTCTGTACGTATCAGGTTCTAGAGCTTTTGGGAAGCAGCTCCCATTAGAGTGGGTGAGGGGAATTGAGGCCAGGAATTTATTCTTGGGCTAGTTTAGGCTTAGTAAAAGCGGGAAGGAGGGAAAAGAGGTCCAAACCTTTGTGTTTTAACAAAAGAATGTTAACTTCAGCTAATACCAATGATAAAGGAGCAGCTCTAGGATTGCCAAACACTTAAATTGTATAATGGAAATCTGGAAAGCTGGATGGCACCTTCCTCTTTCCATTGTTACATGCTAATGAAGTGGCTCCGCTCAAACAAAGGAGCGGAGCAGAGCAGTGGAAGGAAATTAGCAAAAAGTGTGGTCTTGGCCCAGGCTTAGAGAGAGAGGTCTCTGAAAATCTGTGAAGTCCTTTCCAGGATGGATGTCCGAACACCTGATCTCTGCTCACATCATCTTTTTTTCCTATCCATCTTTTTTTTTAAAGTAAAATGAGCATTAATATCTTCTTCCAAGCTGTCTCATTTATGAAAGTCATATCTACATTCCTTCTGTCTCCTTCCTGAAGCCTTTCCCTAACCTCCCTACTTCCCAGCTGAAAGTGAAACCTTTCTTCCCAAACTTTCTCTCTCATAGCTTGCTGGTCCATAGTTGTTTGCATACTATCTGTCCCTTTAGGCTGCGAGCTCCTTGAGAACTGGGACTGTATTTTGCCTTTCATTATGTAATAGTGATAGCTAATATTTGTATAGTACTTACTATATACCAGGCACTATGCTAAGCACTTTACAATTATCATCTCATTTGATCTTCACAATGACCTTGGGAGATAGGCTAGTATCAGCCCCAACTTATAGATGAAGAAACTGAGACAAACAGAGGTTAAGGGACTTGCCCAGGGTCACACAGCTGGCAAGTGTCTAAAGCCAGATTTGAATTGAGTTCTTCCTGATTCTAGCCTCAGTGCTCTGTGTATTGTACCAACCAGAAGCTCTAGCTTTATATCTCACAGAACTTAACACAGTGCCTGACACACAGTAGGTGCTTAATAAATGTTTACTTTTAACTGACTGATTTTCCAATTGTTATGTCCTGAAGCTTCAGCAACTCTTTATCTAAATTATTTTGTATTCATATCATGTTATTGGTCCTAAAGAAAATTTATCTTCTCACATAAAAGTACACGTTCTCCAAACTTCCTTCTTCCTGTTGAAAACATCATCATCCTTCCTGTCATCCAGGTTCATAATGTAAGACCCATCCTTACTTCTTTACTCTCCCTCACTCCACCCCCCCCAATCCGCTATCTATTCAGTCAAAATCTTGTCAGTTCTTCCCTTCTTTTCACTCTTAGGAATCACCCTAGTTCAGACTCTGATCACCTTTTGTGTAGATGACCATAAAAGCCTCCTACATGGCACTTCTACTCTTTCCTCTTCGATTTAAAAGAAATTTCTTAAAGCATAGAGTTTTTTTTAACCTCTATATTCATGATTTTCTGGTCCTGTCACCAGAGCCTAGCCTAGCATAACCAATGCCCTTCTCTTTATTAGTGGACACAATAAATGTTTGCTGAAAAGACAGTATAAAGGAAGCAACACTTTTAGAGACAGAAGAACTGAATTTGAATCCCAGTTCAATACCTGCAATCCATGTGACTCTGGGTAAGTCACTTCAACTTTCCGGGTCTTAGTTTCCTTATCTGTAAAATGAGGAGTTGAACTCCTTCAAGCTCTAAATGACCTAAATGTTGAATAGAAGTAGCCTTTGATCTGGGCCTTGGCATATGGGTAGGATTATGACCTGTGCTGTGGTTCTAGATATAGGGATTTTCTAAAAATGTATTTAAAAGGACTGAGTTATTCCTTCCCCTAGTTAAGGAAGACTTCTTTGCAGAAGATGCTTTAACTCCATCTCTCCATATACTCCCAACCTTGTTTACTTCCTCTCATAAGGAAGGATTTAGATACCCCAGAGAGAATTCACAAAAGAAAAATTGTCTGGTCCCTGCCTATAACAGATGCTCCCTGACAGGCTAGACAGGTGGCTCAGACTCATTGGGTCTCAGAGAAAGACAGATGCATGTGGATGTATATTAAGATTGACATTTTTGAAAGATGAGGCCATTGAAGATGTCTCCCTATAGAGCAAGGATTCTTAACCCAAGGTCCATGAATTTGTTTTTGTTTTTGAAGATATTTTGATAACTTATTTAAACAAAATTGGTTTCCTTTGCAATCAAGGGTGTCCCAGAGGTTTTACCAGATTGTCAATGGAGTCCATCACGCAAAAAGGTTAAGAACCCTTACTATAGAAGGTATAAACATCTTTACTGATACCATATTTGGAACCACTTTGGTGATATTTCCTTGTTGGGGTGTGAAGAAGTACCCTTGCTCTGAGTACTTGGTTCATTACTACCATGTTGCTTGCCCATGATTGAAGGAATCATGGTGTTTGGGGGGCACTCAGTTGAGTCATGGTTGGTACATACATAAGCTACACTTCTGGAGTTGGACTTTAAAAGGGAGCAGACACAGCCCTGGAAAACTCAGAGAAAAGAGTTATGGGCTTTGAAAAAAAATCTTTTGTGTAGAAATGTCAATAGAAATATTGTAACATTATCAGGGGAGACTGTTGTTGGGGAAAAGGAAACTAAAATCTAACATTCTTTGGGGATACAATGCAAGAAGCAAAAACCAAAATTAAATTTAGGCTATGTAAGACCCTGGCTGCTTATAACTCAGAGGGAAAAAACAGATACACTAGTAGAGACAGACAAAAATGAGGTTCTCTACAAAACTATATTGTGTTGCCTCTTCACACCATCCCCTTTTCCCAGCGCAAACACCCTCCCCATACCCAAGCAAGAACGGAAAACCACCATTTGGTTAAAAAAACCAACGACTTGGTAATCTAACAGGTTTATCTGGCCCCAACTCTGTTAAGAGTTTGAAACAGTGGCCATTGGTGAATATCATGCATGATAAACCAAATAACATTAAAGTTGGAAGGGAGGGAGTTTGATACCTATGCATTGCTAATTTTCCCTATGAAATTGCCCAGTAATACATATTTCTTATTAATACAGAAAAAATTAAGGAAAAAGAAACATTCTTCACAATCACTGCTAGTATTTATTTATGCATTTTTGTTGATAAATTTTGTTTAGACCCAGCATATAAGAACACATTATGCTCACAATGCAATTCTGTACAACATGTGGTTCATGATAATAGGTAAAACAGTATAACAGGGTGATTGCATCTGATAGTATATGCAGCTTAAAGGACAGGTGTATGCTTTATGCTAACAGGTGTATATTAATATATACATCTTACCATGTTTGAAGAAGAGGGACAACACACCCCAAATCCTCCAAACATGAAATATCAGAAGCTGGTTGATCTTTACTTTTAAAAAGATGTTTGCTTTGGCTCTTTCAGTTGACTGTAAGGACTCAGGAAGAAAATGGGATACAATGTGCGAGCCCTGGCCTTTGCTGATTCTTTCTGGGGGCTAGAATACAGGTGTGTGTGTGTGTGTGTGTGTGTGTGTGTACACATATATGTACACATATATACACACATATACACACACATATATGTACACACACACACACACACACACACACATATATATATATATATATATATATACACACATAAATACATAGGTAAAAGAATAATCTTTGTGGCCCTGTCTGGATATCCACAGCAGCTGGTCTTTGTCATGCTCACTAAGCAAATCTAATAAACCATTTCTTCTTTTTAGACTGGCTCAATTCTAGCACCAACTCTAAACCCATGCCACCTGTAATGTGTAGGTTCTAAAAGTTATGGTAGAGGAATGGAGGGGAGAGGGTTAATATAACTGAATTTCACCTCTATTGTCTCCATCTCTATTGTTTATGCCAGCTGTTCTTATCTTTCATCTCTGCAACCCTTTACCTATTCTATAAATGTGACTTTGAGTGAACTAAATTGGGTCTTATGAAAATGGATAGATCCTAGGGGCTTAAAAATTTTGAGTTCACCCCTAAATTACCAGCCTTATGGCTCACCTCTCCCCTATAACCAGACTGTTCATTTCTCCAAGATGTGACCCTTCCTACATCCACCGTTGGTCATAGATTTATCTTTAGAAGGGACCTTAAAGACTATTACCTACTTGTCAAATTCTAGTGATTGGGAAAATGAAGGTCTAAGATGTTAAGTGGCTTGTCCAAAGTCAGGTAGTGATTGCAAAAATAAGAATTTGAACTCAGGTCCTCTGACTTCAAATCCATCACTGAACCACGCTGACTCCTGAGATGTTGATTTAGCACAGTATGTAAAAAAGGCTAGTTTCTCTGAAGGATAAAATAAAAAATTCTCACCAACTAATGGGTGTGAATATACTTTGGGAAAAAATGGCAGTCTAGTAGATTATGTAATCTATGCAGGACTTCTAGGAGTCTGGAGCCATAGCGGTCTTTAGGAAAGGAACAAATGAAGCATCTAAAAGGTAAAGGATGGCTTGAAGCCATTAGATCATAAGCTCCTTGAGGGTAGAAACTTGTCTTTTACTTTTTTTTTTCAAATTTTGTATCCCTAATGCTTATCATGTGCCTGTTATGTAGTAGGAGACTAATAAATGTTTATTTATTGATTAATTGAAGCTCCAGGTGGGAACTTTGGGGCCAGATGTAGAAATGTTTTCTTTATCTAGGTGAGAAGGGACTGGGCAGTACACAGAGTGGTCAAGGAGATTAGAGAATGGAAGCTCCCCCAACCTCTCTAAATTAACAATCTAGGTCACCTTTTTAGACTTTAAGTATTAAAGTCTAGAAAATAAGTTTTGAGAAGGATTGGGGAATCCATTATTCTATGAAGTCTGAACTCAAATCTTCTAAGGTTAAAAGTGTGAATATCTGTTTTTTTTAGTTCAGGTTCTCATAGCCATTAACTTGGACCATACTAATAATCTCTTAGGGCAAGGTGGATTTCTTTTTTCTTTCTTTTTTTTTTTTTTTAAGGCAATTGGGGTTAAGTGACTAGCCCAGGGTCACACAGCTTGTAAGTGTCAAGTGTTTGGTCTGAGACCGGATTTGAATTCAGGTCCTCCTGCACCACCTAGCTGCCCCACAAGGTGGGTTTCTTAACCTGGCATCTGTGAATTTGTTTTTAAAAATATTTTGATATAAATATTTCAATATAATTGTTTCCTTTGTAATCTTTTGGATTTTATTTTAAGCATTTTAAAACATTATCCTGAGAAGGGAGTCCCACAGACTTTACTGAATTGTCAAAGGGTTCCATGACATAAAAAAGTTAAATATCCCTGTTTTAAGGGGTCTCTTGGCCACTGTACTTTGGCTCTCCCATCCATTGTTCACACTGACACCAATACAATCTTCCTTAGGCACACCTCTAACCAAGTCAGACAAGGCTGTCAACCTGACCATAACTCTCTACTCCAATCCCCACTCTCTATTCCCACCTGACAAAAACCTTGTAGTTTGGGACTAGATCATTTGTAGTCCATTAGTCCAGAGAAGCTACTCAGAGTTAGAGCTCATGGCCACTTCCCTGATTCCTAAACCCCAAGTTCATTAAATCAGTCAACAAACATCTATTAAGTATTTACTTCTCCAAGTGAATGAAGTGCAGCATTAAGTATTTCCTACACATCAGGCTTTGTGCTAAGCACAAAGAAAGGCAAAAGATATTGTCTGGCCCTAAAGAAGTTCCCTGGGATCTCAATGGGGAGACAATAGGCAAACAACTATGTACATATGTACATACGAGATACATACAGAGTACAATGGGAGAAGGGGGAAGAATAGAGGGAAATGATGGGACAGGAAAGGCCTCCTGTAGAAGGTAGAATTTGAGCTGAGTTTTGAAAAAGAAAGCCAGGGAAACTAAAAGGCAGCGGTCAGGAGAGAGAGTATTCAGGGCAGGTGAGATAACCATTTTGTACAATAAACATCTAGAAGGCAGGTATTGCTGATTCAAAATGTTTATTTATGGCTCAAAGTGTAATAAGACTGGGAAGACTGGAAGAGGCAAGATTATGAAAGCTGTTAAATATTGACTCATGAAGATCACTTTGGCATCTTTGTATAGAATAGACTATAGTGGTGTGGTGGGTGAAAGATGAAATGACTGAGGAAACAAAGGTTCAATCTTCCGAGCATATCAATTTATTAAGCAATGTATGTCCATTGCTCAACAAACCAGGACCTAGCTTAGACCTAGACCCCAATTACAGGGGGAAACAGACTTTTATACATTAAAAATAATTAATCAAATAAGACCAATTAGTTAAAAGGAAATAATACAACATTAGGTAATCTGCTTTCTAATTGGGGGAAAGAATAGGGATTTTCCAAGTTGGGAGGGGGAGAGTAAATAGGTACAATTTCCTGAATTCAGAATAAGGGGTTCCCTATACTTCCCCAAGTGTTTGTAAGCAATCAAAGGAACATGGAAACAATAACTGATTAATCAATATGGGACCAGTTTTCAGACAAGACATATGGGCTGCTTCAGATGTATAATTGTGAGGAAATTCCCTGCATCAGTCTTTGGATCTGACTCCATTTCTGGTCAGCATAACCTAGGTCCTCATTAAGGGTCTCTAACCAGCAGATATGGGTGGTCCAGCTTTCCAGCCATACAGGGCTAGGTATAAACAATACAACAAATTTTTTTCTCCCAGTCCCACAATTGAATAAAGTTGTCTCACAGAAATTGGACTAGATTTGCCCATAACTCAATAGAAAGGGAACTGACCTAGCTCCAGAATTGAGTCACAGAACAGTCAGAGTGGTTCACTCAGTTCCCATAATTAATCACTTGCCGTCCTAATCCCCTCAGTCTCCTCAGTGGGGAGTGATATGAGGGAGGAGGACCACCAGAAGGGTATTGCAATAGTTCAATCATGGAAGTGATGAGAGCCAGCATTAAGCATTAAACCAGACACATCCCTATGTATTTATTCTCATCCATGGCTATTTTCACATCCCCTGGGGGTAAAGAACCTTATTCCCCTAAGCTTACACTCAATACATCATAAGTTCTGGCATTAAATTATATTTACTTTTGCATTTAATCATCCACTGTACTGAACTGCTTTTTAATTGTTTTATGGGTTGAGACACATAAAGTCCTGTCTTCTCAGCTAAGTTGCAAACTGCTAGGCAGGGACCCTGATTCATTTTTCACTTCCTGTCTTCCCATGTAGCACAAGCTACATTAATGATGAAATAAACCTTTGTTGTTGTTGTTGGGGTGTGTGTGTGTGTGTGTGTGTGTGTGCCCTCGCTTGCTCCCCCTTGACAAAGACACTTCCTGATCAGCACAGTTGACAGGCACAAACTCAGAAGTCCTCAGCTCTAGAAATCTGTGTAGAAGCAGACAGGATTCATGTTGCAAGAACCATCAGAGAAATTCTGAGGAGATTCGGCCCTTTATCCCTCTCACACATGAGACAGAAGAAAAACTGAAGGAGGCCTGTGCATAAAACAAAACAAAACAAAATAAAACCCGTCCAGGTAAGAAAAGCTGGATTACCACTTGGCATTTGGGTTGCTCAGGTATTCATCAGGCTGGATGACCTGTGGGTCCCCACCAACTCTGAGATTCCATTATTCTATGGTTCTTCTCACTAGACTGTTTCTCCCCTCCCTCCACCCCCATCTCTACCTATTGAATTGTATTTGTCCTTTGATTTTAATGTGAGGGAGCTAGGTGGTACAGTGGATAAAGTGTTGACATTACATGAAGAAGCCCTGAGTTTAACTCTATCCTTAGACTTTTCTTCATCTTCAACTGTGTGACTCTGGGCAAGTTACTTAACCTCTCAACCTCAGTTCCTTAATGTGAAAAATGGGGATAAGCACCTACCCTAGATGGTTGTTATGAGGATAAAATGAGATAATATTTATTAAGTGCTTCAGAAACCTTAAAATGCTATACCAATGCTAACTATTATTATTAATATTAACCCATTCTTCAGATACCATCTATTATATAAAACTTTCCCCCAATCTTCCCAATTAGAAATAATTTCTTTCTGTTAATGATACCACAGATTTAAGGTTTGGAAAGCACAATACAAAAATTATCTCATGATTTCACAACATTTACAGATGAGTAAACTGAGACTGAGGGTATTAAATCATTTGCCCAGGGCAACACAGTTAATGTGTCTGAGGCAGGATTTGAACTCAGATTTTCTTAATTCCAGACTCAACACTCTACTTACTGAGTCACCTAGCTACCTGTAACAAGGGGTCTTTTTTATAGTCTAGCTATCTCTGGGGCTTCTTACTCAACCAGGCTGGGTTTAGGATGTTTAGGGTAATCAAATATGTAAATCTTGGCTTCAGTCTCTACTGATGCAAGTGTATTCATAGATCAAACAAGAGCTGCATAGCAAAGTATTTAATTAAGAGAAATTAGTTCATCTGCATAGAGATGATAATTGAACCCATGTGATCACCAAGTGAGCTAGTATATTGAAGAAGAGGACAGACCAGGACAGAGCCTTGAGGTGACATTCATGGTTAGTAGGTGTGACATAGTTTTATAAAGTCCAGCAAAGGAAACTGAGGAGTGGACAGGCAGGTAGGAGAACTGGGAGAGAGCCACGGCATGAAAATCTAAAAAGAAGAGAGAATCCAGGAGGAAAAATTACTAACAAATCATTATTACTTACAAGTACATCCTATTCTCTAAGCCAGATATGGGGATTTAAAAAAAAATCAAGCATTTTCAATAAAACTGTTGTCCTTTAAAATTATTGTTGGTTCATATTTTATTATTTAATATTAACATTTTAATATTTTGATGACAGACTAAAATTGTACCACTAAGAAAACAATTTTAAAGAGATTAGTGTTGGCAGATGGGAGCACTCTGACGTGGTGTGGTCCTATTTAGCAGGACACTGGGCATGTGGCTGTCGATCAAAAGCTTAGTCCCACCTGTCCCACATTGGCATTTTTGCCAAGCTCCCCTGCTTCACTCAGGCCCTCAGAACAGATGACTGCTACTTACTATGTTCTCAAGTTAGTCTCAGGGTTAGGTCTATGCTATCCAATCAAGTCTCATGGCTCAGGCCCTTCTCCTACTTAGGAAGCCTCTTTTGCCCTGCCCTATATCCACTGAGTTTCATTCAAGGGCACTTATGATACAGAACACACAAACTCTGATCTCCCTGCCTTGTCTCAAACCCACTCTAATCCATCTTCCACACAGCTACCCAAGTATGGTTCCTGAAGTACACATCTATCTGATCACGTCATTCCTTTACTGAATCAACTGCAGTGGTTCTCCATTAGAGGTAGGATCAAATATAAATGCCACCATTTGGCATTTAGAATCCATTACAACTGGAACCTTTCCTACCTCTCCTGGCTTCTGATAGATGCACTCTAAGGTCTACGCATATCAGTCAACTTGAACATGACACTAACTCACCTCTGTGTCTTTGCCTTAGTTGTTCCTGGTGCCTAAAATGCTCTCCCTCTGCACCTTCACCTCTTAGAATGCCTAGGTTTTCTTTAAGAATCAATTCAAATGTCACCTTCTGAAGAGAGTCTTTCCTGGTTCCCCTTAACCCTTCCTACCACCACACCATCCTCATCTCAGTTCCTAGCAGTTTCTCAACCAAGGTTACCTTGTATCTGCTTTCTGGACCAGTATTCCTGGGACAGGGAACTAGAGATTCCTTAACTGCTGAGGGCCCTCACAACTAGGCATATGAGCAGATAAGCTCTAAAGAAAAGACTAAGGCTCTTCCTCAGTATCTTCCTCAACCCAGCACCTTCAGGAAAATCACTTAAAGAATGTTTAGGTTTGATGCCCATCAATAGAAGAATAACTGTGTTATATGATTGTAATAGAATACTACTGTGCTATAAGAAATGACAAGCAGGGTGGTTTCAGAAAAACATGGGAAGTCTTATATGAACTGTTGCAAAGTGAAGTGAGCAGAACTAGGAGAACATTGTATACAGCAACAGCAATATCATAAGGATGATCAATTGTGAAAGGCTTAGTTACTCTGATCAATACAACAATCCAAGACAATTCTAAAGGATCCATGATGAAAAATACTATCTACCTCCAGGGAGTGAACTGATGAACTCTGAGTACAGATTGAAGTAGACTTTTTTTCACTTTCTTTATTTTGTGTGTGTGTGTGTATGTTTGGCAACGTGGCTAATGTGGAAATATGTTTTACATGATTTCAGTTGTGTAACTGATATTATATTGTTTGCCTTCTCAATGGGTGAGGTAGAGGTAGGAGGGAAGGAGAGAATTTGGAGCTCAAAATTTTAAAAAGTAAATGTTAAAATTTAAATATATGTATATGTATATATATATATATATACACACATATACACACACAATTGAGGAGTAGTCAATGAAATAAAAGTATATATTTAAATTTTTAAAAACATTTTTATTTAAAGTTCTGACTTCCAAATTCTATGCCTCTTTCCCTCCTTCTCCTCCCCAACCCTGAGATGGTAAGCAATTAGATATAGGTTATACACATGCAATTATGTAAAGCATTTCCCTATTAGAAATAAAAGTATATTTTTAAAAATAATGTTTAGGTTAACTTCATGTCTAGGGGCCCTCTGAAAAAGACATTAGAAAGGCACTCAACAATGTACAAGGTAGAGTAGGTATAAGACATCTATTTATTTCCTTCACTACAAAAGAAATGCTTTAAACACAGATTCTTAAGTGTGCCCAGACAAAGATGTATAATGCATGTTAACCTATAACTTCTACCTATCATATTCTCACAGGTGCTTGGTATTTAAGCATTGAAACATGGAACATTAAAGCAAGACTATTGAACATGCTTTTAATCTTCACTTTGACTTTACATTGTCCAGGAATTTCAACCAAGGTTCATATCTTCAACCAAGCCTGGCTAGGGCTTGGACTCATTCTTCTGTTGGTGGTCATCTTCTGTGCCAAGAAACACTTTAATGACTGCAGGAAGGACCTGCAGTGAAGTAGGCACTGATTGGTGGACCCAGAAGCTGTGGATCTTTAGAACTTACAAGGTTGCTTCTCAGATTGGAAACAGCAATCTCAGGATTGTTGTTAGGTCACCAATGATCAGAGAAAGAAACACAAAGCAAAAGATGCAGTCAAGGCCTTGAGATTCTCAATCAGGTTCAATTAAATGATCATATATTCTTATTTCCATGTATGATCGGTCACCATAAGTCTAGAGGGTCAGGGAAATAAAGGCACAGGACGTCCTAGAGAAAGGGTTCCACGTCACATTTCTGGTGAAGGGAAGAAGAGGGGGCAGCTAGGTGGCGCAGTGGATAGAGCACTGGCCCTGGATTCAGGAGGATCTGAGTTCAAATCCGACCTCAGACACATAACACTTACTAGCTGTGTGACCCTGGGCAAGTCACTTAACCCTGTTGCCTAGCCAAAAAAAAAAAGAAGGGAAGAAGAAAGTAAGAGCAGAGGTGGTCTCTACCTTCAAAGTGTGCTGAGTATATGACTCCTCCTGGATCAGAGGCTGATCCTCTTTTCAGGCATGCCCCTTTTGATGCTCTCTCCTGGTTCTCCTCCTACCTGTCTGATCATTTCTTCTTCGTCTCCTTTTCTAGATGATCATCCAGGGCTTGCTTACTAGCCACAGGTGTCCTAAGGCTCTAGCCTTGGTCCTTTCCTCCCCTTTCTCTATACCGTCTTACTTGATGATCTCAACAGCTCCCATAGATTCAAATAGAGAGTTCTATGCAGATGATTCTTGGGCCAGTTTATCTTGCCCGGACCTCTCTCTTGACTTCTAGTCTCATATCATCAGTTGCCTGTTAGACTTTTTGAGCTGTACGTCCTATAGACATCTTAAATTCATCATGTCCAAAATAAGTTTGTTTCTTCCCAAACCCTCCCTTCTTCCAAACTTTCCTGTTATTGTCAAGGGTGGCACCATCCTCACTTGAAGCTTGCATCCTTGATGTGCTTGAATCTTCTCTCTGTCTCACCTCACATACCCACTCTGTTGCCAAAGTTTTTAGTTTCTATCTTCCCAACATCTTTCATATATGCCCCCTTCTCCCCATTCACAGTTACCACCACTTTGCATCTTCAGGTCTGTCTGATTTACACTTTTTGAAATAGGATTCGCCTCCCAGGATAAACTCATCATTTCTAATCTTATCACTGTGCTGCTAACTCAAGCCTGGACACTACCTCCTCTGGAGGTCTGGAGGGCAGAGCACCAAACTCCTCCAAAAGCCTTCCTTTACAGAGGACAGAAATCGGACATCCTGCTCACTTCACTTTGCAAATGCTGTTCTGCCTGGTTTCAACCTCACAGAACAAGAATTCCCTACTCCCCCCACTGGGTACCCCTGGTGCCTTCCCCTCCCCCCCCCTTTCTAGCCTTCTTTTGCATTTTCTCTTCCCAATTAGATTGTAAGCTCCTTGAGGGCAGGGACTTTCTTTTTCTTTTTCTGTTATCCACAGTCCTTAGCACATAGTAGGTACTTAATAAATGCTTGTTGTTGTTCTTCAGTTGTTCCAGTAGTGCCAACTCTTTGTGACCCATTTTTGGGTTTTGTTGACAAAGATACTGGAATGGTTTGCCATTTTCTTCTCCAGATCATTTTACAGATGAGGAAACTGGGGCAGATAGGATGAAGTGACTTGCTCAGAATCCCACAGCTAGTAAGTATGTGAGATCAGATTTTAAACTCACAAAGTTGAGTCTTTCTGACTCCAGGCCTGGTACTCTATCCACTAAGTTACCTAGTTACCCCCAATCCATGTTTACTGAATTGAATTGGTGCAGGCCATTATCACTCAGGCTGGAACTATTGAAATTGCCTCCTGGTTGGTATTCTCTCTTCAGGTCTTTCCCCTTCAGTTCATTCTCCACTCAGCTGCCAAAGCCATTTCCTGAAGTATAGGTCTGACTGTCACCCCTCCTCCACATGCAATTAACTCCCTATTATCTCTAGAATCAAATCTAAAACCCACTGTTTGGCACAGTACCTGGCACAAAGTAATAAATGCTTTTTGACTTTTATTAAAGCCCTTTAGAACCTATCTTTCTGGACCTCCTTCTGTGTATTCTACTACACAGTTAACGCCTGCCTTCCTGCTGTTTCTCACACATGACCATCTATCTTCCAATTCCTCCAGGCATTTTCTCTGGCTGTCCCTCATGCCTGGAATGCTCTTTCTTCTTACCTCTGCTTCCTAGATTTCTTTAAGACTCAGCTCATTTCTCACTGTTTGCAAAAAGCCTTTCCAAGGCCCAGTCTACTCCCACATTAGAGCCTTCCTTCTGGGAAAACCACTCAATACTATTTACCTTGTATATATTACCTTGTATATATATCCTGCATAAACATAGTTGTTTGTGTGTTGTTTTCTCTATTAACTGCTTTTAGAGTCAATACTATATCTTTCCTTCCACCATAGCACCAAGCTTAGCACTTAGCACATAGATAGTGTTCCATAAATGTTTTGAATTTCATAAAGTATTCCCTGAGGCCCGATTTAACCACATACAGACCCAGTGTAGAATGGCCTGTTCTTGGGGGCTTGGGACCCCTTTGTTCAGTTCCTCTTTTGGATGTTATTCTAGGGCAGCCCTTGGTTGGGACCTCACTGACTCTCACAGATAGCAAAACACCCCATTACCCTGATGGTTGAAGGCTGAGTCTAATTGTGCAAGCTCTATATTTGATCAAGCCAATAGCACAGATTCAATGCCCACTGAAATCGGCCCAGCATCCAGGTCTCAGGTTTCTACAAGCTTAGCTCTCATTTCCATAACAACTGATTTCTGAGCCAGTCCCCAGTGTTCTGACTTCCATTTCCATTTCCCCCTTATTCCCAAGTGTGGGCATGTGCTTTCCTTATCCACAATCCAACAACCTCATGAATTTAGGATCTTTTGGCCACCACAACAGCGCAGATCATGTCCAAAAACTTATATTCCCCTAAGCCTTTACTTGAAAACAGGAGTGTACAGGATAAAAATATACAGTGATTACTTTGGGAAAATTTTAGCTCACAAATATGCAAATTATTATTCATCAACACAGGGAAATTAGCTCAGCCAGATAAGTGCTTTACATGGGGAGATTAGCTGCAAAAACTCCAAATACTAACTCCCATGACAGTCACACAAATAAAGCATACACACAGACAGAAAAGCAATGGATGAGGTTGCTGGGGTGGCACTGAAGTTCATAAAGTGGAGAAGATAGGGAAACCCATAGAAAAAATGTGAAGACAGAAGTGGAGGCTGTGGTTTTCCTGGAAAGCATTCGTAGGAAAACCCTAATTTGGTGGAACAAGTACCCTACCAGGAAGATAGGAGAACCATTCCCTATAGAGGCAACATGGTATGTTGGGAAACGTGCTGGAATTGGATTCAGGAGAGAAATAAGTTCAAATACTACTTCTGAACTTATTAGCAACTAAGGGGAAGTTGATTAAGCTCTCAAAGCCTTAGTTTTCTCATTTGTAAAATGGGGATAATAATCAACAAGTTAATGAGCATTTATTAAGTACTTATTGTGTGGCAGGCACTGTCCTAAGCTTTGAGAATACAAATGCAATCAGAAACAAAGACAATTCTTGCCCTCAGGGAACTTGGGGGGAGGTCAGGGAAGAAGGAAGATAACATATGAAATGAAGCTGAAAGGGAGAAGGGGGGAAGATATGAAGGTAACTATCATGGGACGTTGTAAAAAAAAGACTGGGAGAATCAGGAATATAGTTTGGAGAGAAATGAAGATAAGGTTGTCCTTGGCCTCCTTCTTAAAATGGAGGTTCTGGGAAGAGCCAGCCAATCAGATAGAGAGGCTAAAGGGGAACAGGGTATTTCCAATATGTGAAGTTCAGGTTTGTGTGAGCTTCCAGACTAGAGAATCATAGCCATGAAAACCAATAAAATAGATAAACCTTTGGTTAATTTGATTAAAAAAAGAAAGAAGAAAACCAAATTACCAGTATCAAAAATGAAAAGGGTGAATTCGCCACCAATGAAGAGGAAATTAAAAAATAATTAGGAGCAGTTTACCCAACTGTATACCAATAAATCTGACAACTAAATGAAATGGATTAATATTTACAAAAATATAAATTGTCCAGAGTAACAGAAGAGGAAATAAAATATTTAAATAAACCCATTTCAGAAAAAGAAATTAAACATGCCATTAATGAACTCCCTCCAAAAAAATCTCTAGGGCCAGATGGATTTACAAATGAATTCTATCAAACATTTAAAGAACAATTAATTCCAATACTATATAAACTATTTGAAAAAATACATGAAGAAGGAGTCCTGCCAAATTCTTTTTATGATACAAACATGATGCTGATACCTAAACTGGGAAGAGCCAAAACAGAGAAAGAAAATTATAGACCAATTTCCCTAATGAATATAGATGCAAAAATTTAAGTAAAATATTAGCCAAGAGATTACAGCAACTTATCATGAGGGTAATACACTATGACCAGGTGGGATTTATACTAGGAATGCAGGGCTGGTTCAATATTAGGAAAACTATCAGCATGATTGACCATATCAACAACAAAATTAACAGAAATTGTATGATCATCTTAATAGATGCAGCTTTTGACAAAATACAACATCCATTCCTATTAAAAACACTAGAGAGCATAGGAATAAATGGAGTTTTCCTTAAAATCCTAAGTAGCATCCATCTAAAACCATCAGCAAGCATTATATGTAATGGGGATAAGCGAGGGGCATTTCCAATAAGATCAGGGGTGAAACAAGGATGTCCATTATCACCACTGTTATTCAGTATTGTACTAGAAATACTTAGTAATAAGAGAAGAAAAAGAAATGGAAGGAATTAGAATAGGCAATGAGGAAACAAAGCTATCACTCTTTGCAGATGATATGATGGTATACTTAGAGAATCCTAAGGAATCAACTGAAAATACTATTTGAAGTAATTAACAACTTTAGCAAAGTTGCAGGATATAAAATAAACCCACATAAATCATTGACATTTCTATATATTAATAACAAAGCATAGCAGCATGAGATAGAAAGAGAAATTCCATTTAAAGTAACTGTGGATAACATAAAAATATTTGAGTCTACCTGCCAAGACATACCCAAGAATTATATTAACACAATTATAAAACACTTTTCATGCAAATAAAGTCAGATCTAAATAATTGGAAAAATATCAGTTGCTCAGGGGTAGGCCAAGCTAATATAATAAAAATGACAATTCTATCTAAATTAATTTTATTTATTCAGTGCTATACTAAACTATCAAAAAATAATTTCATAAAACTAGAAAAAATAATAACAGAATTCATCTGGAAGAACAAAAGGTCCAAATAGCAAGGGAATTAATGAAAAGAAATGCAAGGGAAGGTGGCCTAGCCATACCAGATCTAAAACTGTATTGTAAAGTAGCAATCATCAAAACTACTTGGTATTGGCTAAGAAATAGAGTGGTGGATCAGTGGAATAGGTTAGGTACACAAGACATAGCAGTCAATGACTATAGTTATCTACTGTTTGATAAACCAAAGACTCCAGCTTCTGGGATAAGAACTCACTATTTGACAAAGACTGCTGGGAAAATAGTATGGCAGAAACTAAGTATAGACAAACATCTTATACCATATACCAAGATAAGGTCAAAATGGGTCCATGATTTAGACATAAAGGGTGATACCATAAGCAAATTAGGAGAGCAAGGAATAGTTTACCTGTCAGATCTATGGAGAAGGGAAGAATTTGTGACCAAACAAGATATAGAGCACATTAGGAAATGTGAAATGGATAATTTTAATTACACTAAATTAAAAAGGTTTTACACAAACAAAGCCGATGCAACCAAGATTAGAAGGGAAGCAGGAAGCTGGGAAACAATTTTTATAGCCAATGTCTCTGATAAGGGCCTCATTTCTAAAATATATAGAGAACTGAGTAAAATTTATAAGTCTACAAGTCATTCCCCAATTGAGAAATGGTCAAAGGATATGAACAGGCAGTTTTCAGAGGAAGAAATTAAAGCTATCTATAGTTATATGAAAAAATGCTCCAAATCACTATTGATTAGAGCAATGCAAATTAAAACAACTCTGAAGTATCACATCACACCTATCAGATTGGCTAACATGACAAAATAGGAAAACAATAAATGTTGGAGAAGATGTAGGAAAATTACAATACTAATGCATGGTTGGTGGAGTTATGAACTGATCTAACCATTCTGGGGAGCAATTTGGACTATATGGGGAGCAAAGGATTATAAAACTCTGCATACCCTATGATCCAGCAATACCACAAGTAGGCCTGTATCCCAAAGAGATCATGAAAACAAGAAAAGGACCCACATGTACAAAAATATTTATAGCAGCTCTTTTTGTGATGGCAAAGAATTAGAAATTGAGGGAATGCCCATCAGTTGGGGAATGGATGAACAAGTTGTGGTATATGAATGTAGTGGAATACTATTGTTCCATAAGAAATGATGAGCAGGTGGATTCCAGAAAAACCAGAAAAACTTAACATGAACTGATGTAGAGTGAAGTGAGCAGAACCAGGAGAATGTTGTACACAGTAACAGCAACTTTGATCAACTTTGATTGACTTGGTTCTTTGAAGCAATACAATGATCTAAGACAATTCCAAAAGACTCATTATGGAAAATGCTATCCACATCCAGAGATGGAACCATGGAGTCTGAATGCAGATCAAAGCATATTGTTTTCTCTTTTTATTTTTTTTCTTTCTTGTGGTTTTTCTGTTTTGTTCTCATTCTTCCTTCACAACATGACTAATGTGGAAATATGTTTAATATGATTGTACATGTATAGACTATATGAGATTGCATGCTGTCTTGGGGAGGGAGGAGGGGAAGGAAGGGGAAAACTTTGGAACTCAAAATCTTAAAAAAGTGAATGTTGAAAACTTAAAAAAAAATCATAGCCATCTCTTCATGTCTCATCAGATCGAAATTCATATAGCTCCACCATGCCCTAGAAAACTTCATCCTAGAAAATATTTTCAGCCCTGGAATTCACACTTTGAAAGTATTCTCAGTTCCTGATTGGATGGCCGTATAAGGACACCCAAGCCAGCCATCTCTTCATTTCTTATAGGCTACAGTATGGACACGTCCTTCCATTAAGCCCTTCCCCACAAGTGGGTACCTTCCTATCCCTCCCACCTTTCAGTTTTCTTTTATGTATTGTATTTTCCCATTAGAATGTAAGCTCTTGGAGGGCAGATCTATCTTCTTTTGCTTGTATTTGTATTCCCAGCACTTAGCTCAGTCCTGGGCACATAGTAGGTGCTTAATAAATGTTTGTCAACTTAGCTGTGAGTTGACGAATAACACCCATAGAGCTGTTTTGAGGATCAAATGAGAAAATATGCATAGAGCCTTTTGCAAATATCCTTATGAATAATAGTAGTCTAAAGTCTTCCACTGGCTACACAATCTTGAGTAAGTTGCTCAGCCTTTCTTGGAACTAAATTTCCTAATCTATCCAAAGAATTGGTTTAGGTGAGCACTAAAATCTCTATCAACTCTAAAATGCTATGACTTTCTAAGATTAAGATAGAGCAATAAGGATACCTACTTGGAGCTCTTCTGGACTAATCTTAACAGGGTATGCTGAAACTCCTGGTTAGGGGAAAGAAATACAGACAGAATCACTAAGTCACCCAAGGTTACAGAGACAGAAGAAGTGACCTCCTAGAAACAGGATGATCCCACCTCTACCCTCTAGTTTTATGCTCTCTTCCAAAGGGCACTATCTGTAGATATTACTGATATCCTGGCTTTTCACTGGGGTCCACAGCACAATGCCTGGGTTTCTTTGTGCCTTTCTCGCCTTCTGCCTGCTCCTGGCACTGCAATCATTTCCATATCTCTGTCACTTATAAAACCCTCATTCACAATTCTTTTGCAATTAATTGTGTGAATAAATTGCTAAGCACCTGCCACTGTTTTTCTTTTCCTTTATCTGTAGCAGCAAGTTATCTGTGTGTGATTCAAGGACTCAGTTTTGCTGTGCAGGGGTGAGGGGATACCTGGATCTTGCCTGTTAAGACTCTGCATAGTGTTTGCATAGTGTGGCTGCCTATGATCTCATTTAATCCTCTTCAAAAGCCTGGATAGGCCTTTGTCTCAGAATTGCCAGATAAAACTAACCCTCATGTTGTAGGCTTAGACCTCTGCATTTTATGCTGCTTTCTGCTAAGCAAGGGGGTTGAATGGTTGAGTTTGGGGTCAATCTTGCGGGGGCTGCCCTGCTTTACAGGGTGAAATGAGCAGAATTCCAGGCACTGCTTTCACTTGACTGCTAACTTCTCCAATCCTTTCTCCTGCTCTCAGATAGCCACCTGGGATTAATTAAATAGCCAGAGGAGTCCTTCAGGGCCATTAGTATGACTGTGTCTACTATGAGTTCCTTTGTAAGCACTCTGTAAACATCCTTTTGCAGGGCTGTAGTGTACAATAGGCACAATGAAGACTGCGCCTATGGCCCATGAAAAACATTTCAATTAGATTTTAAAAATTTATACGATAAAACTAAACACAGATCTCTTCTTGAATAAACACATTTAGGTAGTCTCGATTTAACTCAGCTCTGGATTCACATAGACTACTATGTTCAGCCTGGGGTATTTGAATGATAAATGCCCCTTGTTTTGGTTCTAACCTCTATCCCAGCTTAACTGGGAACCTCCCAAGTAATCTAAATAGGAATAGCTAGCATTTATACAGCAATCACTATGTGCCAGGCTCTGTGCTAACATGTCACAATTATTATCTCATTTTATCCTCACAGTAATCTTGGTAAGTAGGTGCTATTATTACCCCCACTTTACAGTTTAGGAAACTGAGGCAAACAGAGGTTAAATGACTTGCCCAGAGTGACATAGCTAGTAAGTATCTGAGGCTGGATTTGAACTCAGGTCTTCCTAACTCCATGCTCAGTGCTGTATCCAACTGCCCACCTAGTTGCCCACTTAAGGTCACTTTATACCTGGTAGAACATAGGAGGATTATGCATTTTCAAAGTAAAACATTTAATTCACACTAAAAATAATGGTAAAGGAGAAGGATTATATGACTCAGAGTTGGAAGGGACTTTATAGGTCATCTAGTCCAGGGCTTCTTAAACTTTTTCCACTTGCAAACCCTTTTCATGCAAGAAATTTTTATGTGACCCTGGGTATATAAAATAGGTATACAAATAAAGCATTTGCTGATAATAAATTATGAAAAAATTTATTTTAAAACAATTTTTTGCTATATATATAATTTTACCATTTATTAAAGACAAAAGCAAATTTACATACTAATGAGATAGATGTGCTTGTTTATATTTTTACATAAAGAATTAAATCTTGGTGGAATATTTGACACTGCAGAGTATAAAACATCTTCAATGTTTTCCAGAGTTTGATCGATATGACAGAAGTATATTTAGGGTCATTTCAGAAATTGTTGGAAATTCTGTCCTAATCCCATGCTAAAATTTATTTAACAATTTTGTATGTACAGTAAAAACACTGTAATTCATAACATATAATAATCTCAAATCTAAGCCAAGGTGTTTCTAGAAGCATTTGTTGGCTTCCACATTGCATGGTGCGAGGGTGTTAGCAGTGCAAAGTGCACATGCTTTGTGTTCAGAACCAAGGCTGCAGTAAAGTTGCACAATGCAATATGGGCAAGTGCTGCCAGAAACACTTCGGATTCATAAGGTGCTTGATTTTGAATTAAGTTTTGGTCATTGCCTGTTCAGAAACCTTTTACTGTTGCCAATTTTTCATGACCCCACATTCAGTTATATGACCCCGTAGGGTCATGACCCACAGTTTAAGAAGCACTGACTCTAGTCCAACCTCATTTTATTTGGTGGAAACTGAAGGCCAGAAAGATAAAGTTTCTAGCCCCAGTTCACATAAGTCCAGAGTGAGGATTTGAACCCAGGTCACTCCAGAATTATCTTTGAGAAAATAATGGCAAATAAAAGTCTTCCTCAAGGGATGCCCATCCATTGGGGAATGGCTAAACAAATTGTGGCATATGATTGTGATGGAATACTATCGTGCTATGAGAAATGATGAGCAGGATGCTTTCAGAAAAACCTGGAAAGACTTACATGAACTGATGTAAAGTGAAATGAGCAGAACTGGGAGAACATTGTACATAGTAACAGCAACATTGTAAAGATGATCAACTATGAATGACTTAGCTATTCTCAGCAATACAATTATCCAAAATAATTCCAAAGGACTTTTGATGGAAAATGCTATCCACCTTCAGAGAAAGAACTGATAGAGTCTGAATGCAGATCAAACCATACTTTTAAAAACTTTATTAATCTTGGGGTTTTTTTGTCTGTGTTTTCTTTTGTAACATGGCTAATATGGTAATATATTTTGCATGACCACACATATATATATCAAATTGCTTGCCTTCTTGAGTAGGGGGGAGGGGAGGGAAGGAGAAAGGGAATTTAGAAATCAAACTTTTAAAAATGTTTTTAAATTTTACATTTTAAAAAACAAATGTTCAAAATTTTTGTTTACATGTTTATGTTGAGAAAAAAAATAAGAATTAATTGAAAAAATCTTTCTCAAAGTTCATGATCTGTTGTAGGTACATGGGAAATGCCTTTAGCCTGGATGTATCAAACTTTGGGGAGATCTATTTGTGCAGCATTTGTTGGTTTTTGCCAGAGCTGTAACAGAAGAGGGCTTTTCTTTCTTGGTGACACTCAACTTACTCTCCAAGTGAAGCCCACAAATAGGTTGTGCTGCTGTCTTTCCTGAGCCTCCTCTACTTGCTTCCCATTCTTGCCCCTTTGGTCTTATTAGCCCTCCTGAAATAAGCATTCTGCATTGCATTCACAGAATATCACAGAAAACAAAGTACTGGGAACTTCAGGATAGTCATTGAGCCTTTGAGCCTCTTGGGAGAATTCTTTCCTTTGGGAATATTTCTATCACATCAATATGTGTCTATTCTTGCTACACACATATACACACATACACACAAGTCATGTCCTAATAATTCTTTAAATAAACAAATTAGCATCAAGGATGAATTTTTTTTCTTTATAAAGACAGGTATCCTTATAAAAAGGCATGTACCATAATGAGGAAAAAATGGAAATAAAATGGGTGTCCATCAATTGTATGCTATAATGGAAAAAGAATTGGATTTAGAGTGACAGGAAAGACCTGTGCTTAAATTCCTGCTCCATGACTTATTACTGGTGTGACCTGGGCAAGTCATTAAACCATTTTGGGCCTGAGTATCTCATTTGCAAAATAGGGGGGATTTGACTAAACTGCCTCTAAGATTCTTTTCAACTCTAAATCTGGGAGCTTATATTTCTTTCTTTCAAAGGAGGGCTTCTTTTTTCTTTTGAGGTGGGGAGAGATTAGTTAGGAGCATTGGGTAGGGATAATGATGAAAAAAGGAAGAAAAGAACGTTAATGAAATGTTTAAAAATATACTGAAGACTTAAGCAGAAGGAAATTTAGAATGTGAAACAGATAAGCAGGGCAGAGTTGGAACTAGTGTGGTAGATTTTATATATGTTTTTTTAAAAAAGATGCTCAAACTATACATAGATATTTGTGTCTTCATATGCAATTCTTTTTTGCTATTCTTTATGTATGGACATGTTCATATTTGTTAATGTTTAAATTCATGATAAAAAAGAAAATTTAAAAAAACCCTTAAATCTATGACTCAACATTTAAGAATGGCTGGACAAATTGAAGAATTTTAGAAAAAAATTAAAATATTTTGTTGTCTTTTGTTTGTACATCACCTACAATTCTCAATGTGTTATTCCCTTCTTCCCTTTCAGAGAGCCATCTCTTTTAACAAAGAGTAACAAAGTGAGAGAAAACCAGTTTAGTAAAACAATAACCAGAAATCTGACATTACATGCAGTGTTAAATACTTATAGTCCCATACCTCTTCAATGAAGGGTGGCAAGTGCCTTCTCATATTTCCTCCTTGGGACTAAACTTGATATTATTATTTCTTTTTTTAAAAAATTATAATTTCACAGAGTTTAGTATTTATTGTTTTGTTTCCATTTGTATTATTGTAGTCATTGTATATACTGTTTTCTTGTTTCTGCTAACTTCACTTTGCATCAGCGCAAATGCATTTTCTATACTTGTCTGCATTTATCATATTCATCACTTCTTATAGCATAGTAAAATTTCATTACACTTATGTACCATAACTTTTTTAGCTATTCTCCAACTTGATGGACATTAACTTTCCCTCCCCCAGTTCTTTGCTACCAGAAAAGTGCTACTACAAATATTTTGTTGCATGTGGGAACTTTCTGTCTTTAATTTCCTGGAGCAAATACCTACCAGTAGAATTGGAGGGTCATGGGGTGTGGACATTTTAGTCACTTTCTTTAAAAATTCCAAATTACTTTCCAGAATGGCTGGACCAATTCACAGCTCCACCAACAATACATTAGTGTGTCCATCTTTCTACAACCTCTCTGACATTGACTATTCCCTTCTTTTGTCATCTTTGCCAATTTTTTTGGGTGTGAGTTGAAATCTCAGAGTTGTCTCAGTTTGCATTTCTTAGTAACTATATTTATTGAAGACCCAGAAAAGAAGGTTCTTGCTGCCAAAGTACTTTTCTCTGTCAAACAGTTCAACATAAGAAACAGAAAAGACTTTATCAATGGACACAACATTAAAGAAGATGCCTTACTCTCGATTTTGCCACTGTATTCTAGGGACCATGGGACCTTTACATCTGACTTATAGCTGAAACTCCTTTATGTATTTCTTCCCCCTTATTATATCAGTCAGTTAATAAGCACATATTAAGCACCTACCATGCCCCAGACTTATTGAGCTAAGCACCGGAGATACAAAGAAAGGAAAGACATTACATGTGAGCTCCTTGAGAGCAGAAACTATTTCTACTTTTCTATTTGTATCTCAAGTGCTTAGTACCATGTTTTGCATATAGCAAGCACTTAATAAATGCTTTTTCATTCACCCATTATTGGTAGTGATTCGGAGTCATCTTTCTTATGCCTGTTATTAGTTTGTAATTTTTTTAAATTTATTTTAAACTTAAATACTAAAACAAATACACAGTAAGAAAAGAAAAAGAAACATAAACAAATACTAAAATGTAAATACAAAATAAAAAAAGCATTGCTATGTGCATAGCAGAATGTAAGAGAGGATTCAAAATGTGCAGGAATAAATTTCCTTTTCACGAAAGCTTATGTAATAAATACTACACATTGTTTTCAGAGCTGTCCATCTTTTCTTTGTTTTCTTGTAAGTTTTCTTTTGTTCTTTGCTGTATACTTTTTACTTTGTTCTTCTTCCTCCCCCTTTTCCCCTCTCTCTCAAGAGGGCTACAATTAAACATGGATATATTTATATATATATGCATACATATATGTACATACATACATGCATATATATATACACATATACCCACAAACATGTATATGCATGTATATATACATACACACACTTACATACACACACATATATATACTTAGATATCTATAATCACATATATATACACATATATATTCATATGCATCTATGTAAGACCATACTATACTTGTTTGTCCTCTGTTTCTCTGAGGGTGGATAACATCTTCCTTCATAAGTCCAAGTCTTGGGGGGCAGCTAGGTGACACAGTAGATAGAGCTAAGGACATGAGTTCAAATCTGGCCTCAGACACATAACACTACTAGCTTTGTGACCCTGGGCGAGTCACTTAACCCCATTGCCTAAACAGAAAAACAAACAAAAAACATAAGTCCAAGTCTTTCCATATTTTTCTAAGTCCACCAACTCACCATTTTCTTATACTACAGCAATATTCCGACCTTATATTGTCTAATTATTTTAAATAGTCTAAAACAATATTGATTAATATGGCTGACATAGAGTACAGTTTTCCTATTTTTCTCTTTTGATTAAATCTATTTTAACTTTAACTTTAAGATCATGATTACTACCCCTGCTTTTCCCCCCTCTTAATAAATTCTACTTCTGATCTTAATTTTATATTTGTGTGTATCTCTTATTTCCTATCCCTCCTGACTCCTCTACTTTACTTCTGCCTGCTACCTTGCCCTTCTGTTACTTAACCTATCCCCCTTCCAAAGACCCCTCCCTTATCCTCTCCCCCCAATCCTTTCCCCTTACCCTCTTGTTTCTATCTAAATTTAGAAGACTTTGTAGTCTTCCAAATATATATGTTATTCCCTCTTTATCCCATTCTTGTTAATCTAGGCACTCTTCTATACTGCTCCCTTTATCCTATGCCCTCAACCCTCTTATTTCTTTATAAATTTAGAAGTCTTTTATTCCCTTCTAAATGTATATATTGTTTTCTCTTTAACCCAGATCTGATGTAAGTAGAGTTCCCTCTAAAAATCCCTCCCTTATCCTCTCCCCTCTCCCTATCCCCTTAGCCTTTTATTTCTTTCCGAATTTAGAGAACTTTTATACATACATACATATGTATGTATGTATGTATTGTTCCCTCTTTAACTCATTCCTGAAGAGAGTAGGGTTCCAGAATTACCAGCCCTCCTCCCCCATCTACTTCCTCTGTGTCAGTTCTTCCTCTCACATCTATTTGTATAAGATAATTACTCTTTTTACTTTTTCTTAAATGGTTTTACTTTTTAGACTCACATAACACTCAGATCTATCCCAATCTTCCTTTCAAACTACCCAATTATTAATAACAATCCTAGACATACATTTTTACATTTCATCACATAAAAAGTAAATGGCCTGTCCTTATTGAGTCCCTTATAATTAGTCTTTGATGTGTATCTTATATTTCTCTTGAATCTTGTATGTCAAATTTTCTATTTTCTATTTCTATCAGGGTTTTTTTTTTTGCAACAAAATCCTGAAAGTCTGGCAATTCATTGAATATACTTTTTTTTTTCATTCAGGATTACACTTAACTTTGCTGTGTATGACATTTTTGGCCACAACCCCAGTTCTTTTGCTCTTTGATATACAGTGTTCCAAGATCTGTGGTCTTTTATAGTCACAGCTGCTAGGTCTTGTGTGATTCTAATTGTGGTGCATCATATTTGAATTATTTTTTTCTTGTTGCTCCTAATATTTCTCCTTGAGCTGGGGGATTTGGAATTTAACTATGATGTTCCTGTAGGTTTTCCTCATAGAATCTCTTTCAGGTGGTAATCAGTGAGTTTTTTCTATTTCTATTTTCCCCTCTTGTTCTAACACTTCAGGACAATCTTCTTTAATTATTTCTTGCATTATTGTATTAAGATTCTTTTTTTGATTGTAGCTTTAGGGTAGTCCAATTATTCTTCTGTTTTCTCTTCTTGATTTGTTCTCCAGATCAGTTGTTTTTCTTTTCTTTTTTAAAAATTTTTTTCAGTTGTTTTTCTTATGAGATGTTTCTTCTATTTTTTCATTCTTTATATTTTGTGTTATTATTTCTTGGCCTCTTATAACTTTGTTGGCTTCCTCTTACCCAGTTTTAATTTTCAAGGAGTCATTTTCTGCCTTAAGATTCTGGATCTCCTTTTCCAGTTGGTTGACTTCCTTTTCATAATCTTGTTTTTCTTAGGTTGTGTTATTTAAAAAAAAATTTCCTCAGTCTCTCTCATTTGATTTTTAAAGTTCTGTGAATTCTTTTTGGGCAGATGACCATTTGATGTTATTCTTTGGTGTAGGAGAGGCTGTTTTTGCTTCAGTATCCTCCTCTGTAGATGAACCCTGGTCTTCTCTATTCCCGTAATAACTTTCTATAGTTGGGTTCTTTCTCCTTTGCTTGCTCATTTTTTTTAATGTGTAGCAGCTTATTATTATAATCACTTCTAGTCCTGGGATATAGGAGATGATGCCTCTGGCTTCCGATTCTCCTTCAGTTCTCCCCTCTGGCCTGGAACCAAAACCAAGAACTCTGCCCTACTGTAAGTACCCACAGCCGTCTGCATCCCTGTCTTCCCCACTGCTTCTGCACTCACTGGGCATGTGCTAGTTCCTTCTTGTCCAGGGTTGAGTCTCAGCAGCACAGTTGGGTCTGGTGTCCCTCAGGTACCTGACTCCCCACACTGTCTGGGAAATGAAAATTCCTGTGGTTGGGGCTGAGGCTACCTCTGAACCCAGCTAGCTCCAGGACTTGCCACTTGCCGTTTTAGGAGAACTAGCTAAGAGGTGTTTAGACTTCACAGGAACCAAACCTCGGTCCTGGGATTTTTCTTTAGAGCTTCTCTGGTTGTCCCAGGAAGACCACTGCTCTGTCCCAACTCTTGTTTATTTTTACTGCTCTATGTTTGCCCTGAGGTACTATTTTGTCTTGTTTGTGGGGGATATCTGGAAAGTTTGGAATTTTATGATCTACTCCACCATGTTTCCACAATTCTCTCCAGTTTGTAATTCTTTTGAAAACTGTTTATACCCTTTTTTGTCATGCAAAATGTATTTCTATATTAGCCATGTTGAAAACAACAACAAAAAAAGGCAATAAAAATAAAAAATTCGGTCTGTACTCAGAGCCCATCAATTCTCTCTCTGGAGGTGAATAATATTTTTCATCATGGGTCTTTTGGAATTATCTTGGATTATTGATCAGAGCAGCTAAATCTTTCACAGTTGGTCATCTTTATAATATTGTTGTTACTGTGTCCAACAACAATATTGTTGTTACTGTGTCCAACAACAATATTGTTGTTACTGTTGTTACTGTGTTCTCCTGGTTCTGCCTACTTCATTTTGCATCAGTTCATATAAGTCTTCCCATGTTTTCTGAAACTACCCTCCTTATCATCTTATAGCACAATAGTATTCCATCACAATCATATACTATAACTTGTTCAGCCATTCCTCAGTTGATGGGCCTACCCTCAGTTTCTGATTCTTTCTCACCCCCAAAAGAGCTGCTATAAGCATTTTTGTACATATGGATCTCTTTCCTTTTTCTTTGATCTCTTTGGGATACAGACCTAGTAGTGATATTGCTGGATCAAAGGGTATGCACAGTTTTATAGCCCTTTGGACATAGCTCCAAATTCTTCTCCAGTGTTCATATGTTTTCACTATTTATCTCTCAGAGAATGACCCTTGATCTTACAGCAGAATTTGAAATAAACAGAATATCATTGTACTACCTAGAAATGATGAATATGAGAAATTCAGAAAAATGTGTAGACTTAATAAACTAATTTTCAAAGGAGGTATGAAAGTAAGCGCACACACACACACACACACACACACACACACACACACACACAAAACCCCAAAGGATATGTGAAAAATTGGAGGAATAATACAAATGAATACAATACTAAAAGACAGTTGAATGCTAATTAATTGTAATGACCTCTCTCCGTCTAGAAAGAACTAGTGATGAAATATGATGGAGATCACAGATATGGGATATGATATAGAGTGTGAGATGTGGTCAACTTATTAGGTGACTTTGCTTATTTTTTTCTTTTTGTATAGGGGAATGATCAAGAACTTGGTCATCTGAGATATTTTTTTTTTAGAAGGCTTAGATTATTTCCCTAGCATGAGTCAGGATAGCTCAGGAGAATATATGAAAAAAGATTTTACTAAGTACTTATTTTGTACCAAGCACTGGGGATATAAATAGAAAAAAGGATAGAGTTCTTCCACTAATTAAGGGAAACAACACATAAAAGAAAGGTAAGCTAGCCCCAAAGTCCTAAGTTTACGACAGTGGGATGGACAATAAGGCCCAGGGGTCTTTAGGTTGCTGGAGAGTCAGGACCCTTCTTATCAGACCTTCACTGTCCAAATAACTCAAGGTAATAACTGCAAGTACAAAGACCAAAATCTTTTACTGTCCTATTTGTGACAGTCCCTTGCTGTGTTTTTCCATCTCCAGTGGATCATGTACATAATAATGACAGTTAACATGTATATAGCATTCACTATGTGCCAGGCATGGTACTAAGCACTTTTTTACAAATATTATCTCATTTGATTCTCACAGCAACTCTGTGAGGTAGGTGCTATTATGCTGCCCATTTTATACTTGAGGAAGCTGAGGCAGATAGAGTGATTTAGCCAGGGCCATATAACTAGTAAGTAACAGACAAGGTGTTTGAACTCAAGTCTTGCTGACTCTAGGCCCCAAGCTTTTATCTATTGCACTACCTTGCTACCTCCAGGGTATGGGTGTTGATGGTAGAAACTCTCTGCATGCACACTCCTCCCCTCCACACCTCCAGCCCTAAAGAATTTGCACATTGCAGGTGTATCTCAAGTTCTTATCTACCCACTCTTAGAGGTTCCTGGAGGCTAAATTCTTGGGCCCAGACATGGTAAGGCAGTGGCACAACTTCTCAGTCCAAGATATAGCAGTTATAAAGAAGGAAACCATGTAGCTGAGTGGTGGAAAGTTCTGACCCCCAGCCTCTTAGATAGAAGCAAAGGGATTTCTTGGACAATGTTGCATTTCTGTAGAGTTTGGGGATCCAACTTCTAGAGAGAGAAGGAGGAGCTTCTAGATAGCATCAGCCTCTTGGGGAAAAGGTCGTAGACATAGCCTTGGAGCTGGGAGAGTAAAAGACATGGACTTTGCTCCTGCTAGTACCAAGAGTTATTTAGATATCAAAGGTCCACTAAGAAGGGTGCTGCCTCTCTAGCAAGCCCAAGTTCATTTTAGTTTTGGGGAACAAATAACCCTTTATAGTAATTCTATAAGCTTGGAGCTTATATGCATTCTGGGACTAAAGAAGGGCCTCTCTCAAACATCATGGGTGAGGGTTAACCTTCTTCAGCAACATTGTTTGTTTTCCTTCTGAGCGGAGTCCAAACCTTCAGCTGTGAGTCTGGGGGAATATTCAGGGTTTGGAGGGAAGATAAGCAGTGGAGTTTGAGGAGAATGGCATGTATCACTTACACTCTGCTGTGTGAGCCCTTTATGTTTTGTTTTTGCATTTTCTCTGCAAAAAAAAAATAGAATTGTCTCTTCAGTACCCTCTCCCCATCCACTGCCCCCCACTAAGGAAATTTTTAAAAATCCTTGATACATATCTATATATCTCATGTCCTTTAAGCAAGAGGCCAGAGCACATATCCATACCATTTTAGCCACCCCCCCCAAAAAAAAGCCCTGCTCAGCGCCTTAGGAAGCACTCCATTCCAATAGACTTGGGGGTTTCCATTATCACAATTGTTAGTTATATCGGTTTCAGATACTACCTGGGGTCTTCACTCAAGCAGAATCCTGCCTTTATTGTACAAACAATAAAAGCTGCCTTGTAATGCTCTTTACAAGGTTATTATGAATGCTTCTACGAGGAATGGGGATGCTTTAATTTACATTTGTGGAAACCTAAATGTGTGGGTTTATTTAATTTCTCTGAGAAACTTTTGGTGATGGAAGATGGGGTTGGGAGGAGGAGGGCATGTTGAGAAATGGGGTGACAGTGATTGCTAACATTTAAGTCAGTCTATGTAAGTATAATGCTGAGGATTCTGGGCCACAGATTACAGTTACATGAGGGGTGGGGGTGGGAGAGGCATGGGCTAAGGGGTAATAACTGTGAGATAAAAACAAAAGGTAACAATAAAACTTTAAGAAACGCATTGACCAAAGAGTCCTGAGAACTTCTAATCCTGCCTCGCTTTTCTATCCCTTTCTTCTTTTGGACTCTCTACTAATAATGTTTACATATCCAGAGGGGTACAGGGCTTGGCATTAGAGAGGAGGGAGAGACAGGCCATCCACCTGACTGACTCAGGAGGCTTTTCCCTTCACTTCTAACTGTTCTTTGGATGGTGTGTCTCATAGTGTTGCCTGGAAAATCTTCAGTCTCTGAATTGCTGAAGAAAAATGGATTTTACCTCAACTCTTGATTCCTGTTTAAATATTTAGGTTAATCAGCAAGGCCTGAGTGCCTTTCCCATTTCCCTGGTGCCTTGGAGCCGGGTGGACACTAGGGACATAAATAATGCATTCTGATCTAACAGTTGCCACATCCTTCATGTACAGACTTCTTGTTAAAATGCTCAAGGCTGGGGTTGGCGAATATGGTCTTGGTTCCCCCGAAATTAGCTCTGTGAATCAGAAGGCTTAGGCTAGAAAGACACTCCAATGGTAATCCTGTCCCTTCCCCTGCGTTGGTAGAATGAATCTCCCATACGGCTAGGTCAAAAGGGCTTGTTTAGGGGAATAACAGGTGTCTTAACATTTAAAGCTAGAAGGAATCTCAGTCCTTTAGTCCAGTTCCCAAATCTTACAGATGAAGAAACATAGGCCAGGAGTGATTCAACCAATGTTATACAAGCTAGCAGCTGACATTTATACAGCACTTTACGGTTTGCAAACCGACTTATGTAAGTTAGCATAGACAGAGGCAGAGCAGTGGAGAGAGTGCTGGGTCTGGACCCAGGAAGTCCTGAGTTCAAATCCAACCTCAGATATTTACTAGCTGTGAGTCCCTGGGCAAGTCATTTGACCTCTACCTCAGTTTAAATTTGCCATCTGTAAAATGGAGATCATTATAGCACCTATACCTCTCAGGTTGTTGCAAGGATCAAATGATTGTAAAAAGTGCTTAGCACAGTATGTGGTAGATAGCAGGTGCTATGTAAATGCTTATTCCCTTCCTTTCCATCCCCTTATCTCATTGGATCCTCACAACATCCTGGTGGGTAAGTAGTACAAATATGGTTATTTCCATTTTGTAGATCTAGACACTAAAGCCCAGTGAGGTTAAGTGATTCAGAGTTGTACAATTAGCGTCAGAGGGTATATTCAAACCTAGTTCTCTCCTGACTCCAAATACAACATTCTTTTTTATTTAAATCATCAATATTTATATTTTTTGGAAACAGTATTTTATTTTTTCTAATTACATGTAAATATAGCTTTCAACATTTCTTTTTTATAAGATTTTGAGTTTCAAATTTTTTCTCCCCCCCTCATCCCCCAATCTGATATAGGTTATACATGTGCAATCATATTAAACATGTTTCCACATTAGTCATGTTGTGAAAGCAAATGCAATATTCTTTCCAATGCACTGTGCTGTAAATATTAGAGCCAGGAGAATGATGGGAAATAAAAGAAGACATGAAAAGTCTACAATGTCTCCCTGTGCTATGGCAGCCCAGGTCTGATGTGGAACATAAATTTCTCATCCATAAAGCTCCCAATCTGACAGGCTTTAGGAGCTTAGCTGGCACTGAATAGAACTTTCTGTGGGATTCTGCTTGAGTGGAGGAGAGAGATGGTATACCCCAAGTGGTATCTGAACCCAGTATGAACCCGTGTGATCAGACAAACCCCCAGATCTGCTAGACTGCTGCACCTCTTCCCCCCCACTTAATAGTATTTTATTTTTCCCAATTACATGTAAAGTTAGTTTTCAACATTCACTTTTATAAGATTTTGAGTTCCAAATTTTTTTTCTCTCTCCCTGTCTCCCTCTCCTCTCCCTAACATTGCAAGCAATCTGATATAGGCTATATATGTACAATCATATTAAGCATATTTCCACATTAGTTATATTATGAAAGAAGAATCAGAACAAAACAGAAAAACCACAAGAAAGAAAAAAACAAAAAGAAAATAATATGTTTGATCTGCATTCAGACTCCATAATTCTTTTTCTGGATGTGGATAGCATTTTCCATCACGGGTCTTTTGGAGATGTCTTAGATCATGGTATTGCTGAGAAGAAGTAAATCTGTCAAAGCTGATCATCTCACAGTGTTGCTGTTACTGTGTATAATGTTCTGGTTCTGCTCACTTCACTCAGCATCAGTTCATGTAAGTCAAAGTTTTTCTGAAATCTGCCTACCCATCATTTCTTGTAGCACAATAGTATTTCATCACAATCATACCACAACTTGTTCAGCCATTCCCCAGTTGATGGGCATCCTCTCGATTTCCAATTCCTTACTACCACAAAAAGAGCTGCTATAAATATTTTTGTATGTGTGGGTCCTTTTCCACTTTTTTATTATCTCCTTGGGATAGAGACCTAGAAATGGTATTGCTGGGTCAAAGGGTATGCACAGTTTTATAGTCTTTTGGTCATAGTTCCAAGTTGCTCTCCAGAATGGTTGGATCAGTTCACAACTCCACCAACCATGCATTAATGTTCCAATTTTCTCACATCTTCTCCAACATTTATCATTTCTGAAGCACTTCTCAAGGAACTGGGCAGGACTCTTTTTGGTCTCTGAGGGGAGGAATGTGTGTTCTGGTCTCTTGCTAAAGGACATGGGATATGCAATTAAAAATATATTGAGTGATTAAAAACATATTGTTTAATGGGGGATTCTGAGAGGGACAGATTAATTTTTAAAAACTTGTTACTTGAGGGGCAGTTAAGTGGCACAGTGGATAGAGCACCAGCCCTGGATTCAGGAGGACCTGACTTCAAATCCAGATTCAGACACATAACACTTACTAGCTGTGTGACCCTGGGCAAGTCACTTAACTCCATTGCCTAACCAAAAAAAAATTAAGAAAAAAATAAAAACTTGTTAGCTGAGAAATAAATTTTGAAAAAAATTTTAATTAAAAAAAAAAGGCAGTGGCAGATGAATAAATTTGTGTCACTTCCCACAGAATCAAAGTACACATGCCCAGGTCTGTTGGTGGTAATAGCAGCCTCTCAGACCATTAGCTCCTTGTGATTCTCTCCAATCCAGAATTATATATGTATATATACATATATGTGTGTGTATATGTATATGTGTGCATATATACATGTATACATGTATATATTATCTATCTATCTATCTATCTATCTATCTATCTATCTATCTACCTACCTATCTATCTATCTATCTATCTATGTCCTGTACATGTAGGTGTGGGATTTGGGATATCTTCAGAAGAAGCTGGATCACCTTCTGGAAAGTCTCTCTAGAAAGCCTAGTTATTGATCTAGCCTCCTTGGTCCAGTCATACAGGGAACATCTTTTCACTGTAAGACTGAGAACACTGAATGGGAGAGTTTGATCTGGCCCAATACCTACCTAACCATAGGTCCAGAAAGTTAAAAACCCCCAAGAAGCACTCTCCTCAGGATCATACATTCTCAATTCTGATTTTTGTACAATTAAACATGAAAAGTTGAGTTAATTTTTTGTTCTGATATGGTGGAGACCCAGCTTTATAAGACAGACTTCATGGAGCAGACTGAGTAATACACACATTTTTTTCCCTCTGAAATTCACAGGCCAGACATTGAAGTCAACAAAGATAAAAAGACACATACATAACTATTTATTTATCCAGGAGTTCAAAGTTTCATTTCCAGCTCTCCAGTATTTTCAGCCCTTTTTGAAATCAGAAAGGCAAATAAACTTCCCTCAGATTCTTATCCTAAAGGCAACTGCAGCTCTGACAGTGGAACTGCACATGTCTCATGGACTAGGGCTTCTCAAGGGGTGAAGGTGTCACCTCAAGGGGTTCAGAAATCAGGGATTTCTCAAAGGAAGAAAACCAATATGGTTGGAGTTGGAATTGGACCTTGCTTGGTGGGGACTAAGGAAGGCAAGAATGGGTGTCATCCATGGAGGAAACAGAGGAGATGGGGAGTGGGGTTGCTGCTGGGCAAGGGAGTCCTCAAATTAAGAGAATGGAAAGGGCCCAGGTACTGTCTCTCCTACAATTGTATACATAAATACACTTTTTTATTGCAAGGCAGTGGAGGAGAACGTGCTCCTGTATTCTAGCTGGGTTAGCCCTGGGACCAGTCAAATCTGAACCCTGTTGCAAGTGGAATGGGGCCACTAAAGTGAGGGAGACTACCCTTTTCTTTTTGCCTTTCTGTGCCTGTGTTCCTCTCTCTCTCTTTCTCTTTCTCCGTGATTCTCTTGTCTCTGTCTCCTTTAGAACCGGGTGTTAGATCTCATCATATAAGGTGGGAGGGTGAGGCTGAAATTAGTCAGAGTTGCTTTCTCTGGCAGAGTCCTCTCTTACCCGGCTAACTGCTTACACCCATCCCCAGGATCCAGACAGGAAGGAAGCTTCTGGGCAGATACCATACAAATGCCCCAGTGGAAAATTGGGCTTTAATGCTGGGTGAAATCATTAAACCTTCAGCAGCCTGTCTGTGCACACACTGCCCTGACCCTTGGTTGGTAACTCCAACCAGAGCAATTTTCTCCTCCATCTCCCTCTCACTCTTCCCCACACCCCACTCTAAACTTGTTTTGGCAGAGCAGTCCTGGGCTCTGATCTCATTAACATGACCTGTTGAACCTGTTCCTATCCATGCAGGAAGACTAACGCCTGACTGAGGCTTGATCTCCAGGAAAAGACTGGCCACTGTCTCCCAGAATGACAGTGACCCTGAAGCTGAGAACAACATATAAGCATACTATTTGCTCTCCTTTTCTTTTGTTGTTTTGTTTTGTTTCTTCTTTCTTGTGGTTCCTCCCATTGGTTCTAATTCTTCTTTATGTCACGACTAATGTGAAAATATGCTTAATATGATGGTATAAGTAGAGCCTATACCACATTGCACGCCATCTAGGGGAGGAGGGAGGAAAGAAAGGGGGAGAAAATTTAAAACTCAAAATCTTATGGAAGTGAATGTTGAAAACTAAAAATAAATAAACAAATAGTTTAATAAAACAAAACAAAAACATTGTGCTAGATGATTGTAAAGACAAAAACTAAATAATCCTTGCTCTCAAGGACCTAATATTTCTAATGGGAGTATGTGTGGGAATAACATGTACTATACACTAATTGTTCAGTTATTTCAGTCATGTCCACCTCTTTGTGATCCCGTTTGGGGTTTTCTTGGCAAAGTTACTGGAGCAGTTTGCCATTTCCTTCTCCAACTCATTCTACAGATGAGGAAACGAAGGCAAACAGGGTTAAATGACTTGCCCAGGGTCCCACAGCTAGTAAATGTCTGAGGCTGGATTTGAACTCAGGTTTTCCTGATTCCAGGCTTCATACTCTATCCACTTCACCACCTAGTTACCCCATTGTGCACAAATAAATAAATATTATATAAAATAAACGTACAGAAATCTAGAGGGTAAGTGAAGCAGGATAGCTATAAATCCTTTCATCCAGTCCAGGAGTCTAAAAGAAGACCAGTGGAAACCTGTGGAGGCTCTGAGGAGAGGCAAGCTGGGTTATACAGAAGATGCGGCATACAAGTAGCCTGGACTTTCTGTAGTAGGCAAGACCGAACTGCTACCCAGGCAGCAATACTAGAGCCACAGCAGGAGACTGGACCATTATCCAAGCAACCTGTGCTGATCTAGCAAAGCAACTGGGGTCTTGCAAAAGGTCTGCTACTAGCACAATCAATATTTGATTGGGACCTGTCAGACTTACATCAAAGGTCAGAGTCAACTCCTGGTTTAGGACTGTGCAAGTAGAAGGTGACAGAGAAAGGGCCAAGGCCAAAACCTCATTTGCATCTGGCACTTAAGTGGATCCCCAAAGGAAGCTAGCGATTTTTAAGAAACATCAGAGGTGAGGAGAAAATGTATTTCAGGTGGGGGAGGGAGAGGCAATTTGGGAAAGCACTAAGCCAAGAGATGGAAGTTTTATATGAGCAGACCAGTTTGGCTGAAGAGTATGTGTAGGAGTTGCTGTTGTTATTCAGTCGTGTCCAACTTTACATTTTCTTGGCAAAGATACTAGAGTATTTTGCCATTTCCTTCTCCAGAATGTCCCCATTTTATGGATGAGGAACTGAGGAAAAGGCAGAGTGTTCTATCCACTTCACTGCCTAGCTTCCCACTATGTATAGGGGAGTAAAGTGCAAATAGTCTGGAAAGACAGGATCCAAATAATGACAGTCTCATTTAACTCCTATTACACTTGAAGATGTTAGGGTTCTTAAGGGATTCTCGTTGCTATATTAGAATGTAAGCACTTTCTCATTGTAGTAGTCCTTCCAAATGATCAAATAAAATTACTTTCCTAGTTTGCTCAACTCCTGTGCTTGTATTTCAAACCTTCTACTCTGTTCTCTATTTTTTTCCCCACTGGAAATACCTGGAAGACGTCTCTATATTCTATTGAAAATCTATTTTTTTCTCTTGTAAGATTATACTTAGTTTTTCAGGGTAAGTTTTTCTTTGCTGTAAGCTTTTATCCTTTGCTATTTGGAATATCATATTCCAAGATCTACTTTTCTTTAAAATAGAAATGACCAAGTCTTGTTTGATCTTGACTGCTGTTCTTCTGACCTTGAATTTTTCTGTCTGATTGCTTGCAGTACTTTTTTTTTTCTTGGACCTGAAAGTTCTGAATTTTGGCCATAATGTTCCTGGAAGCTTCCTTCTTTCCTTCCTTCCTTTTTTTTTTCAGGCAGTGACTGGTGGATTTTTTCTATTTTTACTTTGTTCTCTGGTTCTAATTGATTTGACAATTTTCTATGATATCTTCAAATATGACATGCAGGTTTTTTTCTAGCCGTATGTTTCTGGTAGTCTAATGATTCTTAGATTATTTATCCTTGTTCTGTTTTCTAAGTCAGTCGTCTTTAATAGTATATATCTTATATTTTCTGCCATTAGTTCAATCTTTTCATCTTGTTTTAATATTTCTTGCTGTCTTATTGAGTCATTGCTTTCTATTTGGCCTGTTCTAATTTTTAGGATGCTCATTTCTTGGTTAAGGTTTACCACAGTTTATAAACTATTAATTTTCTTTCTCATTCTTTCTTCTCTAGTTCTTATTTCATTTAACATTATATTTGTATCTCTTGCTTCATTTCTTGTAATCTTTGTGGCCAGGTTATTTTTCTCTCCGAGGTTCTATTTGGACTTTTTATTAAGTTACTTTCTTTTGTGTTTGTCTCTCGGACTTCTCTCTTTTTTTTTTTTCTGAGGCAATCAGGGTTAAGTGACTTGCCCAGGGTCACATAGCTAGTAAATGTCAAGTGTCTGAGGCTGGATTGAACTCAGGTCCTCCTGATTCCAAGGCTGAAGGTCTATCCACCATGCCACCTAGCTGCCCCTTGGACTTCTCTTAATCCATAATAATTCTTTATTGTATTTGGCATTTTTTTCTCTTAATCAATATCTCTACTCACAGTTTCTATATTGGGTCTTCTGTATTGGGTCAGACTTTATTCCCTCTTATAGTCTTGGATGGTGTGCTCAGCTCCTGCTTGGTCCTAGATGCAGTGGCTAAGACCTGGCCATGTCTTCCTGGATTTTAGCTCAGCATGCCGGTGGCTCAACTTTTAGGTTGTGGCCTTGGCCCTTTCTCTGTCACCTTCTACTTGCACAGTCCTAAATCAGGAATTGACTCTGACCTTTGATGTAAGTCTGACAGAGTCCCAATCAAATATTGATTGTGCTAGTAGCAGACCTTTTGCAAGACCCCAGTTGCTTTGCTAGATCAGCACAGATTGCTTGGATATTGGTCCAGCCTCCTGCCATGGCTCTAGTATGGTTGCCTGAGTAGTGGTCTTGCCTACTACAGAAAGTCCAGGCTACTTGTATGCCGCACCTTCTATATAACCCAGCTTGCCTCTCCTCAGAGCCTCCACAGGTTTCTACTGGTCTTATTTTAGACCCCTGTACTAGATAGAGGGTTTTATAGCTGTTTCTTTTTAGTTTGTTGTTCCTTCTGGTGCATTTTTAGAGGTTTAATGAGATGTTTTTTGGGGAAAATCTGTGTTCTGCTAGGTCCTAAAATGTCACTATTTTAGCCAGAAGTCCTATGAAGCATTTTAAATGCCAAACAGAGGAGTTTATGTTTTATATTTTTACAGCAGGGAGGTAACATGGTCAGGTCTTTGCCTTAGAAATATAAAATTCCCAGCTCCATGGAGGATCAATTGGAGTAAGGATATACTGCAAGTAGGTAGACCAATTAGGAGTATATTATATGAGGTGATAAGGACATAAAAGACGGTAGTGGTAATGGCCAATGAATTAAGAACTAGAGAAGAAAAAATGAGAAGGAAACTAATGGTTTAGAAAAGAAGGTGATAAACCTTAACCAAGAAATGAACATCCTAAAAATTAGAATGGGCCAAACAGAAAGCAATGACTCAATAAGATAATAAGTTGAGAGAAAGGGACAGATGTGAGAAATCTTATTGAGATAGAATCAACAGAGACTTGGCAACTAATCTTCAACCTCTTCCTATCTTTTATTTCCTCCCCCATTACCTGCAAACATGTATACATCTTTCCTATTTAAAAAACAAACCTTCAACAGACCCTCAAGCTGTCGTCTTATATTACGCTTCCCTTTTCCAGCCAAACTACAAGTAAAAGGTAGCTACCCTCTCTGCCTCCTCTTCCTCTTCCCCTCTTTCCCGCTTCTCAACTCTACACTCTAGCTTCCAACTTTATTAATGGAATGGAGCTGCTCTTTCTGAAGTGATCAGTGATCTCTGAATTGCCAAACCTTAGGGTCTTTTTTCAGATTTCCTTTGTCCTCACCTATGTGCTACACTTGACTGCTAGCCATGCTTTCCTCTTGGATATTCTTTCCTTTTGGGGATTTTGTGACACCGTTCTCTCCTGGTTCTCTTCCTATTTGTCTACTTCTTAGTCTTCTTTGCAGGTTCACCATTCATATCACCTCCCTCCCCCCAACCTATTCATGTTCCCTATGGTCTCTCTACTCTCTCTCGGTGACCTCATCAGTTCCTATGGGTTTAATGATTATCTCTATGCCAATGGCTCCCCCATTTAAATATCCAGCCCATCTCTCCCCTAAGCTTTGATCTCACATCACCAATTGCCTATCACCAATATTTCAAACTGGATATTCTGGAGACAACTTAAATATGTGTAAAATAGAACTCGTTCTCTTTCCCTCCAAACTCACCTCTTTACCAAACTGCCCTTTATCTGTGGAAGGTGCCACCATTCTTGTACTTTCCCAGATTCCTAAACTTGGTGTCATCAACTCCTCACTTTTTCATCCCACATATCTAATCAATTACCAAATTTCTGCTACGATATCTTTCATACCTAACCCCTTCTCTCAACTCACACAGTAACTACCTTAGTTCAGGCCTTCATCATCTCTCTTCTAGATAATTGCCACAGACTCACAATTTGCTTCCCTGCTTTAAGTGTCTCCCCATTCCATTCTATCCTCTACAATGCTTCCAAAATAATTTTCTCTAATGGTAGATCTTACCATGTCCCTCCCCTACTCAATCAGCTCCCGTGGCTCCCTATTGTCTGTAGAAAAACATAAAGACTTCTGCTTAGTTTTAAAGCCCTTTATAATCTTGCCCTGACTTATCTTTTTAGCTGTATTGTAAATTGCTTCTTCTGTGCTCTGAAATTCAGCTAAATGAACCTTGTCTCTGTCCATCCACACTCTACTTTCTGTCACCATGCCTTTGTAGTAGCTGTTCCCATGCCTGGAATGCACTCTCTCATTACCTCTGCATATAGAATCTCTCTTCCTTCAAGATATAGTTCCAGTACTATCTACTAAATAAGACTTTCCTGATCTCCTGAATCACCAGTGCACTTTCTGGGAAACTACCTCTTATTTGACTACTTGGTATGCATTTGTATTTATTCTCTTCATATTCTGAATATATTTACATATGTGGGTACCTAGGTGGTGAAGTAGAGAGAGTGATGGATCTGGAGTCAGGAACACTTGAGTTCAAAATTGGTCCCAGACACTTATTAGCTGTATGACCCTGGGCAAGTCAATTATCCTTAGTCTGCCTTAATTTCTTCATTTGTAAAATGGGAGACATAATAGCTCCTATGTCTCAGGGTTGTTTTGAGGCTCAAATGAGGTAATATTTGTAAAGTGTTTTGCAACCTTAGAGCACTATATAAATGCTAGCTATTATTATTATTATTATTATTATTATTATTATTATTATACACGTTATCTTTCCTGTTAGAGTATAAGCTCCATGAAAGTAGGGACTGTTCCTTTCATTATATTTTGTCTAAATAAATACTTGTTGATTGATTGATTAAATTTGTGAATAAGGAAGAATGTTGAAGATGACCTTGAAGTTGCAAACATGGGTGACTAGAAGGATGATGGTGCTCCAAAAGAAATAGGGGAATTAGGAAGAAGGGAGGATTTTTGAGGAAAGATAATGAGTTCTATTTGTGACATTTGAGTTTGAGACGTCTAGGGAATATCTAGTTCTCAATGCCCAATAGTTAAGTGGGATTCTAGTTCAGTGGAGAGTCTAGGACTGAATTCATAGACTGGAGAGTCATCAGCAGAGGGATGATTGTTGAGACCACGGGAGCTGATGAGATCACCAAGAGAGCTAGTATATAAAGAGGACAGAGGATTAAGTCCTTAGGTACACCCACATGCAGGGGGTGTGGACCTGGATCATGTATGATCTGGCAAAGGAAACTGAGAAAGATTGGGCAGGTAGGTAGATGAACCTGAAGAGTGACCTGAAAGCCCAAGGAGGAGACACTGTCTAGGAGGAGGGAGTGGTCAACAGTATTAAATGCCAAATGAGGCTGAGATGCAAGAAAGGATGAGGACACAGAAAAGACAATTGGATTTGGCATTTAAGAGATCTCTGGCAACCTTGGAAAGAGCAGCTGTAGTTCAATGATGAGGCCAGAAGCCAGATTAGAAGTGGTTTGACTTTGCTATCTCCTGTTGCCCCCCTCCCCCAACCTCACCCTATCCCCAGACACATAGTACTTGAAGGATACCTGCTCAGTCCTGTCTCCTTGCTAGGTTTGCTATCCAAGGCAGTATTCCAAGCTCCAGATTTTTCTCTTATCCAATCAATAATAATACTTCTAGAATACTTTGGTGAACCTGAAATTTCATATATGTGAGTATTCCCTTCCTTGGTGTAGATTGTAGCTGTTGTAGAGGATGAGAAGGTAGAGAAATTCTATGAAAAAATGTGATAAGCCCTTGCAAATTAAATCAACTTGTGCTTTAACACTTGGTGACTGTAATGCATATGTAGGTTTAAGGGATGCTGGCAAACATATATGTGTGTGTATATATATACATATATGTATATATATATACACATATATATACATACATACACACACACATATATATTGGAAAATATGATTTAAATACATAAAAAAACCAAAAGAGGTCAAGACTTGTAGATTACACTGACACTTCACATCTACATATCATGAACATTTTCTTCAACAACAGAGTTGGGAGGTGTGAAACATGACAAGCACTGAATAATACAGCTAAATCTGAAATTGACTCAATCATAACAGATAGGAAACAACTGGTTATAAAGCATGGGAGTTATTTTCCAATCAGCTATTTACAGTTAGATGATGGATTTGTTAGAACCAGGATCAAAATCAATACCAAATTAAAAGAATAAAAATAAGAAGGCATGACATGCAATTAAGACAACTCAGGGTTTTAAAACAGTGAACTGCTGCCTTGAACAAATGGCTAGAACAGTTGTAAATGCTACCTTTATGGCCTACTTATGGATGTGGAGCAGAGATGGATGACTTTGAACTAATCAAAGCAGAAAGTAAAGCGAGAAGAAGACTTGAATATACTTACCTTATTAAGGGGATTAATTATGGACAAGTTTTTTTTCAGTTATTCACAAATACCCAAAGAAGTAAAACATGTTAAAATTGCAATTCTTATAAGCATAAGTATTTGAACCACTTAAGCCAAAAAGTATAACGTGAATTCTATGGGGCATTTTAGGAACATTACAGAAATATGGTCAGTAGAAATGAGATTTATTAAGTTAATTTATCAAATGAATTTAAGCTTACTGGTGTGAACCTAGTCTTCAAAAAACAAAAGAATGAGAAGTAATTAAAAGAACAGACATCAACATAGACATTCACTATTTCCTAAAGAGAGGAGAGTACTAGATGTTTGCTACTATTTCCTAAAGAGGTAACAATTCTCACCAGCTTTAATTCTCTTTTTCTAGAACTGAGAAAGCAATATAGCTTGATTTTAAAGAATTCAATTCAGTTCAACAACCATCAGGTTTAACTAAATCACTTGTTACAATGAAGAAGCCAAAAACCCCCAGAAAATTCCTCATTATGCAGAACAATGATCTTCCTGCCAAGCAGAAATACGTGACAGCCAAAGGCAATGCCAGTCTAGAATATTTTGGGGGATAAAAATCTCAAAGGGGAGTATAGCAGAAGATTATAAGTATTATCACCTCACCTCATAAAATAATGAAAAGTGGTACAGTAAAAAAAAACCATAGAAAACTTGCCAAGAGACCTAATAATCCTCTGAGCATTAAAGGATGAAACTGGGAGAACAACATAAGATGAAAAATGGAAAAGCTGTAAAATTTTTTTTTACAACAACCTCTTTCTCCCTCAAAGACAGTGAAGTCCACCATATTTGGATTCTAACATTATTGTCTCTGATGTGGTATATGAAGAAGTAAAAATAGTACTAAGAAAAAATAAGCTGGGAAGAGCAGCTGGACTAGATTAGGTACATACCTAAGGGTGATTCTCTTTCTTCTCCAAGAAGTCAACTGTTGAAGAAGTCTTCTTTCTCTAGGACACTGGTGTCTGAATATTTATAATCAGAAACAAATTTGGAATTGTCTAGGAGTTAACTTGCAAAGCCTTGCTGAAAATTTATCTTTCCTGGTTAGTAGTATAAATGCCAGGATTATATTGCTTAAGGAATTCACAATCATTCCTCCTAGGTAGGGGTTTAGGAACAGTGTCTTAAACTTCATCTCAGCCTCTGCAAGCGCATATCTATCATTGCTATGTGCTTCTCCTGCAGGTTGTCATTACTGGTGGAGAAAGAGAGCCTGAAAAGGAGAGATCCCCTCTCCTTCCTTGCTGAACTCTGGAAGAAGGCACAGGGGAAAAGGCCTCGGTCTGTCTCCCTGAGTGTCAGTCACTGGGAACCCCTCAGGGGTTATCCCCCTTCACATCATTATCTAATTTGCAAAGCAGAGTTGCTGGGCCTTGTTGATTCAGGTGATACAAAGTGGTGCTGATTCTGGGCTACATTTTGATTACAGTTCTATGGGTCCCGTGCTACCAGACAAATAAATCAGTCTTCCCGGGCTCCTCTTTGAAATAGATAGCTAGAGATTCCCTACCACAGAGAATATTTTGATAAAAGTCTACTACAACAATTATGATGGCTTTAAGCTGAATGATGACAACTTCACTGCTATTTTCTTCTTAGGGAAGAGGAAAAGACTGAATTAAAGGCTCACAAAGCCCTTGTTTATGCAGTCCTTGCAAAGGTGGATTTCGTTTTCTTATTTGCCCCACTTCTCTAGTTTGGCTACACATAAAGTTTTGATTTCATCAGAAAATTTCTGTTTATTGTATCAAAGTAAATGAATGACTCTTCAGAAAACTAAGAGTAGCCTTTCTCTTCCGGAGATTAAGGGGGAAAAAAGACCAACTACAATAACTGGAGCCTGGAACCAGTGAGAGACGGTTGTTTCTCAGTCAGAAACTCCAAAAAAGGAACAACAGCATGGGGGCATCTTCATGTTTATTAAACAACAATGTTTGGGAACAGTTTGGAACCTTCGATTTAGCTTGGGAACAGTTTAGTTTCACTAAATAAGGTTGTTTGAGTTCATTTGGGGATGTCTAACTAGCTTCAGACACTATTTGGTTTCTTGTTTTTGTCAGGATATGAAGAATATCAAAACCAAGTGGTTTGTTTAGAAGACCAAATTGGGAAAAATAACGACCCAGTGGAAAGCTTAGCTGCAAATAGCTTGTTACTGTCTATCATTTCCAACCTGGCTGTCATGTGGATCTTGATAATGGTGCTGGCAGGAAAGGCTGGCTGAGTTTTTCTAACATTGACAATGGAAAAGGAGCCCTCCTATCTTGTCCGCTGTCCCCCAGCCCTCTCTGGATTCCTACTCCCCTGCAGCCATATTTGCCTTCATAGGTCCCTCTTCAGCCCCGAAGGCAGTGAGTTTGCAAAGGACAAGAGGACAGGAATTGGACCTACAAATTGATGCTGTTATTTAAGGACCCAGACACTTGCTTAGTTCCCACCACTAGCCTCCCTTGCGTCCTAATGTTTCTAGTTCAAGGGGAAGTATATAGTTCCTTCAACCTGCAAGACTAGTCTTACAGTTAAGAAAGAAGGCTGAGCTCTCCTAACATAATGGCAAAGAGAAAAGCATCATCTCTTATTCTTCCCTCCTAGGGTTCTCCCCCCCCCCCCCGATTTGTACACCTCTGAAGTTAAGACTGCGTTCATGGGTACCTCTGCCTGGAGGAACTGGTTTCCCAGGGACAATCCTGGAACTACGCATCAATGCAGTCACTTAGGGGTCAAGACATTTGCTTAGCCCCAACCTCCAGGCTCCCTCTTTCGGTCCTTACAGGGCTCCCACTTCGAGGGGAAATAGGAGTACCAGAGTCCCTCACCTTGCATGAGTAGTCAAGTAAACTCAGACCCACACAGGCAGTTGAGGAAACACCACAGCATACTCCCACGTTTGGCTTATGTGCACCCAAACTGCAACACATACACACATACACACACACTCTCTTACTCTCCCCCCCCCCGCAAGGGTAGCTAATGGATTTGAACCTAAAGGGGGTGATTGGGCAAGAGTAGCAACTGTGCATACAGGTGTGTGGGGAGTAGGGGCGGGGGGAGGGGTTGGGGAAGAGAGGAAGGAGGTCCTCTGGGCTGGGATCACCCTAAATTCCCTAATGGGTCTAAAACCCTGAACTCGCCATGCAGCAGACCCCTAGTTCTCTCTCCTGGGTCCCCCCAGTATTCTCCCCAGCGATCTCCCGCCAGTCACCCATGCCCGCCCCTTCGAGGGCAGGGCCCTATTAACCCGTCCCTGGCCCGGGGGGCGGGCCGCTCCCCCCCTCCCTCTCTCTCCCCTCCCCCCTCTCTACCTCCTCTCTTACCCCCTCCTCTCCCCTTCCCCCTCCCCTCGGTGAGGCGGCGGCGGCGGCAGCAGCAGCAACAGCAGCAGCAGCCGCGGAGGCGGAGGCGGCTGAGGCTGAAGCGGCGGCGGCGGCGGCGGCGGCGGCGGGCCGGGCTCAGCTCGGGCTCCAGCTCCGGCTCCGGCTCCGGCTCCGGCTCGGGCTCGGCTCGGCGGGCGGGCGGACATGGCGGCCAACATGTACCGGGTCGGAGGTAGGATGGAACCCGGGCCTGGGGGAGGACGGGACGGGAGAGCTGGAACCCTAATCTCTGGAGAGAGCGGGGGAGGGGAGTGGGGGACAGATCCCCTCCCCCCGCCCAGCCCCGCGTGCCCCCTCCCCCTGGGCCTGCGAGGGCCACCCCCCGCCCCCGCGTCGACCCCCTCTCCACCGGAGACAGGGTGGCCCCCGCGTGTTCCCTTACCCCTGCCTTGCTGGTGGCCGCCCCCTCCCCCCGTGCCTCTCTTTCCCTGGCACCCCCCTTCTCCCCGCGTGTCCCCTCGCCCACGGGCCTGCCAGAGCCTCCCCCTCCCCCGGGCCTGCTTGGGCCCCTCCCCCCCAGGGTCAGGGGCAGATCGCCCTCCCATTCCCCCCGGGTTACGAGGCCCTGGTGGTGAGGGCGGTCGGGCATCTCCCCTGTTTCCCCTTCCCCTCTGCAATGTGGGTGCAGGGCAGTGGGGCCCAGTGAGTGTGGAGCCTGACTGTCCGACCCTGGCGGGGGAGCGTGGGGGCGGCCCACCCCAGGAGCGGGCGGGCAGGCGGGCGGAGGGAGAGCCGGGCAGGCCTGTCTGCAGGGCAGAGCCCTGGTTATCCGCCCTCCCCGCCCAGGGGCCCTGCTATGCCCAGCCCAGCCCGGGCCCCAGCTCCCCCCCCCGGAGGCAGCCGCTGATGGGGGGCAGCAGCGCCTTGGGTTAGCGCCTGCCTCTTCGAAAAGGAGAGTGATAACGTGAAACACAAACTTTCTCCCTCCTCGATTCCCTCCTGTCCCCTTCCTGACAAAATAATAATTCTGATGAGTGCTGTGCTTGCGTCTGAGAGGCTGTTCTTGCTTCTCTTCTCATTAGCTCAGCTCATGGCTAGTGGTGGGAGGGATTGCACTGGTACTGGATAAATGAGGCCACTTTGTAGGAAAAAGACAGGGAAACAGGCACCAAGAGAGACAATAACAATGGAAATCCAGCCTCTCAAATAAAACACACAGTGGGAAGTTTCCAGTGAGCCTATTAGATTGAGAAACAAGCCATACTTCAAATTTTTCTCCTTTTTTTGTGGGAAGCTTGCTCTGATATCCACACATGATGCTAAATGGGCCCAAAGGGTGTGAGAGGATAAAAAGAATTTGATTTCAGTTCCATGGGGCCCTGCCCATGTTAAAGTCCTTCCTGTTATGGCTGTGTAAAACATGTAAATATTTTCATTTTTTCAGGTTACTATGACTCTCAAGTCCACAAGCATTTGCTGTACTAAGCCCTCCCTCATTGTCTGTTGATCTATTTTTGAAAAGTTAGTTGGTCATTGAAATGTCATTTAGACTTAGAAACCTTTAAGTTACTAAGTAGTTCTCATATGAGGAAAATGGAGGCATTTGTATTATAGTCAAAAGCAAATTGGCTATGAGGGGAAAATAGTTGTACCTACTGCCTTCATTATATTCCCTTCTTAGGATCATAGATTTAGCATTGGATGTGAGAGAGCATATTGAGTGCCATTTATTCAGTGGGGGTTGAATAATTATAGCTAATGATGTTTAATCAGCCTGTGGTTATGCAGAGACCATTGTTTTGAAGTCAGAGGCACTGGATTCTAAACTTAGTTCTGTTGACTTAGTGAATGGAGTTCAGGACTTGGAGTCAGGGATTAGAATTGCATCTGAATACTTTAGCTGGGTGATTCTGGGCAAGCTTGGTTTCCTCTTCTGTAAAATGGATTCATAGTTAACAGCTGTCTCACAGAGACTCAAATGAGTTGTCATGGGTTAGTTTTCTTAAAACTTAGTGCCCTTTGTAGAAGTGAGTTGCTTTTTAAAATTTACTGTTACTAGTGTAACTTGGGGTAAGTCAAACACTCTGTGCCTCAGTTTCTTCACCTGTAAGTTGAGAGTGTTATACTCAATGATCTTGGAGGTCCCTGCTAGGTCTAGTCACATAGGCTCACAACGTGTAGGGGTCCTTGATGACTCCTCATTGTCTCTCTCACCCCCTTGTCTCCATTCATTGCCAAGTCTTATCTGTTCTACCTTTGAAATATCTCCTGTTCTCCTCTGACATTGAGACCACACTGGTACAGGCCCACTTCCCTTAGAGCTTGGACTATTTCAATAGCCTGCTGGTAGGTCTTCCTGCTTTACCTCTCTACACATTCCAGTCCATCCTCCACCCAGGTGTCAAAGTGATCTTCCTAAAGTGCAGGTCTGACCAAATTATTCCCCGTATTTAGTCACATCTAATGGTTCCCTATTGCCTCCAGGATCAAATATAAAATCCTGTGTTTGGCTTTTAAAGCCCTTCATAATCTGACCCTTGTTATCTTGCCAGTCTTGTTACACCTTACTTGATTACTTCCCTTCTCCACCCCCACTCCCCTTCAGGTACTTTTTCCTTCAGGGGCAGTGGCTTCCTTGCTGTTCCTCAGACTTATTCTCTCCTTCCCCCTGAGATTCTCTCCAATTTATTCTGTATATATTTTGTAGTATTTGCAAGTTTTATTTCCCATTAAGAACAGAGACTGACTATTGCCTTTCTCCAGTGTTTAGCACGCTGTCTAGCATGTAGTAGGCACTCCATAAATGTTTGTTGACTTGACTCTAAATCTATGATTCTAGTTAACCATGTTAATTGAAATAAATATATAAATGAAATTCATTGCCTGTGGATTGCAAACATGTGATACACGTATTTATTTTATTTAAACTTGGTTTTACATAGTGAATGAGCTGAGCTAAGAAGTTTGGAATGTGAATTGTATAATTTTCATGACTTGAATTACATCAGTGACAAAGTGATACTATTCTTTGCATGCTAATTTTGAAGTTATTAAAATATTTTTTATCTTTCATTGCAGATTATGTCTACTTTGAGAATTCCTCAAGTAACCCATATCTAATTAGAAGGATAGAAGAACTTAATAAGGTACATACTAACTTTTTCCTTTGGTCTGATTCACTGGAATTTTTACATGGTCTTAGGTGAAAGGCATGAGAGGTTTTAACACTTTGTATTCACATTCTAGATCCCAAACTTTTTGAATGATTACATATTGAAACACATTATGGCTTAGAGTCCTGAATTGTTTCTTGCCTATTATTCCCTTTGAAATAACCATTGCTGTTAACTATACCATACTTGATATTTGTAAAATTTGCAGAGTGCTTTTTTACGTTATCTCATTTCATCTTCACAACTGTGATGTAGATACAACAAATATTCTCCCTTTTTTTGTGGGTGAGAAAACTGAGGCTTAGAGATTATGAGTTTCATGCCCATGAAATTTGCAGATAGCACTAAGCTGAAAGATATAGGGGATGACAGAGTCAGCATTTTAAAAGATCTTGAAAGGCTAGAGCATTGGGCTGAATCAAATAAGATAAAATGTATATGAAAATATAATATATAAAATGTGAAATAAAAGTCAGTTCTTATACTTGAGTATAAAACGTCATTTTAACACGTACAAAATGGGGCAGGCAGGGAAAGATGTTTTGAAAAAAAATGGTCCATTAGTGTGTTTAGATCATATGACTGAATGGTGTGATGTTGCAGCAGCCAAAAAAAACTAGTGTGCAGTGGGGCTACATTAAGGGGAGGCAGAGCTTCCAGGAATGTGGTGGTTATTGTTGATCCTGTATTATGTTAGACTTCATCTAAAGTACTGTGTTGGGATGTGGGAACCACAGTTTAAAGACATTAATAAACTGGTAAATATCCTGAGAAAGGTAGCCAGGATAATGAAAGGCCTAAAATTTATGTCCTATGAGGAACTGTTGAAGAAACTGGTGGTGTTTAACATGAAGAAGAGAAAACTTGTTAGGGCATGGTAGCTGGGATCAAGGATGTGAGGGCTATCATGTTGGAAAAAGATTAGATGTGTTCTGTTTGGTCCCAGAAGGCAAAATCAGGAGCAATAGGTGGAAAGTAAAGAGACTAATTTGTATTTGCTGTCAGGAACTACTTTCCATCAATGAGAACTGTTCAGTTGTGGAATTGGCTTCCTGTTGTGCCTCATTGGAAATCTGCAGGTAGAGGTTGGGTCTAGATGGCCGCCAAAGTCCTTCCCAACTCTCCAGTTCTATAATTCTCATTCCATGGCTTGTTACACAGCTAGTGACTGTCAGAAGCAGAATTTGAAGCTAGGCCTTTATGACTCTCATTCCAGCACTCTATCCACCATCTCATGCTGCCTCCCAGTGTATATTGGATGCTTATAAATTTCTTGGAGCCCATCTAGGAAATCACTCATATAAAAATAGATAATGAACATGTATGGATACCATCTAAATGTGTAAGAGGTCACTTCTTATGTTGAATTTTAGCTTTTAATTCTTCTTTGATACATTTTTATATACTCAAATTTTATATACTCAAGCATTTATTAGGTGTTTACCTAATAGGTAAGCCAGGCACTATGCTAAGTGCTGGGTATTCAGTGAGAGGCAAAAATGGTCCCTGCCCTGAAGGAGCCCACAATCTTATTGGGGAGACAACATGCAAACTATATACAAATAAGATTTGTAGGATAACTTGGACGTAATCTTAGAAGGAAGGTATTACTAGAATTGGGAGGTGAGTAGGAAAGGAAAGGCTTATTGTAGAAGGTGTAGGAAGCCAGGGAAGCCAGGAGTTGGGAATGAAGAGGGAGAATGTTCCAGGCATGCAGAATAGTCAGTGAAAATGCAGGGAGTCTGAAGATGCTGTTCAGGAATAACAAGGAAGAAGAATACCTTTAAAAAAAAAAGAATGGCAAGGAAGGGCAGTATCATTGAATGGTAGAGTACATGAAATGTAGAATACATGAAGCACAGGCTAAAGTGAAATCAGATTGGAAAGGTAGAAAAGGGACCATAGGATTGTATATTTGATCTTGAAGTGGTGACCACTGGAGTTTATTGAATGAAGAAGAATATGTGTGTGTGTGTGTGTGGTGTGTGTGTGTGTGTGTGTGTTTGAGTGAAAGAGAGAGAGAGATGGTTATGCTTGTACTTTATGGGAAGATCACTTTGATAGCTGAGAGAAGGATGGACTGGAATAGAGAGAGACTTGAGGCAGGGAGACCAATCAGCAGGCTATTATAGTAGTCCAGCTATGGAATGATGAGGGCTTGTCCAAGTGGGGTGACAATGTCAGAGGAGAAAAGTGGGTGTAAAATATGAGAGATGTTGGAAAGGCATATCAATAATACTTGGCAACAGATTGGGAATGGGGAGGTGGTGGTGGTGAGAGAGTGAGGAGTTGAGGATGATACTAAGTTGTGAGCCTGGGTAATTGGGAAGATAGTGATACCCTCAAAAGTAATAGGAAAGTTAGGAAGAAGGGAGAGCTTGGAGGGAAAGAGAATGAGTTCAGTTTTGGACATATTTAGTTTAAGATGTCTGTGAGACTTCAGGTTTGACCTCCCTCATCATCAGGTCTCTCCTCTGTAAAAATAAGGACCACCTGTAGTATCTTACCTTACAAAATGACTGTGAGGATGTGTGTGTGTTTCTATGTCTATGACTATATCCACACACACACACACACATATGTATGTACATACATATATATGTATATGTATGTATATAATATCACTTTGCAAGTCTAAAGCCATATGTAAAGTTAATTATTATTAATGCTATTATTGTTTCTTTAGCATTGCATACTTAGGAGAATAATAAACTTGTGAAAAGTTATAAACTTGATTAATTTGAATCTAGTACTAGTACTTAGGACTATATAAAATGAAACTTTTTTATGCTGAACTCAGTCCCTGATGTCTTATATATTGATAAGATAAATAATTGTTTGAATTGAATTAGGATGTGTTTTTACTGTAGGTACTATAAACCTCCGCCAGAATGTTACTCTTTTGCTTTATTGTGGAGTAGAGGTGACCTTGGGTCTTCAAAGTATATGCCAGAGGCACCTAAGCCCTGGAAAGCTCTATCAAACTGGATAAACCTTCTAGCATGGACCCATTTGATGAACATCATGTATGTTGCCCATAGATAATCTGAGCTAAGCTCAGAGAAGCTCATGAAGTTGACTGCAGAGTGAAGAGTCTCCTGGCCTTGGCAGCCTAGGAGACCTAAGTTAACAAATCTATTGATCTTTTTTTTTAATATCTCCTTCATTTCTGAATATTATGTTGGCCCACCCTAGCTAGGCAGCCATTCCTTCTAATAAAGATTTATAAAAGAGGAGAAAAAAGAAGATTAAAGTCAACCAGTCCCTCAGTGGAATCTGATAATTTGGCATAACCAGTGTGGAACCTCCTTGCTTCCTCTGAAAAGAAGGGAGGGAAGTGTGTTTTCTCAACTCCTCCTCAGGCTAAGCCTGGAAGATTTAAGTTAAGGAGGGATTGTGGTCTGCTTTGGTGGTATCCATGGTAATGAAATTAGAGATATTTGAAGAAATGAAGATATGCTAAAGAAATCATGGACTGCATATGTGGACCATAGGTTTCTAACTACCCTTTTATTTCTCCACAGTAAATTGAGAGATATAAGTGTAGCAGTGTAAGAATACATAGTTAAAAACTTTTTGATTGCTAACGTCTTATAATGTTATTTGAAAAGGAGAAAATAACTAATGGAGCTATGTGCTGATTAGCTGAATGTTACTGGATGAGTGCTGGGCTAACTGGATGTTGCTCATGCCTAAAACCAAACTTTTTGACCTGGGATCTGTGAAAAAAATTTTTTTGATAACTGTTTCATTATAATTGGTTTCCTTTGTATTTTAGTATATTTTGAGGTGTCCATAACCTTCACCACACTACTAAAAAAGGTTAAGAACCTTTTATCTGGAAGCTGATGGAATTATAGACCAACCCTTGTGATGTAAGCCTAGATTCGAGTAAACTAATGAAAATCTGGTCTCAGCCTTCAAGGTCCCTGGGTTGCTGAGTATGGTCCAGTCTGTGCCCAAGTAGACCTGGGATATTGAGCCTCATTGTAATTATTGCTTTTCTGGAACAGTTTACAGATGCTTCTGAGATTACCCTGTGGAGGTTTTAGTCTGTCTAGGTTTACCATTTCTGGGACTCTGGGTAAATTCAAGATCAGCCTGTAGGTAGATGGAAGATCCTCTTGTCTTCCTGGTGATGTTAACCAACTTCCTATTCTGCTGACTCAAGGAGTATGGTTTCAGACAGTTCTCTAAAGCTAGGCAAAAAAGTCAGAAAGCTCTGAGTTAACAACAGCAGCAAATATGTATTAAGTAATGAAGAGAAGCTTTGGAAAATGAAGCATAGCTGGAGGAATCAGACTTTATTCTCTCCTGATGAAGGGGGGGGATAAGAAGTGGGACAGAAAAACTTTAGCAGATTTTTATTTCAGACTTTCTTCTTCCCTAATGGATTGAGAAGATAAGAATTGAAATATAAAAACTTTACCAGACTTTTATTTTTCTGAAATGTTTAACTCGTTGAGGCTGGTTGGGGGGGAACCACAGCACCCTTCTCTGTGTTATATATCCCCAAGTGTCTACCAGCAACTCTGAGGCTTGGCTTATTAATCAGTCAAGAGAAAATGAAAGAAGAAATTAGATGGAGCTGAAAGCATGTCTCCCATTTTATGAATAAGCACATTTTAGTAAACCAGCAAGCATTTATTAAGCCCTTACAACATGCCAGGCACACTGACTAAATTAACTTTGTAGTGCTTACTAGTAGAGACCTCACCACTGAAAATGAATTCAGTGTAAAAAAAAAAGTGTTAAAACATGGTGTTTTCCATGTAAGATCATAAAATTTAAAGCAGGAAGTGACCATAAAAGTCATTTAGACTAGCTCCTCATTTTATAGATGAGGATGAGGAAACTTCAGCTTAGGTCCTCAGGTTCCAAATTCAGCTCCTTCCATTTCACTGTGATATCTGCGCCTTGAATTTTCATTAGGGTTTCCTTTGACAAAAAATAATTAGCTTGCAGTTGAGGCTTTTGATGGGTGATTTGCATTTGCTTAGCTTTTTCATTCACAAAATTGCTGAATTGGTGATTTTGAAGTATGTTTTCTATCCTAGTATTTTGAGATACGGTATTATTTTGACTAGGATTTAAATGATTACAGTTTTATGGAGCAATAATTCTATAACATTTTTCATTCTAAAATATTGCAGTTGAACTACAATTTTACTGCCTCATTTATAGTCTACTTAGGTCTTTTAATTCATATTTAGTTGTGTCTCCACGTTTTCAGAGAAATTTGGAAAATTTGTGTGAAAATAGAAGTCATAACATTCTATTGTAGGTAGGTGTTATTTTTTTTTAAATGAAGCTTCATAGTGAATGATAGACTTTCTTGAAAGCTTTCAGAATTAATAGAGTTGAGAGTAGGGTAGAGAGCACCAGCTGCAGTAAATTATAACATAACTGAATATTGATTATATAATGTGCTGTAGCCAAGAAGTAAAAAGAGTTGATATGTTTGTAACTCATGAAAGTAAACTAAATAGTACTAAGAATATTGACTATCATAGATTTGTAGAATCTCTTGACTCATTAGGTCACCTTAAAGTCATTCTGTTCCCTTGTACCAATACAGCATTGGTGTCAAACTAGTATGGAGGAAAAATGGGGAAAGGCTGTTGGCCTGCAGGTTGGCGTATGCTTCCTTTGAATTAGGTTGGGAGGGAAAATAATTATTAAATATCAGAATTAGTTAAAAATTTTTTGATTAATTTCTTGTACCTAATCAGGCTAATAAACAGATTTTAGTATTTAAGGTGCTCAAATCATATCAGCTGGTTTATGCTAATGTGTTTTTTTAAAATGTACATTCAATTTATGCTGGAAACTGAGCAAATGTCGATTATTACTTTTGAATATGAATTTTCTTAGACCTATTTCATCGTATAAAAGTATTGAATGGATCATATAAAAAAAGCTCATAAATTGATGGTATACCATGAATACTCTTATTTTGGAAGCTGTTTACATCTAGTATTCAGCAGAGATGACTTTTTTTTCCCCTTTTTCTTAGACGGCCAATGGCAACGTGGAAGCAAAAGTAGTATGCTTTTATAGACGGCGAGACATTTCCAACAGTCTTATAATGCTTGCAGACAAGCATGCTAGTAAGTCAATTTTCTTTTATTTTGGCATTTTAATGTTTTATTTTCTAGGTTATGCACCATGTAGGAAGTATTATGTACTTCGTTCTGTTTTTCCATACTTGATTATTTTCCTACCTGTCTTTCTCATCCATTTAGAGCTAATACATTTTCCTGGTGGTTGATTATAGTAGACCTTTTTCTTGTAGGTTGCATCATTTAATTATTAATTAGTCATGATGTAGAAATAGGAGCCTTTGCCTAAAGTGCCTTAGCAAAGAATCAGCACAGTGTGACTATCTCCTTTTGTGAGTTTAATGTATTGGATTAAAATAATGAAAGACATGTTTTATAATTAATTGATTTTTATGTGGAAAAGTTTTCTTTTGTGGGGAGGAGTACCTTATATTTTTTTTTTTTTACTTAAGCCCTTTTATTTGAACTATTTTGTCAAAATGTGTAATGTTAAAAATGAAATGTAACTTTAAATGGAGAACTTTTAACTATAGAGCATTGAACTATATATCTATATATATATATATCTATATATATATCTATATCTATATCTATATATATATATATATATATATATATGAGGAACTTTAGAGATAAGCCTTCTAGTCTAACTCCTTTAGTTCACTGTGAGAAAACTGAGGCCCAGAATACTGAAGTGACTTACTTAAGGTTGCACAAGTTTAAAGTGACAAAATTGAGGTTCAGACCTAAGACTTATTACTAATAATCTGATATTCTTTTTACTGTTATTGGGAATTTTTTTCTTCCATTATATCTGTAGTATCCTTTTCTTTTCTTTTTTTTTTTGGTCAGCATCTTTGGAATATATCTGCTTCTAGTTCTTTTAAAATAAACTCTACATAGAATCAAAATACTAGTATTGAAAATCTTATCCATAAGTCTGTTAATTGTACACAATATATGAAAGGCTTTGTTTAGGATGATACTGTGATCTCTTTTATAACAATAATCTCAGTCTTTGTAACTCTGAAGTCTTGTAAATTTGGTAATATTGAGCTTATTGAGTACAAGGATTTGGTGGCCCACAGGCTAATTTCTCAACAGTTTTACTATAACCACTAGGATAACAAATAAACTCATATTTATATAGAACTGAAAAGTTTAGAAAGCACCTTATCTGCAACAGCTATATGAGTGGGGTAGGTGGTAATAAAGATTATCATCTATATTTTCAGAAGAAGAAACTAAGACTTGTGAAGTGGTCTATCTGTGGTCACATAGCCATTTATAAGTATTGGAGCCAGAATCAAAACCAAGTTTCCTGACTCCAACTTAACTGCTGATGTCTACTATACTATGTTGCCTTTATTCCTCTCAATTTTCTTAGCTTTGTAGTATCCGTTATGATTTTGACCATACTTAATAAAAGGAAAATATAACATGATATACTAGGCTTAGAGTCAGAAGACTTGGGTTTAAGTCTACCTGTTTCTTACTGCTCATGTGATCTTGGGCAAGTCATGTCTCCTTGAATGTCTGCTTATTTATCAAATTAGGAGTTAGTCTGTAGATTCCTTTCATTTCTAATATATTTTGACTATTTCATGATCATGGACATTTCTGTATAGTAAATATATTTGTAGATAAGAAGCTAGTAGACTTAGATGGATTTGGGACCAGTTGTTGAATGACCAGAGCTAAGAGATAGTGATTAGTAAATATATATATGTGTGTGTGTGTGTGTGTGTGTGTGTGCACACACACACATATACACATTGTTTTTATGAGCAATTATTCTTCTTATTGTTAGGTGTCCCCTTCAAACAATAAAAAACATCTTCATAATAAATAAATATATATATTATATATATATATTTGAGAACATAATTTTTATGTTAGCTATATTTGGATATCTCATTCTGCATTTTAAGTCCACCACATCCCTATTAAAAAGTGGTTAGTGTGTTTCATCTTCAGTCCTCTGGATTCATGGTTTATAAAGAGTATATATCAACTGGAAGGGAAGTTCCTAGTGGAATGTTACAGTCATCTGTCCTTGGTCCTGTACTATTGAAAATTATTAATAACATGAATAGAGATATGATTGTCATGTTTATCAAATCTACTAATTCCACAAAGCTGGGGTGGATAGCTAGTACACTGAATCATAGAATCAGTATCCAAAAATGTATCTTAATAGATTGGAAAGTTAGGCTAAAACTAATATGATTACATTTCAAAAGCATAAAATTTCAGATTGGAAAAGACTCTTGTGACTAACTAGTCCTACCCATACCTGATAAAGAATCCCTACTACAATTTATTTGACAAGTGCTGTAGTCTTTTTGCCTTGGAGATCTTCAGTGAGAAGAAATCCATTAACTTCTGAGGCAACTCAGTCCAGTTTGGATACCTCTATCGAGAAATTTTAGCCTAAATTTGCTTCTTTGCAATTTCCACCCATTGCTTCTAGTGCTTCCTTTGGGGCCGGATAGAATCAGTCTAATTCTCCCTTCCAAGTGAAAGCCTTTTAAATACAATAAGGCAGCTATTTTGATTGTCTTCTTGATTCCATGTCTTCTCACTTCAATGTCTTCTTTTCTTCAGGCTAAACATTTCCATCTCTTTCAGCCCATTCTCCCTTGACAGGACCCTCAAAGTCCTTCACCATGGCTTCCCTCTTTTGCATGTGCATGTATTCTGCAGCTTGTAATGACCTTCCTTAAATGTGACTTCCGGAATGGAATACAATGTTCTTCTTACATTCTGACCGTGGCAGAGTGGATCAATATTATCACCTTCTTTTTCTTGGAAGCTCTACCTGTCTTTTGCAAAGAAGTAGGGAGAGGTATCTTTTTAAATCTCTTCTTTGGGGCTTAGCTAAGTTAAAATAATTTTACAACATTCAGTTTCAGTTGTTTTGTTGTTGTTTCTGTTTACATTGTACAAGTCATTGTGTATATTGTTTTCCTGGTTCTATTTACTTAATTTTTCATTCATTTATTTGTATAAGTCTTCCCATGCTTCTTTGTATTCATCATGTTTATCACATGTAATAGTCCATTGCATTCTTGCATCACAATTTGTTGAGTTACTCCCTGACTGCTGGGCATCTACTTTGTTTCCCATTCTTTGCTACAGTGAATATTTTAGTATGTTATGGGGCCTCCTCTTTTGTCATTGACTTCCTTGGTGTTTGTGTGTATCAGTGGAATCTCTTGGTTGAAGGGTATGGGCATTAAGTCACTGTCTTTTCACAATTCCAAATTTCCTTTCCAAAGTGGTTATAACAGTACACAGCTCTACCAACAATGATTGTGTCTGTTTTAATGCTGCTTGCTGCTTAAGCTGTTATCAGATATTTCTTGGCAAACATATGACATTTTTATTTTTTATTTTTGCTGTCCTCTAAAATACCCATTTTTTTTTCAGATTAACTACTTTCCAGTAGTATGTCTTTCGTTTTGTACTTCTAGACAAGGTCTTTGATTTTTTTTTATATGTAAAATAAGGATACCATAACTTGTCCTAACTACTTCTTGGATTATAGAAAGGATCAGATGAGATAATGCATATGAAAGCACATTGAAAACTAGTTTTGTAAAATGCTACAGACATATAAGGTGTTTTGAATGTAATATTGCTTTAAGAGAGGAGTAGTAGACAATAGGTCAATTTAGTGGTTTTTATAGTGAATAGTAACACTGACAGTCACTTCAGCGATCTCTGATCCTACTCAGATTTTTTGTTGCATTTAAAAATATTTTGAGATGTCCGTAGGCTTCATCAGACTTCACCAAAGTTGTCTCATATTTTGTCTACATTTCCCCACAACCCATTCTTCTCAACCTCTTGCTATTCAACATCTATTGTTAGTGCTTTGTTGAAATTGATCTTTCAGTGGTTACCAGTGACCTTTTTTCTTTAAAAAAAATCTTATTGATGACTTTTATTTTTTAAACCATAGTCATTTCCCAGTATACCACATACCTCTAATAGAACCAAACCTCCCTTGTAACAGAAATAGTTAAGTGTAACCAACCAATACAGTGACAGAGGCAGGGTGGTAGAGTGTGAGGAGGACTGGCCCTAGAGTTCTTTTGCTGATTCTTCATTTGTATTATGCTTGATAATTGTTAGTCCTTCAAAGGTCTGTCCAAGACCATCTTCTCTTTTCTGTCTTTATTCCGTCACTTAGTGATCACATAGGTTCTCATGGCTTCATTGATCATCTTAATACTGATGATCCTCAGTTCTATTCATATAGACCTCAGACCTCAAATTTTTGTTGAACTCCAGTCACCCAACACCAACTATTTTTTGTATAGTTCAGATTAGAGTTCCTACAGACATCTCAAATTCATCATGTCCAAAATAATTCATCTTTTTACCCAAACCCTCTTCCCACCTTCTCCATTACTTTTGAAGGTACATCATTCTAGTCATCCAGGTTTGTAACCTCAATGTCATCCTTGACTTCTCGCTCACTCACCCTATATATCTAGTCAATTGCCAACTTTTGCAATTCCTTTATAATGCTTCACACATGAATTTCCTTGCCAGTATCATATAGCTACTGCTCTAGTTCAGGCCCCCATCACTAGCACCTGAACTATTATAATATCCTTTCAGTTGTACTCCCTTCCTGAAGTTTCTTCCCACACTGATCTATCCTCCATTGAGATTTCTAAAATGTAAGTCTGACCATGTCATCCCTTTACTCAGTTAATTTCATTGACTTATCATGTCAAGACTCAAAGATAAACTCTGATGGCATTAAAGATCTTAACAACCTGGTCCCTTACCTATTTTTCCAATCTTTTAACATATTATTTCCTTCATAGACTGTGATCTAGCCATACTGTTCTACGTGCTGTTCCTTGAATCCAGCTCCTATCTTTGTCTCTAACATTGGCTTTTGTTTACCTTCTTAGAATGCTCTCCCTTTTCACCTCCAGCTATGAGACTCTGTCATCCTTTAAGACAAGACTCATCTCCTTCTGGAGGCCTTTTCTGGTGCCCCCAGATACTCCTGTCATTCCTGCTAATATTATCTTCCATATATTCTGCAATTATGTTGTTGTTTATAGATACTGTATCCCTCATTAGAACGTAAGCTCTTTGAGAGCAGTGACTCGGTTTTTTCTCTGTGTCCCTAGTACTTGGCTTTGTGCCTGGCACATACTAAGTTGATGATTTAGTTACTTAACTACTTCCCTGGGTCTCATTTTCTTCATCTTTAAAAAGATAGGCTCTGAGGTCCCTTTCGGCTGTAATGTGTAATCCTTGTCTTGTAGGGTATGCTACATTTTGTACCCATATTCTTTCCCTTCTCTGCAGAAAGAGAGAGGCAAGTGTGTTTTATCATCTGCCTTCTGGAATCAAGATTGATCATTGAATTTAATCAGAGTCCAGGTAGTTTTTAGTGTTTTTGTTTATATTACTATATATATCATGTGTGTTACTCTTTATTTCTTACTCTGTATCAGTACATCTAAGTCTTGGCATGCTTTTCTGCAGTTCTTACATTTTTTCATTTCTTATGACACATTTCAGGCATACACTACAATTTGTTCAGGCATTCCTCAGTCTATGGATAACTAATATATTTTTGGTTTCTTGCTACCTCCCAAAATGTGGTGTTATAGATATTTTGGTACATAAAGGACCTTTCAGTATGACTTTAAGTATTTGTCCAGTACTGGTGTTGCTAGGTCAAAGGGGTATTAGCAACTTAATAACTTTTTTCACATAATTTCAAATTATTTTCTAGGATAATTGGACCAAGTCATTGCTGTACCAATGGAAAATGTGTCTTAAAGCTTTCTGCATTCTCTTCAATATTGTCTACATTTTAGCCAATTTCCAGGATGCGAATTAAAGTCTCAGAGTTTTACAAATGTGTATTTCTCATAATGATTTGGAACATTTTATCATATTGTTGTTGCTAGTTTACATTTTTCTTTTTGAAAACTGGTTATTCATGTCTTTGACTGCTTATCTATTAGGCAATGACTGTTAATCTTAGTTCCCTATATATCTTGAGTGTTAGACTTTTATTAGAGATATTTGATGCAAAGATTTTTTCCCCCAATCAATACCTTAGTCTGATTGTATTAATTTTTTTCATGCAAATTTTTAAAAAGTTTATGTAATACAAATTATCTATTTTGTTTTTTGTGATCACTTCCATTCTTAGTTTCATTAGGAAAAATTCCCCTAACCATAGCTGTTAAAGTTCTGGTCTCCAATACATGACCTTTCAAATTTATGTTTCCTGTCTATTTGGAACTTTATTGTGGAATATGTTCTAAGAATCTGTTCTAAACTTTTTTTCTGTTAGTTGCTTTCAAATTGGCCCCCAGTTATTGTCAAATATTGAATCTTTTTCCTATTAGTTTGTGATCTAGGGTTTATCAGATATGTTTGTACAGGATTGGCTTGCTTTTAGGCCTTGCTTAGGAAATCTGATATGATCACCTTAAAAAAATTCGATGTTTTGTCAAAAACATCCAAAATTAAGACAGCTAAACTTGTTTAGTAACTTTTTATATTCAAATGAATTAATTTTAGTGAGTAAAGTCTAATAATTCTTTCTCTGTCCCATTTTAGATTCTTTGTTCTTACTTTTTTTCTTATTTGGTTATGGTAGTATATACTTAATCTTTTTTTGCATTACATTATTTAATAGTGATGCTTCCAGATTTCTTTGTATTCCTCATGATCATTGATTTTTAGTATAATTCTAGTATTCTACTAACGTACTATAATTTAGTTATTAAATTTTTTTTTCAATGAGCAAAAATAGGCCTTCTTTCTTTCTACCTCCCTCCCCCCATTAAAAAAAGAAAAACAAACAAAACTCTTGTTAGAAACGTGTATAGTCAAGCAGGACGAACTCCCAAATTGGCATAGTTTGAAGAAAATATGTCTCAGTCTGCATGCTAAGTTCTTCACTTCTCTATCAGGAGGCGGATAGTATTGATTCCCCGGGAATTGTGGCCAGTTTTTATGCTGATCAGAAGTCCTAACTCTTTCACAGTTGTCTTTACGATCATGTCATTGTATGATTGTTCTCCTAGTTCTGCTAGTTTTACTCTGCATCAGTTCATAGAAGTCTTCCAAGGTTTCTCTGAAACCATTTCTGTTATCATTTCTTATAGCATAATAGTATTTCATCACATTTTATGTACATCCATTTTTTAAATGATGTGTACTTCCTCATTTTCCACTTCTTTGCAATCACAGAAAGAAGTGCTGTCAGTATTTTTGTATGGGGGGTTTTGCTTAGGACATCCTTTAATTTACCCTTCCTCTCATTATCTGTTCTCCTACCTCCCCTTTCTTTTCTGTTTCCCTATTTAGGGAAGTGTATTTCTGTACCAAACTCTATATATGTTTTTTTTTCCTTATTTGACCAGTTCAGATGAGAGTGAGGTTCAGGTGTCAACCAGTCCTTCTACCCTTTCATCCTTGTTTGTTTAGATTTCTAATGCACATCTCAACAATATGAAATAGTTACCCAATAATTTCTCTCCCTCCACCTCCAGTATATTTCTTTTTTCCCCCCCCTTTTAAGGTCTTTAAGATATAACATAAGCAGTCATAGGTTCTCTTTTGAACTCCCACTGTGACCCCTGGTTATGATAGGGTTCAGAGGGAACACATGTATCACCTCCCCTTTTAGAACATAAAAAGTTGCTCCGATTATTCATGTTTACCTTTCAATTTTCTCTTGATTCTTATGTTTGTACTTCAAAGTTTTTATGTAGCTTGGGGCTTTTTATCAGGAAGTTGGAAGTCTAATTAAAGGTCTGTTTTTCCCCTCAGTAAGATTATACTTGGTTTTTCTGTGTAAGTTACTTTTTGTTTGTAAATATGTTTACTTTGCCTTCTGGCCTATCACATTCCAAGTTCTTTATACCTAATATGGGGGATGCTAAATCTTGTGTGATCTCAGCTATAGCTTCTTGGTACTTGAATTCCCTTTTTTTTTTTGTTTGATTGTAGTATTTTTCCTTCGATATGGAAATTCTGGATTTTGGCTACAATGTTCCTGAGAGTTTTCATTTTGGTTTTTCTATTAGGGAAATCCTTTCTTGTTTTCCTTTGCCCTTCGGTTCTAAGAGATCCAAGTAGTTTTCTTTTACGATTTCTTTTTAAAATAAATTCAATTTTATCATATTTTTAGTTCCAAATTTTTTCTTCCCTTTTCAATCTCCTATTCATTGAGAAACCAAGAAGAAGGGAATCCATTGCAAATATGTGTAGTCATGCAAAACAAATTTCTGCATTAGCTGTATGTGATTTCTTGAATGATGGTGTGTAGGCTCTTTTTTTTGTTGTTCATAGCTTTCAGGTATTCCAGGGATTCTTAAATTATCTATCTTTGAGCTGTTTTCCAGGTCAAATGTTTTTTCTCCGAGTTACCTTATATTTTCTCCTATTTTTTAATATTTGTTTTAATATTTCTTGTTTTTCGTGGAGTCATTGGCTTCTATTTGGCTGATTTTCAGGGAGTCTTTTGCCTGAGAAAGGCTTGGTACATCCTCTTTCAAGCCGTTTATTTTTTTCAAATTGTTTCAAATTGTTTCTTCTATAGCTTGAATTTCATTTCCTTTTTTTTTTGTTTAGAGCTTTCATTTTATTTATAAAAAAATAGGAAACCTTTTCAGCTGTTGCTTCATCTCTTTTAGGAATTATAGTTGAATTAGTGCCAAGATCTCTTTCTTTGAGGTTTTGCTTATAGATGTTTGAGAGACGTTTTCTTCTGAGTTTTCATATTGAATCACCATAAGAATTTTTATGATGGGGTCCTTTTTTTGTTTGAACATTCTTCTAGCCTACTTCCTGACATTGGGCTTAAAGTTATAAGGCCAAGTTCTGCACATTAGTGGAGGGGAATGTCTGGGCTGGTTGATGTCCTAGAAATATGAAATCATTTATTTAATTGCTTCATAGTTTCTTACAGCTATATTTATACAGCTTTTCCCTGTGTTTCTCTTGTTGGAGATGTTTCTACTTCTGATATTCTATCATCTGGTTTCTTTTTTTTTTAAATGAATCTGTCAGGTATTTATCAAGTATATACTATGTAGTAGGTACTGTGGCAGGCCTTGGATACATATGTAAAGAATGAACCAATCCCTACTTCCAGGAAGTTTACATTGTAATAGTGGAAGAAATAATAGAATATCATACAGAAGCTCCACAATTGTAAGTCAAGTGCCCTAAGGAGACCAAAAGAGCCTAAAAACTTCCTTAGAACTTCAAATATTTAAGTTACTTGTTGAACAGAAGGAAATGGCAGCTAATGGCCGCACTGGGTTAGAATTTAAATTTGTAAAAGTGGAAACTATTATTAATGATGAAACAAGCATTTGTTTTTTAAAATTGAATTATATTTTGTTTTCAAACAAAGATCTGCCTTCTCTCCCTCTTCTTCTTCCCATCACGTTGAGAAAGCAAAAACAAAAGTCTGGTTACATACGTGTTTAATTGAGCAAACAAATTCCCATACTGTCCATGTTTCCCTTCCCCCCCGCCCCCCCCCAGAAAAAGAAAAGCCTCAGTCACCACTTTGAATCCATGATTTGCTTGATCAGGTGGCGGGTAGCACGTTTATCCAAGTCCTCTGGAATGGTGATTGCTCACTGTGTTGACGAGAGAATCTAAGTCGTTCAAAGTTATCTGCTTTAAAAATATATTGTATAAATTGTTCTAATTCTGCTTATTTCACTTTGCATTAGTTCATATAAGTCTTCCCAGGTTTTTCTGAAACCATCCCTTTCATCATTTACAGCAAAGTAGCGTTCCTTCACCTTCACATACCACAACTTCCCAATAATCAACTGGTGGTGCAGGGGATAAAGTGATGAGCCTGGAAACCGGAAGACCTGAGATTATATGTGGCCTCAGATACTTAGTATCCATATGACCTGGACAAGTCACTGAACCTCTGTTTGTCTCAGTTTCTTCAGCTGTAAAATAGGGGTAATAATAGCACCTACCTTGTAGGGTTGTAGGAATAATAATGATGCTAATAAGAGCTAGCATTTATGTAAAGCAGGACTTCTTAAACTTTTTCCACTCATGACCCCTTTAGTGCTTCTTAAACTGAATTGAGCATATTATGTGCCAGGCACTGTAGTAAACACTTTATAAATCTTATCTCATTTGGTCCTAACAATTTTGGGAGGTAGATACTATTGTTTAGCTTCATTTTACAGGTAAGGAAACTGAGGCAAACAGGTTAATTGACTTGTCCAAGGTTACACAGCTCATAAGTCATTGAGGCTGGATTTGAACTCAGGTCTTCCTGACACCAATCAAATGAAATAATATTTGTAAAAAAAACACTTAGCACAGGGCTTGGCATGTAGCAGGCTCTATACAACTAATTATTCTATTCCCTTTCTCCAGTTGATGGGCACCCCCTCATTTTTTAATTCTTTGCCACCCCAAAAAGAATTGCTACAAATATTTTTGTACAGATTGTTATTCTCTTTCTTTGATCTCTTTATTAGCGCTATAGACCTAGCCTATTGCCGGGTCAAATGGTATACCAAATGTAATAGATTTTTTGCATGTAGTTCTAAATTGCTTCCTGGAAGGGCTGGACCAATTCACAGCTCAGCCAACAGTAATAGATCTGTTAATAGATCTGTTTTGCCATAGCCCCTTTCAGCATTTGTTATTTTCCTTTTTTTTTCTTCGACGTTGCCAATTTGATGGGTGCAAGGTGGAAATTTAGAGTTGTTTTAACTTATATTTCTGTAATAGTGAGTTAGAGCTTTTTCATGATTGATAATGATTCGTATTCTCATAAGTTTGAATGAGCTAATATGTCTTAGAAATGAGGGATCTTTATCAGACCCTGGTTGCAAATATTTTTCTTCCATTTTCCTACTTCTCTTCTAATTTTAGTTTGTGTACAAACTTTAATTTTGTGTAATCAAAACTGTCCATTTTACCTTCTGTGATGCTCTCTGTCTCCAAAGATCTGACAAGTTATTTCTTGCTCCTCTAATTTATGATGCCAATTTTTTTGTTGATTTGTTTTTTCTCTTTTTATTGTTGAAAATACTTAAATATATAAGATATGCTATATAATATAAATATGCTTCTTTCTATGTCAAGTGTTTTTTTTTAAATAAACAACATATTGTTGGGTTTTGCTCTCTAAGCCATTCAATTATCCTTTTCTGTTTTATAGATAATTCATTCCATTCACAGTTACAATTGTTAATTTTATATTTCTTCCCATTCTGTGCTCTTGTCCTTTTCCTATTCTTTTTTCAAAATGGATAATTTTTATTACATTAAAAAAAAGGTTTTTGCATAGACAATACCAATGGAACTAAGATTAGCGGGGAAGCAGGAATCTGGGGAATAATTTTTACAGTGTCTTTTTCTTTTACATTTTTTTAATATAAATTTACTTATTTTTAGTTTTCAATATTCACTTCCACAAGTTTTTGAGTTCCAAATTTCTCCCCCTCCCCCCACCCCAAGATGGCATGCATTCTGAATACCCCTTCCCCTGGTCTGCCTTCTCTTCTATCTCTCCCCCCTCCCTTCTCTTATCCCCTTCCCCTTCTATTTTCCTGTAGAGCAGGATAGACTTCTGAACCCCATTTCCTGTATTTCTTATTTCCCAGTTGCATGTGAAAACATTTTTTTTAAACATGTGTTTTTAAAACTTTGAGTTCCAAATTTTCTCCCTTCCTCCCTCCCCACCCACCCTCATTGAAAAGGCAAGCAACTCAATATAGGTTGTACATGTGCAGTTATGCAAAACACTTCCTTAGTAGACATGTTGTGAAAAACTAACTCTATTTCCCTTAATCCTATCCTGCCCTCCCATTTATTCTATTCTTTCTTTTGACCCTGCCCTCCTCAGAAGTATTTGCTTCTGATTACCCTCTTTCCCAATCTGCCCTCCTCTCTATCACCCCCTGCTCTCTTGTCCCTTCTCCCCCTTTCCTGTAGGGTAAGACAGATTTCCATACCCAATTGAATGTGTATGTTATTCTCTCCTTAAGCCAAATCCTATGAGAATAAGATTCCCTCATTCCCTCTCACCTTCCCCTGTTTCCCCTCCACTGTGAGAGACTTTTCTTTTCTGTTTTTTTTTGTGAGATAATTTACCCCATTCTACCTCTCCCTTTCTTCTCCGAGTATCATCCTCTCTCATCCCTTAATTTTATTCTCCAGATATGACCCCTTAATCTTCAACTCACCCTGTGCCCTCTATCTATCATCTATACATACATAAATTTTTTCCTTCAACTACCCTAATACTGACAAAGTTCTCATGAGTTACAAATATCATCTTTCCATGCAGGAATGTAAACAGTTCAATCTTAATAAGTCTCTTATGATTTCTCTTTCCTGTTTACCTCTTCATGTTCCACTTGAGTCCTGTATTTGAAAGTCAAATTTTCTGTTTAGCTCTGGTCTTTTCATCAGGAATGCTTGAAAGTCCTCTATTTCACTGAATGACCATTTTTTCCCCTGAAGGATTATACTCAGTTTTGCTGGGTAGGTGATTCTTGGTTGTAATCCTATCTCCTTTGCCCTCCGGAATATTATATTCCATGCCCTGTGGTCCCTTAGTGTACAAGCTGCTAAATCTTGTGTTATCCTGATTGTGTTTCCACAGTACTTGAATTGTTTCCTTCTGGCAGCTTTTAAAATTTTCTTCTTCACCTGGGAACTCTGGAATTTGGCTAATATTCCTAGGAGTTTTCCTTTGGGGATCTCTTTCAGGAGGAGATCTGTGGATTCTTTCATTTCTATTTTGCCCTCTGGTTCTACTATATCAGGGCAGTTTTCCTTGATAATTTCTTGAAAGATGATGTCTAGGCTCTTTTTTTGATCATGGCTTTCAGATAGTCCAATAATTTTTAAATTCTCTCTCCTGGATCTTTTCCAGGTCAGTTATTTTTCCAATGAGATATTACACATTGTTTTCTAATTTTTCATTCTTTTGGATTTGTTTTACAGTATCTTGATTTCTCATAAAGTCACTGTCTTCCAATTGCTCTATCTTTTAAGGAAGTATTTTCTTCAGTAATCTTTTGGACTTCCTTTTCCATTTGGCCAATTTTTCTTTTTAGGGCATTTTTCTCCTCATTGGCTTTTTGGACCTCTTTTGCCATTTGGGTTAGGCTATTTTTTAAGGTGTTATGTTCTTCAGTATTTTTTTGGGTCTCCTTTAGCAAGCTGTTGACTTGTTTTTCATGATTTTCTTGCAAAACTCTCATTTCTCTTCCAGTTTTTCCTCTACTTCCCTTACTTGCTTCTCAAAATCCCTTTTGAGCTCTTCCAAGGCCTGGGACTGATTCATTTTTCTTGGAGGCTTTGGATGTAGGAGCTTTGACTTTGTTGTTCTTCTGGTTGTATATTTTGATCTTCTTTTTCACCAAAGTAAGATAATGTAGTCTGACTCTTTTTGCTCTGCTTGCTCATGATCCCAGCCAATTACTTGAGTTTTAAACTCTTTGTTAAGGTAAGAGTCTGCTTCCAATGTGGAGAGTGTACTGTCCCAAGCTTCAGGGGTTTGTACAGCTGTTTTCAGAGATACTTGTAGGGACCTGTAAATTTTCAGTTCTTCCAAGGTGGTATGATAAGGGGCGAGGTGTTTACTCCTTTCCTGGCCTGTGACCACAAGTATTCCTTTCTGTCCTGTAACTGTGAGGAGGGGTTCCTCTTCACAGCCACTACAAGCTCCACCACACCAGCGCTCCTCCTTACCCCAACACTGCCACCCAGAACTGTGACCCAGATCCAAACATGGGCAAAGCGAGAGATTCCTGCCTCAGCACTGGCAAAGAGATCCCTGCAATCCCTCTCTGATCAGCCACTGGATTCCCCCTCAGTCTGTGGTCTAGAAGCTTGGGAAGCAGCTGCCCCCCCCCAGGGCCATGCTCTTGGGGAATGGAGCTGAAACCCTGCCTTCCTCTCTGACCACCGACAGAAACAGACTTTTCCCACTGACCTTCTAAGTTGTCTTTGGCATTCGTGGATTGAGGAGTCTGGAAACCTCCACAGCTGCCCGCGATTCAGTCCTCTGAGGCCTGCTCCAGGTTTGCTGCTGTGCTCCCAGCCTGGCGCGATACATCTTTCTGATCAGTCATCCAGGTTGTCTTGGTCTGGAAATTTGTTTCACTCTGTCTTTTTGTGGGTTCTGCTTCTTCAGAATTTGTTTAGAGCCATTTTTTATGAGTATTTGGAGGGGTTTGGGGGAGAGCTCAAGCAAGTCACCGCTTTCACTCTGCTATCTTCGCTCAGCCCCCTCCTTTTCCTATTCTTTCTTTCAGGCTCTCTCTCTCTCTTTTTTTTTAGTTCTAAACAATAAATTTTTATTTGTTCACAATTAGACAAAGCAATTGCCTGGATGATCTTAGAACATTCTAGTAAGGACAACAAAACCTTTTGATTCCAATTCTCATTCATTGATTGTATCATTTTCCCTTGCAGTTCATATTTGTGGCATTTACTGTCATACCCTTTCTTTAAGTTTATTTTGCTTAAGACTAAATCCTTTAACCTTTCCTCTTTCTTATTATGCACATTCCCTTCTCTCCTTTCCTTTTGTTTCCACCTGATTCCCTGTTGGGTGAAATGCATTTTTGTAATCAACAATTTTTCCCTCCTTTGACCAGTTCAGATGAGAGATTCAAGTGTTGCAGGTCCACCCCTACCTTTTCCTACCTGTTTGTATAGACTTCTACTTGTGCACCTCAGTTGAGTGAGATAATTTTCTTCTTCTTTCCTCTCCTTTTCACCTTAAATTTTTTATTCCTTTCCCCTCCCTTCTTGTTCCTTTTTTTTAAGGTTATGAAGGCATAACAGAAGCATTCCTAGGCTTTCTGACTAAACTACTTTTATGATCCCTGATAATGGTAGAGTTCAGTGTAGACACATCTCCACTCTTAGAATATAAATAGTTTATTATTATTTCATCCCTTATGGTTATTTGTTCATGTTTACCTTTTTATGTTTTCTTGACTTCTGTGTTTGCATTTCAAAGTTTCCACTCAGTTCTGTTCTTTTCATCATTGGAAGTCCTTTATTTCATTAAATATCCATTTCTCCTTCCCCCATATCCCCTGTAAAATTATACTCAGTTTTTCTGGTTAAATTGATTTTAGTTGTAAGCCTCTCCCCTTTGCCTTTTGGATAACCATCTTCCAAGCTTTCCACTCCTTTATGGTGGTGGCTACTAAATCTTGTATTATCCTGACTGGCTCCTTGAATTCCATCTTTCTGCCTGCTTGCAGTATTTTTTTTTAACCTGGAAACACTGAATTTGGGCTGTATTGTTCCTTGAAATTAATTTTGAGTTTTCTTTCAGAGGGTGACTGGTGAATTTTTTCTATTTCTCTATTGTCCTCAGGTTCTAGAGATCTGGACAGTTTCCTATTATGTTTTCTTAAAACATGGTTTCTATACTCTTTTTATTCATGGCCTTTAGGTATTCCAATGATTCTTAAGTTTTCTCCTTGATTCATGTTTGAGATCAGTTATTTTTGCTCTGAGAGACCTTACATTTTCTCCTATTTTTTTCAGTCTTTTGTCTTTGTCTTCATATTTCTTCATGAATCATGGTACTGTTGTCATTTTGTTGGTCAGTTATAATATTTAAGGAGTTTGTTCTTGGGCAAGGCTCTATGTTTTGCTCTAAACCATTAATTCTTTTTCCAAATCTTTTCCAATCTTTCCTCTATTATTTTCATTTGCTCTTTAATATAATTTTTAAGCTTTATAAAAAAATTCCTTCATCTCTTCTAGGAATTTTTTGTGACCAAGTAGCATTTTTTTTTTAGTCTTTGTATATGTATTGGTATAATTTTCTTCTTCTGTGTTTATGTCTAAAGCATCTCTGTCACCATAATGGCTCTTTATGTTAATTCTTTTAGTATACTTTCTGACTTCAGGATTAATGTTATGGACAGGCTTTGCTCATTTCTGGGGTAATGTCTCAGCTGAACTTTTATCCTCTTGTATCCCTTTGCTTCTTTCTTATATTGATTATTGTATTAGTCTAGGATCTCATGTGGAATTCAGGATAAAAACCTGCAAACTTTCTGTGCTTTCTAAATGGTGTGATCAAGGGCAAAATCTGATCACTGACATCCTTGTCTGTGTTTTGCAAATTCTGGCTCTAAAAATGATCTTTACCAGGTCAAAAATCTGATCACTGCCATGCTGGTCTGAGCTTTACAATTTCCTGACCTGGATTTAGGTCCAATAACACTCCTTTTTTATTACCCTCTTTGGAAATTCCAGGAGACGATTGCTGGACTTAGCTACTAACAGTCAGCTTTAAAACACTGCAGGTTCAGAGCGACAGAACTGCAGGATCCACTTTGGAATGGGATTCCTGCTGGGGTTATTCCACTGTAGTCTTTAGACTGGGTTGGAGGCTGGAGGTGTTACCATCTTACTCCTGGGTTCAGAGCCACAGAACTGCTGTTTGATTCTGAACTTATTCCTCACTCATTAGCTGATGACCTATCCTTACCTGGAAATGCTACCCTTACATCTGGGTCCTCTCCTTTTTGAGCCCTGCATTTGTTATGTGGAACTGGGTAGTGAGCTACAGAGCTTCTACTTGGTATCTATTCCTATACTGTACAGAAGCTTAGGCCCTCCCAGACTGGATCTGGGACTTCTGCTGGTCCTGCTTCACACAGCTTCTCCTGTGTGGAATTTTCCATGTAAATTACTCTTGGCCTGACCTTATCCCCAGACTTTCTGTCTCCCTATGCTGAATTGGGGTGAAAAAATGACTTACTATAATTTTTTTCCTTGAATTTCTTGATCAAAATTCAGTCTGATGCTTTTCCGAGATTTTCATGGGGAATGTGTTTTGGGAGAAAGTTCAGAAGTTTTTCTTCCTGCCTCTCTACTACCTTGGCTCTATCTCCTCTGGTTTCTTTTCAATGAATGTCACATGTTTTTTGAGTCTATTTTTTTTCTTTTGATTAATACACATTTATAGGAGATGTTTCTTTAGGAGTACAAACTGTTCTTTACTATTCATATTTCTTTACTTGTAAACAAGAGTAATCTTGCAGTTTGAACTGAAGGACTTTATCTTGCTTGCTTACCATATTTATTGTTGACTAGTGAGTTTCTGAAGTTTGACCACTCCTTTTGTCCTGTTCTTTAAAAAAAAAAAGTTAATGTACTGATATTAAAAAAAAAATACTGTCTTTTCCTAAAGATTCCAGTCTGTTCAATAGAACATTCCTTTTTTTAACAAGTACAGTCAAAATATGTAAATTCTTTATCTATTTCTGGTAATTCCCTTTCTTCATTACTTCTTAGATAGGGGTTAGGAATGCCTTACCATCAAGTCTTCTTTAATGTTAATATTTTTTCATTATTCAGAGTTCTGATTTTTTTTGGAATAATTCATTTCTCGTATTTCACTTCTTATTAAATGAGATAATTGATTATTGCACCAAAGTAACCAAAAAAAGTATATGTAGAACAAATTTGTCCTACAATCTGTATAATGCTTTTTGTTCCTTAGACTATACCATAGAGAATTATTTATTTAATATGTATTGGGCCCCAGTTTCCTCATCTGTCAAATGAGGGAGTTGAGCTAGAAGTCTTCTAGCTCTGTGATCTTACATTTTCCAAATTTTTGTTTAGTCTTTTCACAGGGCCTGTGCTGCAAAATTTTCTCCAAGGCATGTATGTGCTGATGATGAGTACCATAAAAACTTATTTAAATGAAAGCATTATAATAAGTAATAAAATGATTCTTTGTTCTCTTTTTTCATGTTTTATTTTCCTGGATGTGACACAGTCTAAATTCACAGTCAAAATTGTTATAGATTATAAAATAAATCAGCAGATTTTTAAAGTGATCAGTTCTAACAGCCAAAATGCCAAATGTTTCTGTAGTCATTGAAAACTCCAAACATAGCATGTCTCTGGTCCTTGGAGATTAGGTCAGTAAATACCGCGTTTTGAAATTAAAGCTCATAAGAAATAATCCCAAACAGGGGTTCTTAATCTGGAATCTGTGAACTTTTTTCTGATTGACAACTGAATTTCATTGTAGTTGATTTCCTTTCTAATTATTTTATATACTTAAGAACACTGTTCTGAGAAAGGATCCATAGGTTTCATCAGACTGACAAAAGGGATCTGTGACATAAAAGTTAAAAGCCTCAGTCTGAAATATATGCTATTCTTCACCTTTAGAAGGACTCCCATCCTGAAAAGTGAATGAGCTTTTGATTTGACTATGGAAGGTCTGTCCCAATCTCATAAAAGGATTTAGTGTTTCTCCCAAAATCTCATTAAGGGACTAGGGTGGATCCTGACAGACTATCTGAGAGAAGTTAATCTAAAATATAATAAAGAAAAAGCTATAATCAGCTCACTTCTAATAGCCAAGGTGGTGATGTCATAACAGGAAGGTGGTAGGCTTCATGATTTTAAGAACAGTTAAGAATTTTTCAGTGTGTCTCTAGCACTATCCAGGAGACAGAATACTTTGTTAGGTAAAATATCTGTACTGGAGAAGAGGCCCACAAGCTATTATAATTTGACTGTAATATCTCCTGAGATCGCCCAATTCCCCCTTTAAAAAATTGTTTACCAGGAAACTTTCTATAATCAGTTTTTTTTTCTCTCTCCCAATAAGTGAATAGGTACACTAGATGGCAGGTTGCCCAAGCTATTAACTTCCTTGACCAAATTGTCAATTTATAAATAAACATATTAGGTTGAATTTGGATTTATGGAAAATCATGGGATTATCAAGTCTAGAAGAGGTCAATCTTGTCTAATCCTCATATTTTAGAGATTAAGAAACAGAGGTTAAGAGATTTGCTCATCTCTGAGTGTATTTTTAAAACTTGAGTTCCTAAGCCTACAAACTGAGGACCAAACTCTGATAAAGCCTAGTTTCAGATGTATGCCTACCTTTTTTTTTAATAGTAAATATTTTTTATGTTTAATAATTTTTAGGTCATTTTTGGAGTAATGGGTGTGACTTGACTATGCTACTTCCTACTGTCCCACCATCTTGGCTGTGTCTCTATAACGTGTACTCTTAAAGAAAATATTGTAATGTTTAGTATATGTAGACGTACTTTGTGATTTCCTTCTTTTGAAGGAGAGGTTAGTTGTAGTTTTGTTTGAAAGAAGGTGTAGAAGAATAACATGGACAATTTTGAGGTAGATTTTGCATGAGCTTGAATTTTTTTAAAGGAATTTTTGTTGATTTTTTTTCTTTTTATAGTAACTTCATTTCCAAATATATACCTCTCCCCTCTTCTATCTGGAGAGCCATTCTTTGTTATATAGAGTAATAAAGAGGGTATACAGAGTTTCACATTAATAGTCTTCCACTTCTGCAAAGAAAGGAGCGAAGTACATTTTAAAATTTCTTCTTCAGGGATAATCTTAGTTATTATAATTATACAATGTTCAGGAGTTATTTTGGTCTTTTATTTCTATTTCTATCGTTGTCATTGTCAAACATTGTTTTTCTGGTTCTGATTACTTTGCATCTGTTCATTTATGTCTTCCAGTGTTTCTCTGTATTTTTCTTTTTTTCTTCTTTTTTTCTCTGTATTTTTCATATTCATTGTTTCTTATAGCATAGTAATATCTTATTACATTCACGTATAACAATGTATTTAGCCATTCCCAACCATTTCAATGGGCATCTGCCCTCCTCCTCTGCCCCTCCCCTGTTCTTTGCTACTGCAAAAGTACTGTCATAAATGTTTTGGTGTATTTAGGGTCTTTCTTTTTTATTGTTGCCCTCTTGGGGTATATGCCCAAGTTGTGAGATCTCTGGGTCATCCAGTATGGACATTTTGTGACTTCAGCATAATTCTAAATTGTTTTATAGAATGGTAGGACCAATTCACAGCTCCAACAATAATCTATTTCTGTGCCTGTCCTCCCCCCCCAAAAAAAACTTTGCTAATGGCTTTATTTCTAACAAGGAGAGTAATGGAATGGGGAAAAGGGTACTACAAGAACAAAATTTTCCTGGTTTTGGGAGAGGGGAAGAGGAAAGAAATTTCCTTTTCTTAATGGTGAGACAAAGGAGGAAGGATGATAAGGACTGGAGAACAAGGATGACAAAGAAATTTTCTTTCAACTTCCTAAGATTAATTAAAGATAAATCATGAAGCTCTGGTAAAGAAGGGTTCCCTCACTCTATTCAAGATGGGGAATGGGTAGAGGCAAGAGCAATGATGAAGAGAGGAAGAATGGATAGCATAGAGGAAACAGTGAAGGGAGAATGTGATTAGTGTAAGCCTGTCTGGGGTGGGACTCTGTAGGAGGAGAGGGCAAGAGTTCCATATACCCTAGTCCTAAAGTTGTGCATAGGCCTTTGCAGACTTGTCATTTCCTCTCCCCACCCCTAAAGTTCATAGAATGATGCTGGGGGCATGGGATGGGCAGAGGAGAGGGCTGTAAAGGCAAAACCAGCATAGATCACTGGCTTTCCACAACCTCTCCAACATTGATTATTCCCATCTTTTGTCATCTTTTTCATAATTGGCTGTGGGTTATTTTTTTAGTCAGTGATAAGCAAGTAAATTGGTAGATCTTTTTTTTTTAAACAAGGTTTTGGCTCAATATTTAAAAAAAAATTTAACTGGTGATTGTTGCCTAGATTAAGAATTTTGTTTTTATTTTTTTAGATAGGTTGATTCAAGTAACAAGTGAACACAGTTTATATTGTATCAGACCCAGAAAACAAAGCTTTTAATTTGCACTGGCCAAAAGTAGAATATACATCTGAAGTTAGTGGATTCTCCCCAAGTGGGGATTGAACTAGATTCTCTTTAAAATTCATTAACATAGCCTTTCATGGAGCAAGGGATAGGTTGGTCACCTGGGAATCTTCTGTATATTGATCACAAACATGTTGGTCTCTTTAATCCAGCTTAGTCAGTAAGCCAAATTGGAATTTTCAGAGAAGAAAATTCTGAAGTCATTTGTTAGACAAGTAAACACACCGACTACACCATTTCTTAGGAAGGTGACACGTGAGGGCTTCTAGCACCTCTCTCACTAGCAGATTTGCTTTTGAGGAAGACAGGAGTGGAATTATAATAAAGGGTTAAATAAGCTTACTTATTCTAGTCTAGTCTTCTTGAAGGGAGTTTGTTGATAATGGGAGCACCAACTAATGACCCTACCCCCAGGGGCCGGCCTGAAGGGGGAGCAACTACCTCTTGTCTCTGTCGAGACCAGCACAACTTGTATTCTCCCCTCAAGCCTCAATGAGACCCGGTTGAGGCAAACACACAGATTCCCCCTCCCAAGCCTTGATGGGGACTGATTAAGGCATGCACAGCATTCAGCCTGCACGATTCACTCCAGTGAGGGTCCTCAGTTACTGACCAGTGCCCACTTGCTTTATAGGGCAACAGACAAAGAATGCATATTGCCAGCAGTAGCCTCACAATTTTACATCACTTCATCCCTATATCTACTGCACAAGCGTGATAGAAACTGTTTTGAACCATCATCGTGAGAACTCATATCTAGCACCTGAAAAGTAGAGATTGTTATGGCTATGGATCCTGGGAAGAAAACTCTAAGAAAGAATAACAAAAAGTCCACTTTACAAACACTAGAATTCACCTTACTTACATCGTTTGATGTCAGTTCATATGGCATCTGCTGTTTTGAAAAAAGGGAAGGGGGCCTGCTAATTTTTGCCTGAAGGAATCCAACTCTTGACTGAGGAAGGCAGATCTTTTAAAGAAGCAAAACCTTAGACTAGCCAGAGGAGGATGTTCAACCTTTTGGTGATATATGTAGCATGATATTGATTTTATTGGCTTGCTTCTAAAGTCCCATTATGATAAATACAGTGGGTCCATCAAATTCACATCAACAAATATTGAGCACTTGCTAAGTGCCCAACACTGTGCTAGAGGTTATGAGCAATAAAATAAACAGAAAGAAAACCAAGCCCCTGCCGTCTAGTCGTATGGTTTTATTGGAAGAAACTAAAATGGCATACAAAAAAAAGGAAAAAGGAAAAAAACCTTAAGTTACTTTAAGAAATCTGTATTTTCATTTCTCTGAGAGCTTCTCCTAGGCAAATATAAAACTCTCCACATCTTAGTAGATGATCCTCATCTGTTACAGTGACAAAAAATGTCATCACCTGAACATATTTAATTTAGGCCAGGCTATTTTTAGGCTATCAGAGTAGAGGCTCTTTAGTCAAAGCCTCCTCAGCTTGGTAGAGTAGCGGAGCTAGCAGTGTTGGCATAGCTTTGGCAAACTAATTAATTAATTAATGTCTTGAATGTCTACTTTTTGCAAAGCAGTTTGTTTGGTGCTTTCCTTAGGTACTAAAAAAGATGAAGCATTTGCTAATTTCAGGAATCTTACAGTGTAATAGAAATGCATAGGATGTTTTATAGAAAAACAGTTGTACTTTGTATTATAGTCATGTGTCTGACTCCTTTTCTAAACTAAACTCCACTTAGTGCATAGCACAGTGCTTACACAGTAGACCTTAATAAATTGAATTGTAAACATAAATTGGGAAGGCAGCTGAAATAATAACAAAACAATATGGGTCTACAAGGAGCCTATTTGTAGCAGATCAATTTGTAAAACTTTTTAGGGTATGTAGATTTTGGATCTTTGTTTGATAGCTTTGGTTTTTTATTTATTTATTTATTTTTTGTTGTCGGGGGAGGGGAGGAGAGGAGAGGACGTGATTGGGAAGCTTGAACAAGCAGGAATTGAAGACTATTACTCAGTGGCAGAATAGTAGAGTTGAGCTACTCTGCTTGTAGAATATTCAAACCATGCTTAAGGCACTCTTTGTTATGTGGAAGGTTTTTCTTCTTTCAGATGAATGGGGTGCTTGATTACAAAATGTATGCATAGGATTTTTCCTGTACTCATTCTTTCCCTTTATTTTTTGTAGCATAATTTTACCTCTATTTACTTTCTATAGGATGAGCCATACTTAATGATTTTTCTCAATATGCTAGAGAGTATTTTTCTTCACACTTAAAAGTTTTTTTCCAAGTAATATTTACCAAATGCTCATTGTGTAAATATCTTTATACTTAGTCTTCTAGGCTTTTTATAGGAAATGAAACAGTAATAATAACAGCAGCTCCTGCCTATTAGGAGCCTTTTTTTTTTTTGCAATTTACATTCATCTATTCTCATAACAAAGTTTCTTAGAGACAAAGGCTGCTCAGAGAGGAACAGTTGAGTCTTGTAGAAGAATTGCTTGTAGGTTTGGTAGACTTAGCTGGGTCCTACCATTTTGAAATGTAGAAACTTGCCATAGTTCAAATAAGTATAATTTGCTTCCTAACTGTTAAAACAGTCAAAGAATAATTAATAAGGATCTCTTCTGCGATTTAAAATCTTTATTTTTGTGAATGACATTTTATTGTACGTATATGTCTCATTAACTAGATTATTATCAATTCCAAAGGCTTATTACTAGGCATGGATGTTTATTTAGTAGTACAGAATTTCTTATTGATCTTTTCCTCTGAATGTTAATGACTGTCATTGTCTGTTAAGTAGGCCAAATGGATTATGATATTTATTTTAAAAATTGGTTGTTATACTGATTATTAGTTACTATATGAGCACCATAATTAAACAATTGGAAATCTTAAAATGTAGAGTTTTTTAAAAAAATTTAAAGGCAAATATTGCTTAGACTTGGTACTCTGGAAAGGTATATTCTTTTTTTAAAATTCATTTATTTTTAGTTTTCAACATTTACTTCCGTAAGATTTCAAGTTCTAAATTTTCTTCTCCAACCTCCCCTTCCCCCTCCCCAAGATGGCATGCAATCTGATATAGGCTATACATAATACATTCATATTTAACGTATTTTCAGTCGTGTTGTAAAGAAGAATTAGAACCAATGGGAGGAGCCACGAAAAAGGAGAAACAAACAACAACCAAAAAACAGAGAGCAAATAATACGCTTTGATCTGCATTCAGACTCCATAGTTCTTTCTTTGGATGTGGATAACATTTTCTGTCTTGAGTCTTTTGGAGTTGTCTTAGATCCTTGTATTTCTGAGAAGAGCCAAGTCTATCAAAGTTGGTCATTGCACAGTGTGGCTGTTAACTGTGTACAGTGTTCTCCTGGTTCTGCTCACTTCACTTAGCATGAGTTCATGTAAATCTTTCCAGGTTTTTCTGAAGTCTGCCTGCTCATCATTTCTTTTGGAACAATAATATTCCATTACATTCATAATACCGCAACTTGTTCAGTCATTCCCCAATTGATGGGCATCCCCATAACTTCTAATTCTTGGCTACCACAGAAAGAACTGCTATAAATATTTTTGTACACGTGGGTCCTTTTCTTGTTTTTATTATCTCTTTGGGACACAGACCTAGAAGCAGTATTGCTGGGTCAAAGGGTATGCCCAGTTTTATAACCCTTACGGCATAATTCCAAATTGTTCTCCAGAATGGTTGCATCAGTTCACAACTCCACCTGTAATGTATTAGTGTTCCACTTTTCCCATATCTCCAACATTTATAATTTTCCTCCTTTGTTATGTTAGCCAGTCTGATAGGTATGTTGGGAAATGTACATTTTTTAAATTCGTATTTGTCTCATGAACATAATTTTAGTAATTGGAACAACTCAATTACTCCCTTTGACCACTATAGTTACCTTTTAAAAAAATACTGTTATCTTTATGTAGTGACCCATATTCCAAGCCCAAAGCATTTTACTTTCTTAACTACTACAAAAATAGAATCTCAGAGATTGAAGGGACTTATCAAGGTTATCAAGTTGCTCTTCCACAATTTGACATATTATGAAACTGAGCCCAAGAGAAAGTGAGTAAACCTACTCAGAGGTCCCTGGTTAGTTGTTAGCAGAGCCAGAGTGAGAATCCAGGTCTTTAGTTCTCTTTTGTATGTTTAATTTCATTTCTCCTTATTAAAGGAAGCAGAGGGTACTATAATAATACATTTAAAATGCTGGGAAACATATTAATTGGCTCTCCTGGAATTGTATGCAGCAAGTCAGTTTCTGAGTCAGGGCTAGAATCTGATAATCTTTGGTATTCTTCACAGGACTGTCCTATCCCAAATTACACTGTGAAGGATATCATTGATATTAGTTATAATAGATTACTATTGTTTCCTAAAAATGACAAGAAGAAGGGAATTTTGCTGAGGATTTTGATGTTAGGTAATAATCATTTATGGCCTTGAAGTTTCCCATGAACTTTTAAAACACTTATTGAAAGAAACTTTGTTGCTTTAACAGCAGACACTTTGTCCAGATATAGAAACAAAGTAACTTACAAGTTAAATTCCCCAATGAAGTTAGTTTAATGTTTTTCCTCGAATAGAAAGGAGCTATGCATCCTATACCTTTGAATATTGACCGGAGTTTTGTTGTCTCTTGATGTTGACTTTATTTTCATTGTTTCATTCATTTGTATATTTTCTTTTTTTTTGGGGGGGGAAGAGTGTTTTCATCACTCTGAGTTACATCTTTCCATGTTTTTCTGAATTCTTCATATTTATCATTCCTTACTACCCAGTAATATTCCATTACATTCACATACCATAATTTGCTGAACCAATTTTCAGTTCTTGGTCTCATTTTTTAGCCTTTAATTATCGCATACAATGCGATATATTGCTAGTAGTTGAAATCTCTGAGTCAAAGATTCAGTATCTTTTCTTGTGTTATTGAACCAACTTGTTGCTCCACTAGCAGAGAATTAGTAGGCTCTTCTTACTACTGCATACAATCCCTCCAGCAATGTTTTTCTGTCTTTAGCATCTGTGCCAGCTTAATAGATATGAGGCGATGCCTCAAGGTTGTTTACTTTTAACTTTTCTGATTAGAGATAGCTTTTAATATTTTTTCAGTTATTGATACATTATATCCCCTTTATTTTAAAATATTATGAATTTGACAAAAATCAACAAATGTGATCATTTCCATATATGAAGAACGGAAAATTTTTCTTACGAACTAGGAAAATCATTAACAAGCACCAACATTTCCATACACAAAAAGGCCAGAAAAATGGAGATTTTACATGAATACACTACATATAGCTTGTTCCTTTTAATATGCATTAAATCTAATGTTATTACCAGTTACCTTGCTTGTCTGTGACACCCCTCCTTTGAACTCTGCTTTTAAAATGTCTTGACGCTGTTATCTTTTCTCTATTCCTTTTTAAAATCACTGTTACCCCATTCTCTTCCAAAAATTTCCACCCTTCCTCTAATAAAAGACCTCCCTTGTAACAGAAATACAATGAAATAAAACAAGTTTATATTGTAATGATTATGTTTCAGAATGTATGTCCCTTCCTTTCTCTGCAGTTTATCACCTGTCCCACCCACAAAGGAGTATGAGACATGTTTCATCAGTAGTCTTCTGGACTTGTGATTGGTCATACCATTGATTAGAATTCTTAAGTTTTTAAAAGTTGTTTTCATTTACAAGGCTGTGGTCATTGTGTAAATAGTTCTTCTGGTTCTCTATACTTCACTCTGCATCAGTTCATACAAGTCTTCTCAGGTTCATCTGAATCTAACCTTTTCATCATTTCTTATGTTTTAATAATATTCTGTTACACTCGTATGCCATGATTTCTTCAGCCACTCTCCAGTTGATGGGGACCCCCCTTGTTCCCAAAGCTTTGTTATGATAAAAAATTGCTTCTATAAATACTTTTCTACATATGATTTTTTTTCCCATCTGTTTCCTTTTTTTTTTTCATCTCTTTGGGTATGTATTCCTAGTTAGTAGTATCTTTGGATCGAATGGAATGCATAATTTAATTGCTTTTTGGTATAATTCCAAATTGTTTTCATTAGTGGCTACTTTAATTCATAGCTCCACAAGCAGTGTGTCGGTGTACCTGCTCCCCAAACAATTTGTTTTTTGTCATCTTTGCCAGTCCATTGTGTGTGAGGTAGAACTTCAGTGTTCTTTTAATTTGCATTATTCTTATTTGTGATTTGGAACATTTTTTTCCCATATAGTTGTTGATAGCTTATATTTCTTCTTTTGAGAACGATGTATTTATAGCCTTTTGCCGTTTATCTATTGCAGAATGGCTAAATTCCCCATATTTCTTGATGTGTAAAAACTTTATCAGAAAAACTTGGTGCAAAGATTTCTTCCCTCCCCCATTGATTTCCTTCTAATTTTATCTGCATTAATTTTGTTTACATAAAAATTTAAAAATTTTATGTAATTGAAATTGCTCATTTTATTTCCTGCAATCTTTTCTATCTCTTGTTTATTCATGAATGCTTCTATATCCAAAGTTATGGAAAGTATAGCCTTCCCTGCTCCTCTTATTTATAAGACCCTTTGTACTTAGGCCATATGCTTATTTGAAATTTATTGTGATATGTGGTGTGAAATGTTGGTTTAAGCCTAATTTCAGTCAAAATACTTTCCAGTTTCCCCAATATTTTTTAAATTAAAATTTTTTTTGAAAAACCCTTTCTCTTCTCTTGCCCTTACTCCCACATTGAGGGAAAAAAAAGAAAAATAAAACCCTTTGTTGCAAGTATGTATAATCAAGGAAAACAGATTTCAACATTGGCCATGTGTGATAAATAAAAACCTAAGAGTTTATTGGTAATTAATAATCAATTTATTAATCAGTGTTAGCAGGCAGTTAACAAATTGATGGTCAGTGGTTTCTCCGTAACCAAAGATGCCAGGGAAGATTCTGAAATACCTTAAATCTGTTCTGAAAGGAATCTTCCCTGACAAGTGAAAATCAACCCTGAGTGGTAGACATTTAATGAGGAGGTAATTAAAAGCTCCTTGGCTTAATCATGAGACTTAGCAGCTTGAAGGCTTCTGAGCAGGGGAAGAAGCCATTTCCATCTTTGACCTCTCCAGCTAGTTTTCTCCTTCATGAACTGGGTTGCCCTGCTCCATAATGGAGGGCATCCATTTTCCCCAGGCAAAGGCTCACCCAGATTGGATTCTGTTTATGCTCTAAACAGAAGTTAGGTCTCCTAGTTGGGTGGGGTCCTGCCCACCCAGTTAACAAGCAAGTGCTTTAGGGGTTGGGAGCAAATCTCATAGTCAGCCATGCCCTTCAGAGACTGACCTTTTCAGGAGTTGGGTTTTAACCAAAATGAAAGCAAGTGGGTAGATCACAAATAAATAATTAGTTTTAAATATAATAGTATAATATTTTTCTTACATACACATATATGCACATGTATCACTTCCTGACAGAGAGGTGAAGGACTCAAGTACAAAATGAGACATATAAATGTGTGTGTGTGTGTGTGTGTGTGTGTGTGTGTGTGTGTGTGTATGTATGTGTGTATGTATCTCATTTTGTACTTGAGTCCTTCACCTCTCTGTTAGGAGGAGGGTAACATGTATCATCATGAGTGAGTCCTATGGAATTATTGCAGAGTTGTTTGTCTTTAACAGTAGAGTTGTTTAAATTGTTCTGGTTTCTACTCACTTCATTCTGGATCAGTTCATCCAAGTCTTTTCAGTTTTCTCTGAATTATCCCATCTCTCTTTTCTTATAGCACAATAGTATTCTATCACATTTACATGCCATTTTGTTCATCCATTCCCCAATTGCTGGGTACCCCTCAGTTTTTGATTTTTTGTCATTGCAGAAAGAATTCTTATAAATATTTTTGTGTATCTTTAGAGGTTGTTTTGTTTAGGGCTAATCTCTCCCTTAGTCAGCTCTCCCTCATGTCTTTTTTAAAATCTTCTCCCCTTTCTCTCCTGTTTCTTTGTTCAGTGAAATGTATTTCTGCAACAGTATGCTTTCCTCCTTTCTTTGACCAGTTCAGATGAGAGCAAAGTTCAAGTGTTACCTGCTCTAAAAACCTTCCTTCTTGTTTGTTTAGACTTCTGTTGTTCACCTTAATTATGAGATAAATTTCTGCATCTTTACTCCCCTGCCCCCAATGTATTCCTGTACTTTCCCTTTTTCTTTTAAAATCAAGGATTACAGAATCACCCCTGATGCTCTTTGTATAACTAGACTTTCTTTATATGACCCCTAATGATGATAGAGTTCAGAGGGGATGCATATAAACAGTCTTTGTTTAGTACCCTGTAACTGTTTATTCTTGTTTACATTTTTCGGGTTTCTGTTGATTACTATATTTGCACTTCTGAGTTTCTTGGTAGCTCTGGTTCTTTCATTTGTTTCAACTTATCTTATTTCATTAAAGTTCTATTGTCCTTCTCCTCCCCACTCCCCTAGGATTATACTCTTTCTGGGTAAGTTATTTTTGGTTATAAGCTTATATCCTTTGATTGCTAGAATATTTTCTGAACTCTTCACTTCTTTATAGTGGTGGCTGCTAAATTTTGTGTGATACTGACTGTGGCTCCTAGAGTTCTTTCTTTTCGGTCAGCTTGCAATATTTTTTTTCTCTTTTGGCTTGAAAAGTCTGGATTTGGTTATGTTTCTGGGAATTTTTATTTTATCAGGCAACTGGTAGATTCTTTGTTTTTACATTTTGCCCTCTGGTTCTAAGAGATCTGAGCTATTTTCTTTTAGATTTTTTGAAATATGTTGTGAAGGCTCCTTTTTGGTTTTGCTTTTCAGGTATATTAATGATTCTTAATTTTTTTCCCTCCTTGATCTGTTTTCCAGGTCAGTTGTTTTTGCTTTGAGATGCCTTATATTTTCTCTTAAAATTTTAAAGGCCTTTTTATTTTTGTTTTTGTATTTCTTTTTTCATGAAGTCATTATCTTCTTTGGTTGTTGTTCGTTCTTCATTCTTGAAGAGGATCATGGCATCAGGAAGGTGATGCCATGATGTACACGTGAATTGGATTTAAGGGAGGGAGGGCTGTGCAAAGTCACCAGCATCATTTTCTCCTCTGGATCCATCAGAGTGCAATAGAAAGATATAAATCAGGATGACTGGAGATGAGGTGACCAGGGAGTTAGAGTTGGAATGGAGGGAGGAGGGGGTGAGGATAGGAGAGAGGAAGGGGCTGTCAAGCTCCCCTGGCTCAGAATGGAATGGAATTGACTGGAATGTGTCATTGTGGGACTGGGTCAGGGGCAAGAAGTAAAAATCTTTCACAGATTCCAGAGCTCTAGGGGTTGGAAACTGACTTCATGGTGGAGAAAACTATGAATTTTATTGTAATAATTAAAAAAATACATTGGTGATTCAGGGCACAATATAATTTGGCAATTTTTGGAATTAATTTATTAATTGACTTACCTGTGGGTCAGGGTTGGAAAAAACTTTGGTCTGATCTAGGGTAGGATTAGCAAACTTTTAAATGAAATGTTCCCAAATGGTCATTTTTTTTCCCTTTTGGCATATTAGGCTGGGTAAAAGTAAGAGAGAGGGAGGTTGAAGTGCTGGGACTTTTAGACAAATGGAGGAGCCATATTGGCTTCAGGAGCTGTAGCCTGCAACTTTATTGTTGTAAGAGTTTATGCATAGTGTTCATTGGTGATGGTCCTAGTAGGGCTTCACTGCAGTCATTGACCTCCATGCCAAAGAAAATTATTTATTCTATTTCTCTTTAGCTTTCCTTGTATTATTTTTTTTTGTATTTATAGATAGTCACACTTTTAATTTCTCACAGTATCTTCACAGAAAATACTTCAAGATGTTTTAGGTAACAAGATGAAAATTTAAGAGTTCCAAGAAGAATTTAGATAAATTTGTGATTGGATCTCTGCTGATCAGTCTGTGCTATATCCATGAGCTTTTGAGTATGGCATCAGAGGCAGAATTGCAGGCTCTTACTGTGACCAGTTATGGTATTTCTTAGGTTTTCTTTGTCTTATTTTCTACTACCTTACCTCCCCTGTTCTATTTTGACATTAAAGTCTTTGTATTATAATTATGATTGGATTTTCTTTTTCCTGATAAAGTACTCAGTAAGTTTCAGACATGATTTTGAATTACAAAAATTTGAAGAAGTTTAATAGTTGAATGTTTGGTTTTTAGGGATCTTAAAAGAAATGCTAATATTTTTGAGATGTCTGTTTTATATCCTTGAATCATTTGATTTTTACAAAGTACACATTGATTTTATAATTTATATATAGGAACTATCTAAATTATAAAGCTTTTTTTATGTTGTTTTCCCATTTTCTGCTTTTGAATAAGATTAGTCTCATGTATCTTCCCTATATTCTTTTGAAAATGTAATAGTTATTGGAATTATAGAACCAAGCAATGTAAGTGGGTCTAAAATGGGAGCTGGCCACAGTTCTGAATTGTAAACTAATTTAAATTTAAAGTGGAATTTTAACAAGATGTCAAAACAGGCAGAGAAAAGCCAATCTGCATAACTGAAATCTTGAGTAAGAACATGAAGAGCTATTATGTTTTTAAAGCTTTATTAAATAATTGGAAGAGGTGTTATACCAGAAAACTTACAAGACTTAAACTTAATTTTTATCATAAACTTGTCAACAAAACCCAGTAACAAATAAATAAAGCAACAGACCAAATCTTAACCCAGACCCTTAGCTTCCAAAGAAGCAAAATTCACACTTAGTAAGAAACAACCAAGAAAATGCTTTTTTATTCTTCTCAAGGCTGCCTTAGGCTTAGCAACCTTTGGTTATTTTCCTTCCTTTTTTATTTTGTTCTTTTATATAGTTTTAACCGTTGTTTTCTTGGTTCTGTTGTTTTTGTCTGTAGCACCTTGTATAAGTTTTTCTCTATTTCCTTGTTTTTTTTTAAGCACTACAGTATTCTGTCATGTTGATTGTTGGACACAGGTTGTTTATAGTTAATAGAGGGATAAAACAGCTATGACCTACACATTTATCATTTTTGAAAAATGTAGTAATAATTGACATATAATATTTTTCAGGGTGGAAAGGTGTTTTTTGTATTTTATCTCATGAGCCTCACAACAACTCTGTGGCTAAAAAGGGCCAAGGGTATTGTGATTTTAGAAAAAGAACAAACCAAAACAGAAATATCATCTTGGATAACCTTTTGGCCTTTTTTAGCTTGGCTAATGTTTAGCTTACTAAAAACTATGCCTACTATGTGCCAGTTTGGTTTGTTTAAAATTTAGTTTTTGCTCTCATAGAATTTAAACAGAGGGATAAAACAGCTATAACATACACATGTTATATTGTTTTTGAAATATAGTAATAATTGACATGTACATAATATTTTTTGTGGTTGAAAGGTGCTTTTTGTATTTTATCTCATGAGTTTCACAACAACTCTGTGAAGAAATACAGATATTCTTATTCCCCTTTTACAGATGAGGAAGCTGAGGCCAGACATATTAATGATTTGCCTATGATTAGATAACCTGCAAATGTTAGAGTAGGGATTTGAACCCAAGGCTTTCTTTCTATTTTTTAAATAAAGTTATTTTTAGTTTTCAGCATTCATTTTTATAAGATTTTGAGTTCTAAATTTTCACTCTTCTTCCCTTTCCCCCTCCCCAGGATGGTAGGCAATCTGATATAGGCTATATGTGTACAATTATATTACATATATTTCCATAGTAATTATCTTGTGAAAGAAGAATCAGAACAAAAGGGAAAAACCATGAGAAAAGAAAAAAAAGAGATAAAATAGTATGTTCCATCTGCATTCAGACTCCATGGTTCTTTCTCTGGATGTGGATAGCATTTTCTGAACCCAAGTCTTTCTGAACCTAATTCAGATATTCTGTGTGTTATTCCATGCAATCTCTCTAAAACAAAATGCATTATTAGGTATGAGAAATTTGTTACCATTTGTGGTTTTGGAGGAGGATTTATCAAGCATCAGACTAGTGGCATATGAGTTGGGTAGGAATTTCATAGGATTAAGTACTGGAAGGGCACTTAGAGGATATCTAGTCTAATATCTGATCTAATAAAAAACCCACAGTGATCATTTGGAGCCTTTTTGATATGTACACTTCCCATCAAAAAACAAATTTCCTATAAAGTATATTATAAGAAAATATGAGTAAAACTGTCTAATAGTGGATTGCAACTGATAGTTGATATCATTTTATACTTTTGTAGTTTTCTAGTTGTTAACATAAAGGATGTCTTTGCTTTCCCTTTATTAATATGGTACCAATATTATCCATTTCATTTGACTTGAGTTTTACTGCTTTTCAGTATTGTAGTTGTAGTGTTTGTTCTTTTGGCTCTTGTTTCTATACTCTAATACTTAATAGAAGTCTTCTCAGGTTTCTCTGAATTCTTCAGATACTGTATGCAGAAATACATTTTACTAAGTAGGGAAACAGAAGGGAAAAGAGAGAAGAGAGAAAGGAAAATAAGAGGGAAGATCAGTTAAGGGAGAAATAAGTCCTAAGCAAAAGAAATATTTATAGCAGCTCTTTTTTGCAATGGCAAAGAAGTGGAAACTGAGGGGAGTGCCTGTTGGGGATTAGATGAACCAGTTATGATATATATAAATGTGATAGAATCCTATTGTGCTGTAAGAAATGATGAAGGGGATATTTCAGAGAAACCTGAGAATACTCATATGAACTGATCCAGAGTGGAGTGAGCAGAAGGAGGAGAACAATTTATACAGTGACAGTAATTTAATAAAGACAAATGGCTTTGAAACTTTGATCAACATAATGGTCAAACACACGTGATCCTATAGGTACTATCATGAAATACACTGCCTCCCTCCTGATAAGGGGTGTATGATTTAGTGTAGAATGAAAAATTTATTTTTTTTACATAATGCTGAATATGAGAATTTGTTTGCTTTGTTTGTAACAGGGGTTTTGTTTTTGCTTATTTCTTAGTAAAAGGAAGAGGTCCTTGACTTCCACCCTTTGAAGGGGTTTGGATATAGGTGATGAGCTAGGTTTTGAGGAGTGGAATTGGAACATTTGTGGAGTTTAGTTTGGATGGTCTTAATGTTTTATAAAATAGGGGATAGATTATTTGCTTTAAGTGTTGGTAAGTGGTTGAATGTTTGAAGAGATAATAAAAGCCACAATCAAAATACTGCTTTAACATTTACAGAGTGCCATACCTATGTTATTTCATTTGATCTTCACATCAACCCTTTGAGGTAGATGGGGGAAAGGGAAGTCATCAGCATCTGTCATTTTCTTAGGGTAAGGAAATCCCAGAAGAGGAAACTCCTTCTACCAGTGTAGGCCAGCACCTTCTCTACAATATATAGTCTTACAGAGTTGCCAAAAGTATTGAGGATCATAACCAGTATGTTTGAGTCAGGATTTGAACCCTGGTCTTCCATTACATGACACCCCCTTCAATGTGCCCTGCTATTTCTCTCCTACTTCTCATCCTACATCACTCTGATGCCCTCCTTTATTAATATCTCCTATTTCACCTCTGGCTCACGTGAAGAAGTGGCCCACCTATATGCCAAGACAAACCTTACTACGTGAGCATGTCAATGCTTGTCATGTCAATCTCCACTTTACACCTACAGTTTTTCATGGTTTGAACTTCATGGAACAACATTCCCTCCCAAGATAAGCTGATCACTTGAATTTCATCATCATGCTGTTAACTCAGTCTTGGATACTCAACACTGTTTTAACTTCCCTTAGCCTCCTTTCCACTATGATTGGAGAGCTGGAGGTTGGAGCACTAAACTCCTTCCAAAGCTTTCTTTTATGGAGGACAGAGTTTGAACTTTCCAGCTCACTCTTCACTTTTCTATCTACAGCTGTGCTTGGTTTGAACTACATGGAACAAGATGCCTCTGCACCAGGAACCCGATGGTATTCCCCCCATCTTTCCAGCTTCCTTTTGGGAGTTATTCTTCCTTTGTTAGATTGGAAGTTCCTTGAGGGCGGGGACTATCCTTTTCTTTTTTGTATCCCCAGAGCTTAATACAGTGTGTGGCATGTAGTAGGTGCTTAATTATTGCTTATTGAATTATGTCTTCTCCAATAGATTGAACTATCTGTCATCCTCACTCATTGATCTTCAACCTCTCTTGTCTGCTGTTTAATTCTTTGCTGCCTACAAACATGCCTATGTGTTCCCCAATCTTTAAAAGGTGATAAATAAAAATGGAGTCATCTTTGCTAATTTGTGTGTGAGGTAGAATTGTAGAGATTTTAAAATTTGCATATTTCTCTTATTAGCAAGGTGGAACATTTTAAATGTATTATTTTTTTGTAGCTTGCATTTCTTATTTTGAGAATTGCTTTTTAATATCCTTTTATCATTAATCTATCAGCAAATGGTTTTTATTTTTATATATTTAAATCGTTATGTCACGTATCTGTTTGCTTGTATGTATCTGTGGTGCTAGACTTTAACAGAGGAATTTGCTCCAAATTTTTCCCCCAGTTAACTTTCCATTCTAATTTTAACTGCATTGATTTTGTTTATGCAAAAATTTTACAATTTCATGTAATCAAAAATTTCTATTTTATTTTCTGTGATCTTTCTATTCATTATTGGGTCAAGAATGCGTTCCATATCTATTCCTTCCATGTTCCCTAATTTATTTATGTTGTGAGCTTTTAAAATTTAGGCATTGTGTCCACTTGGAGCTTATCATTGTGAGTGGTTCAGGATGCTGGTCTTAACCTAATTTCTGCCAGTAATCTTTCCTATTTTCTTAGCAGTTTTTGTTGAATACTAGGTTCTTATTTATACTGCTTAAAGGTTACATATATATGATTTTGGGGGGTTTTACAAGATAACATTTTTATCCTTACTAATTTCTGTTTAAGGTTTACAACACAAGTTTAAATGAAAACTTAAATAAAATTTAGCTACTCTTTTGTTTATTGTGTAGATAAAGCCACAGCCTTTGCTATACTGAACAAAGAAAACTGTCTTTTTATTTGCTGCTTACAACCATTATGTTGCTGTTGTGAATCCATACAACACTGAGGTTGAATTGTCTTACTGTACCTGCAATCCATCAGATTCTGTTGAGTGGTAAAAGGCATAATTATTTTCATGCATTTTGTAGGTAATAATAGTACCTGTGCATGAAGAACTTCTTCCTGGAGAGGAGACCCTTTTATAAAGTGCTGCATTTCTCTTTGAGTAGTGGTGCATTAAAAAGAACATTGAATCTGTTGAAATTCCTTGTTTTTTCTTTTAGTCAGGTGGCTCCTTTCTATGAGAGTTTCTAAATCAATTTCATAGCCTCATTTTCAGATTATAGTGACAAAGTTTCAGATAGAATGCAGTCTCAAGTTATGAAGGCCATTTATTATCTCTACACAATTTAAGAGTTATTTTAATTAGTTAACATAGCTTAATCAAACTCGCTGCTTCTTTCTGAATTGTTTTCTGAAATAGAAATGTATTACCATGGGAAGCAATCTCTGGATGTGTATTCAATGTATTTAATTTCTACTGATTCATATCATAGACCAGAAAATTAATAGTTCTTCTTGTCTTTCCCCATATCTGTATAAAATTTACCCACTCTTCAAGGATTAACCTCTAATTCCACTTTCTCCGTGAAATCTTCAATACAATTTAAATTCTTACAGAACTCATACAAAATCACAGGGTATTTCAGAGTGGAGGAGAGTTCAGCAGGCATCACATATATGAATTGGATGCCTTCCAAAACATAACTCCCAAAATGGTTTTCTAGTTTTTCTGTCAAGACTTCTGGTGAGAAGGAAGCCCACTTGAGGCAGCCCATTTTGTTTTCTAATACTGCTGATTTTTAGGAAATCAGCCTATATCAAGCCTCAACTATTGTGCCTAATTCTGTCCTTTCTGTACTATGTAAATGAACAGAACAAATATGTTTCTTTTCCACTTTGTACAACCCTTCAATTATTTGAAAGCATATATCATGTCCACCTGTATCCTCTCTTTTTTAGGTTAATGAATCCCCAGTTTCTCCACTCCTCACTTAGCATGTACTGGCAGTCCTACTATGTTCAACTTCAAGCTTATGTTTCCTAAGGTATCATGCCAGGAAATAAACAAATGTTACAAATGTCATCTGATCAGAGCAAGTACAGTGGAACTTATTTTTTGAAGCTAAAGACTCTCAATGCCAAGAACATGTTATATTTCTTGGCAAATACACCACAGTGTTGACTTGTTGAGGTTAATGTGGGCTAAAACTCCTATGTCTTTATCAGAGAAATTATTGTCTAACCATGTCTGACCTTTTCTTATACTGGTAAATTTATTTTTTTTTTGTCAGCTTACTTTTATAAGACTTTATCTTTATCCTTATTAAATTTGATCTCAGTAGAATCTGCCCTCTGTTCCAGGTTGCCAAGATCTTTTTATGTCCTGACTCCTTTATTCAGTGTACTAACTGACCCTCAGGTTGATGGGATTTGGAATTTGAAATTATATTTTTAAAGCAATGAAAATGTCCATACCTTTTGACTCAGAGATCTGACTGCTAGGCATTTATCCCTAAGAGATCAAAAACAGAGAAGAGTCCAATATATGCCAAATTGTTTGTTTGTAGTAGCTCTTATGTAAACAAAGAACTGGGGGAAAAAAAGATGACCATTGATTAGGGAAGGGTGAAACAAATTGTGTACATAAATGTAATGGAATATTACTGGTGCTATAAGAAAGAAATAATATGAAGAATTCAGAGAAGTGTGGGAAGAATTATGAACTGATGAAAAGGGAGATAAAGAGAACAGGAAAGTAGTATACACAAGGACTCTGACTATGTAAGTGAACAGAAGAACAGAAACAAAAATGAAACTGAATGCTGTATATTTATAATTGCCGAACAGAAAGTTTTAACCCAAGTCCTTTGATTTAAGTTTAACAATTCTTGCTATGATACTAGAATGTTTAAAGTGTTGTGATACCGTTATCATTCTTCAGGACCTTTCACCTGTGAAAGTTGCTCAACAAACATATGTTGTTCCTCTAGGCTAGGTGACTTTAACTCATCAAGGGTAGCTAAATACACTCTTGCTATTTCCTTACTTATTGTGGCAGTCTCCTTACTCTTTGCCATGTTTTCTGGCTGTTGTTGTTGTTGTTGTTGTTTTCAGTCTAAAGATCCCTTTTCTTGATAGAGAAAACAGAAGGGTAATAAGACTTGAGCATCTCTGACTTCTGTCAGTTTTATCATTGTCCCACCCACCTATTTCATATTTCATCTTCCTCTTTTTCCTTTTATAACTTAAAAAAAATCCCCACAAACTTTTTTCCTCAGCTTTCCTTCCAAGCCTTACCTCATTCTCAGTTTTAGAACTTCTAGCAGTATCATAAACATTATTGTATTTATACTTTGTTTTCTGCCTTTGCTTTTATCTTCTGTACTTGTCTTTTATATATCTGAAGTTGGTTGGTGAGTTCCTATGCATCCACATCCATCTAATCACATAATTCCTTTTTGCCTCTCCTTTTGGAATTCTTTCTCTTTGTTTCTTCAGAATTTCAGTTTTGAGAAGTTCCCACTTTGTCTGAGCTGGTATCTTTTGTAGAATTTTATTCCATGGAATCTTATCTATGGATCTGAACTCGATTAGTATTTTGTTCTACATTATGTGTGTATAGCTCTGTGATCTTTAAGGAGATTATGTTTCTGAATATTGAAGACTACATTTTTTTTGTACCTCATATAAAGGAGGACACAGAAGAGGTACTCAAAATTGTTCAATTGAATTATTCTTTTGTTGTGTTGCTTATTTAGAAACGATTCTGTAATATTAGGACATTTGGAATCACAGAATTTTTTGAGTTGGGAGGGATTTTAAAGATCATTAGTCCAAATGGTCTTATCATATAGCTGAAGGAACTGAGGCCCAAGGTGGTCAATAACTTGCCTCAACTCACACAGCTAGCTTGTGGAGTATTTGGTGCTAGAAACCAGATTTGCTGTTCTAATTGTGAGACCATACTCTCATAGGAGAACAGAATTATTGCCCAATTTGTAGACTGCTGAGCTTTTTTGTTTAAAAAAATATTATTTCAATCAGAAAGATAGTTTTCTTTTTTATAATGTTAATTTACAATAATGAGAAACATGTAATTTTGTATAGTAGTGCAGAAAAGCTTAGATTCTTTTTCTTTTCTTTTTTTTTTTAAGCAGTCAATCAAGCGTAATCTCCCAGGGTACTCTTCTGGCCACTCTTGAATAAAGAGATGCTGTGGCTTGAAATTTTTACACTAGATTTTGCCATATTTTGTGTATGACATTTGATGTATCTATTTCTGAAAGCTTTACTGATTGATTGACTTGAACAAGTGGAAAATAATTTTCTTAAAAACCATTGTGACTCAAATCATCATCCCTATAGCTTGAATATAGATCTTGAAAAGTTATTTTGTGTGTTATTTGCCTACATATCTGATACTGCCTAGTATTTTGTTTTACTGATTTCTTTTTTTTTAATGTCACAGTCATTTCCTAATGTACCTTTTCTGTTCTCTAGCCTTTTCTGGTGACAAAGACAAAAAACAGTTAAGAACTTGAGGTAACAGTGACCATGGCTGATAGCAGTACTGTCAAACTTAAATAAAAATGAATCCTGGTGTCCTACATATCCACTTAGAAAACCACAAATTAACGTATTGTCTAAATTATATTGTATTTTTATTTTGTTAAACATTTCCTAGTTACATATTTTATTTTATATTTTTAAAATTATTTTTATTTTTATTTTTTTAAATATAAATTTATTTATTTTTAGTTTTCAACATTCACTTCCACAAGTTTTTGAGTTCCAAATTTCTCCCCCTCCCCCCACCCCAAGATGGCATGCATTCTGAATACCCCTTCCCCTAGTCTATCCTCTTTCCCTTTCTCTTATCCCCTTCGCCTTCTATTTTCCTGTAGAGCAGGATAGAGTTCTGAACCCCATTTCCTGTATTTCTTATTTCCCAGTTGCATGTGAAAACATTTTTTTTAAAACATGTGTTTTTAAAAGTGTGAGTTCTAAATTTTCTCCCTTCCTCCCTCCCCACCCACCCTCATTGAAAAGGCAAGAAACTCAATATAGGTTGTACATGTGCAGTTATGCAGAACACTTCCATAGTAGACATGTTGCGAAAAACTAACTCTGTTTCCCTTAATCCTATCCTGCCTTCCTATTTATTCTCTTCTTTCTTTTGACCCTGTACCTCCTTAGAAATATTTGCTTCTGATTACCGTCTTTCCCAATCTGCCCTCCTCTCTATCACCCCCTGCTCTCTTGTCCCTTTCTCCCCCTGTTTTCCTGTAGGGTAAGACAGATTTCCATACCCAATTGAATGTGTATGTTATTCTCTCCTTAAGCCAAATCCTATGAGAATAAGATTCCCTCATTCCCTCTTACCTTCCCCTGTTTCCCCTTCACTGTGAGAGACTTTTCTTTTCTGTTTTTTTTGTGTGAGATAATTTACCCCATTCTGCCTCTCCCTTTCTTCTCCGAGTATCATCCTCTCTCATCCCTTAATTTTATTCTCCAGATATGACCCCTTCATCTTCAACTCACCCTGTGCCCTCTATCTATCCATCTATACATACATAGAATTTTTTCCTTCAACTACCCTAATACTGACAAAGTTCTCATGAGTTACAAATATCATCTTTCCATGCAGGAATGTAAGCAGTTCAATCTTAATAAGTCTCTTATGATTTCTCTTTCCTGTTTACCTCTTCATGTTCCACTTGAGTCCTGTATTTGAAAGTCAAATTTTCTGTTTAGCTCTGGTCTTTTCATCAGGAATGCTTGAAAGTCCTCTATTTCACTGAATGACCATTTTTTCCCCTGAAGGATTATACTCAGTTTTGCTGGGTAGGTGATTTCTTGGTTGTAATCCTATCTCCTTTGCCCTCCGGAATATTATATTCCATGCCCTGTGGTCCTTTAATGTAGAAGCTGCTAAATCTTGTGTTATCCTGATTGTGTTTCCACAGTACTTGAATTGTTTCCTTCTGGCAGCTTGTAAGATTTTCTCCTTGACCTGGGAACTCTGGAATTTGGCTATAATATTCCTAGGAGTTTTCCTTTGGGGATCTCTTTCAAGAGGAGATCTGTGGATTCTTTCCATTTCTATTTTGCCCTCCGGTTCTACTATATCAGGGCAGTTTTCCTTGATAATTTCTTGAAAGATGATGTCTAGGCTCTTTTTTTGATCATGGCTTTCAGGTAGTCCAACAATTTTTAAATTCTCTCTCCTGGATCTGTTTTCCAGGTCAGTTGTTTTTCCAATGAGATATTTCACATTGTTTTCTAATTTTTCATTCTTTTGGATTTGTTTTACAGTGTCTTGATTTCTCATAAAGTCACTGTCTTCCAATTGCTCTATCCTAATTTTTAAGGAAGTATTTTCTTCAGTAATCTTTTGGACTTCCTTTTCCATTTGGCCAATTTTTCTTTTTAGGGCATTTTTCTCCTCATTGGCTTTTTGGACCTCTTTTGCCATTTGGGTTAGGCTATTTTTTAAGGTGTTATTTTCTTCAGTATTTTTTGGGTCTCCTTTAGCAAGCTGTTGACTTGTTTTTCATGATTTTCTTGCATCACTCTCATTTCTCTTCCAGTTTTTCCTCTACTTCCTTAACTTGCTTCTCAAAATCCCTTTTTGAGCTCTTCCAAGGCCTGGGACTGATTCGTATTTTTCTTGGAGGCTTTGGATGTAGGAGCTTTGATTTTGTTGTGTTCTTCTGGTTGTATATTTTGATCTTCTTTTTCACCAAAGTAAGATAATATAGTCTGACTCTTTTTGCTCTGCTTGCTCATGATCCCAGCCAATTACTTGAGTTTTAAACTCTTTGTTAAGGTAAGAGTCTGCTTCCAATGTGGAGAGTGTACTGTCCCAAGCTTCAGGGGTTTGTACAGCTGTTTTCAGAGATACTTGTAGGGACCTGTAAATTTTCAGTTCTTCCAAGGTGGTATGATAAGGGGCGAGGTGTTTACTCCTTTCCTGGCCTGTGACCACAAGTATTCCTTTCTGTCCTGTAACTGTGAGGAGGGGTTCCTCTCACAGCCACTACAAGCTCCACCACACCAGCGCTCCTCCTCACCCCAGCACTGCCGCCCAGAACTGTGACCCAGATCTACATCTGGGCAAAGCAAGAGATTCCTGCCCCAGCACTGGCAAAGAGATCCCTGCAGTCCCTCTCTGATCAGCCACTGGATTCCCCCTCAGTCTGTGGGCTGGAAGCTTGGGAAGCAGCTCCCCCCCCCAGGGCCACGCTTTTGGGGAATGGAGCTGAAACCCTGCCTTCCTCTCTGAGCACCAACAGAAACAGACTTTTCCCACTGACCTTCTAAGTTGTCTTTGGCAATCGTGGATTGAGGAGTCTGGAAACCTCCACAGCTGCCCGTGATTCAGTCCTCAGAGGCCTGCTGCATGTTTGCTGTGGCCTGCATGGCCTTGCTGCTCTGCGCTCCCAGCCTGGCACGATACACCTTTCTGATCAATCATCCAGGTTGTCTTGGTCTGGAAATTTGTTTCACTCTGTCTTTTTGTGGGTTCTGCTTCTTCAGAATTTGTTTAGAGCTATTTTTTGTGAGTATTTGGAGGGGTTTGGAGGAGAGCTCAAGCAAGTCACTGCTTTCCGCCATCTTGGCTCCCCCCCCCGTTACATATTTTAAGAAAAACAAGTTTATTCATTTATTTTTAGTTTTCAACATTTATTCCCGTAAGATTTTGAGTTCTAAATTTTCTCTCCCTCCCTCCCTTAACCCCACTCCATTACGGCATGCAATCTGATACAGGCTCAACATATGCATTCATATTAAACCTATTTTCCCATTAGTCATGTTGTAAAGAAGAATTAGAACCAATGGGAGAAACCATGAGAAAGAAGAAACAAAAAGAGAGAGCAAATAGTATGCTTTGATCTGCATTCAGACTCAATAGTTCTCTTTCTGGATGTGGACAGCATTTTCCATCTTGGGTCTTTTTGAGTTGTCTTAGATCCTTGCATTGGTAAGAAGAGCTAAGTCACAAGAAAAATGTTATGAAGGACAAGATTCCACAACTGCTTGTCTATGTGATGGAGAAAAGGAGTAAGAAGTCAAAGGTGACACCAGGGTTGGGAACCTGGGAACTTGTTTGATTGGAAGGTTTTTGTATGGTCTTAATAGAAACAGAGAAGTTTGGAAGGGGCAAGTGTTTTGGGTACAAGCTAATGAGTTTTGTTTTTGATAAGTTGAGGTTGAGATGCCCTTGGGACATCTAGTTCAGAAAATCTAATAGGCAATAGGTGATGGAACTGGAGCTCAGGGAAGAGACTAGGATTGGGTATATAGATTTGGGAATCATTTGCATCTAGATAATTTTGCCTAAGGGGCTGGTGAAGTTACCAAATGAGAGAATGTAGAGCAAGGGTTCTAAAACTATTTTTGTGCCATAAATGCCTTTGTCAGTCTGCTGAAATCTATAGATCTCTCCTTGGGTATTTTAAATCAATTGAAGGAAACTTCAGTTAGAAGTTATTGAAAATAAAGTTAAGATTCCCACCTCTTATCCAGGTTAATGGATCCCCCCCTGACATCTGCCCTTAAATCCATCCAAGGACTGTTGGAGGTCTGTGGACCCCAAGTTAAGAATTCCTGGTCTAGAGGCATGATGTTACATTGACCTTGAGGAAAGAAGGTTTGGAATAGCCATTATGAGGAGTGTGAGAAAGACTTAACCAGCAAAGAATAAATTGATTATTCAGCTGCAGTGAGTTGCCCAACTGAGAATTTGACAATGTAAATTTATATTGAACTTGTTCGTCTGTGTTGTATGACTTCTATCATCATTATTCTCTGTTGTGTAACTTTCATTATCATTTTTCAGCTGGAGAATGAAGATGGTGGGTAACTCCAGATTGGTATTTGGCAAGGTCAGATTCAATCCAATAAACATTTGTTAAGCACCTATCATGTGCCAAGCACTGTACTAAGTGCTGGGGGTACAGTTAGTAAAAAGAAAGATAGTTTCTGTCCTCAAGGAGTTTACCATTTAATGGAGGAGACTGCACACAAAAGGAAACAGGAAAGAGGAGAGGGGAACCAGGAGGTACCTCTTGTGAGAGTATCTTGTTCTATGGAGTTGAAACCAGGCAGAGCAGCAGATGCAGAGTGAAGTGAACCAAAAGTCCAGTTTCTGCCCTCTATAAAGAAAGATATTGGGAGGTGTTTGGTAGTCTGCACTCCAGGCCTTCAATTAGAGGGGGAGAGGAGGCTGAGAGAGGTATTGTCAGTCAAGGTTTGAGATAGAAATGTGGCATGAGGCTAGAGGTGATTAGTTTAACCTGGGAGGAGTGGCTTGTACCATGGAATTGAAACCAGACAGGGCAGCAGGTGTAGAATGGAGTCTTAAGTGTTGGTAGGGCAAAGGAGTAAAGGACTAGGGGATAAGGGTAGAGTTGAATTGGTTATAAGGACAACACAGAGAAGAGGGAAAGAGTGAAGGGGAGCAGCCAAGTGGTACAATGGATAGAGCCCTGATCTTGGAGTTAGGAAGACCTGAGTTCAAATCCAACCTCAGACATTTAGCACTTGATAGCTGTGTGACCTTGGGCAAATTGCTTAACCCAGATTGCCTCACCAAAAAGCAAAAAAAAAAATTAAAAAATAAAAAGAATGAAGTTCAGAGATTGGTGAAATGACCAGAGGTTATGGTGAGAACAAATCAATTTAGGAGGAGTGAAGCAGAGAGGGAGGTGGAAGGTTAGGGAATTGATCAGCAAGATGAATTGGTAGTAGGATAGTTATGAGTGACGGTGAGATAAAAGATTATGACTACCCTACCATGTTACTGAGGTGGCAGAGTTGGTTAATTCTGAAACCAAGAAGAGAAAGGAGATTAAGGCAGGTTTTAGGGTTTGATGAATATTTGATCACCTAAACCTTATGACTATAAACAAACACATATTTGGTATTATTTTATTTGCCCATTCTCACCATAGCAGGGGATGATGCAGAGTCCAAAGACACTCTGCATGTAAAATATACACTTTGTTCTAGGTTCATCCTGGTGTCTGAAGTTCTTTTCCTAGAAGTAGTCAAGTCATTGGGCAGCTGGGTGGCACAGTGTATAGAGCATTGGGCTTGGAATCAGGAAGACTCATCTTCATGAGTTCAAACGTACCCTCAGACACTTACTAGCTGTGTGACCCTGGGCAAGTCACTTAACCCACTTTGCCTCAGTCCTCATCTGTGAAATGAACTGAAGAAGGAAAGGGTAAGCCATTCCAGTATTTTTTGCTAAGAAAACTCCAGTTGAGGTCATGAAGAGTTGGACATGATTGAAACGAGTGAACAATGACAAAGTCAAGCCTTTAAGAGGCTCAGCACTTGATATTTGGGTTCTGGAATGGGTGGTACTTTGATTATGGAAGATAGAAATAGGTTTACCTATACAATAGGATTCTGGAGGGAGACTTCCAAATGGAATCATTGAGTGTTCATTAGTATGGAAGATTGTAGTCTTACTGTGGTGACAATGGGCATCTTCCAAGCAAGGCAGTAGTGGTTTTCACCTTCCTGAGTGGTTCTTGGGAATGTAGGACTACAAAATTTTTGCAATGAAGTTAGCAAAGAGTTTAGCCCTGGAAACAAAATATCCCACAGCAATTAATTTCCCATGTATGTGTTTGTGTGAGGGGGTGGGGGTGGTGTTCAAACTCAATTTCTGAGTGAGGGCTAAGTCTGGGACACCAGCTCTGACCAGTTGCTTCCAGCGCCAGCACTTTCTCTGGCTTACCATCTCTAGCCTTGGCCCTAGCCCAGACAAATGTGCTTATATATAGGTAGGACTAAAGAAATGAAGAAAATTATGAAATTAAATGTTGGATGTTTTTTTCACTTTCTTTTTCTTTCTTTTTTTTTGCAACATGACTAATATGGAAATATGTTTTGAAATAAAATACTTCACATGCATAGTTGATATCATGTTGCTTTCTCAATGGATTGGGGAGAGACTGGAGAGGGGAAGGGACTGGGAGAGAGGGAAAGAATTTGGAATTCAAAATTTTAAAAAAGAAATGTTTAAATAAAGTATAATTATTTTAAGAATGCTGGAATGTTTAGAAATATTCAAGTTGTTAATATGTAGAGAAGTTTAATGTTTGTCATAGTCTTGTCTAATGGCATCTTTCTCTTATACTTTTGTAGAAGAGATTGAAGAAGAATCTGAAACTTCAGTAGATGCTGATTTGACAGATAAACAGAAACATCAGTTGAAACATAGAGAACTATTTTTGTCACGTCAGTATGAATCTCTTCCTGCAACACATATCAGGTAAGACTTTTGTGGAAATTATTTGGAGCTAGTAATAATGTCACAAAATGTCTGCTGTGTTGTCTGAGAAAGTCATAAGAGTCCTAGAACCCTTTAGCAGGGAGGCTCTTTGAAAAGTCCTTTGGTCCATGCCCCTGTTGTCATATAGTTGAATGCCTAAACTATTCGTGGCAGATGGTTATTCTCTTTTGAGTATCTCAAGAATAACCTTCATCCTTTAAATCCTTATTTTGAACTTAATAAATACCAAATAAAATGGGCATTTCTGTATACTGAAAACAGAACAAGAAGATTGTACATAAACCTGCAGATTTCTATTATGTACGTCTTAGTTTTCTTTTAAAATATGAAATAAATTGAAATTGTATTTTTCAAAGCACTACTGATTATTTGTAATTTTCATTTTTTGTTCTCTTCTGTATAGTTATTTAAAACTTTTTTAGGGCCAGATAGGTGGCGCAGTGGATAGAGCACCGACCCTGGATTCAGGAGGACCTGAGTTCAAATCTGGCCTCAGACACATTACACTTACTAGCTGTGTGACTCTGGGCAAGTCACTTAACCCCATTGCCTAGCCTAAAAAAAAAAAAGTAATCTAATCATTGTTCTTCTTTATGGCTTTGGTTTAAAATTTTTTTAAAATTAAATTTTTTTCTACTAACAAAAATCTACCTTCTGTCCTTCCCATTTCCTCTTCCTCCCATTAAAAAAGAAAGAAAAACAAAATCATTGGAATATGCATAGTCAAGCTAAATTCCTTCACTACCCATGTTTTTGTTGTTGTTCAGTCATTTTCAGTCATGTCTGACTCATCATGACCCCATTTGGAATTTTCTTTTCTTTCTTTCTTTTTTTTTTTTAAGTGAGGCAATCAGGGTTAAGTGACTTGCCCAAGGTCACACAGCTAGTACCTGTCAAGTGTTTGTTCGAGGTCGGATTTGAACTCAGGTCCTCCTGACTTCAGGGCCGGTGCTCTATCCACTGCGCCACCTAGCTGCCCCTCCCATTTGGAATTTTCTAGGCAAAGATACTGGAGTGGTTTGCCATTTCCTTCTCCCACCCATTTTCCAGATAAGGAAACTGAGGCAAACAGGCTTACATGATTTGCCCAGGGTCCCACAGCTAGTAAGAGTTTGAGGGCAGATTTGAACTCAGGTCTTCCTGACCCCAGGCCAGGCCCTCCATCTACGTTATTTAGACTCCCAAGTATTTTATATAATATATGGTTATTTTGAATTGAATTCTTTTTTTTTTCATGTTGAATTTTCTTTTGTGTGTGATGGTTTGGCATTTCCTTCTCTCGTTCATTTTTACAGATGAGGAAACTGAGGCAAACAGGATTAGGTGACTTATCCAGGGTCTCACAGCTAATAATTGTCTGAGGCCATATTTGAACTCAGGTCTTTCAGATTCCAGGCCAGGCACTTTATCTAGTGGTCACTTAGCTGCCTCATTTCTCATGTTATCTGCCTCTCAGAAATATATCTTTATCTTTACCCTGGGCCTCTGTCACTTCTTTGTTAGGAGATGAGTAGCATGTTTCATCTTTGGGAGCTTATTAATGTCTTCTTCAACATTTTTTCCCCTGAGATTAGATTAAGGTCCCTTGTTCTTGTGCTTTTACCCTGAGTATTCTATTTTTTTTAAAAATATTTGTCTGTTTCATTTGGAATGTCAGTTTTATTAGCATATGATTGAGCAAAATAATTTCTAACTTCATTTGCTATAAGTTTACTTTTTAGATATATGATAGTGGTAATTTGTTTTTTATCCCTTTTAAAAATAAAATTAGCAGATGGTTTATTTTTTTAAACCAACTCCTAGTTTTAGTTATCAATTTAGTTTTTTTAAAAAACTTTTGGTTCTTTAATGTCTTTAGATTTCAGGATTTCTAATTTGGTGTTTAGGGTATTTTAACTTGTTGGTTTTTCTAGGCTTTTTTAGTTGTATACCCAATTCGTTGATCTGTTGTTATACCATTTTTCTAAAATGAAAGTATTTAAAGATATGCATTTTCTCCTAAGAACTCATTTGGCTGAATCCCCCAAATTTTGAATGTTTCTCATTACTGTAGAGGCAGCTAGGTGGTACAGTGGATAAGAATGCTGAAACTGGAATCAGGTAGACCTGAGTTCAAATTTGGCCTCGGATACTTATTATTTGTGACCCTGGACAAATCACTGAACCTCTGTTTGCCTCAGTTTTCTCAACTATAGAATGGGGATAATAGTACCTACCGTAAAGGATTTTTGTGAGGATCCGATGAGATAATATTTTTAAAGTGCTTAGCACAATTCCTGGCACATAGTAGGTGCTATGTAAATGCCCCTTCTTTCTTCTTTTCTTCCCTCCCTCCCTCCTTTCCTCCCTGTTCTCATCCCTTCTTCTGTCCGTCTTCCTCTCCTTTACTCTCCTCCCCCTCCCCTCCCTCTGTATCTGTTTCTGTAAAGGGTATTTTGTAGTTAAATTTATATAATTTCTATGTGTGATCTGCTATTTGGACTCCCAAATATTTTCATAGTATGTGTTTATTTTGAATAGAATTCATTTTTTATGTTGAATTTTTTTGTGTAATATATAGATTTATATTCTGAACTTTGCTGATATTGTTATTTTAATTATAGTTGATTCTCTAAGGTTTTCTCAATAAACCATCATATTATCTATAAAAAGTGATTATTTTATTTCCTCTGTGACTATCCCTATTCCTGCCATTTCTTCTTCTTTTCATATTGCTATAGCTAGCATTTCTGGTGCTATGTTAAATAATGCTGGGGTAATGAACACCCTTATTTTAATTACCCACTTCTAATTTTATAAAAAAGGTTCCTAGTTTGTCTCCATCATGTATGATGCTGGCTGTTATAGTCATGTTATATAACATTAAACGAAAGTCCATTTATTTCTATGCTTTTTAGTGCTTTTTGTGTATATGGACATTGGATTTTGTCAAAAGACTTTCTGAATCTATTGATGAAATGATGTGACTTTTTTTTGGTTATCAGTGTGGTCAGTATTATTTATAGGTTTCCTAATATTGAATCAACCCTGCTTTCCTGGATCAAATCCTTCTTAGTCATAGTGTGTAACCCTTCTGATATACCATTTGTGCTAATATTTTATTGAAAATTTTTTGTCATTCATTAGGACTATTCATTTGGTCTATAGTGTTCTTTCTGTTTTGTCTCTTCTTAGGACGTGTTTCAATATATCTTCTTTTCCTGTTTTACAGACATTTTACATAATATTGGAATTGGAGAAATAGACATTAAAACTGTAATGGCAACCCTGTATGCATACTATGGCGTCATGGATAGGTCTCTGATCTTGGAGTCAAAAAGGCCTGGATTCAAATGATGTCTCTGGCACTTAATACCTGTGTGACTCTGTAAAATTCACCTAACAGCCCTGTTCTTCTGTTTTCTCATCTGTAAGATGAAGAGGTTGGATTAGATGGCCCATAAGGTGTATTCCAGTCCTAGAATATGACCTATGAGGTCTAATCCCATGAAGACAATTTTTATTTCACTGGGGTTAATGACTGTGTTTAAGATTTCTTTGTTTCTGCATTTGTGAGGTTTTTTAATGTCCTAATATAATCTTAATTTTTGTACAGGTCATTCAGTGGTGGTAAATATGTACTGTCTTTCTGTTCTCCTTCATTGATAGCCAGGAGTCTATCATATTTAACTTTTCTAAAATTCTATTCAGTTCCTTAACTCCTTTCTTGTTTACGTATTTTGTTGGTTTTTTCTAGGTTCAAAAGGGGAATTTTGATGTACCCGGTTATTATAGTATTAATGTCTGTTTCTCCCTATAACTTATTTAACTTGTCTTTTAATAATTTAGATACCATGCCATTTGGTATATAATATTAAGTATTATTATCCTCTGATTCCTTTAAACATGATACAATTTTCCTACTTATCTCTTTTAATCAAGTCCATTTTTGGTCTTGTTTTGAGATAAATGATTGCCACCTCTGCTGTTTTTGAGCAGGTAAAGCATAATAGATGTTCTACTTTATTATTTTAGCTGTGAATCTTTATGTTTCAGTGGTTTTTCTTGTAAACAACGTTATTGGATTCTGCTTTTGAATCCAACTAGCTGTCCTCTTTGGTTTTGTGAGTTGAGTTCATTCCATTCACATTTGCAGTAAATTTTAACTGTGAATTTCTCTCCATCCTAGTCTCTTATGTTTTTCCCCCATTTCCCTGTCAAGCTAAATATATTTCTAAACCAAACTAACTCTTCTCTGTTCTTTCCTTCCTCCTTGTTTGTATGGTCTTTAATTTTCTTATTTTAAAATGACCAGAGCATAACATAAGCACTACCAAGACCTTTGTTGTTACTGTTTCTGATTTTTGGTGGCATAGGGCCTCTGAGGAGATACTTGTTTCTTTTTTTCTCCTCAAAAGTCCTGTAACTCCCCTTCCCTACTGTTTCAGCTGAGTACCTTACCTCATATTTGCCTGAAAAAATTGAGGCAATTCGTTGAGAGCTCCCTCTTCTCCCCTCTTCTTCATCTCACATCACTTAGATGTCTTCTGCCACTATTTCCTCCTTTGTCCCCAAAGAGAGGTGACTCCTCTCTTTGGCAAGGCAAACCCTTGAGGTGAGGGGAAAGCATTTATTAAGTGCCTACTTATGTACCATGCACCCAGCTAAGTTAAATAGAACTCCTAATAGCACCTACCTCACAGGGTTGCTGGGAGAATCAAATAAGATACTTATCAGGCACTTAGCTGACTTTGCTCAACTGAGGCAGGCAGTGATTGAGTGACTTCCCCAGGATTACATAGCTAGTAAATGTCTGAGATTGGATTTGAATTCCAATCTTATTGACTCTAGCCCCAGTATTCTAGCCACTGTATCACGTAGTTGCCTCTGCATACCTGTGGTAATATTCCATTTTGTCTTTTCTAGCAATCCCCCCCTCCCATCATCACTGCTTTCTCACTAATCTTCAATCTCTCCCTATCTATTGGCTGCTTCTCTACTATATACAAACACGCTTATCTCCCTTATTCTCATAAAATCCTCCCTTCATCTGGCCATCTCAAATAGCAATCATACTGTCTATCTTCTCCCTTTTGTGGCTAAACTTGAGAAGGTCTATGATTAATGCCTCCACTGCCTTTCCTCTCAACTGTCTTTTTAACACTCAGAAGTCTGGGTTCTGAATTCATCATGCAAATGAAACTACTCTTTTCAGTTACCAGTGGTCTTTCAGTCCCCAAATCTAATCATCTTTTCTCAATTTCATCCTTCTGGATCTCTCTGTTGCCTTTGAAACTGTTGATTACCATTTCTTGTCTCTTCTCTCTAGGTTTCCTTCTACTTTCTATCTGACTTCTCAGTCTCTTTTATGTTGTCCTCAGGCAGGTGGTGACAACACAGCAGATAGAGCACTGAACCTGGAGTTAGGGGCTGGTCACTAGACAAGTGACTCTCGTTTAATCACTGAACTTTTGTCTTCCTCAGCTTCTTCAACTGTAAAATGGGGATCATAATAGCTCTTAATTCCCAGGGTTTTTGAGGATCAGATGAGAAAATATTTGTAAGCACTTAGCACAGTACCTGGCACATAGTAAGCACTTAATATATGATTGTTGCCCTTCTTCATCCTTTCTTCATCCAGGTCTTGCCTGGAAACTAGAGGTTTCTCACAGGACTTTGGCCTGTGCCCTCTTTTCTTCTCCTATTCTATTTAAAAGAGTTCAGTGATCTGATCAGTGCACATGGATTCAACTATTATTTCTAAGCAAAAAAAATTCAGATCTATTTATCTAGCCTTACCCTTTCTCCTGATTTTCATTCTCTTATCTCCAATTGCCTATTGGACACCTCAAATTGTGTACCCCTTAGACATCTTAAACTCAGCATGTCTAAAACCAAACTTATTCTCTTTTCCCCTCAAATCTTCTTCTGTTCTTAACTTTATTATTGTCAGGGGCACTACCATCCTCCCAGCTACTTAGTCTTGCAACTTGGGTATTAACCTGACTCCTCACACTCTCACCCCTTCTATTTCTTTTGCCAAGTCTTTTTAATTTGATCTTTATAGCCTTTTTCTTATATGCCTCCTTCTCTCTTCTGACATTTCCACCATTTTGGTGCAAGTCTTCATCCTCTTATACCTGAACTGTTTCAAGAGCCTTCTAATCTCTGACTTGATTCTCTTCCCACTCAGGTCTTTTCTCCACTCTGCAATCAAAGTGATCTTCCTAAAGTACAGATCTGATCATGTCGTCATCCACTATGGTGTTTCCCTGTTACTTTCATTTATATTATCCTCTATGTAAATCCTCTATTTGGCTTTAAAACTTTTCTTAACTGTCCTAAACTTCTTTCTATCTTCTTATACTTTACATATTCTATTTCAACCTTCATATATTTTACATACTGTACTATTCAGTAACACTGGCCTCCTTCCTGCTACTTATATAAGGCATTTCATCTGCAGGGTTCGTGCCTTTTAACTTTCTGTCTCCCATGCTTGGAATGCTTTCCTTCCTTGTATCTGCTTCCTGGCTTTCCAGTCTTCTTTCCAGTCTCAGCTAAAATCTTACCTTCTGCAAGAATCCCCTTCTGGGATCTTTTATGCTAGTACTTTCCTTCTAATCCTAAAGATTGTCTTCAATTCATATTGTAAATGTCTTGTTTGCACATAGTTGTTTACCTGTTCTCTGAGTTTCTTGAAAGTAAGAACTGGTTTTGCCCTTGTTTGTATTCTTTGTAGCCTGGCAGAGAGTAAACACTTAATTAAAAAAAACCAAACAACTTGTTGACCTAACTTGACTTCTTTTTTTTCCCCCATCATTAGAATGTAAACACTTCATGGTTGTATAATGTTTCTCAATTTCTCAAAGGCATTTACCTTATTAGATTTACTTTGACCATTTGTGTTATCATTTCAAAATTTTTACTCCACTCTGATCTTTTTATCAGGAATGCTTGGAAATCTGTTTCACTGCAGGACCATATTCCCTCCGTAGAATTGTACTCATTTTTATTGTATAAGATATTCTTGGCTGTAAGCCTATATAGCTTTGGCGTTTTGGAATATTGTATTCTGCATTCTCCTGTCTTTATGAATAGTAGCTGCCAAGTATTGTGTTATCCTGAGTATGGCTCTTTGGAGCTTTGAACTTTATGCCTTCTTCCAATATTTTTTTCTTTGACATAGAATCTCTGGATTTTGATGATGATGTTCCTTACTTGGAGTTTTCACTTTCCAGTTTTTCTTTAAAAAAAATTTAAAATTTTATTTTCAGCTCCAAAATCCATCCTTCTCTCCATTCCCTACTTTATCTACCCACCAAGAAGGCAAAAAATGTAATACCCATTATACATATGCAGTCCTGCATTAACCATGTCATAAAAAAAAGAAAGGAAAAAAAGAAAAGAAAGACAAAGGGAAAAGAAATGTGCTTCAATCTACATTCAGAGAGTTCATCAGTTATCTTTGGTGGTGGATAACATTTTTCACCATGAGTCCTTTGGAATTGTCATGGATCATTGTATTGATCAAATTAGTGCTAAGTATCTCACAGTTCATTATCATTGCTATTATTGTGGACAGTTTTCTCCTGGTTCCCCTAACTTGACTTTCGTGAAATGCCTGGTAGATTCTCCTTATTTTGATTTTGTCCTTTTGTTTTAATAGGTCTGGTCAGTTTTCATTCATTATTCTTCAAAATGGGGCCCAGGTCCTCATTTTTTAAAATTCTGGCCTTTAGGTAGTCCAGTGATTCTTAGATTTCTTTTTCCTCCTTGACCTGTCTTTCAGATAAATTTTTTTGATGGACTATCTGTTGTTTTCTTTTATTTTTGTATTTATTTTACTTTTGTTTTTTAAATTATTTTTTGTTCTTTATTTTACTAATGTTTCTCCCATTATCCCTTTCCCCCCCAGTCATTCTATATAACAAGTGACATTTTTTGAAGAATAAAGGAATGGACAAAACCAATTAGTACTTGAGAAGTTGGGATCAGGGGCTGTTGGTGGGAGAGCATAAGTGGGGTTGGAGTGTTCTCCTTCCACCTCTAGCTCCAGTATGCATCTCAGAACAATCAAAAGCAACAAAAACTGAGTCTTCTGGTTACCAGTAGTCAGTCATTAGAGAAATGTGGCAATTATCCAACTAAAGGAACAAGGACAATTCAAAATTAACATATTCCCTCCAAACCATTGTAGCTTTTATTGCGTAGAGTCGCTTAAAATACACCCACAGAGCATGAAAAAGGTAAGGTAGAAGAGGTAAGAAGAGTGATGAAGGAGAAAGATTTAAAAGTGTGAGGAAAACTGATCAGTGAGCTGGGAGCGGGTGAACATTTTGTTGCTTTTCAGTTTATTTCCATGTTTGCTTTGCTGCATTTATTTCTGGTTACTTTAGTGTTTCAAAGCTTTTCTACCAAACAGTGAAAACTAAAAGAAAATTTTCAAGTTACTTTATCTTAACTGTGAAGAATATATAATTACTTAAGCTTAGTGACTCAAGTTACTACCTTGGTAATTTTGCTGTAATTTAAAAAAAAACACTTTATTTTTAATGTAGCATTTAGTCTCAATACTGCCTAGATTAGGTTGACTCAAGAATTTTTATGTTCTCTAGAATTTTTTTTGAAAAAAGTTTGAAATTATAGACCGTGTTCCATACCTATAGATCTCTTGCATCTGGAAAAGGATGGTGCAGCTGTATCTTCTCATATCTCTTCTTTGGTTCCATGTGTGTACTTTGTAATTTTGTAACATTCACTTTCAGTTATTTTGTTCTTGGTTAATTTTACCATTTGAATGGTTGTGGTCATTGTGTGTATCATTTTCATGACTCTACATCAATTCACATGAGCATTTCACTGATCCTCTGTATTTGTCTTTTTTTTACAGCTCAGTAATATTCCATTACATTCATTTACCACAGTTTGTTGTAGCTATTCCATAATTGATGGGCATCCACTTTGTTTCCAGTTCTTTACTACTAACTAGAAGAAGTGCTACTCTGAATATTTAGTTGTGTGTGAGGTCTTCTTACTGTTGCCCTTCTTGGGGTATATGCTTAGCAGTGGTATCTCTTCTTCGAATGGTATGAACACTTTAGTAACTTTTTGCATAATTCTGATGCTTTCCAAAACTGTTGTTCTGATCTGCATTTCCATTGTGAATGCACCAGTGTTCTTATCTTCCTACAAATACTCCAGCATTGACCATTCCCATTTTTGGTCATCTTTGCCAATTTATTGGATGTAAAGTGAAACCTCAGGGTTGTTTTGATTTGCATTACTCTAATTTTTAGTGATTTTTTCAGCATTATTTCATATAATTATTTACAGTTTGCAAATTCTTTTAATACAGGTTTGCTCCTTTCCTTCAGCTACTTGCCTGTTGGGAATTGGCTTTTGTATGTGACACAGATATGTATATACATGCATGTAACTTTTGTTCTTTTACACACACACGCAATTAATAAATATATATTGTTTGTATATCTGAGACAAAAGATTATTTTTCCATTTAATTGCATTCCTTCTTTGTATTCATTAATTTTGTGTATGCAGAAGCCTTTCAATTTATTGTAATCAAAATTATTTTGTCTTTTGTAATTGCTAGCTTTATTTTAATTTCTTGTCTCATTCAGTCATTAATTTCTGTTTGGTCCATTCTGCAGGTAGTCTGTTACTTGGATAAGGTTTTGTATCTCTTGCATTAAGTTGTTAACATTCCTTCAAAGTCTTTATTCTTGGGCAGGAGTTCTTAAACTTAACCTTAAACTGTGGATAGATTTCAGGGGATCTTTGAACTTAGATGACTTGTACAGTCAGTTTTGCTATAATGCGTGTTTTAAAAAGTACATTTGTTCCAAAGTGATTGATTTATCTGGGAATTCTTTGAGTAAAATTTGTTGTTTGTTTTTGGTGAGGCAGTTGGGGTTAAGTGACTTGCCTAGGGTCACACAGTAAGGAAGTGTCAAGTGTCTGGTGTAGAGACCAAATTTGAACTCAGGTCCTCCTGACTCCAGGCGCAGTGCTCTATCCACTGAGCTGCTTAGTTGCCCGATTGTGATTACTGTGATGTTTTTTGGGATTGCATAGGTTCTGTGATAGCAAGAACTGACCCTATTTGAATGTACTTTGAATTTTTGTTCTGGCCAAATACCTTTGTTTTACACTAGGTTTCCTGTGTATTTTACATATTTATAAACATCATTCTAAGGAGTCCGTAAGTTTCACCAGGTTACCAAAGGTTTCCACAGTGCATAAAAGGTTAACAACTTTACTCTAGAATTCTCATCTCATTCCCAGTTCTTTTAGAGCTTTCATTTAATTTGTAACGTTTTTTTTTTTACAACTCTTCATTTCTTCCAGGAATTCCAGGGGATCTTGCAGTCTTGCTGTGTTTGTGTTTTAGACTTTTCTCATAGATATTATAGAGTTACTTCCTTAGATTTGTGTCTTGGTTGTCTCTGGCCCTATAATATTGCTTTATCTGTGGTATCTTTTTTGTTTACTCATTCTTCCATCCTTACTTCCTGAATTGGTACTTGTGTACATTTAGAGGGAATGTTGCAGTCTTGTTTTATCCTCATCTTTATTGTCTGGAGTCCTGTCACTGCTTTTTCTTCATAGTGAGTACCATATTCTTCAAGGTTTTAAGGGTCCACTCAGACCACGAGAAGCAGTAAGAGTTGCAAACTTTCAGCATATCTGAGTAGTCTTATGTAGAGCATGATTTGATCATTTCCATCCGTGTCTGCTTTGTGGATTTCTGGTTAGAATTTGGGGTCGCCGTGACTAATTCAAGGCTTATCTATGATTGGACCTCTAGGAGACAGCAGCTTACCCCAGGCAGCATCAGCTACTTGGAAAGGATCTGAGTGACAACTGCAGGTCGTCCTTTTGGCTTGAGTTCCTTTTCCACTGAACTTAGCATAGGCCCCAGTCTGGTCTTTGGGCTGAACCCATGGATCCTTATCTAGGGTCAGTGACACAGCTGTGGGCTCCGCCCTATTCTTGGTCCCTGCTCTGGTACACAGGCCAAAGTTCAGTTTGGGCTCTGGAAGGTTTTGTTGGACCTTATCTGTAGGCCTTCCTCAGTACTGGTAGACTTTTGGCTGTCTTGTAGGGCTGACCTTGTATGGAAAAATGATCCACTGTGCTTTCCCCTTAGACTTCCCCATCACCACTTGTTTTTTGTGCTCCTTCTCAATCTTTAGTCATTTTGGGAGAAAGCTTGGCTGTAATTCTTCCTCTTACTTAGGTATGTTTGCCAATCAACTCCCTTCTGGATCTTAAACTCTATACCAGTTCTGATGATCCTTGAGAATGCTGCTTTGCTTTGAGGCAAGTTAGTTTTGAATGAGGAAGTCTGAACTCTATTAAACAGAAATATAGTCCCTTTACCCCCTTTTGCTCCCTTTTCCAAGACCTATTGTTTTGGGGAGTGCTGCCTGGTGGAGGAGGTACTTATGCTTCCCTTCCAGAAAGCTACAAGATAACCTTCTGGCCTTGATATTAGATGGACAATTCAAATGTGGTTAAAGCTAGTTAATCCCATATGTTCTTGACATATGAAGCTAAATGTTTTCTACCTCTTTCTTAAATGTATTTCCTCTTCAGTCTTCTATGAACATTTCTAGTAGAAGCACTGTCCTAACTCCTTTAGTTTTTCTTTTCAAGAAATACCATTTTCTAAATGTTTGATGATATAATTACCAATATGTAAATGGGGGTGTGTCGGTTGTCTTTGTTAAGAGTATGTGGTGTGGAAGGCACATAATCAAGTCCTTTGCTGATGGGAAAGTGAAATCAGTCAGAGAAACTCCAGAAAAATTATCTTGAGCACAATAAGGAATGATTTTTTTTAAGGGAGAATTGGGAATCTAATTCACAGTTGGTGCCAAATGAGTGGGAAAATAAAACTTTCACCATTTATTTGAAGCCCTGCCCAATTAATAAATAATTTATATTTAATTGGAAGTAATTAGGAAATATTATTTATATGTCCATTCAAATTTGCTTAAGTTTGACCAGTGCTCTGGCAAATATGTAACATAAAAAAATTAGACCATTGATTTCACTGATATAGGGAACTCTTGGGTGAGAAATGCCTTTTACCAGTACAGATTTGCACCTTTTCTGCTCTCACCCTCTTAGAGAGTTGTCTTTGTCTAAGGTCCCACTTTCAGTATGTGTTGGGGGTGGGATCTGTGATAGACTTTGAGGCTGGCCCTATTGACTGCTCCATGCTCCCTCTCCAGCAAATGTTTGTAGGCTTAAAAAATGCAAGGTTGTTTATAATTAAACCTGTAGGTATTTCTAGTGATATTAATTTCCCTTAAGAGACTTTCTGGAGCCAGACGTAGGGTTTTATTTTTCTGTAACCAAAAATGTTGAGACAGGGAATGTAAACCTTCTTTGAGACACTCAGTTGCTTTTTTCCATCATTTTTATTTCTTGTTGTAAAAGATGGCATTCTTAGTGGGGGAGGGAGACATATTGAAAAAAAAAGGTGAAAATATAATATTGCATAGCAGAATATCTCATGTTGAATACATAAGTACCCCCATTGGCCCAGCAGCCAAGCACATACACTGAATGTCTGAATGTATTTCATAGTCTCTACTATAAACAAGGCACTGCATTAGTTAGGCAGTCTATTGAGCAGTTAAGGACATCAGGAGTTCTTATCCTGGAATCCATGGACCCTCAAGGGTTCTGTTCATAGATTGCAGGGGATCTACTTTCCCATGTGGGTGGGAAAGTAAACTACGTCTTTATTTTCAATAATCTCTAAATGAAATTTAACATTTCCTTCCATTATGAATGTAGGCAATCAATCTTTATTCTGGGAAAATGTCCATAGGCTTCACCAGATTGTTAGAAGGATCTTTGATGTATACATAAAAATCTTAAGAACTCTGGCTTAAATAAAGATGTGTTATTCTTTCAGTACAAAGGTTATACTGATCGCCTTAAGGTGATTTTTCAATGTTGAAATAGATCACTTTCCCAATAAATATTAATTAAGTTCCTAGTATGTATAATAAACTCTTCATATTCTTCACCTAGGCTTCTTTTTATGACCAATGACTTACATTTTCAGATAGCTGGATGGAATTAGGAGTTCTGTCTTTGGTCATGGAATAGAGTAGAACAATTTTCCTGTCAGGTACAACATTTCTAGACATTAACTTGATATAAAAAAAAATTGCTTTCTTGCCTCTTATTGTAACAATATAGGAGACCTTTTGTGATGTGATATCACCCTTTTTTTTTTCCAGTAGGGCTATTGTATTATTCAATGATGAACTATTCCATAGGATACCGTCAAGTGACCTAGTGGGATAACGAAAATAAAAATCTAGCTTTTGCAGAGAGGAAATGAAAATTTTCCAGTGAATAGATATGGGTGTAAGTGTCCTCCTTGAAAATTAGTAATATGTTTGCATGATAGCCTTTCTGATTTCGCTGGGAGAAACACTTGCTTTTTATTCCCCCGGCTGCTAGTCTGGTAGGTTAGATTAGATCTTAGAATAAATGAACTGCTAATGCCTTATAGTTCATGACATGGTGGTGGTATGGCCAGTTGTTTTGCTTATCAGTAATTATGCGAATGCAGGAGGAATAAGCATTTATGCAACAGCTACTCTGTGCCAGGCACTGTGCTAAGTGATTTTTTTTTTTATTTTTACAAGTATTATTTCATTTGATCCTCAGAATCTCTGTTTTATAATTGAAGAAACCAAGGCAAATAGAGGTTATGTAACTTTCTCAGAGGCACATAGTATCTGAGGTCTGATTTGAACTCAGGTCTTCCTGACTTCAGACTGTATGCACTATGCTGTCAGCTGCCCAGTAGTCATATGAGAAGTAACTATTAGTTGCAAGATGTGTGTTCTGGGGAGGAGGGTGTGTGTAGAAGTGGCATCTGCATGCACTTGAGAATTCTGCTGTAGCTAGATTGTATATCTTTTTTGCTGCTGAAACTCCTCGCACTTTGTAGGAACAGGGTAGTTCTTCAAATCATAAGAGTACAGAAACTGAAGAAAAGTCTTTAAACAACAATGTTGATTGGATATCAGGAAGATGCCTTGTTCATAACAGGAAAAAAATGTTGAAAGGATTATCGAATCTTCAACCCTGGAGATCTTAAAGAAAAAAAAATCACTATACCATAAATAATTAGGCATTCACCTCCTTCTCCACTATTATAGTAACCTCCTAATTGCTCTGCTTGATGCCAAAATAATGTCTTCCCTGTTCAGTCTGTTCTGACATCCTGCTAAAAAGAAATGCTTAGGTATTCCTGATTCTCTAAAAAAAAAACCACTTGATTCTTCTCTTCTTACAAGGTAATGTTCTTTATCTCTTCTTCCTTTCAGAATTAAAATCCTAGAAAAGGCTGCCTGTAGTCTTTGCCTCCACTCTATTTAATGCCTTTGTTGTTGTTATCTGTTTACAACTTGCCTTCCATCTTCACTAGCTTGAAACTGCTTTCTCCAAGGTCACCTGTGATTTTTTTTCCCCCTAAAATCCAGTGGCCTTTTCTAAGTCTTCATCCTACTTGAGCTCCCTGAAGTGTTTGGCACTGTGAATTGTACCCTCCTTCAATTAATCCCCTTATCAGCAAACATTTATTAAGTATCTGCTGTGTACTAGTTGCAGGTCGGGGTGCTAGGGACACTAAAAAGTGATTTTGTATTAATCACTGCCATCAAAAAGCCTCTGTTCTACTAGAAGGAGATACTATATCCATAGATAAGATATATGCAAAACAAATACACAGCAGGGAGTCAGTAACCACTGGGGAGATCAAAAAAGTCTTCTGGAAGGAGGTGACACTTCAGCTGAGCCTCAAAGGGATTTCTGGAGGTAAAGGGAGGAGTAAGACCCTTTCTGAAGGTTCCAGCCCTCTGCCACTGTGCTCTCTGGAATGTCTGCTTTGTAGGGAACAAGCTTGTTTCATCTTAAATCTTTCCTTTTCCCCCCACTCCTTCTGTCTTCTGGCCTTCACTGAGATCTGACTCCCTTCTGATGACATAGCCTTCCTGGCTGCCTGTCCCAGCACTGTCTGCAACACCCATCTCTATACCCCAAACTCATTGGTTGAGACAGCAAGTTGGAATCCTCTTTGCTGCCCATTGCAGCTTCCAGGTTCTCTTTCTACCACCATTACTCCCTAACTGCTCCTGTGTTGAGCTTCACTCAGTTCTTCTCTACCACCCAGTCAAAATTCTGGTAGCTGTTATCTTGTGAACTCCAGGACATGCTTTCTTTCCTCAGTGAGTTCAGTGCTTGCCTCACAATCTTTCTCTACTTTCCAGTTCCTCCCCTTATACTAGGGGACTCGAACATACATATTGATATTTTCCCAAACACCCTAACCCCCTAATTCCTCAATTTACTTATTTCCCTTGACCTGTTCCTCCATTTCACTTCAGCTGTGCACACAGAGAAGGTCATACCCTTGATCTTACAATCACCTACCATGTACCACTTTCTTGTTCATGAACTCAGAAATTCCCTTTACTCATCATAGTCTGTTGTCATTCCACCTCTCTTTCTGCCTTATGACCCCAAATTCTGTTCTTCATCTTCGCTGTGACCTATAATCCCTCACCTCCCTAATTCTTTCCCAGGCCAGTACCCTTGTACTGGTTACATTCTCCTCCTCTCCCTATCTCAACCCCTTGGTGAACCAATTCAACACTATATTGTCCTCTTCTTTCAAGCAGTAATCATGATGATAATAATAATAGCTAGCATTTACATAGTGCCTACTGTGTTCCAGACACTATGCTAAGTATTTTACAAATATTGTATCTTGCCCTCTTATCCTGTCACCGATACTGCCCTGCCAAGACTCAGTCTTGGATTACTCCCATCATCCACTGCCTTCACTCTTCCTCATTTAGCTGGGGAAAATTACACAACTGTGCTAATTGGATCCATTATAAACCGATGTTACAAGATCTCATTTGGACTCTGTGTAGCAAGGTAATCCTTTTAACACCTCCCTAATTCATTCATTATCCCTCTCACTACAGTGACTTTTCCAAACCTTTTCATCCCTCTTCAGACTTTTCATAGCTTCCTCTTTTCCTCCCTCCCCCTCAGCTGAGTACCTTACCTCATAATTCACTGAAAAAATTGAGGTCATTCACTGAGAGTTTCCTCTTCTCTCCTTATCTCACATCACTCAGATGCTTTCCACCTCTATTTCCCCATTCATCCCTGTCTTCAGACAGGTGGCCCTGTTTCTTGCCAAGACATACCCTGGGGTGGAGGAGGGAGAGACACAAGCATTTATTAAGTGCCTACCCTACTATGTGCCATTGCACGATGCTAAGTGCTTTAATTATTATTATTATCTCATTTTATCCTCACAAGAATCCTGTGAGGTAGATGCTATTATTATCCCCCCTTTTTTAATAGATGAGGAAACTGAGGCAAACAGGAGCTAAGTGGCTTTTCAGGGCCACACAACGAATAAGTGTCTGAGGCTGGATTTGAACTTTCTGATTCCAGGCCTAGCAGCACTCTATCCACCATACCACAGCTGCTTTGGATTACATATCAGGTATTTCATTACTCACAGGCATGCAAGTATGTGGCTTCCTAGTTCTGTAGTCCCAAGAGCAATACAGTTAGTAGCAGGGGCCTGTTGTGGGATGAATGTTCCTATTTAAAGCCCAGATCTCTGAATCTCTGCCTTTGTACCTCGTTGGCAACCTGTTTCCCTCCCCTCCTTAACCCTCATCCCCTTATTAATTGCAAGGGCATTGTGATAAGGGAATTTTGATAACTTTACATACATAGATTAAATGAAGTTTGCTAAACTGATTATCAGTAGTCATATATTCTTTGCCTAAATATTAAGCTGACTAAGTTGAGTACATAGAAACTTCCTGGTTCATAGTCTGGTTAATCAGTGGTCAAACACAGAGTCATTTCTGTATGCTAGGACCTAGCAAGCCTAGCAGTAGCCCAGACCTCATAGGATTGCCATAGCCTGCCTCAAGTCTCTCCTAAGTCCAGTTGATTATTTCCTCAGTTATTAAAATGATCTTTCTCAGATGCTTAATAAATGTTTAATATTTCATTGATTTCATATTGTCTTTTTTTTTTTTGCTTTTAGGCAGTTGGGGTTAAGTGACTTGCCCAGGGTCACACAGCTAGTAAGTGTCAAGTGATGTCTGAGGCTGGATTTGAACTCAGGCCCTCCTGACTTCAGGGCCAGTGCTCTATCCACTGCGCCACCTAGCTGCCCCCTGTCCTATTTTTTACAGATAAAATTTCAACTGTTCAGCTTGGCTATACAGGTCTACAATATAGTACAGCCTGGCTTTCCAGTTTTAGTATTATTATTTACTGTTTTCTGTACATGCCCAGTTCTCTAGTTCAGATGTGTCCTAATAAGGATTACTTTAATATGCCCTTTGCCTTCCTGTACCACTAGCCTGAAAGGGTCCCTAGAAGTTCATCTGGTGCAAGGTTCTTGTTGTATTACTTGAGGAAGCTGAGATTCAGAGAGGTAAAGTAAATTACTTTAGGACTGGAATTGAAACCTTGGTTCCTATGCCATCACACACACTACCTTCACTTTTCTTGGCCCTCTCTTTATCAAAGTCCTGTTATCTTTTAAGGCCTACTTCAAATGCCATCTTTTCTATGAAACCTCCCTTGAGAATTCCAACTAGATCACATAATGTCCAGATATTTACAACTAGAACTTACCTTAGTGATCATCTAGTACATTCTATTAATTAGGAAATTGAGTCTCAGGGAAATTAGATGACTGGCTGAAAGTTACACTGATAGTAAATAGTAGAACTGTAATTTCAGTGCACATTCTCTGACTCTTTCTAATAGTCCATGGCTTGCTTTATTGTCTTTCTGCTGCCTGCCTCTCTCTCTCTCTCTCTCTCTCTTTTCTGGAGGGTGGGGAGTATGATATATTTTGATTATGTTGTCCTTGTGGAAATGGGGAATGTTTTTGTGGGCTCCTTCTAGTTCACTGTATAGTGATTAAGGTTCTTATACTTCTTTCTGTCTCAATATGCTGTTTTCTTCCAGTCCCAAATGCCTTTTATTTTTATATATAAGCTGCTGTGTGAAGAACGTAATTCAACAGATGCAAATGAAATATATGCTAGAGTGTTCATATATTAGTGGCCAGGTGTTTAGCCTGATAACAAATCCATTTAAATAGATTTGATGACTTTTTTGGTGGATTACCAGCCTGAGATAGAGTTTATGTGGGAAGAAGTGGCCTATATTTCTTCTCTAGGCTGCATTCCTGACTCTTTCTCTGCCATGCCATAGAAACCTCTTCACCCAACAAGTTTATATCACCCATGGACTTCTCACTCTAGAAGTACCCTCTGGTGTCCTCTTCCTTTGATTGGTTGATTCTTCCCAGACCCTCTATTTTAATGAAGACTCTTGAGATAGCCTTGTCTTAATTACTCTCTAGGCTGTACTCCTGACTCTCTCAAGTTTCTCTATATGACCACAGTGGTCATTCTTTCCCCCAACTGCCCCCTCAGCTTTCTTTAAGATGTTGTCTTCCTCCATTAGACAGTAAGCTTCCTGGGGGCTTCTTTCCTGTTATCTTTGTATTCCCAGAACTTAGCATAGTGCCTAGTACAAAGTAAGGGCTTAATAAGTATTTCTTTACTACCCTAGTTAAACATGGATGTTTGCAGAGGAAAATATTCTGTGCTTTAAGCCTCTGCCATATTGTGATAATAGTACTTCTCATTGCTTCATTGTATATATTTTTACACTGAAATTCCTTTATATTGTATCATTGAATCTGTGCTCTTCAACTGATGATATGTTAGAGTACAGCAGAGAGAGTGGGAGGAGGGAAGGTTATTGTCATATTTAGGAAGAAAGGAAGGATAGTAAAATCAAGGGTACAATCTTTGGAAGATCATAGAGTTGGAGATGCATCTCCTTTTTTGTTCTTTGAGCCGTAATAGTGGAAGACTAAGGAAGGGAAGGGAATTCCAACAGGGAATTTGCTAAGGGATATTTTTTTGATCAGAGTTTCCCTTGAGTGATGCATTCTATTTCACTGCACACCTTATATGTAGTGGCTATTCTATGTGGGGCTAATTCTAAAGGTTGAAAAGGTGATCAGTCCGGCTCTCCTACTCTTTCCCTAACATTTAGTAGCAAATACTCTTTAAATGAATAGTTGTGTGGTAAATATGATTGTCTCAGTACTAAAATGTAAAGGCAAAACTGTATATGTATATAGTTTTGTATGTGTATATGTATACACGCATACATCTATATGCCTGTGTAGTATGTGTATATACATACATATATGCCAATGTAATTTTATTGATGTTGATATATTGCAGGAGATGAATTATAGCCGTTCAGATCTTGGACAAATAGGGAGTAAGGGGCACAAATATTGTCAGTGCCCTTTTGGCTAGTGCTTTCAGATAAAGATCATATTTCTCTTAGCTTGTAGAGTTTCTGTTCTTTGCCAGCCTTCTCCATGCTAATATAAGCACCAATATTTATGGGAGGGTAGCAGGCCAAGGCTTTAGCAGCAACACAGTTTGAGGCTGGATTGTTCTTTATCACATTAGTAAAAACTCCCTTCACTCATCACTCCATAAGTAAGACTCTTCTTCTTTAAGTTCTGATTGATTAGAATGCATGTGACTGAGCTTATGGACTACTTTTTGAAAGCACATACACTAATCATGATCATTTTTTTCCTCATACTCATGAATGGCTTTTGAGGAAATTCTGACTTGACACAGTCAAGACTCTCAGCAGTTTTAGATTCAGGTTTCAGTTTTCTTGAGTCTGTGTTGGGCTGGTTTGCATAATTAACCCAAGGATGATACACAGTTGGTGACATTATGAGTTGGTAGTTATCTTTGAGATGGACGGGTTTTTTTTCCAGCTTGAATAAGAAGAAAAATTCTGAGAACCACTTGAAATTAGCTATTCTTACGTTAGAATTGGAAGAAGGGGAAAGCAAAGACTTTTTTGTAGGTGTTGGACAAAAAAGGGGGGAAAACATACTGTACTTTTGATGGATACATGAGGAAGTAAGCAAAAAGGATTGTAATAAACCATAGTTAATACAGATGTTTCTTCTGCTTTAGAAAACAGTCTTCCAAAACTTTGAGTTGCCCTTGGAGTTTCAATATGCAGGAAGTAGCAATATAATAACAATAACAGCAGTAGTAATAATACTGGATCGATCCATTTCTTAGCTTTTTATGAATAGAAATTTATACATCAATAGCACTTCAAGCTGCGCTGTGAATTCCAGCAGTCAAAATAAGGCAATAGCTAGTGGAAAAGGGCCATTCAGGCCAGGGGGAAAGAAGAACATTGGGCTTTCTACTTTGCTAATCTTGTTTTTACTTTGTGTTTAAGCTCTTTGGATATGTAGGCAGAAAGCTAATTAATTATGAACTAGTAAATTTTCTATTAGTTCTTTATCCACGTTAGAAAATGCCAGAATGATAGACATATAGATGTTCAATAAACATTTGTTGGATACATACATATATTAATAGCACGTGTCCTCTGCCTTCTGGACAACCTGGATTACTTGCCATCTGGACCATCAGGTTTTACTGTTTTTCTTGTTAGAGACCACTAGTCCTTTCCATTTGCCTTGTAGCTGAACCCTCATATATTTTATTTTCCTTTATTAGAATGTGAGTTCCTTAAGAATATGGACTGGTTTCACTTGTGTTCCCATCATTTAGCACAATACTCCTCTGACTCTCCCTCCTTTCCTTCCTCCTGCCTGCCTCTCTACCCTCTGTTCTTTCCTTCTTTCCTTCTTTTTTTCCTCCCTTCTTCCCACCCTACCATTTTTATAGTACTGGTAATTCTGTGACCTATAGCAATTTAAGACTTAGTTGACTTTAGGGGCCTTTCCTAATTGTGCATACCCCAAAAGACTGATTTTGGGGTTGTGGTTATGTTGTTGATTGGTTTGAATTCTGTTTCTTTGTTTTACAAATTGTCAGACATGTTCATTTTTTTTTAAAGCTCGCTTCAGTTTACGTCATGCCATCAAACATACCTCATTTTTAAAAGGTCTTCATTGTGTCATTATACCTTTAGAACATTTCTTTGGCTCAGCCTGCTGGTGATTGACCTTCGTCTTGTTGGCATATATTCTTCACATGTACTTTGCTTAGGAGAATTGTATGTTAGATAGATAGATAGAGAAAGAAAAGAAGAAAGGAAATTCATTAAGTATCTACTTTGTTCCAGACACTGATGGTAAGTGCTGGGAATAATACATGGCAAAAAGAAACAGGCTTTGCCCTCAGAGAGCTTATATTCTAGTGGGAAAAGACAATACATAAAAGGGGATTGGGTGGAGGGGATGGAGTCTTGTGATGGAAAGGCTATGATGCTACCTACTTCCTGATAGAACTGAGGGACTCCAAATGTAGAATGAGACTTAGAGTTTGGACATGATCAGTGAAGGAATTTGCTTTGCTTCACTGTGCATATTTGTTATGAAGGTTTACTCCCTCCCCCTTTTTCCCCCTTTTTCACTGGGGAATAGGGGAAGAAGTAGGATGGAAAGAAAATAAATGCTTCTTAATTGGAAAAAAAAAGCCATTAAGAAAAAAGGCTATAATACAGGACCCTTAAAATGGGACTTGTGTTTAGAGAGCTTGTTTGTAAGAACAGTTTAGTAAAACAAACAGGTTGACTGTTTGACACAGCATATGCCTCGTTCTCTATCTGTGGTCTTGTTCCTGCCTCACAATCTTCCTAAGAGGAAGTGGGCATGTTTCATTACCAGTCCTGCAGTGGTCAAAATCTGATGTCTTTTAGTGTAATTTTCTGTTACATAATTATGATTATTGTGTTAATTGCTTTCCTCATTCTACTCACTTGTTACTGAATCAGTTCACATAAATTTTCCCAAATTTGTCTTACTTCTTATGTGATAGTAATTCATTTATGATGTTAATTACAGCACCGTAACACCCTATTATATTAATTTGAAAATTTGTTAAGCCATTCCTGAATCAATGGACACCCTGTTGGTTTTCAGGTTATTATTATTTTTTTTTACTATTACTAAAAATATTATTATTACTTTTCTTGAACATATGTGTGTCCTTTCCCTCTGGTCTTGATCTCTTTGGGGTATTTACCATGTAGTAGTATCTGGGAACATCCAATAGTTGTGGTCAAATGCTAGTAGATTTTAAGAATTTTTCTTGTAATTCCAAATTATTTCTGGAGTGGTTAGACCAATTTACAGCTTCACGAAAAGGGCCTTAATATTTCTGTCTTCCCATAACCCTTAAAACATATTTACCATCTTCATCTTTGTCAGTGTAGGAGATGTGAGGTGAAGCATCAAAGATTTTTAAAATTTTCATTTCTCCAGACATTTACAATATTTTCCAGAAATGCTATTCAAATAATGTTGACTGAATTTCTTATAGGTTCCTGTTTTGTTCATGGTTGTTTTGTTCTTTCACTTGTCTTAAAAGTTAATTTTTTAAAGTCCCTCCCTGCTTTGGGCAAAGTACTGTGCCATTGTGTATTTTCCAGTTCTATTAAATATGTTATTAAAGTGATGTATGTCAAATACACTAACTCATAACTCATTTTTTTTAAACTATAAGAATGATAAGGAACTAAAAATTTTCCTATGTATTTTTGGGTAACAGTTTTATTTTCTGGTCTGCCAGCCCCTGAGGTCTCAATAAAGCATTTGCATGAATCTTATAGTCACTCTTGATTACTTCAGCTGCATAGATAAATTAGCTTTTTTTCCTTCATATGAATTAAATCATTACCAAGTGTTTGATTTTCTATTTAAATATTTGTTTGTTTTATCCGAAGTCTCTGAGCATTCTCATTAAAGTTCCCTCCTTCATGAGCTAGCCTGATCATCAACCATTTAAAATATACTCAGTCACTAGGCTATTTTAAAACACCACCACCACCACCAACCACCACCACATTGTGAGTTCCTTGAGGGCAGAGACTTTTTTATCTTTCTTTGTTTTTTCATTACTGAACACAGTGCCTGGCATGTATGTAGTAAGGGCTCAATAAATACTTGTTGACTTCATACTTGCATGCATGCTCACACACATACATGGGCACCCCCCCCCCCAACTAGTTGATGGCAGCAATAAAAAAAAAGCATTTTTCACATCTTAGTCATCTATGTGTAATTTAGGATGCAGAGAAACCTAAAAAGTTTTAATTTTCCAGAGGACAAAATTTATTTCTGATGATCTGAGTTTCATTAAAATATGTATTTTTCAAAAGACTTGTACTGATTTACAGGAAAAAAAATAAATCTTTTGGATGAGAAACAATTCTAGCATTTGTTAGTGATGTGAAATTAGACTGGACAACTGTTCTCTGATTATAAAAGTTTGAGTTGAGCATGTCCTTGGACATATTTATTTACATTTATTCTGTTCACTTTGAAAGTTTCATTAGAAATTTTATGCAAAAGTATTTTATTCAGATTGTTGTACATGCTTAGAAACATGTAATTTGTTTTTAATGATCCAGGCATTTATGATGAAATATATGGTGTAGAACCCTGCTTCTGAAAAGCAACCTTCTCTTCTCTAGATCATTAGTCCAAGTCTGAATAAATCCAGTGAATAAATCATTTAATTAATATATACCAGCTGTTCACATTTATGAGGCTGCCTAAAGAGGAGTGACCCATCCAGATCAGAAACAGAAGAGGTCAAAGCTGAGAAAGGGAGGGGAAGAGTGAGGAGAGAGAAGGGAGATAGAGAAATACAGAGAGAGAGAGAGAAACAGAAACAGAGAATGCAGTTTTTAGAGTTTTTATAGGTAACATATAATTTTCAACAATCCAGAATGGAGAGAGTAAATAAAAAGGATTAGAGAGTGTGTAAGGATGTTGTTGCCTTTGATAGAAGGAAGTTTAGAAGAGAGGTAGATTTTTTTTTGAAAGATAATACAATAAAGTCTCTGATGCAGATTGCAACCCATCCATACCTATCTATCCTGTGCTACTTAAATCTTTCCTGTTCTGGAGGGAAAAAAACACCAAACCCACAACAGAGGACTGTTACCCATAAGCCACTGTTTCCCAGCCCACCACCAAAGGATGATCTGTTTGATTACTAGGAGTTGGAGAGGCTAAGGAATTTTACCTGCATGTGGTTACTACAAGTATAATGTGTAGCCCTGTTAATCTACCTGCCAGGGAGGCCAGCTGTGGCAGATAGTAGAGTGGTCATTTGGATGGTATGGTTATGTTGGAAATAATCCCCAGAATTTCAGCCCTTTGATTGATTATCCCATGGGAATCATGCTAATAAAAACAAGGAACATTGGTCATGTGTGGCTTCTACATTGGTGGTCACTGATCGAGTTTACTCATTTGATTGTGATAGGGGGAGGGAGAGGAGCCATGCATGCTATTTAATCAGATATGTATATATAGAGTAATTTGAGGAGGGAATACTGACAAACAGCTAGGGAATTCAGAGAATACTTCAGCCTTGAAGTAATCTAAGGATTTTGAGACACAAAAGTAAGGAAAGTGTGCATCCTAGGAATAGGAAAGATTGTAAAAGCAGAAAACTGGAGATGAAATGCTGAGTTTGGGAAATGGCATATGGCTCACTTTGCCTAAGAAGGCAGTTGTCAGGAATAAACCTAAGGTTGTAATTTAGCAAGGCATGACTAAACAAGGAGTGCAGGGATTAGAGTGTACAAGTGCAGGATCATGATTTTGAAGGGAGGAAAGTGAAGCCAGAGTAGGATCAACTGGCAGGTGAGAAAGAGATGGAATAAGTGGAGCTAAATGGCTAGGACAAGGATAGATTTAGAAGGAAGGATAGGAGACTGTGGGTGCAAGAATTTCATAGTTCTGGATATTGGAGATAAAATAGTTTTGTGTGATGTAAAGATGAAGAGTATAGTGTGGCTGAGGTATGGTGAAGGATGCATGCAGTTCATGGGAATTGAAGTGTTTGGTGAATTGGGAGGGCAGAATATTTGAAGTGACATCAACATTTATGCCAAAAAATCTCAAGTATGAGGGTGGTATGGAAAGGAAGACTGTGAGCCAAGTGCTACTACCTCCAGTCCTTGAGAAAGGAAGGAAAATGACCTGAGAGCAGATTTGATAGGGTGATATTAACCAATGGAATGCAAATCAGAAATGGGGTAGTTACTGAGTGATGGCAACAGGAGGAGGATTTGAAAGTGCCATTGAGGAGAAGGCTTTTACTTACTTCTTTTTTGTTCTCTTGACTCAATATGATGGAGCTGGGAGATGAGGATCAAGAGAGAAAGTGCATCAATTACTGGAGAGGGTGAGTGGGGAAAGCCTGGTTTCCATGAATGTGAGAAAATAGGAATGTGAGAAGAAAAGTCAGAAGTTAACTATAGAGGTTTTAATGTGCACAATGGAAGAGGAAGGTAGAGCAGACAGGGTAGTGACTTGGGGAAATTTGAGAAGGACTGAGGTAGGTGGGACGAAAGCTTTCTTCATTTTAATAGGGGAAGATGATTTTTGTCTAGGCCTCTAGCAACTCCAAATCACAGGAATTTGGAGAGGAAGAGATGGGAATTAGTTAGCCAAAGAAAAGTAAATGTATCATTTAACTGGGGCTCTCAAATTCAAGTTTCCTGTGATGATGAGGGCAGTGTGAAGGGGAAGAGAGAGAATGTGCTTGATGTCCTGGAGCCTCTACTACAAGAGGATATTCTGATATCAACAAGTCTGTTGTCTGTCTTAAGGCTCTGGTCCTAGATAAGGTATTAGAGAAATGAGGACCTGGTTTCTGAGGTTCTGGTCCAGACCTGGTTTTAGGTCCAGGAATAGCAGTTCCTCCCTGGTCTCAACATCTCTGTAATAATGAAAGTTGTAGAGTTGTTGCAGTGAACCAGGAAAGAGTAATAGTAGGTTTCAGGGTAGTGAATTGGTAATGGATGGAAAGAGGTTTTTCCAAACTATTTTCAGAACAGTATGGGATTAAGGCATCTACTCCTAGTGAGTGATGACACTGTCCTAGCTCCTCTGATGCCTCAACATCTGGGATGATGACTATGATGATAGCTACTGTTACTGTTATTTATCTTTTTTTGATGGTGTTTAGAAAGAAATAGTTCTGGGACAAGCCATTATTCTGATATTACTTTCTATCTACTATTCTTTGAACTTTTGTGTAGGTGGATAAAATAATTATCTTTTATAGTTGTATAAATGTAGTAGGATGTATAGGCTCATTCCCTTATAGGAGATAGGACAGTAGGGATAAGGACCCTATCTTGTTCTTAAGTGATTTTACTCTCCTCAGCCAGGTTTCTATACTTAAAAGTTTTTGTTCCTTGTAGCTTGGAATTGATATGTATTTGGTATGGCAACATCTATTAAAAGTTTTTATAGATTAATTACTTTTGGGTGCTTGTGAACAATGTTTGATTTGTGATAATGCTCTGGTTTCAGTAGTGTTTATTGCTTGAGCTCTCCAGGTTATCTTAAGGAATATTTATAGTATGGGGATTTGTCATCAATCAGTGAAAGATAGTGTTGTACAATTGTCGCCCACCTCTACAGATGGTGAATCTAAGAGAAAGTTTTCTTTAAAAGTTGAGTGGAATGAAATCAATAAAATCAATCTTTTTGAGCATTTAGGGACCATTTTCAAAGTGCTCTCCTGTTCAACCTTGAGGAATTTGACATTGACATTGAGGACTGACATTGCAGTCATAAGGGCTATCATTTACTAATATGACTGTATAGTTTCCATTTGAAACTTTGTGATTTGTAACTATTCCTGAACAGTGAATAGGCCAGGGAGTGAGGCTGATCAGTGGCCTGCACAGAGCCAGACACTACACCATTTAAATATCTTGCCTCTAGTTCCTTTTTATTTTCTCTAACATGACTGAGTTCTTCCCAATGGCATCATCATCAGACTTCTTGTCTTCAGTGAGCTTTTCTTTCATGGTGATACAGGTCCCCTGTATCATCAGATATCTCTTTGTTTTAAACTTCAGAAAAAATATCTTCTTTTAGATTAGCCACATCTCAACACCTAGATATTGAGGAAGATTGTGCAGTTTGCAAAAGTGAGAGAGATGACCCTCTTCAGATGCTGCAACAGTAGAGCATTCCCTTTCTTTATGTCCACAAGTCTCTCCAGAACGTCAGCCAAGTTAGGATTATCATAGTCCACAGACCAAATTAGGGGCACTGCAATGTACGGTTCCATGATGTTCCAGGATGCAGCCCAAGCACTGACCCCTCCACTTTGACTTATGGGCCCAGTTTGTTCAGGCTTGTGCTGGCGATGTTCTTGTGACCTCAGAGTTGTTTGAATGGGACATCTGGATACAAGTATGATGCCTTCAGTTCCTAATCTTGCCTTGGGATATGTTAATAATTTTAGAATTACTGAATCCAAACAACATTTTGATATCATTGGAGAAAAATTCCATGAGAAGGAAGTTTATTGATAGAGCCATAGGGCTTACATATACACATTAATGATTGAAAAGTTGTTTTGGCTCGAATATTTAAATGTGAAAGTTGCATTTAAGGCTAAACAGAACAGTCTTCCTGAAAATTAACATGTTACATGAAATAATATTGATATTGTTTTGTTGAGTTTTAAGTAGAGAACAGTTTTCCATGTCGATATCAAATATGCAGTATTCTTGCTATGCTTGGGTCTGGTTTTACATATTTGAAGCACACAAATTAGCCATGAGTACAGAAATGAGTCAAAAGTATTGTATGAACAAAAACAAAGTAAGTGTTTTGGCCCTATTAGACATCTTATTCAGTAATTGCCAAATTTATAATAAGTTCTGTATACCCTCTGTACTTTTTTTGGCATGTCTTCTTTGCTCCTCAGTCAACATACATGTTTTCTTGTGTTTATAGGTATTTTTTTAAAAAATGATACAATCTGTGAATGCTTTGTATAAAGTATATAAATTTGTAAAAGGCATATACTTAGAAGGGTTGCTGGAGTTTTCATCTTTTGGCAATAGACATGTAATGCTTTCTGTTTACAGAAGATGGGGTCAGGATTGAGTCTGTGAGGAAGATGTAATTCCTTTGCCATTGATAATCATTTGAACCCCAAATTAGGGCTCTTGTCCAGTCCCCCTCTTTCATTTTTGCAAAGAAGCTGTTTTAGTCCACCTCCCTTGATACAAGTAACTGTTCCGTCATTCATTATATGATACTGTGCTAGCTTTTTAAATCCAAGTTGTGTTTTTACTGTGCTGAACTTCTTGCTACCATGTAGACATTTCTACATTCTCTTCATTTGAAGATTCTCTCTGGCCTCTGATTTCTTTACTTCTTTAGACCTCTGAAGTAACATTTTTGATTGATGTTGCATTGTTTATTTTGTTCTTTGCACTGCTTTGATTCCTTCTATCAGTTTATTATTTTTACCCTTGCCTTCATTTTCTCATTAAGGAAGTCTAGAATTTCTGATTTGCTTTTGTTTTTTGTTGTTGTAGTTGCATTTGGTTGGGCAATATGGCACTCAGATTTTCTCTTGCCTGTTAAAGCTAGACATTGATATAATTTTTGATGACTTTCCCCAGATCTTCGATAGTGATTAAACATCACCACTTCTTAGTGGTATTTGATCTCTCTCCTTTGGGGTATTGCTTGATAGCTCCACCTTTCCTGCTGGGGTTCATAGTATGACAAAAACTGCTTCATTTACTATTGTGTGAAGGTCTTGGAACATTTTTAAGCTTTTTGCCAAATACTGAGGGAGAATACTATCATTCATGATGGTTATAGCAGATTCCAGTTCTTTTAAATTATTTTGTTTTGGTATAATTGGTCTGCTAGTTAGATTCATGCTTTCAAACTCAAAAAGGGCTTTATGGAATTCTACTTTTAAGTATGGCCAACTTTTCAAACTTATTTGAGGGATCAATGTAGTTTTTGTTACCTTGTTTCTTTATTAGGCATACTTCCTGAATTTTATGTTAAACAAAGATTTACAGTGTCCTTGGGGTTCCCAACGTTTTTCTCTTCAGACTGGTAATTCCTTCTATGTATTTCTTTGTCTAATCTTGGTTTAGGGAATTTACATACACACAGACAGATAGGTTTTGTTTGTTTGTTTTGCCTTTAACTGTTTGGCAATATATTATTATGTTATCTAGAGATGAGGGTTGCATTGACAAAAAGCAATATGAAGTCCCTACCTATACCTACTGAGATCTGTTTCTAATTTTGCTGTGATATAGTATTGGTACATCATAAAATTTGCCTTCTCTTTGGTTGGCACGGTCTTTTGCACTGAAACATTTCCAGTAGGCAGGCTAGTGATGTTTGTGTTGTGATGTATTTTGTGTTCTTGTGGGACCAGAACACTGGAATGCCACTTACTTCACTGTCTTCCAAGTTAAGCTGATCATCTTGACGATTTTGATTAGGGCCTGCAACCTTGACTATACCTAAGATTCACAGGAACGGTTTTATCACACTGGCTAGGTTGCCAGCCCACTGCAATGTTCACAGAGCCCAATTGGCCAGTGTTCTTCAGAACCATCATCACAGTCTTGGGGCACACTGAGTCCTTATTGGAATTGACTCATTTTGTCATTGCCACCTGCCCCTCCCCACTAGCCCCATGACATGGATGATCATTTGGGCTCTAGATGGATCATATTATTATTAATGATTACTCTCATCTTATTCATTGTAGTCAAGCAAGTCATAGTTCTAGGATATGCTACTGTTCTACTATTTATATTTAATTTTTGACAAATTATTATATATGTGGATAAAATTGTTTATTTTCATAATTGAAAAAAGTTTTGAAATGGAAGCTAATCTTATCATCACTATCATTTTCTAATTCATTATACTTACCTCTGCCTTATGTATTCCACTTTGATATACAACACAATCCTTGAAGATACTGTAACCAGTGATGCATGCCAACCTGTGTTCTAGTAGACTTCCATTTGTTACAAATAAACATAAATGTACTTATAAGTTAGTACTAGCATTTTCTAATGCTTTTATTCTGAGCTTTGTTGTCATTTAAAATTGTCTTCATTTACATAGTTGTACTGTAATAATTATGTTGTGCATTTTGTTCTTTGGTTCTGCTTTGTTCACTCTGTCTCTCTTCATACAAAGTTTTCCTGTATTTTGGGGGAATTTTCATATTCATCATTCCTCGGGATATACCGTATACCATAATTTGTTTAGCAATTCCTCAGTTGTTGGATATAGGATTGCGTTCTTTTTGCTTTGAATATCGTTGTATAGATAGGTCTTTTCTTGTCTGTAACCTCTGGATTAAAACCTAACAGTTGCTGCTTCAGAGGATATAAGCAACTTTGTAGCTTTTTAAAAGGTTGCCTTCCTATTAACTTCCTTCAAATACTTATGGGCAGGAAGTTGCTATTAATGTATGTAACAAATATTTTCCAATGCAGACACTTTAATTATGATCTAAGAGTATGCAAAATTCACACAGTATTGCTGAAGATTTGCAGGTTGTGAGATTTGTGGTAGTGATTTTTTAATGACACTAGTGAAATTGCATACCTGCTATGATTTAAAAAATCATTTTTAGTTACTAGGTGAAGATACTCATTGGATAGTACTTAAATACTAATTCTTGGTTGGCAGTTTATATAGTTACAGTTTTGAATGAAACCTTTGAGTCAGTTTATTACTAATTGTTCTTCTTAGACTCAGTTTTTAAAATTATGATTATTTTTATTCTAAAGAAATACTAGCTCTGATAGTCTTTTTTCTTTAAAAACCTTTTGTCTCTGTGCCTTTTGTTTTTATATCACCACCATTTTTTGGGGGGGGGAGTCCTTCTTCCTCACCATTCTAGATTGAACTTTCTCTTAAGGCTAAGAGAAAAATTAATCAAAGACATCCAATACATTTGACATCTGCCAATATATAGTTTGTCCTAGTGGTTCCACCATCTTTCTGTGCCATGAGAAGGACGTTAACTCTTGGTAGCTTAAATGTCAGATCAGCAGCCAGACCATTGTGATTCATTATAAAGTGGCCTTATTTGGATGAAAATTTTGTGTAACCTGGACTTCAGGAACAATTAGCCATGCTTTATTCCCATTCAGAATTACTGTGTTTTAGAACACAATTTTAGATGACAAAATTACAAGATTTAGACATATTAGAATATTCAGAGTCCTAAAGACTTTCAATATTGGGGAGAGATTTTGTAAGCCAGAGAGATGTAGTGAAAATTGATTCAGATCTGACCAAAACAATAGTAGATTTACACAATCTTAGTATTTGTATTCTTTCATTGGACTTAAATATGCATACAAATTTGTGAAGATAATTTGATTCCCTTCATATTTATAACGTCCTTTTCCTTCAGTAATTGCTTATATCAGTTTTGTGTACTTTTTGTCTCATGGGATCCTCATTAAAAGGAGATTAATATTTCTTAGGCTATTTTATTCATTGTTAAAAATAATTATTCTAACTTTTATGTTTTAAGTGGTAATAAAATAGAAATTGCTTGGAGCCAAGTAGTCTGCCTTCAACTTGACTATAAATAATATTTTAAAGAAACATTCTTTTTAACACCATGATTTGGACTTGTTTGTCTAAGAAGCATGGCATTTTTCTCGTTAGATATTTTTGATGTCAGTATTTTGATTTTAAAATTTCAGTGGCTTGATTTGCCAGCATTCTTTGTATCTTAAAAATATTAGAAAGTTTGTTAGGGATGTGATACTGATTAGTATAAGCAGTTCTAAGTAAGAAGTAGTATCTAGCATGAAATAGATTAGGTTCCAGATATACTTATGTTTACTTTAAAGTCTGTTTGTTTTTATTGTAATATTAAGAGCTGATAACATGGGCAAAGTGAAAGGATACTGCATCAAAGTTAACTGTTTTGTCTACTTGTTTAGCAAACTTAAAAATGACATTTATAAAGTTAGTTCTTTTATCTAGTGTGTTAAATATCTTTTAAGAAAAGTCACTAAACTAAGGCCATATGTTTGATTCTTTGTCTCCTTCATATTCATCCAGATGCTGTTGTTCGTCTTATTAGACTCATTCTGTACGATGAAATATCAGGAAGGCTTGTAATAGGTCAGCAGAAAGGTACTATGCACTGATTAGGAGAATCCCCCCATTGCGTATACTACCTTCTCTTGGATTTGCCAATTCTTTTAGTTTGTTCAGTAGCTCAGTATTTGCCTGTTTTAGAAGGCACAGAGGAGAGACAAAGCAGAAGATGTTCCTTAGTCACTTTTTACTCTTTTCCCATCATTCTTTGTCGTAATCAAATTGTATTAGGTGTTCTTGGAAAGTACTTCTTTTTTCAAGAAATATCTTATTTTTCCCAATTACATGTAAAAACAATTATTGACGTTCATTTTCCAGATTCTCCCCCCTCCCCTTAGATGGTAAGCAATTTGATAGGTTATATGTATGCAATCACGCAAAACATATTTCTTAGAAAATATTTCTGAAATAACCTTCTCTTACCCATTTGTAGCTACCATAGTCCAGTAGGGCTGTGCTGAAGCCAGCTTTAATTGGCTAGAGCCAATTGTTAAATTTCCCTTGTGAACACTTAAACCTCTGAAATCAGCAAACTCTACAAATCAGAGCTTGATTTATTATTTTGTTGATTGTCTAGATTTAAGAAAGTGAAGGAGAAAATGTTAATAAAACAGATTAAGCTGAAGTGTATGGTGAGTACATTAGGAGACCCAACTACACCTATATCATTTTACTGCTGGATTGTTGCAGTAGATGTCTAGTTGGCCAACATGACTCCAGTTTTTCCTTCCTCACACATTGAATCATCCTGTTCTCTGAATGATTATTATACTTGCAGTTAGTGTCATGCAATTTTGTACTCCGATCTCTGTGGATTGGGTTTTTTTCCATGGGATTTTATTTTTTTTTCAAAATGTTTTATTAATTTATTTTGAATTATCAACAATCACTTCCATAAGCTTTTTATTTTTTTAAATTTTTTGTGGTGAGGTGATCAGGGTTAAGTGACTTGCCCAGAGTCACACAGCTAGTAAGTTCCATAAGCTTTTGAGTTTTAAATTTTTCTTCCTCTCCCTCCCTACCTCCCTCCCCAAGACAGCCCACAGTCTAATATGGGCTATACATATACATTCCTATTAAACATATTTCCACATTAATGATGAGTGGGATTGAGACCACGTACCCAAATAAAAATTCAGAGGTTTCTCAGTAGAAACAGAAGTTTTATTCTAGCAAGTCTCGCACGAGAATTGGGCATCACCTACCCAGGGCGGACTGGAGCAGGGAGGCAGGATACAAGCAGCAAGCAAACAGTTATATACCCCTAGACAAACAAATTCTAAGAAAACCCCACCCTCCCACCTTTTAACTTGAATCTCTTTATCCCCATTAGTTGAGATAAGAGACCTTACATTCTGCCCAGAAACTAAGAGATACATTTTACCCAAAACAGGTTTGGGAGCTAGAAGATTGCCTTATTTGGCAAAGATAAGGATGGGGTGGTGGTTACAAAACAAGGGAGGGGGTGGGCAACAGATGTGTGACCTGATCACATGATTTACAGGAAAATGAAACTTAGGCCTAGCTAATGCTAAAGCCTTAACTAAATTTTGGGGCATAGCTTTCATTTCATATGAGAAATTTTCACTTGTCCCACACAATGATGTTGTAAGTAATAATTAGAACTAATAGGAGGAACCACCAGAAAGAGGAAACAAAACACAACAGAAGAAAAAAAATAGCAAATAGTATGCTTCGATCTGCATTCAGACTCCATAGTTCTTTCTTTGGATGTGGATAGCATTTTCCATCATGAGGCTTTTGGAAATGTCTTAGATCCTTGTATTGCTGAGAGGGGTTAAGTCTATCAAAGTCAGTCATCACTCGGTGTGGCTGTTACTGTGTACAACGTTCTTCTGGTTCTGCTCACTTCACTCATCATCAAACCATACAAGTCTTTCCAGGTTTATCTGAAGTCTGCCTGTTCATCATTTCTTACAGTACAATAGTATTCCATTATGTTCATATATCGCATTCCCAATTATGATTACTATCTGTGTCTTTCTATCATTCCCCTCCCCCATTTATGCTTTTCTTTCTCCTCCTCACTAATGTTTTGCATTTGACTACCACCTCCCTCAGTCCCACCTCCTTTCTATTAGCCCCCTCCTTTTTCTTTCCCTTTTTCCCTCCTACTGCCTATAGGGCATGTTAGATTTCTATACCTAACTGATTATTTTACTCCCTTCTTGAGCCAAATCTGATGAGAGTAAGGTTCAAACAATGGTCATCTCTCTCCCTTCTTTCCCTCTGCTGTAAATAGGTTTTTGTGCCTTTTCCTGTGATGTAATTTACCCTTGTCTGCCTCCTCCTTTCCTTTTCTCCCAGTACATTTTCTTAGTTAGATCAGATTAATTCACTTACTTGGATCCATTTAACCCACTTGATTAGATTTTTTTCATCATTACATGAAAGTCAATTTATACCCACCCCCTTTATGTATACTCCTTTAACATGGTGTAATAACAATACAGTTCTCAAGAGTTACAAGTGTCCTCTTCCTATGTAGGAATGTAAACAGTTTGCCCTTATTAATAACATGTTGTTTTTTCTGTCCCATTTACCTTTTTATGTCTCTCTTGAGTCTTGTATTTGAAGATCAAATTTTCTGGTGAGCTCTGATCTTTTTATGAAGAAGTATGGAAGTCCCCTATTTCGTTGAATATCCATCTCCTCTCCTGAAAGATCATGCTTATTTTCGCTGGGTAATTGATCCTTGGTTGTAATCCAAGCTCCTTTGCCTTATGGAATATCATATTCCATGCCCTGTGGTCTTTTAATGTAGAAGCTGCAAGGTCCTGTGTAATCCTGACTGTGGTTCCATGATATTTAAATTGTTTCTTTCTGGCTGCTTGCAGTATTTTTCTTTGACCTGGTAATTTTGGAATTTAGCTACTATATTCCTTGGTGTTTTCAATTTGGGATCTCTTTCAGGAGTTGATAGGTAGATTCTTTCTATAGCTATTTTACCTCTGGTTCTAGGACCTCAGGGCAGTTTTCCTTTATGATTTCCTGAGAGATACCATCCAGTATCTTACTCTTTTTTTATCATGATTTTCAGGTAGACCAATAATTTTAAAATTGTTTCTCCTGGATTGATTTTCCAGGTCAGTTGTTTTACCAATGAGATATTTATATTTTCATCTAATTTTTCATTCTTTTTTTTTTTTACTGATTCTTGCTCTCTCATAGAGTCATTAGCTTCCATTTGCTCAATTCTAATTTTTAACAAATTGTTTTCTTCTAATAGATTTTGTACCTCCTTCACCATTTGGCCAATTGTATTTTTTAGGGAGTTGTTTTCTTCAGTGTACTTTTTTTCCAGTTGGCTAATTGTATTTTTTAAGGACTTGTTTTCTACAGTTAATTTTTGTCCTTCCTTTTCCAAGCTATTGACTCTCTCTTGCATATCTCTCATTTCTTTTACCACTTTTTCTTCTACCTCTCTCATTTGACTTTTAAAATCCTTTTTGAGCTCTTCTAAGAAGGCTTTTTGAGCTTCAGACCAGTTCATATTCCCTTTTGAGGTTCCACATGTAGGTTTGTTGACAATGTTGTCCTCTTCAGAATTTCTGCCTTGATCTTCACTTTCCCATAATAAGAATCTGTCTTTTGTTTCTTTTTGCTCATGGTGTTTGCTTATTTCCTGGCCTTTAAAGAGATTAGGCTGACCTGATGGGGAGCAGAGGGCAGTGACCCAAGCTTCTTGTGTTGGGAGCCTAGGGCCTGATCGATGGCTTTGTATGCTGGGGCCTCCAGTGTTGGCAGTTGGAGGGTGTAGGATTCTGGCAGCTTACCTGATGTTGGACTGGAATCAGCAACACTGGAACTCTAGGGGTAAAATTGGGTAGTGTGGCTCCTCGAGATTTCCTGCTCACCCAGGCCTTTCCTTCCTTTCATTTTCTTCAGCTCCTTTCAGATGGATGTTGTAAGGTGTTTATCTGCCTGGGGCCCCTTGGATGCTGCTTTCCAGAGTTTTGCTGAGGCACTGGGAGAGCTGGTTGCTGTAGAATGCCGAGGCACCTGGTGGTTTTCTGAGCTGGTTTCCACCAGTTCCCCCACCTTCAGTGAGGCACTTGGGGATCCAGGTGTTGGTGTTTGCCTGCTTCACCACCTGGGCTTCAGGATCTCCTCCTGGTATGTTGAGGTGGGGCTTTCCACTAGCTTGCTGGGACACCTCCCATTCAGTACTGCTCTCCTTCCCTCAGAGTAAGAGGGGCCTTTCTCGTTAGTCCCTCAAGCTACCTGGGCTACTGGACTGCTGCACCCCATCTTTCTTCTGGTTCACCTGTTCCAGAGTTTTTCCTGGGGTGATATTTTCAGGGCTTTCAGGGGTTAATAAGGGAGGGTAAGAGAGACTAGCCTCTTACCCCGCCATAGTGGCTCCTCTCTGTGAATTGTTAATCTTGCCTTCCCAACTGAGTTGTAAGCTCTATAAGACTAGGGATCATATTTTATATTTCACTATCCCAATGGTCCTAGTATAGGACTGGTCATTAATACCTGCTTTCTTTTTTTTTTTTTTAAACTTTTTCTTTTTTAGGCAATTGGGGTTAAGTGACTTGCCCAGGGTCATGCACCTAGTAAGTGTCAAGTGTTTAGTCTGGGCCGCATTTGAACTCGGGTCCTCCTCACTTCAGGGCCAGCACTCTATCCACTGAGCCACCTGGCTGCCCCTAATACCTACTTTCTGATTAATGACATTGTGAGGTGGTTAGGAATAGGAATCTGGTGGAAGAGAATTTGAATCTGTAGATATATTGCAGTAGCCCTCTTTAATAAGCTATGATTTCATGGTCTTATTTTGGACTTTGCTTTTTCACCTGTCGCTGTGACTTCTGGTACATATTCAATATGTTTTCTTTACTGTGCACCATGGTGCTTTTTAAGCAGTTCACATTATTTATTAATTCAAGGCAGAATTCTGAGGTGTGTACTTTCTGTCTTGTGAAACCAAGTCATGTCTTTTATAGTTTTGCTTCATGGTGTCTCTACTTCTGAGCATATTTCCCTAGCACTCGGGCTAGGCTTTGAAGAAAACTATCTTCTTTTTTCATGAAGTCAAATCTGATAACTCCTCCTCAACCTGCCTGTCTCCTCCCAATTTCTTTTTATGTGTAATTTGTCTGTTTTCCACCAATGGAACATAAGCTTTGGGAGGATTGTTTCATTTTTGCCTTTGTACCTCAAGGGCCTAATACAGTGTTTGTCCATATACTGGTCACTCAACGAATGTTTGTTGAACAAGTGAATTCCTTCTCCCCATCCTGCTGATTTCCATAGAAGCTAAGTGTTGTCCTGTGGCCATTGATCTTCTTTCTTATGATTCCACCACTAATGTTATGTCATAGTGAATACTGATTCAGTCATTCGTGGTAGATGAATTGTGCAGTATACTTTGGTACTGAGCTAGACCTACCATTTTATATTTAATGTGGCTCAGGTGATCCAGATATTTTTGTAACATGGTTATGCCTTTTAAAAAAAACAATGAATGAAGAGTAAATTAAAAGAAATTTTCCTGTTTGCATTAGGGGAAAGATTGCTGGGTACATGTTTCTGTTATTTCACATGTATAATGTAAAAGACAGTAATATGCATATACACACTTATATATGGTATCTATGAAAGACACTAATATGCGTATACATAGTCACATAATGTCTGCATATTATATTCATGCCATAAAAACATTTAAGAGCATTTGGCATCTGTCTCTAAGCTTAGGAATTGCATTGATAATGTGTTACACATGGTACATACCATGTTAAAATGTAGTCTGGTTGTTTGGAGACTGTTGTGAAAACCAGTAGAATAGTATTGCATAAATACTTAAAATGTCAAGAGTTTTAGTGTATCATCTGTGAAAGTCTTTGTGACTACAGCATCAGATTTTTCTGGAAAGACTCATTTATATTTATTGAACAAAGATTTTACTGTGATACAAATGATGCAACACAACTTTTAAAAGCACATTGTAAAAATTCTCCTACAAGCACTTTTAGTGATAATATTGTATAGCTAGTATGACAATTACAAAATGTTTATTAATCTTTTTTTAAACAAGTTATGCCAAGGACCATGAAATTGCTCCTAAAGAAGAAGAGTGTTTCTTTAAGTGTTAAAACCATATAGTTACTCTTTGTTTATTTAACCTTTCATAGGTTCTTTCCTAAAAGTTATTTTGTTTTTCCCACCAAATTTATTTAATCGAACTATTTGTTGCTATTGTTATGGTACTGAGGGAGAATATTGGTGAAATTTTAGATGAAAATGTTTTATTTTCTTAGATACAAGAGTATGGTAGACCTGTTAAATCTTTAAAAAAAATGCAGTGGCCATAAATTTTAATAGCATCCTTTAACCTTCAACAAGTTATATTCTTTGCTTTTTAGATACTGTAAAGTGACTTCAGTGGGACCTCAAATTATGCCCTCTAAAAGATTATCAAATACTCCAAAAATTCCTTCATGAAAGGATGGTAAAGCAGAGTAATTCAAGGCTTATTTTAGAAAGCCAATTTTATCTTTCTCTGTGTATAATCACAGTATTCCTACTTCAGTTCAATCTACTGTATTCAGTAGTGTCTGTAACATGGAACACAACAAGACACCTTTCCTATGCATTATAAAGTTTAATCTTCTTTTTCAGTATTAGAAGGAGCACTGAGGTAATAACAGTTTTTGTCTGCGTATAACATGAATGAATGAAATAAGTTTTTAAAAGTAATACCTTTTCTCAGGGATAAACCTTCATGATTCTTCTGAAAGTGAAATTAGAGATTCAGAAGAAATGAATAGACCCTCAGAGAAATCTCAGAATTGATATTAGGGTTGGATAATCACTTCAGAAAAAAGGAAACCTTTGCATGAACAAAAAGATTTTTTTTTAATGAATGTGAATGCATACATTAATTCACTTAAGATAATGATTTTTCACTTCTAAATCAATATAATTTGAATTTTGAAATATTTTATTTTTTATATTTGTGCTTATATTGTACAGAGCAGTGAATAGGGCCCATTGATTTCTATACATTCTATGGAGAGGCATTTAATAGTTGTCTGATCTAGCCTTATAGGTCATCTTTACTCCAGAAGGTATATATGTGACCTTTGTAGCCCTGAGATGGCAAATTCCTGGTAATGCCCTTTTGGTGTAAGAATAACTCCTAATGTATAAATATATTGATGTCCCCTTTCCCCCACTGTCTCTCTTTGCAAACCACTTCACTTTATCTTTGCCGAGAAAACACCGTGGACCATATTAAAATGCTAAAAGATTTGACATCAGAAGATGAAACCCTCAGGTCACAACCAGGCATGCTATGGTCCACAGGGTCACAAAAAGTCAGACACAACTGAACGCCAACAGTGGGATTATTAAATAGTTAGACAAGCTCAAACAGAATGTTCAAAAGCTTTCTCTAGCTCAGACAAGCCTTTATAAATGGCCAGAAGCTCCCTACTCACTGAATAGAAGTAGACCTGGGTTCACATCTTATCTTTAGCACTTACTATACAAGTCACTTAATGACTTCAGTTTTTTCATCTGTGAGAGATAATGGCTTCTGTTTCATAAGGATCATTTTTTTTTAAAGGCAATTGCGGTTAAGTGACTTGCCCAGGATCACACAGCTAGTAAGTGACAAGTGTGTACCTGAGGCCGGATTTGAACTCAGATCCTCCTGACTTCAGGGCCAGTGCTCTATCCACTGCCCCACCTAGCTGCCCCAGATCAAATTTTGTGTGTGTGTGTGTGTGTGTGTGTGTGTGTGTGTGTGTGTGTCTCTCTCTCTCTCTCTCTCTCTCTCTCTCCACATACACACACATATACATATATGTATGTGTGTATATATGCACATATACAGACACATATGTATATGTGTCTATACACACATATATGTATATATGTATGTGTGTGTATATATATATATATATATGATTTCATATGTTTATAAAGCAGTTTGTAAACTGTTAAAATGGTATATGAGTATCAGCTGTCATTTTTATTTTTGCTTATTTTTCTAATCAGTGTTTACTCAGAGTCATTTCCATTGCTGTTAGATGTCCCTGTCTTCCCAGCTCTTCTCCAGTTAAAGATGGAGTCTTACATGGTCACATCTCAGACATCTGTCTGTTCATCCATGTCTCATTATAGACCACAGACCTGTTAAAGCCTTTCTGCTCATGCCCTACCATTCCCATTAGCAGATATAGAATAAGTAACATGGCTCCATCCTCCATTTCTAAATCTATGACAATCCTGTACTATCAAATTCTTTGACGCCAAACAGTTCATGATACCAAAAAACACTATGGAAAGAATGCTTTCATCCTTTACAACTACATGGGTGATATTCTGTAGGTGCTGTGCTCAAGCAAGGAAAATGTAACTTAGGCCAGAGGTGGGGAACTTGCAGCCTCAAGGCTACAGGTGGCCTTATAGGTTTTTAAGTGCAACCCTTTGACTGAATCCAAACTTTACAGAACAAATCCCCCTTAATAAAGGCATTTGTTCTGTAATACTTGCACTCAGTCAAAAGGCTGTACCCAAGGACCTAAGAGGCCACTTGTGGACTGGAAGCTGCAGGTTTCCCTCCCCTGTGTTGGCTCTATGCCTGTTGTTAACTTTTGTGGCTAGATAGACAAAGACCATAACTAACAATAGGTGGGTCCCATTGGCTTCTGAATGCTCTGTAGATAAGCTTTTAGTAGTTGTCTCATGTGGCTCTCTAGGTTGACTTCACTCCAGAGTTGGCTAAATGATATGTTTAGCCCTGCAAGAGGGTGTAGTCCTAGTCCTGCCTGCCTCATTGTCAGTACTCTTTTTATCTACTGTCTGACATAGATGCCTACTATTCTTATAGAGTTTCTGTTTATTGCACTAATTACTTTAAAAAGAGCTGAAACTGTTTTGCTTTACAGTTGAAAACATGCCCTGGTCTTGTGGTCTCTTGTATTACATTGTCTTTGAAATGTCAAATCTTTTCTTTTTTTGAAACTTACTTGCTCTGCACATTTTATCTTAGTCCAAAAGCAGTAAAACCTCACCTGATTGATGAACTTTGTAATTGCCTTTAATTCATAGGTTCTGTGCCTTTCACTGGACCCTCAATAAATATAGTATAAACTTAGTTCTTCACTCCCATTACAGGCAAATATTGTTATATAGATTAAATATATTCCTCATTACCATTTTTGATGTTTTGTCTTCATCTCTGTATACTGTCTATAATTTAAATATTTCCAATAGTACCTAGCCAGATTGTCTACTTAAATACTCCTTTTTTCTCTTTGTACAGGGGGAAATGTAGTGTTGCGCTTCTGAATGAGACAGAATCAGTTTTGTCATATCTTGATAAAGAGGTAATGAATGTAACTTTAATTTGTTCCTCTTCCCTTTACAATATATCTTTGTAAAAATTAAAATATTTATCAACTTCTGTTATCAAAGTGACATCATAACCTTGATTCACCATTCACATTGTATTAACTAGAATCAATCCTCTTTTTTAGCCCTTGTTGCAAATAATGTTTCTAGGAGCGTAACCATTTGTTAGTAAATTGAACACCTTAGATTATGAGTAGCTGATTTCTTTTATAGGAAATATAAATTAGTGTCTGTATACACCACTGATAACCACAGAAATTGCCTTGTTAGAACTTTTATAGCTTAATTAAATGGCATATCTCTTTAGTCACTTGATTTAAAAATTACTTTTACTTTGCTTTTTTTATTTTTATTTGCCTCACAGGTTTTATGATATTTGAAATGCTGCTTAATATGATGATGACATTGCTCTGAGAGTAGCATTTGTTCATGAAAGTAGAGATAACAGCAAGTGTTCAATTTTATTACACGTTTTCTACCTTTAAGCTTGGAGATAATATAATAATAATGAGATACATATATATTTGTTAAAATTTAATGTTAAAGAGTGAAGAGGAGAGACATTGCCTGGCATAGTGGATAATGAGCTGGTCTTGAATCTCTGCCTTAGAAAACCTTGGTTCATGTCTTATCTCAGCTACATAACCAACAGGGTGACCCTGGGAAAAGTCAGTTAACTTCTCAGTGTCCAAAGCAAATTTTTAGTACTCTTAAGTTGCTTAGAAGGTGCTGTTGTGCATTAGTAATGGAAGTGTGAAGAGTAGTGGTGGAAGTGGTAGGAGCTGTTCCCTCTTTCGTAACCTGACCAGCCAAATTCCTGTCCTAGACCCTGGTGCTAGGAGGATGCTTTTTTGAACTGCTTATCTGACACAAAGATTTCATCTCATTTGTTTTACTGCATTAAAAAAAGAAATACAGCATAGCATGGTGGATAGAGGGCAGACCTTAGAGTGAGGAAGACCTGGGTTCAGTCTTAACCTTGATCACATATTGGTTGTGTGACTCTGGGCGAATAACTTAATTTCTCAGTGCCCTTAGCAATTCTAAGGCTGAAGTTAAAGAGAATGTGCTCATTTGCATTGCTGGAAGAAGTTCCTCAATAGAAACTTCCTACATTTCAAAAAAAGCACAGATTTTACTTTATAACATAACAGAAACTCAAGTTTTATGGAATGCCAGTTCAAAGTGCCATCTCTAGTTTCAAATACACTTAATTACTGAGCCGTTAGCAGCCATGTTCAGTGCCTTTCTGTTGTTACAATGTTCTTTCACCATACAGTCTATACATTAGCTCCCTGTTTAACAGTTGTATCCACCCTGGATGGAATGGGTCCCCATGAAACCTCTCAGAAAATCTGTGTGTGTGTGTGTGTGTGTGTGTGTGTGTGTGTGTGTGTGATCCTGCCCCACAACCTTCCCCATCATTCCATAGTGTCATGGTAGTCAGTTCAGTCATTCACGTAAATAGGAAGGATACAAGACATTGGGTCCAAGTGGGAGACAGATAACGTCATCACCGACAGTGTACTTGGCTTTTATGCAAATTGAAGTCCTGGAACACCACAGATTTAGATGGCATAGATGGCATTGGATGGATAATTAAGGGAGGACAGAGAGGAAAATAGGGCTGTCCTGCCTGGGTATGCTTTACTTTAGCACAGAGTGTATGTAACCTAAGAAATAGAAAAGACAACTCTGCAGAATCAGTAGGCAATTTCCTTTGCTTTGATTTTTTTTTGTCTTCAAAGGTCAAAATTCATCTCATTTTTGAGGTTTTCTCTGGCTTCTGAAATATTTTAAAAACAAACTCCTAAGTACTCAGTGTAGCCTTAATGTAACATTATTTGAAGAAAAGTATTTTCCTTCCATAATTCACAAAACAATGAAATTTTAAAGCTGAAAAGAATTGGAAAGCACTTTACTTATGGGAACCTAGATTTTCATGTCTTTTATAGTCTCATTTTGCTGTTGTGAGATTCAGTTTCAGTATACTAATGATGCTTTTGGTTTTGATTACACGAATACCTCAAACACATCCTAATAAAACTTATCACTACTGTTTTTTATTTTCTTGAATTATGTGGCTTTTTACTTTTTGACATTTCCTTAGTAATCCTATGATAATGATGATAAGCATAGTCTGTTGCTAAAGGTTTGCCCTTTCATTCACTAGGTTGAGTGTCAATCTTAAGATTTTATGTTTTTGGTGTCACAAATAAGAACATTTGAAGAATTATGTTTATTTACATGTGCATATATATAGCTGGCTGTCCCCCATGCCTGGAACAGTCTCCCTCTGCCATGCCATCTACTGACCTCCCTGGCTTCCTTTAAGTCACAATAAAAGTCCACTTTCTACAGGAAGCCTTCCTTAACTCCTCTTAATTCCAGTGCTTTCTGCCTTTTAATTATTTCCTATTCTGTATATGGTTTGCTTTGCATATATTTATTTCCATGTTGTCTCTCCCATTAGATTGTATGTTCCTTGATGGCAAGGACTAGCTTTTGCCTCTTTTTGTATCCTTAGTGCTTACCACAGTGCTTGGCACACAATGTGCACTTAAGAAATGTTTATTGTTTGGTTGCTTGATTGACATATATACAATTTTTTTTTTAGGATACCTTTTTCTATTCTTTGGTTTATGATCCTTCGTTGAAAACACTTTTAGCAGACAAAGGGGAAATCAGAGTAGGACCTAGATATCAAGCAGATATACCAGACATGCTCACAGAAGGTATGTTTTAAATTGTTTTCTATATAATTAAATATATATATTCTATATAATTAAAAAACAACCCTTTATTTTGCCATTGAACCTTAAAGGAGTCTGGTAATGTCATTGGAGAGTGAAGATTCCAAGTATTTGAGTAATGTACAAAAAAAATAGGAGCATTTGTACTTTTTAGTAATCTCACAGAGTGCCTGAATTTTATTATAGAGTAGGTGGATTATATGATTTTGGCACTATTGTTTGAGAATTGAAATATGTTGTGAATTTTTCCCCTTTGAAAAGTATTATTTTAAAATATTATTTTGAAAAATAAATGACTTATACCTTAAATATTATCTTGTCTTGAAGCATGTTAGGTCCTTCAGTCTGTGAGAATTCTTTGTGCAGAGCTCCAGATAGCAATTTGTTAGTATTGAATTAATGTTCTTCAGTAATAATTATACTTATTACATTAGGAATACTGCCTGAGCCTGCGTATTTAGGACATATAATAACTTTAAAATAGTTTGATTATACCATTTCCCAAAATTTGTTTTACTTATTAAATCCATTTGTTTTCTGCCCTATGTCAGCTTTTTACCCTTTTCCTCCACTGAGGGGATTTAGACAAGATAGAGAAAGTTTTACCATACAATTGAAAATCCAGAATATCTGGGTGGAAAATTAGACTATGAGACTAAATATACAATCATTCTAAAAAAGAGGATATAGACAGACAGACACATACATGTACACACACGTGCACACGGTGTATTTTGAACTTCACAGGTGATGAGAGGCTCAAAACGTCACCATTATAGGTTACTTTGACTGTGTATGAAACCAGCATATAAAAGAATCTGAGAGAAAATCTTTTTTTCTCTAACAACCATAATTCCTAGCTTCCTTCAAATCTCGGCTCAAAAACTTCCTCTTACATGTGGTCTTACACAATTTCCCTCCAGGTACTAGTGCTGTCGCCTCCTCAGAGTTACCTTGTACTTCCCCCTCAAACATCCCCCCACGTTTGTGTGGGTGTGTGTACACACACACACACACACACACACACACACACACACACACACACACGTATACATGTATACACACATACACATGTACATACACATATACTTTGTGTTTAAAATATATGTATATTAGTTGTGTGTACACACACAAACACATACATGCACACACATTTGAATGCAAGGCAATATGTTTGCATATGCATGTCTATGTATGCACATAGGTACACAAATATACACACTTGGACACATGCATACATGTGTGTGTGAACATATTCACATGTGTATTTAGCTATAAATACAAAGTGATGACATTTCAGGCCTTTGTTACCTCATATAATGCATTCACATAATCAGTTATTTAAAAAGAAGTTATTAAGCCAGGCACTGGATTAGTCATTAGTGATAAAAAGAGAAAAATAAAACTGTACCCTCCCTCAAGGAATTTGTATGAGGCAACATGTATAGGTAAGCTTAGAAAATCTATATCTATACCTCTGTCTATATCTAGATATAGGTATTTATAGGTATTTAGATATTTTGATATCAGTATCTAGATATAGATAGATATAGATATAGGTATAGATAGATATAAGTATAGGTATTGATAGATATATCTATATATACATAAATGTGTATGTATGTATATATAGAGAGAGATGTATCTTTGTCTAGGTAGATATAGATATATAGGTATAGATACACATACATTTGTAGATATATCAATCTAGATAGATACAGATGTAGATATGGATATATATTCTCTATGGTTACCTATACATGTTTCCTCATATAAGATTCTTGAGGGCAAGTAAGGCTAAAATGGTGTGGTGGCTGTGTGAGTAGAGAAAAGGGGATATTGTGAATACTGCGGTACTGAGAGGATGGTGGCATCCTCAACAATAGCAAAAAGTTGGAAAATAGGGAGTTTTGGGGGAAAGGTAATGAGTTCTATTTTGAACATATTGAGTTTGAGATGCTTGTTGGAATCCAGTTTGAGATGTCCAAAAAGCATTCAGTGATACAGGGCTAGAGATTATTAGAGAGATTAGGGCTGGATATGTACGTCTAATAATTGAACCAAAGGGAGCTAATGAGATCACCAAGATGAAGAAAATAAGAAGATCCAGGTCAGAGCTTTGAGGAATGTCCAAGGTCAGTGAGCATGACCTGGATGAATGAGCATTCAGGGAAGGGAAGAGAACAAATATTTATTAAGTGCGTACCAGGCACTGTGCTAAGCATTTTACAAATATTATTTCATTTGATCCTTACAACACTCCTGGGAGGTAGGTACTATTATTATCCTCATTTTATATTTGAAGAAACTGAGGCAGACAGAGATTTAGTGATTTCCCCAGGTTTCCAAGCTATTAAGTGTCTGAGGTCATATTTGAACTTAGTTTTTTTCTGACTCCAGGGGTGGTGCTTTATCTACCGCATATCAAATGCAGCAAATGGGCAAGAAAGGATAAGGCTGCAGGTTCCCCATCCCTGGTAAGGACTGAGAAAAGACCATCAGATTTCACTGTTAAGAAATCACTGGAGGGACAGCTAGATGGTGTGGTGGATAGAGCACCAGCCCTGGAGTCAGGAGGACCTGAGTTCAAATCCAGCTTCCGACACTTGACGCTTACCAGGTGTGTGACCCTGAGCCAGTCACTTAACCCCAGTTGCCCCACCAAAAAAAAAAAAAGGGAAAAAAAGAAATCATTGGTAACTGGAGAGAACAGTTTTAGTGATTAGATTGAAGCTAGAGTTCAGAGGATTGAAAATTGAGTAAGAGGAGAAAAGTAGAGGCACTTCTCAAGGAAGTTTGGCTGAAAAAAGGGAGGAAAGATATAGGATAATAATAGCTTGGTAGGGTCTATAAAAGGTGTTTTGTTTTGTTTTTTAACATGAGGGAGACAGCATGTTTCAAGGAATTAGAGGAGGAAACAGTAGATAGGCAGAAGTTGAATAGTCAAGGAATTACTGAATTTGCAATCTGCTTCAAGAAAAAGGAGATGGAATCAAGTGCACAAACAGGGATAATTGGTCTTGGTAAAGAGAAAGGCCCCCTTTTTGTCAGAGATCTGTGAAAAAGAAGGAGAGAAAGGGATATGATATCAAAAAGTTTTGAAATAAAAAGAATGGGGGATGAGGGAGCTAATATTGAGTGGTTTCAATTTTTAAAATAAACTAAGGGGCAAGGTCTTCAGGCAGCAAGGGTGGGATGTATTGGGTTAGGGGATTGTGGGGGGAAGAGATTTGGAATAGCCTCTGTGGGGAATGAGATGGGGAATCAATTAGGTAGAAATAAAGGGACCATGTTGCTGTAGTGAGGGCCCAGGTTCAATCTGGATAACATCAGTTTGTAATGTACCCAGTTAGCCTGGTTATGAGACTTTCTTCAGCTGCATTCAGCACCTAGTAAGTAGGATCTGATCAAGAACCAGTAGGAATGAGGAGGTTGATGGTAGGAATAATCCAGGCTTGAGGTTTGACAAGGGAGAAGCGATAAGGTGAGATGGAGTAGGTATTCAGGAGTGGAAGACTCTAGAGTTGGAATGGTTATTTGGTCGAGGGTAGAAAGACTGAAAAATGAAGACTAAGTAAGAGTAATGGAGTTCTGGGCTGGAGATAGGGGGTGGAGAGAGGGTCTGGGTTAGTCTAAGGAGTCTACTTAGTGAGGGTGAGCCATCGAGAGAGGTAGAATGCTAAAAGATTGTGATCAGATAGGAGAAAATCAAGAGTTTCCAGTTAGGGTTAGTAGAACCCTTGTGGATTATGGTGAGATCTAATTTGAGGCTATCCTTATGGATGGCTGAGGTGGAGTAAATTAATAGGTCACGGGATTTAAGGAAACTGATGTATAGGGAGGTGTCATGGGCCATCTGTGTGGATATTTAAATCCTCTAGTATAAGAGTAGGAGTTGCTGAAGAGAGAAAGATGGTTAGCTTGCTGAGAGAGTGATCTGGGGTTTGGTATACCACAGCCATCATGATTTGGATTGGGTGGAAATTTTTGATTGAGTGGGAAGAAGGCTGATGAGTGGTAGAGGAAAAGGAGTGGTTTGGAAGTGACAGTGAGGAGCCAGAAGTATTCTGACACCCCCTTCAGGACCAATGTGTTGGGGAGTGGGGGATGAGAGAAGATACATCCGGTGCTGGAAATGATGGCAGGAGAAATGTGATTTTGTTTGGAAGGAGCCAGGTCTCAATGAGAGCTACTTGATGGAATGAGTCTAAGAGAGGTCCAGCATGAAGTGGAATGTGTTTACTATTGAAGGGACGGACAGGGTCGGAGTGGGAAAAGGACAGGATAAGGTTGAGGAGGATGGAGATAAGAGATGGCAGAGGGCTGGGATAGTTTTTGTCCAAGTGGCTGGTGATTAATTACTGAAGGGATAGGGAAAGAAATGTGAGTAGCCATAGGGTTGATAGTGGATGGCAGATGAACAATGAAGCTCATAGGCTTTGAGGGGCATTGCAGATGGCCCTGAGCCAAGCCTGTGCCTGGGTTTGGACTGGCCTGCCAGCTGTTTTTGCTTCTAGGCCTCCTACTGTATGGCTGGTGTGGGAGAAGGGCAGAGAAATCTGGGGCAGGTGATGGTTCACCTCCTTCTAATTTCAAAATTCTAAATATTCTTTAAGGAAATGTAGTAAACAAGAAAAGAGAATAATCATGTCATAGATTTCATAGTGGGGTGGGGGAGAGAGAGAATGTGTGCATAATTATTTTGAAGAAAACATGAATGAATGAATTTTGAAGGATGGATAGAATTTTGGGTGGTCTCAAGACAGGACATTACAGCTGGTGAACAGCTAGAGCCAGAGCTGAAGGGAATGATTTAGTGAATAAATTAAAGATATTTTAAAAATTTCCCCTTAGTTCTCTTGGTTCTTTCTCTTACTCTTTAACCAAAGGCTATATACGAGTGATCATTCCCTCAACTTACTTTAAGTTGGCACTGAACTTAGATGAAAGCCGACCCATGGAATTAAAGTCTCCCCCCCAGTTTTAAGAAGTTAATAATTGATAATACTGTCCGTAATATAAATGATGAATTCCTGTGATGAATTACTGATAACTTAGTACTTACTGTGTGCATATACATATAAATAAATATACATGTAATCACATTACTTATGTTTTAAAGGATAATACTTCACACCTGCCTCATGTAAATATTTCATAATTTAAAGGTATGTCTAGATATTTTTGTACCTGAAATTCATAATATTTCATTGTCTCCTATGAAATTTTTTAAAGTTCTCATTACAGAGAATATAGTTGATCTTTACTTTGATGTTTCTATTCCAAGTCAAGGGACTTAACAATCAACAAGCATTTTATTAAGTGCTTATTAATTGCCAGGCCCTGTTCTAAGCTCTGGAGAATCCAAAGAAAAAGGAAAAGCAAAAAAAGAGTCCCTACTCTTAAGAAACTTAAATTCTAATATGGGAGACATTTATATTGGGACCTACATGATGCATCCTTAATATATGGAAGGTAACCTTAGAGGAGAAGGCACTAAAGACTTTGGATGACCAGAAAGATCTCATGATGGGATTGGAGGTGGTGCTTGAACTGAATCTTAAAAAAGAGGACAGGGATTCTAAGAGACGAAAGTTAGGAGGGAAAGCATTCCAGCCCTGTTGGGCAGTCTGTGCAAAGGCATAAAGATGGGAGGTGTATCCAGCTTTCTGAGGAAGCATGGTCCATATGGATTGATTGCACAGTCTGTGGAGAGAGTAATAGGAAAGGGACAGCTTGTGAACAGCTTTACAAGCTAGAGAGTTTATATTTGATTCTGAAGACAGTAGGGAGCTGTTGAAGTCTGTTGAGTAGGAATATGACACGGTCAGATCTGTACTTTGGAAAGATCATTGGCATTCATGTGAAGGATAGACTGGAGTAGAGAGATGATTGAGGGCAGGGGCTCCAGCTGAAAGACTACTGCAGTTCAGAGGAAAAGTCATAGGACCTGAACTAATATGGTGGCTATGAGTGGAGCAAAGGGAGTGCATGTGAGAGATGTTTCAAAGAAAGAAATAAGATTGTCAACCTCTTGGAATAATGGGGGGTGAGCAAGACAAAGGAGTTGAGGATGACATTCAGACTGTGAGCCTGAGTGACTGGAAGAGTGGTGGTGATCTTTAAGTTGTGGGGAAGTTGGGGAGAGGGTTTGAGGACAAGATCATGATGTGGAATAGTGTTTTAGGCATCTTGAGTTTAAGACTTCCAGTCTGAAATTTCTAACATAGAGAATTGGTAATGTGGGGTTAGAGCTCAGGAAAAAGTCTATAGCTAGATAAATAGATCTGGGAATCATCAGCCTAAAGATAATAGAATCCATGGGAACCGATGAGATCACCCAGTGAGATAGTATACAGGGAACAGAGAAGAGGGCTTAAGAGATTTGGGATATATCTATGCTTAGTGGGCCAATTTGGGTGGTTTGAAACAGCCGGAGTGTGGTGGTAGTGCATCAATTAGGGAGGATCAGAATGATTTCCTTGCTGTAGTGATGGCCCCATTGAGATTAGATTACATAAATTTGTAGCAGACAGTCACCACGGTTTCATGATTTCCTTTAGTTCCTTTTTACTTCAGCACGTAAACGGGAGAGAAAACATCAGATGGTGGGAGTAATCCAGGGTTTGAGTTTGATAAGGAGTGGTCAGTGATAATGTAGCAAGGGATACTGTATTAGGGGATAGTATAGAATTGAATTAGTTCCCCAAGGAGTTGTATTTACTTATCTATGAATATGTTGTATCCCTCTGGTGGAATGGCAACTCACTGAACACAAGGACTCTGCTTTTTGTATTTTTATCTCCAGTGTCTGGTGTTCTGCCTAGCAAATAGCAGGTACTTAATAAATACTGTATTTATTATTCTTCCTCTGCTCTCCTCTTGACCACTTCCTATGTCCTGTCACTGTCATGAGTCTAGTGGCAGGAGCACGCTCACTACTCTTCCTTTGGCTTCAGATAAAAGTGGGGGAAAAACATTTGTTTTAAGAGATTAAAGTAGCTTTGAGGGGAAAGAGTATATGTTATATGTGTTTGCTTACATATAATATGTAATTACATTTGTATATAATAAATGATGAATGAATATATTAATGAATTAAAACTGTCCTCAACAATGTATTAAGAAGAATTAAATTACTATGATAGAAAAACTTAAAATTATAGTATAAAATTTAGTAATTTGGTAATACTGTTCTAGAAAATTTTTTAGAGAGCATGTCTTTTTAAAAAAAATATTCAAAGATAATGTCTTGCAAATAATCAGACTTCTATAAACCCTTTACCTTTGTACAGGAGAAGCAGATGGCAGAGAACAATCAAAACTGGAGGTTAAAGTTTGGGACCCAAACAGCCCTCTTACTGATCGACAGATTGACCAATTTTTAGTTGTAGCCCGGTAAGGTCAATTAAAGAATAAGTTCTCTTTGAAAAAGTACTCAAAGTGTTCCGTGTTTTTCAGTTACCCAGAAAAGTTGAAGTTTTAGAATTGTCTTTCTTCTTTCTGTCTTTGTCTCTCTCTGACTCCCTTACTCTCTCTTTCTCACTTTCTCTTTTCCCTCAATAGAAAGAGGAGGAAAGGGTATTTTCAGGTGAATAGAGAAGTGGTACCCGACAACAGAAAGAAGTCAGTGCTGCTTAATTCTTGGTTTGCTTCTGTTTTCTTTGCTAAAGAAAATGACATTTCTCCAGAAATAACAAAACAAAAAAGACTGACAGGGAGTTGATACCCAAGAATAAGTAAGGAGATAATGAAAGAACATCTAGCTGCCCTTGGTGAATTCAAGTCACTTGGGTAAGGTGAATTACATTCTGGGTACTGGCAGATGTGCTGGCTGAGCCCCTGTGAGTGATATCTGAAAGATCTTGGAAAGGGAACAGGTGCTATAAGATTGGATAAAGGCAAATGTGGTGCTGGTGTTTAAAAAGGGGAAGAGAACAAATCCTGCAAATTCTAGGGCAGTAAACTAGGCTTCACTTACTGGGATAATTCTAGAGTGAATCATTAAAAGAGGTGGTTGATGAACATCTAATAAGGGAAGCAATGATTACAAAGGGCCAGTGTCGCTTTATCAAGAGCAAATGATGCTAGACTAACCTTATTTCCTTTTTTGAAAGGGCTACTAAACTAGTAAACAAAAAGAGTGCTATAAATATAGTTTAACCTAGATTTTTAGTGAAGCATTTATAATCAAGTATCTCATGTTGTTATTATGGAGAAGATCGACATATGTAGACCAGATTATAATATAATTAGATAGATTCAGAAATTTTACAAATGGCCAGACCAAAGAGTAATTGTGATGGTACAATGTCGGCATGGGAAGGCATCTCAGTGGATTGTCCCAGGTATACATGCTAGTCTGTGTTATATTTTTATCAGTGCCTTGAATAAAGGCACAGATATTGGATACCACATACACATTTGGAGATGATTTTTAAAAAGCCCCAAACTTAGAAGGATAGCTAACACACTAGATGACAGAATCAAGGATCAAGATCTGTACAATCAAGACTATTAGACTGAATCTAATAAGATGAAATTTAGTCCTTCAATAATTTCTGACTCTTCAGGGGTTTTCTTGGCAAAGATAACAAAGGGGTTTGCCATTTCCTTTCCCAGCTCATTTTACAGATGAGGGTCTGAGGCAAATAGGGTTAAGTGACTTGCTCAGGGTCACACAGCTAGTAAGTGTCTGAGGATGGATTTGAATTCAGATCTTCCTGACTCTAGGCTTGGCGCTCTGTCTACTATGCCACCTAGCTGCCTCTGAAATTCAGTAGTGATATGTAAATGGCTCTTGGATTCTAAAAATAATTCCCCAAGTCAAAAATGGAGGAAGTGTGATTACACAGTTGTTTATCTGAAAAAGATAGGTGAGTTCTGGTGGAGTATGAGATAGCAGTGTGATGTGGCAGTTAAAAGATGTAATACAATCTTGGGCTGCACTAAAAGAGACATAGCTTCCAGGGATGATGATGATGATGATGATGATGATGATGATGATGATGATGATGATGATGATGATGATGATGATGATGGCATCACCCAAGTATTGTATGTGAGATGGAATTTGAACTCAGATCCTCTTATTTCAGAGCTAGTACTCTTTATTCTGTGGCAGGAAGATGTTCTGTCTTTTAAAGGATATCTTTATCCTGAGTTGAGGGTCTTAACTTCTCTATGTGAATAAATAAATGAATGTAAAAGCATTTATTCTGCTGCTTATCAAGTATAAAGCACTGTGCTAAATGCTAGGCACACAAATAGAAGGACAGTTTTTGCTTTCAGGCAGCTTCTGTATTCTCTTCCTAAACCTTCCCTTGTTTTCTTGGCATAACTGAGACAATACAGTAGACAGTTAATGCTTCTCAATTAAGTGATTTTATTTGCTAAAAACATAAGAAAGTTAGGCATAAATAGGAAATGTCAGTCTGTCCTTCAATTATAAAGACTGTATATCTCTTTAGTCATGCTAAGAAAACAAGGGAGGGTTTAGGAAGGGTACATGGTAGCTGCTTGAGAGCCCTAGGAATTGAGGCACTGAGGTGGTGTAGTGGATAGACTGTTAGACCTAATGTCAGGAAGCCCTGACCTTCTAATCTAGCCATGGACATTTACTAACTATGGAACCTCGGGCAAGTCACTTAACCTCTGTTTGCCTCAATTTTCCCATTTATAAAATGGGGACAATAATAGCACCTACCTTACTGGGTTGCTGTGAGGATCAAATGAGATCATATTTGTCAAGTGCTTTGCAAATCTTAGAGTATTATATAAATGCTAAAATATGAGTTGTAAGCTCAGGAAAGGTTTTGTGGAGAATGTGGTACTTGATCTGAGTCTTCAAGGAAGTGAAACTTCTGTCAGACTGAGGTAAGGAGGTAGATTATTCTAGGAATGGGATATGGTCATATAAAGGTGGGGAGATAGGTGATGGGGTATAGTGTCTAAGGAATATCAGCAAGACTGGTTTGGCTAACCATATAGTACATGAAGAGTAGTAATATATCATGAGGGGGCGGAGCCAAGATGGTGGAGTGAAAGCAGTGTCTTACTTGAGCTCTCCCCCAAACCCCTCCAATACCCATAAAAATGACTCTAAACAAATTCTAAAGCAGCAGAACCCACAAAAAGGCGAAGTGAAACAAATTTCCAGCCCAAGACAACCTGGATAGTTGATCAGAAAGGTATATTGCACCAGGCTGGTAGAAGAGTGCAGTTCAGCGCACAGGCCGCAGTGAACCTGGAGCAGGCCTCAGAGGACTGAGTCTCGGGCAGCTGTGGCAGTTTCCAGACCTCTCAACCCATGAATGCCAAAGACAACTTAGAAGGTCAGTGGGAAAAGTCTGTTTCTGCAGTGAGAGAGAAGCTAGGTCTCAGCCCCAGTTCTCAAGTGCGGCCCCAGGGTGGCTGCTGCCTCCTGAGCTTCTGGCCCACAGACTGAGTGGGAATTGTGTGGCAGATCAGAGGGAGATTGTAGGAATCTCTCTGCTGGTGCAGGATTCTCTTGCTTTGCCCATGCTTGGATCCGGGTCACAGTTCTGGGTGGTGGTCCTAGGGTGAGGAAGAGTGCTGGTGTGTTGGAGCTTGTAGTGGTGGTACAGATAAAATCCTCCTCACAGTTCCAAGATGGAAAAGAGTGCTTGTGGACACTCATAGACCAGAGCACAGGCCAGGAAAGGAGTAAACACCTCACACTTGATCATACCACCTTGGAGGAACTGAAAATTTACAAGTCCCTGGAAGTATCTCTGAAAACAGCTGTACAAATCCCCAAAGCTTGGGGCAGTACATTCTCCACATTGGAAGCAGACTCTACCTTAACAAAGAGTTTAAACTCAAGTAATTGGCTGGGATCATGAGCAACCGAAAAAAGAGTCAGACTATAATCTTTTTTGGTAACAAAGAAGATCAAACACAACCAGAAGAAGACAACAAAGTCAAAGCTCCTACATCCAAAGCCTCCAAGAAAAATATGAATCAGTCCCAGGCCTTGGAAAGCTCAAAAGGATTTTGAGAAGCAAGTAAAGAAGTAGAGGAAAAACTGGGAAGAGAAATGAGAGTGATGCAAGAAAATCATGAGAAACAAGTCAACAGCTTGCTAAAGGAGACCCAAAAAAATACTGAAGAAAATAACACCTTAAAAAATAGCCTAACCCAAATGGCAAAAGAGGTCCAAAAAGCCAATGAGGAAAAGAATGCCCTAAAAAGCAAAATTGGCCAAATGGAAAAGGAAGTCCAAAAGCTTACTGAAGAAAATACTTCCTTAAAAATTAGAATAGAGCAATTGGAAGCTAGTGACTTTATGAGAAATCAAGACACTGTAAAACAAATCCAAAAGAATGAAAAATTAGAAAACAATGTGAAATATCTCATTGGAAAAACAACTGACCTGGAAAATAGATCCAGGAGAGAGAATTTAAAAATTATTGGACTATCTGAAAGCCATGATCAAAAAAGAGCCTAGACATCATCTTTCAAGAAATTATCAAGGAAAACTGCCCTGATATATTAGAACCAGAGGGCAAAATAGAAATTGAAAGAATTCACTGATCTCCTCCTGAAAGAGATCCCCAAAGGAAAACTCCTAGGAATATTGTAGCCAAATTCCAGAGTTCCCAGGTCAAGGAGAAAATATTACAAGCTGCCAGAAGGAAACAATTCAAGTACTGTGGAAACACAATCAGGATAACACAAGATTTAGCAGCTTCTACATTAAGGTACTGCAGGGCATGGAATATAATATTCCAGAGGGCAAAGGAGATAGGATTACAACCAAGAATCACCTACCCAGCAAAACTGAGTATAATCCTTCAGGGGAAAAAATGGTCATTCAGTGAAATAGAGGACTTTCAAGCATTCCTGATGAAAAGACCAGAGCTAAACAGAAAATTTGACTTTCAAATACAGGACTCAAGTGGAACATGAAGAGGTAAACAGGAAAGAGAAATCATAAGAGACTTATTAAGATTGAACTGCTTACATTCCTGCATGGAAAGATGATATTTGTAACTCATGAGAACTTTGTCAGTATTAGGGTAGTTGAAGGAAAAAAATTGTATGTATGTATAGATAGATAGATAGAGGGCACAGGGTGAGTTGAAGATGAAGGGGTCATATCTGGAGAATAAAATTAAGGGGTTAGAGAGGGTTATACTGGGAGGAGAAAGGGAGAGGCAGAATGGTGTAAATTATCTCACAAAAAAACAAAAGAAAAGGCTCTTATAGTGGAGGGGAAACAGGGGAAGGTGAGAAGGAATGAGTGAATCTTATTCTCATAGGATTTGACTTAAGGAGGGTATAATATACACACTCAATTTTTTTTTCAAAATCTGTCTTACCCTACAGGAAAATATGGGGAGAAGGGGACAAGAGAGCAGGGGAATAATAGAGAGGAGGGCAGATTGGGAAAGGGGGTAATCAGAAACAAACACTTCTGAAGAGGGACAGGGTCAAAAGAAAGAATAGAATAAATGGGAGGGGGGGGATAGGATTAAGGGAAATGGAGTTAGTTTTTCACAACATGACTACTATGGAAGTGTTTTGCATAACTGCACATGTATAACCTATATTGAGTTGCTTGCCTTTTCAATGAGGGTGGGTGGGGAGGGAGGAAGGGAGAAAATTTGGAACCCAAAGTTTTATTTTATTTTATTTTTTGGCTAGGCAATGGGGTTAAGTGACTTGCCCAGGGTCACACAGCTAGTAAGTGTTATGTGTCTGAGGCTGGATTTGAACTCAGGTCCTCCTGAATCTAGGGCTGGTGCTGTATCCACTGCACCACTTAGCTGCCCCTGGAACCCAAAGTTTTAAAAACACGTGTTTAAAAAAAATGTTTTCACATACAACTGGGAAATAAGAAATACAGGAAATGGGGTACAGAAATCTATTCTGCCGTACAGGAAAGTGGAAGGGGAAGGGGATAAGAGAAGGTAGGGAGAGATGGAAGGGAGGGCAGACGAGGGGAAGGAATATTCAGAATGCATGCCATCTTGGGGAGAGGGAGGGGTGAGATGGGGTGAAAATTTGGAACTCAAAATCTTGTGGAAGTAAATGTTGAAAACTAAAAATAAATTTTTTAAAAAAGGAAAAAAGATCACAAGAACAATAAAAAAATTAATTAAAAAAAGTAATATATCATGAGATTGGAAAATGGGGTGGGGCCAGGTTGAAAAGGGCTTTAAAAGCCAAACAGGAATTTATGTTTAATTTTTGGAGCAGGAGGGAAAGACTCATTTATAGAGTAGGGGTATGACATCGCTAGACTTTTACTTGAGCAACGTCTTTCTTCCAGCTGTGTGGAGGATGTATGGGAGTAGAGAGGGAACTGATGAAGGGAGATCAGATAGGCTATTGCAATAGTGTTGGCAAAAGGTGATGAGAGCCAGAATTAAGGGGTGTAGACTGTGAATAGTGAGAAGATGAAGGATGTGAGATACAACTGTGTAGGTAGAAACAGCATAATATGTCAGTTGTTGGGGAAAAATTTTTTTTTTCAAAAAAAGTTCAGTTTGTGAAGCCTATTTAATAAATTCTGTTTTATTCTACTCCTTCAGCTGTATTCTCAGTGCATTTGGATTGAAATACACAATTTAGCATATATTCTCTCATTGTTTGATTTATATTTGTTCTGGAGAAGCTCCCTCCCTCAACCCGTTCCCCAAAAATATTCAAAAAAAATTGTTCCTCAAGGGGAGAAGTTTTCTGATTCTTTTCTTTCTTTTACCATGCCTAGCAATATTCTAGGTTATAAAATAAATATTCAGCAAATACTTAACTGAGTTAGTTTGACATGACTAAAAAAAAATTTGTGCTTCAAGTGGCTGGGTATTAGGCGCAACATGAAATGCAAGACTGTTTCATATTAAACATTTATTAACAATATCCATCTCCTACAGACTGTGTGCATCACGCTCTTGAATGGATAATAAATTGCCTTTTACCTTTCTGTGTCCTATGGTGGCTTATTTGAGCAGGAGCTAGCAAGAACTGAAGATTCTCACTATGATTTTGATGACCATGAAGAAATTGCAGGCTTAGACTCTCAAGAGTCTTATCTTCAGGAAGTTCCAGGGTGAGCTTCACCAATTCAGGAACTCTTAGAGAAGAGGAGCTGGGAGAACCAATAAAGTTACAATCTAGCATTGTTGTACTTTAAATTGAGAAGTCTACAGAGACAGAATGCCTTTCTGAGAACAGGCTGCCTTTCATTTTCAAATGGATATGCTCTAGTTTGTCAAAGTTAAGCTTATTACTTTGGGAAATCTCTTTGTTTGTGAGACCTTTCCAGACTCTTGAGTTTTCAACCCTGGTAAGATCACCTCTGTGAGAGCTACTTGGAACGACTAGTACTCCAGTATTAAAAGGAAATACCAAGAACTGCTCAGAAGTTGTCTTCTGGAAACACTACCGGTAGACGTAAATGATTAGGAAGGTTGAGAAGACGGCCTTAGGAAGCAGATTTGAGCAACATTACAAAAAAAATCTCCACAAGTGACTTGGAACCTGGAGAGTCACTCGCAGTTGATTATCATATAATATTGCTGTTACTGTGTGCTGATTTCACTTTGCATCAGTTCATATAAATCTTTCCAGGTTTTTTCTGAAATCTACCTGCTCATCATTTCTTATAGTGCAGTAATATTCCATCACAGTCATATACCACAGCTTGTTCAGCCATTCCCCAATTGATGGGCATCCCCTTAGTTTCCAATTTTTTGCCACCACGGAAAAAGCTGCTATAAATATTTTTGTACAAATAGGTCCCTCCCTACCTCTTATAAAATTACTTTGGGATATAGACCTAGGAGTGGTATTGCTGGATCAAAGGGTATGCAGTTTTATACCAGAAGGTTTTCATATTGCTGAATATTTCCAGAAAATGCATTATAATTTTTAAAAATCTTGTGTTAGGCCTCAGTGATTTTTCAAATAATGGATTCACAGGTGATGGGGTAGCACAAAAACATTCCAAGGCATTTGACCCTCTTTAAATGGTACCAGTGATGCATTTGGGGGTGCTTGGACCCCCAAAATGCCAAGGTGGTGTTGTCTGGAACGAATTTACACACTCAATCCGTCTTTCAGTCAAATGGTAGTTTATTGTGACATCAGTAGTAGCAGGCTAAATTCCTTTGGGGAACTTGCAACTTAATGGGGGGTAAATTTAAAGCTTATATAGAAAAGGGGCAGGGAAAAGAATGTTAAGAATGCTAATTAGGTAATGCAAGGGGGCCATGTCTGGGAGCTATGGTTGGGAAAGTGTAGAGAATATACCAGACATTTAGGAAGTTGTCTGAGGCATGGACCTTGGAGATCTGATGTGAGGGAGAGTCCTTGTACCAGCCAGGGAAAAAAATCCTTGGGCCAGGCACCCCTTTGTCTGTTCTGATAAGAGAATATGTTCTGCAACAAGAGACGATTTTCTCATGCTGAGAAATTGGGAGGCTTCCAGAGATGTGATCTTAGGTCTGGGGCCTGAGCACCCCATCACCAATATCAACTAGCCTCCTACCACTTTTTCTCAGGAATAATGCAAATTTTCTGTCTCCAGGTTAGAACCTGACTTATATCAACTTCCCCCACATACGTGCTCCCAACATTATTTGGAAAGATTTAGACACAATTGGACTCTGTTCTTCAGCTGTTTTGGCTTTTAGTGTTAGTTGATGTTTTTCTGTGGTACAATCCTATTTGTAAGATCATCTTTACTTGTTTTCGTTGTAGTTCCTGATATGTATTTTTTTTCTACTTTTGTTCTCACATGTCTCATTTTTGCTTCCAAAAATAATTATATCTTCTCTTGCTATCTCATATTGAGAGTTTGCAACTTACCTTTTGAATTGACTTGTTGGTGTCCAAAAGCCAAGAGAAAGGGAGAAAATGGAAGTCTTGGCTTGGGCAACCGTCGGGACATTCTAAAATTCTTTATAGTCATGAGCATTCATAGGCTGAGGTCCATTATTGTTTTGTCCCTCTTTTTGGCCCACCTTCTGAGATGTGCAGGATTTAGCATTAACTTTGTGAATTCCTCAACTCCTGACCTAATCTGAACAAATGGACTTGGAATTCTCTCAGAGGGATCCAGTCCTTTAGAGTTTAGTGCAGCCCTACTTGTAATCCCTTTTCATAAAAGGGTCTTTGCTTCTGATATAGGAGCACCATGGAACTCTGTAAATAATTTTTTGTATAAATTTTTTTGTGTCTTTAAAAAGAATTCATTACAATTGATGCTTTTTTATGGGACCATATTGTAATTAAAATGAAAAAATTTTTTTTAATAACTTTGTCCGTTCCCTGGAAATGGGTCTAGTGCTCAGGCCTATAGATTTAATTGTAAAATTGCTGATGCAGACATGAGGCCAAGCATATGACTTGTTAATGTGCAGTATCTCAGGATTAAAGACTGATATTAAACCATAGGGGGGAAAATAGCAGGATATAAAATAAACTCACACTAATTAATCAGCCTTTCTATATGTTACCAACAGAATATATTAGGAAAGGATAAAAAAAATTCTATTCAAAACACAAAATGTGCATAAAATCTCTAGAAAGTCTTTTATTAAGATATAGATGTGAATTACATCAATACACTTGCAAAATACTTTTTACAAAAATAAAGGCTTAAATAATTAGATATGAATTGCTAATGGTTGGTTTATGCTTAGAGTGCTGCTTGTTAATTTACTCATTCATTTCCAATACTAATCAGATGATTAAAGTTTCCTTTATAGAACTAGACAGAATATTAACTACATTTATCTGGAGGAACAATCTCAAGGAATATTATGGGAAAAAAAGAGAGAGAAAAGCCTTAGCAGTATCAGATCTTGAATTATGCTACAAAGCAATATTAATCAAATATTGGATGGTATTAGAGAAACAGAAAAGTTTATCAGTGGAACAGATTTGGTAAAGAAGACCCAGAAACATTAGGATATAATACCATAGTGCTTGATTAAATTCAAGGATTTTGTTTATTGGAGTAAGGACTCACTATTTTAGAAAAACTCAAAGATCTTATCATAAACCAGGTGGGGAAACAGGAAGGAGATTGCTCTCAGAACTATGGATAAAGGAAGATTTCTTGACCTAATTCAAATAGATTACATCACAGGAAAAAAATGCACAATTTTGATTATATAAAATTGAAGTTTTGCACAAGTAGTTGATGAAATCAGAATTAGAAGGGAGATGTATAATTGGCAAAAAAAAATTCAGCCAATTTCTCTGATAAAAGTTTAATATGCCAAAATGTATGGGCAAATAATACAAATATGTCAGAATAAGAGCAATTCCTCAGTAGATAAATGATCAGTGAATATAAATAAGCAGTTTTCAAAAGAAGAAAGGCAAGCTATGAACAACGGTGTGGAAAAATGATTGAAATTGCTATGAATTAGAAACATGAGAGTTGAAAGAGCTCTGAGATCCTACATCACATTTAACAGATTGTTGAAAATGACAGTGGGGCTGTTAGAGGACAGAATACTAATGCATTGTTGGTGGAGCAGTGAATTGGTCCAGCCATTTTGGAAAGCAGTTTGGAGCTCTCCTTAAGTCACTAGAGGCAGCTAGGTGGCACAGTGGATAGAGTGTCGGGCCTGGAGTCAAGAAGATGCATCTTCCTGAGTTCAAATCGGGCCTTAGGTACTTACTAGCTATTTGACATGGGCAAGTCACTGAACCCTGTTTTCCTCAGTTTCCTCATCTGTAAAATGGGCTTAAGAAGGAAATGGCAAATCACTCCAAGGTCTTTGCCCAAGAAAACCCCAAATAGGATCATGAAGAGTCGGACATCACTAAAAAACAACTGAATGACAACAAGAAGCCAGTAGATTATGCATTCATTTTGACTCAGGGATACCACTATGAGGCATATGCTTCCAAAGAAATCAAAGAAAAACAGAAAGGACTCCTACATATATAAAGGTATTTATAGCTGTATTTTTTTTTGTTATTTCAAAGAAATACAAAGGGTGTGCCTATTCTATGAGAAATTACTGAATAAATTATGGTGCATGAGTTTAATGGAGTATTATTGCATCAATAAGACAATAAAAAAAGGAATGGATTTAGAGGAAACCTGGGAAGACTTATTTATGCAAACTGATATACAATGCAGTGAGCAAATCTAGAAGTATTTTAATACAATAGTTGTAATGTTATCAAGAAAACAGCTTTGCACTTTGATCATTATGTTATTACTATATCATAACTCTAGAAGAGTAATGATGAAACATTCTTCAGGTGATGACAGCCTATAGGTCCAAAATGAGACATACATTTTTTAGACACGACGAATGCAACATGAGTTTGTTTCTTCTTGAATATACCTGCTCATTACAAGAACAGGTTTTTGCTGTTTTTTTTTACCAAAAGTGGAAGAAAAGAAAAAGCTGCCAGTGAAATATTTTTAAAATATATTGAAGAGAGCAGAAGGAATTTCACAAGGCGAAACAGATAAGCAAGGGTGGTGTTGGTACTACTGTGTTAAATTTAATATATACTTTAAAAAGCTGTGTACAGTACAGATTCATGTTTTCATTTACAGTTTGCTTTTTCTGTTTTTTGTATGTGGACATTCATTTTTTATATTTAAGTTAAAATAAAGTATTATTTTATAAAGACCTTCTAGACAAATGATCAAATGTTATGGAAGGGCAACAGCAGGTAGACCAGTTTAGCTGGAACAGATATGTGAGGGCCAGTAATGTGAAAATTAATCAAGGCAAGTAAATTGGAGCCAGATAACAAAAAGCATTATGTGCCAAATAGTGGAGTTTGCATTTTATCCTAGAAGGCTACTAATGTGTCTAGAGCTGGGCAGTAAGTAACATGTTTATAGTTATGCCTTAGGAATATCAGTATGGTGGCTATGTGGATGATAGATTATAGATAGGAAGGCCAGAAGCAAGGATTCCAATTTGGTGGGGTTTTTTTGTTTGTTTTTAATCCTGCAAATTAGAGGTACAATTTGCAGTATTCTGAGAGAACAGGGATGAAAGTCTAAACTCAGGTAGTGACAGTGTGACTGGAGCAAAGGGACAAATGCAGAAGATGTTGTAGATTTAGGATTGACGAGAGCAGCCTTTTGGATAGAGAGTGAAATGAGGGAGTAAAAAGAGCTGAATATGATTCTGAGATGGCAAACCTGAAAGGATAGCATTGCCCTTGATAGAAATAGGGTAGTTTGGAAGAAGGTTGGGTTTCAGAGGGAAAGATAATGAGAAGACACCATAACAACATATAAAAGATTACACTAACACTAGGTTGAATTTATTCTAGAAATGCAAGGTCATTCAATATTAAGACAACTATCCATATGATAAACTATATTCAAAAAGCAACAAAAATGATGTGATTATACCAATAAATGCAGAAAAAAGCTTTTGAGAAGGTACTGTACTTGTGCCTATTTAAAAAAAGAAACATACTAGGAAATATAGGAATAAGTGAACTTTTCCTTGATATGATTAGTATCTACTAATTTAATTTCTATACTAGGGAGAGTCAAAACAGAGGGAAAAAAAACTATGGACTAATTTCCCTAGTGAGACTTGACATGGAAGTTTTACATGTATTATTAGAAAGGTGAGAGATAATGAGACTTGTTTTCACATCTGAGTTTAAGATATCTATGGAGACTTTCACTTCCCCCATTTTAGACCCCTTGTCCAGCTCTGATCAGGGGTTGGAAATCTCATCCTAGTTGGATGCTAACTTTCCCTTATCTTCATCTGTGCAGTAATTAACCCCAGAATTCTATTCCACTCTTACTTATCCTTGGACCCACTACCCCCTTTCCCATCAGTTGTTGGTCAGGACTTGGTGGTTTATCTTGCTTAGATGAGCAGGAGTCACTGTCTCTGGTCCTTGTATAAAGATGTTGGACCAAGGAGGCCTGTCTCTATACCCTCTAGGCATCATCATTGTACCCTCAGGACTCCTGGGCTTTGTTATTGCTTCTTAAGGAAGACTATTCATCTATCCTGTTAAAAACCCTGCTATCTATGCTGTCTCCCCTAATTTTAATGTAAACTCCTTGAGAGGATGTTTTCCCTTGCTTTTCTGGTTGTATCCACAGCCCTTATCTTAATTCTTGGTGCATAGAAAGTGCTTAGTAAATGCTTTTCTATTCTATTCCATTTCATGCAGATGGAGATGTCCACCCTTCTAGAGCTAGAGCTAAGGAGAATGATTTGGACTAAATATATAGATCTGGGATTCATCTTCATAGAGGATAGTTTCATCCATTTGAACCTAATAAGATAATTGATATTAAATGCAGAGTGACAAAAGAAGAGGGGCCCAGACAAAACTTTGAAGTATATAACAAACATAGACAGCGAGAGCCTGTTATTTTTGTGTTTATGATTTCATGTACTGAGTCAACATTCTTTCCATGTAAACAAATTTCTAAACTAAGTATAAAAGTAAATAGAAATATTGGGTTCAACATGTGGAGTTTTGGTCTAATCAAAAATCACTCCTTTTCTCCTGGCTCTATAACCTGCCCTCCTCTTTCTTTCCAGTCTTGTTACAACTTCCACCCTGCTATGTACCTTGTAGTCCAGTGACACTGGCCTGGTTGCTGTTCCTTGAACAAGGTATCCCTTCTCCCAACTCCAGACATTTTTACTAGCTGTCTCCCATATTTGGAATGCTCTCTCTCCTCATCTCCACCTCTTGGCTTCCCTGGCTTTCCTCAAGTTCCACCTAAAATTCCAACTTCTACAGGAAGCTTTTCCTGATCCTCTTTAATTTTAGTGCCCTCCCTCTGCGGGTTATTTTAGATTTATCCTATACATAGTTGTTTACATGTTGTTTCTCTGATTGTATTGGATGCTCCTTGAGAAAAGGAACTGTCTTTTTTCCTTTATTTGTGTCTGCAATGCTTAGCACAGGGCCTGGCACATAGTAGGTGTTTAATAAATGTTTATTGACTGATTAACTTCCTGAATGCTTACTAATATACATAGAGTTTAGTTTACTCCATGGAGTTGTTTTTTTCCCCCCCTAATTAAAAGAGGAGATTTAATATGCAAGTGCTACATACAACCACATACACAAAAAGTCAGTCTAGAATATCCAGGGAGTATATGGTGCATAACTAAGTGAATTGTTTTTAAGATAGAGAGACCTTGAATTAAAAGACAGAATGTACTGTGTTGGAGAACTCAAATAGTAGGAATAGTCATATATTAGATAGTAGATAAAAGAGTTCTAGAACAGGTGGGTGAAGTGGTATAGTCTTAGGGAGCTCATGTCTAAGGGTGTTAGCCAGGTGTGGAATTCTACATCTCTGCTTCTGTGGTCTCTGGTCAGTGCAGTCAGACTGCTTGGACCTGTGCTGCCTCCTTTTCCTCTTGCATTTCAATCTATGTATTCACTTCTGCCTGACCCTCATGGCAGACAGTGCTGAAGTTAGGAGCACTTGATAGAATTTCATGAGCTACCCTCTTTACTGCCTTTCCCGTCTTCTCCCTTCCTTCTTGTTACTCTATCCCCTATGCATCCAGACTTATTTTTATTCACTTAATCATAATAATTAGTACCTGATATGGGCTTATAAGTAGAGAGAATTTTTGCCTTGGTAAATTTGTAAAATATGAAAGTTTTTGAAGCATCCATATTTTGTCACATCTTTATAGTTTGATGTTTCTTAATCATCTACTGAAGATTATCGTAGCAGCAAGAAGGGGAGAAAGGAAGTAAACCCAAAATTGTGATGTATTTCTTTCTTTTTTGGTTTGCCTAGTGCGGTTGGAACATTTGCTCGAGCCCTGGATTGCAGTAGTTCGGTCAGACAGCCCAGTTTACACATGAGTGCTGCTGCTGCTTCCCGAGACATCACTCTGGTAAGCTCCTTTTTTGAAGACTGTTCCAGTGTTTCTTTCTTTAGTTCATTTTTTTTTTATCTTATAAAAGTGTCCGCCAAATGAAAGGCCATTGATGTTGACGTATTATATTGAAAAAGTTATATAGTGTGTTAATTGAATGTGTAATGGTTTCTTTGGATGCATCAGTGAACCAGATAGTTTGTTGTTTTTCTGATGTGATTTCTTCCCAGTTTTTCTAATTGTTGCAAAAATAAAGCATTTGTTATTCAAATGCAAAATACACATTAGCATAGCTTACTTAAAAGCAGCGAAATGTGACTATAGTTTGAATTAGTTAATTCAGTCATACTTATTAATAAGAAAATGATAAATTAATGTACTTGTAGTTAATGGTCACACTAATGTTGAAAGATTACTTTTCTAGTTACTTTTAAAAAAAATTGTAGAGAATTGTAACAGTTTTGAACAATCCCAATATTTGCATATACCAAATGAGGAAGTACTCCCAATTAAATGAATGTTCTTGAATTATAGAAGTATGGCCCTACTTTCCTAAAATATGAAAATAATCACATTGCTGATTTGTCTACATCTACATTCCCAATTGTAATGATACAAAGGTAACTATGAATGACATCATTTGTACCTCTGGTGAAATGAACCTGCAAACTAAATGCATTTTGACCCCAGTTGTTAGGATGCATGGAAGAAAATACATGCACATTAGATAGACATTGTATAACATAAAGAAAACCTTATTAAAAATATTCTCCTTTTTTGTTGATAAAAAAATTTGGATACAACTACTTAAAATTGATAAATGGCTATAATAATAATGTTGAATCATTGTACTCTTTAATACCAATAACTGTGTCAGGTGTTTTACGTAGTAGTCATTGTGGTCTTACCTGATATAAGGCAACCAGTATTACCTTCTGGGTCTGATTGTTATTCTGTAAATACAATATACTCACTTCTTAACACTTTTAGAAAAATCCTTACATGGGCAATTAAGGATCCATGGCCCTCTAAGATTCTTGGCACTCAGCGGCTTTTATATTTTTTTCTGTCTTTAAGGTAGCTTTGCTTCTTAATGCATTTCAGGACCATTTACCAAGAATTTCTATGAAATTCGCTCAGATTAACTGTGGATTTAACCCAAGGCTCTGTCAAGGTTCTTGACCTTCTTCTCTGCTGTCTTTATACTCTTTTGCTTGATGACCTCATGCCTCTCCAGATGACCAGCCCTGGTCTCTTCTGAGCTTCTGTTTCCTAATCACTAACTGCTTGCAACCCAGGATTTGTCCTGTATTCATCACTATCTCTCACACTTCCCACCCCCCACCCCCTTATACAAACTGTTGCCAGGGCCTATCAACGTGGCCTTTGCAACATCTCTTTCCTTCCTCTGACACTGCCACCACTCTGGTGCAGACCCTCATCACTTAACACCTTGATTATTGTAATAAGCTACTGATGGCTCTGTTTGCCTCAAGTTTCTCCCCACTACAATCTGTTTTCCATTGAGCCACCAAAGAGGTGTTCCTAGTATGTCACTCCCCCACCCTGCCCCAACTTAGTAAACTCCAGTGGCTTCCTGTTGCCTCTAGAAGCAAATACAAAGTGCTCTGCTTGGCATTCAAAGCCCTTTATAACTTAACCCCCTCCTACCTTTCCAGTCTTTTTACGCCTCATTCCTCAATTCATACTCTTCAATCCAGTAACATTTTTGGTCTCCTGGCTGTTCCATGATCAAGATTCTCCGTCTCTTAGCTCTCTGGCTGTCCTCATTCCTCTAATACTCTGTCCCTCCTCTGTTCCTCCCTGGTTCCCTTTAAGTCTCAAATAAAGTCCCACCTACAGGAAACCTTCCCCAACCCCTCTTAATTCTAGTGCCTTCACTTCTTAATTATTTACTGTTTTATCCTGTATGTATTTGTTTGTACATGTTTGTTTCCATGTTGTCTGTCCCATTAGATTGTAAGCTCCTTGAGGGCAGAGACTGTATTTTACCTCTTTTTGTGTCCCTGGCACTTAACAGAGTGCTGATATACAGTGTCTGAGAAAAAAAAAAAGTAAATTGTGACAGTCCAAGTAAGGAATTGTTTTGTTGTGGGTCTGCTAGTAGAAAGATGGCAATTGCTTGATTTATTTTTGTGTGTATCTTTACACTTAAACACATATATGAAATAACTGAAATATATGGTGTATTTTCATTCATTCACATTGGCATTAAATAAAGTGATATATTTCATTTCTTTCATATGTGTCAATTTGAAATGCTTTTTACTGGGTATAACTTCTCTTGGATGTGAGAACTGATACTGTAAGGTAAATTTCACAGTGTGAAATTTCCTAGAAGTTAAGCCTCTAAAGTGACTTGATTTTCCACTATTATGTATTTTTAATCTGAGAATCTATTAATAAATTTGAACAAGTATTTAAAAATGAAAGTTGAGGTCATTAAGAACCATTTATGCTATTTTATTAAGTGTATGGATATTTTAATAATAAGCAAATCTTAATTTTTTGGGGAAAGAATCTGAACTTTGATAAATGTTTATATATCTGTAGTTCAAAGGATTCTAGTTTGAGTATTTCAGAGATCCTGTTACAAATATAAATAGTTTTCGCTTTATGTAAATTCACATTATACAAATTCAGCTTTACATAAAAAATTTTGAAATCCACATTCCAAAAACACACCTGTGTTAACTTTACTGTAGAGTATTGCGCTCGCTCACGCGCGCTCTCTCTCTCTCTCTCTCTCTCTCTCTCTCTCTCTCTCTCTCTCTCTCTCTCTCTCTCTCTCTCTCTCTCACTTTCTCACTTTCTCACTTTCTCTCTCTCTCTCTCCCCCTCTCCCCCTCTCCCCCCCTTCTCCCCCTCCCCTCTCCTGCCCTTTGGCTCAGTGCTCCACAGCCTCCCCCCCAAAAAAAACTCTTCAAAGTGAAAGCAGAAGAACTGACACATGGAGTGACCACAGCCACTGCTGCCACCTCAGGATGGGGCTTGTCTTGAGACCTCCAGTGCTGAGAGAGGAGACCTTTGTCCTGCTCTTTCCACCTGCCCATGTGTCTGACCCTCATATGTCTGTCTTTCATCTCTTTGTGTTTGATAAGATGTCTGTCCCCAGCCCTGACAGACTGCATTGTCCTCTCCTGTCTATATCTGTGGCCCCCATGTGACTGCCCTGCCCCAATGTTCTTTCTCTGTGGCCAGGCCACCATGTGGCTGGCCTCCACCCCCGTTTGTGCCTCCTTCTGCTCTCACTTGTCTGTCCCTGGCACCCATGTCTCCTTAAACCGAATGCTGGCCCCTCCCTCCACAGGCACTTGGCCTCCTTCCTGCCTCCCTTCCTACCTACCTCCCTTCCTACCTACCTCCCTTCCACACATCTGCAGGCAAATTCACATTATGTAAGGAATGGTCCAATTACATAAAGTGAGAACTGTCTATATCAAAAGAGAAATAGCGTGTCTAGACCTTCAGATTTGACATAGATATCCATCTATATTGTATAAGTTGAAAGTAGTTGTGATAGACATCATAGAATGTCAGTCAGCCTTTCTTTAGTCCTTTTCTTGGCTTAAATAAGAAACAAAACAAAGTTCTTTATGAGCTACTCCCCATATGAAGAAATTTAATCCTTTTCACTGTAGCACTGATAGTTCAAGTGAATGTGTCTTTTGGTAAGTCACTGATTTATGAACACGTTGGGTTTTAAAAATTCATCAGTTTGTAACTTAAAATTCATTTCCTCATAGAAACATTTTTTTTCCAGTATAGTTAAGCTCCCTGTCAAGCCACCAAGTCTATCATCTTATACTACTTTGCTACCAATAAAGAGCACTTAGCATAGTGCCTGGCACATGGTAGCACTATGTAAATGCTCATTCCCTTACCTCTTCCCTTAATAACTTTATATTTAGGGAGCAATTACTTCTGCTTCTTCTGGGGTGAGAAAGGGAGAAATTTTCCATTTACCATAGTTTTTGCAAAAAGAACCACTTTTTCTTCTCTCTCACCCCCAATTAGAGAAGACTGTATGATATATATAAGGTATGAGATTTTAGGGCCAGCAGAGCTGTAATTCTGAGGATGCCTAAGAGAGCAGTGCATTGGCATGAGGAGAAGAAGGTCAGTGGGCTTCTGGAGGGAAGTTAGTTCTGCCGTTGGAGGCATCTGTACCTCATTAGGACTTCATTGAAGAGGTTGAGGGAGTAGTGGAGTGAGCAGCAGTGACCATTTAAAGTCATGGGCCTTTGTTATAATAACAGAGATTTCAGTAGGGCTTTAGTTAAATTTGTTCATACATCTTTTTTCATAGAGTTTATTACACTTCTCAGCACTGCTTTCTTCTCACAGAACTGTGCCTATTGGAATGTTGCTTTCACAATTTCTTCTCTTGTTGTCAATAGGGTTTCCCACTTTCTAATGTTTTTCCTCCATTGTTTGTTTCTAATTTGTGATGGCCACATACTCTTTTTGTTTTTCATTCTCTGAGGAATGATTCCTAGCTGCAAATGCCATACTGCTTTCCCCCTTTATATTAAATAGGATTGAAAAGAATCTACTCTTTTTACTTGTTAGTAAAATGCTAATATTTTGTTTTCTGCCTTAAGCCTGTTTTTTTCCCCTTCTGTGTTTCTACTCAACACTTTCTAGATCATTTTGAGAAGAAATCAATCATGCTGTATGGTTTAGTACAAGAAAAGTGTTCTTGGATGCATATCCACAGTGAGCATCATTTGTCTTGGTGTCTGTGGAGCTCTGGATCACTCACACAATGCTTTCTGCTTTACTGAAACCTGCCAAGTATCATGAAAAACTCTGATAGGCACCCAGAATCTCTTTATACACAGGAGTGGATTCATTAATTAATGTAATTATTGAAGGTGCCTAAGTGGGATATATAAAATGCTGTGCCACTGAGTGAAAATGGATTCTATATCCAACTGAATTTCTATTGTCCCATTCTTCCTGTTGCCATTTGACTTGATCAATGTATGTAGCTATCAGTAGTGTTATATAAACAGACCACATAGGTCAGAATCTCAGAATTAGGAGAACAATGTTTGGAATTGATTCAGTACCTTGAAAAAAGAGTCTGACCCTTTCCAGGACACTTATATCCTCAACTCTTTCTCTTGATCTAATCTAAATCCATATCTATACCTTATGAAATAGGACCTACAGAATTATGTGCGGCCCCTTGCATGCATGTTAGTCTGCAGGACTCATACTACTACTACTACTAAACTAGCATTTATCTATGTGCCAGGCACTGTAATGAGTACTTTACAAATAATATCTCATTTGAACCTCATGTCAACCCTGGGAAGTAGGTACTGTTATTATCCCCATTTTGCTTTTGAGGAAACTGAGGTAGATAGAGGTGATCACAGAAGATCACAGGATCACAGAGTTTGTAAGCACCTAAGGCTATATTTGAGCTTAGTTCGTCATGGCTCAACACTCTATCCTTCATACCAGGTAACTGCCAGTGAGGTAGCAGTGGGCTGTTTTGATATCCTTTTGGTAATTCTTTGTTATCTAGCAGCCAACAAACATGGTATGCATGTTCCACTATCAGGATTGTTGCTTTCAGCCCCACCGTAAGATGTTGAATCGTGGTAGATTGAATGCCCAAAATCATTTACTTCTTTGTCCTCAGATCCACAGCTTTGTAATCATTACAGCTTTGAATTATAATGATTATTGTACCCTGAGTTTACTTAGTGCCTTATGAGAATGTTAGAGGGCATCACAAATTACTGTGGATTTTGTTGTTAAAAATTGTTAAATCATGCATGAAACATACCAAACTGTTTATGGCATAACATGTAGTCTTATTTTGCTTAACAGATCCCGATAAGAGAAGCTGTTTTTACCACAGTCTCTATAGCCAAAGCATGGGTGTGGATTTATGGTGGCTGAGGAGGAGTAGGTAGTGCTGCTATATTGGGATGAGTGTCTAATGGGTAAGCCAAGCAAGGCTTTTGGGCCAGGCTGAATGAAGGAAAGGCTATATATCTAGGACTGGTATAACCTGCCCATTTGATAAGGGGATAGGCTTGCCTAGGTCCAATGACACTATCCCTTGTTGAGGAAGAAATTAAGAAAAGTGCTGGGGTATGACCCTGGGCAAGTCACTTAACTCCAACTGCCTCACCAAAAAGCCAAAAAAAAGGGGGGGGGCTGGGGGTGGTGTTTGGAGCTGAGATGGAGGGAGGGTGTTGTGGACTGTATTGAGAAAAGCAATGTCCTGGATGTGGATCTAGGGGGCGCCTCATTAAATGGAGGGAGTATCCCACCCTGATGTGAAATGGAGAAGGAATTTCACAACCTGTCATTCCTATGCCTCCTGTATTATTTTATCATCTGGTAATGACATTTTTGGCAAATGTCATTTAGACTCATTATCTTTAGTTGCTATATTTATTAATGTTAATAAAATGAAGGTTGACATGGATAATATATTTTTTTAAATTTTGTGAATTATTTTTGGAAAGAATAGCTAAGAGCAACCAACAATTGACATTATAGCTATAGATACATAAAATAGAAACTATTATAGTCTTCCTTATCTAATATAAACTGAGCCTCATTTAATTTTTTTCTGATTACTAAATTTTAGCTCATTATTTAATTTATTTAAAATGAATAATCATAACTAAATATCACTATTATAACAACCATCAAGTAGCCTTATATCTAGAAATATTTAGTTATTTATTCCTTATAACTCTGTGCTGGGGGAACTATAAGGAATAAATAAATAAGTGTGTTTCTTGTTCTTTGCAAGCTTGCCCTAATGGGCAAGTTTTGATGGTAGAATGTGTAAATTGAATGTATGGAAATGGAATTAAAATGCTAGTTTTTATGAAGTTCAGAGCAGTTTAACTATGGATATGCTTTGACTCCTTTAAACCATGTCCTAGCAATAAATTCTGTCTTGTTAAGAAAAAGGATCTTGTTTCATCATCTCTATAACTTTTCTCTTATACTTGAAATGGAGATTGAGCCTGTGATCATTCAGCTTTTATAGTATCATTTATGAACTCTGTATAAAGTATCTGTCTTTAACAAATAAGTTTTGAATAGCTTTTGCTTCAATTAAATATTTCAGTTTTGAATCTTTGTTAGAATAATTTTCATATAGCACTTTGAGGTTAAGGAGAATTTTATGATAACCTTGTTTGAAATGACATTTTGAATTAAGAGATTTTTGAAATTACTTTTGTAGTATTTTTTAAATTTCAAAATTTTTCATTAATATTTTATAGAATCACTAGCATGTCACCAAATTATCCTTCCAAACCAGTAACAGTAGATAAAAAGTGAAAATTCATGTAATTTTCAAAACCATCAACTTATTACGTTTTGACCATTAACTAGCATTTATAATTTTATGTAGTAGCTAGGTGGATAGAGTAGTAGGCCTGGAGTCAGGAAGACTAATCTTCATGAGTTCAAATCTGTCCTCAAACACTTACTAGCTGTATGACCCTCATATCTGGATATTGCATCAGGTTCATATCTCCCAAATTTTAAATCCACCCTAGAAATAGAAGGTAGAATAGTAAATCTTTCTTTAAAACTGTCTTTATCACATTGCTCCCCTGCTAAAAATTTAAAGTGATTCCCTTGGTTTCTACTTCTACAAGTGAAGCAAGTCACTTAACCCTGTTTGCCTCAGTTTCCCCATCTGTAAAATGAGCTGGAGAAAGAAATGGCAAACTACTCCAGTATCTTTGCCAAGAAGACCCCATAGAGTTGGAGAAGGCTGAAAAACAACTGAAGAAAAGAAAAGAAACTGCCTCCATTGATCATAGCTTGCAGTTCCTCTATGTTTTAGGAAATGCTTTTCATGAGTTGCTGTATCAGAAAAATTCATAACCCTGCAACCAACCTGTTGATGAGCCTATCTCAGTTTTGTTAAGCAGGTTGGCTCTGATCATAGGCATTTGCTCATGCCCTGAGGCCATACTCAGAGTATTTCTAGCTTGGTAGGTCTAAGAAGAGCTTCTAGTCCACAGGCAGAGCATTTCAACTTCATAGCATTATTTGAAGAAATTTGGGGGAGAACTCAGGTGAGTCTCTGCCTTTATTCTGCCATCTTGGCTCTTCCCTGACCTTCATAGCATTATGATGCAGTAGAGTGGTATTTCATTGGAGAGTTTATGTTAACTTTACGAAGAACAGTTTGTTTGGAATGAGAGTCTACAGAATATTATTGCAATTTTAAAATAGGAAATGTGACCTGCCCTTATTAAAGAAAATCAATAATACTTTTACTTATTGCCTTTTGCATGATCTCAACATAAAATTTAAATTAAAAAAGATAAAATAGCTTATAAAAACTGTAAGACTAATCTTCCAAATGAATTTTTGCATATTTCTATCTAGGACTTTTAATAAAAGGATGCCTTAATTTTCTTCAGATTTTCCTCCAGCAGTTTAGAATGTGTGCAGTGGAAACCAAGGGAATCACTTTAAATTTTTAGCAGGGAGAGCAATGTGATTAAAGACAGTTTTAAAGAAAGATTTACTATTCTGGCTTCTATTTCTAGGGTGGATTAAATTTGGGAGATATGAAAGTAATTACCTGATGCAGTGTCCAGATATGAGATGAAGGTCTGTGGATTGTTTGAATTTTGGTTGGGACCTATATTTAGAAAAGGCTTTCAGTACTATAATGCTGTTAGATTGTCTTAACCCCCTTGAGAATAAGAGAAGATTATCTACATGGTATTGAGTATAGTGACTGTTTATCTGTTGTTACTGGTTTCTGCCCCTTTCTTTGGGCCATGCCTCCTTTTTCCCCCTACGCTTGCTGTCCATTTCTGCTTTTTTAAGTGATCATCCATTCTATAATCCAGTGCAAGGGAGCTTTCCAAGTTATGGGGTACAACCTTCTCTGGGATTGGGAGTAGGGAGATTGCAAAACAATGGCCAAAATTATTGGATGTTTTTGAGTTACAATTGTCAGTTACAATTTTTTCAGTGAAAACAAAGTTCAAATTAAACTTTGTAAGTGAGATGAATGTGGCAAATTTGCCGTGATGGTGTAAGTAGCCCAGCAGTTATTACGTATTAATCAGTAGGCTTTCATTACGCACTTATTACATGCCAGGTGCTAACTTGAGCACTAGGAATTTTTAAAAAAAAGGCAAATAGAGATACTACCCTCAAGGAACTTAATTATTTTTACACAAAGTGCATTCAAGTGAGGTCAAATTTAAGTTAGTGTATGTCAGATCTCAGTATAAGAATCCGTCTTCTATTAGGTTCACGGTACAAGGAAACTGTGTCATCAAATTGCATACTCTATTTGAGCATTAAGTGTATAAATGCAAAATTGAATGATTCTTTTATGGAAGGTAAAAGTAACATAATATCTATAATACTTCTCAGTGTCATTCATTTCGGTAAGTATGATATAATAAGCTGGTTTCCCTCCCAAAAAACTGTAACTTTTTAAAAAAATCAAAATAACTTATATTTCCAGATAATCTTTTGAAAAATTTTCACTAATAATAGATGGTGCTTATATAGCATTTTAAGGTTTGTAAAGGGTTTCACATGTTATCCATTTGTTCCTCATAATAATTCTGTGAGGTAGGTGCTATTTTTATACCCAATTTACAAATGAGGAGACTGGGGCAAACAGACATTAAATGATTTGCCCAGGATCACACAATGAGTGAGGAAATTTGATCTTAATACATACTGTTTCCAGATTCAGCTTTCCATCTACTTTATTACCTTACTGCCACTACTAAGTTTAAAACTTTTATTGTCTGCATTCCTTATAAAGTAAAGTGATATTTTTCATGATAGAGAAAGCCATTTCTGATTTGATAGAGGAAAATCCGCTGGAGCAGTTAAAACTTGCACAAGTAAAGATAACACAGTTTAAATACTGGGAATACAGAAACACAAACTAAAAAGTCCCAATATTAAAAGTACAATTTGTTATATTTGCATTGGGATTCACAGGTATTGTTGACAGAGAGAAAAGTCCACTGCAGGTGCTTTGTATGAGTTTTAGCTGCAAAAAACAGGAAACCTAAAAAATTGAAATACATTTGTGTTTATTTTAATTTTTTGAGGCTATCTTGCCTGGGTTACAGGAGTATTAGTTACTGATAGTCCTGATCTCATTGCTGATCAGAAGTACAGAAGCCCCTCCTTAAGCAGCCTGGTAGTCTTCCAGGTCCAGAGGCTCACTAAATTAATCCGTTTTAGAGCTCCTATAGCGCAGGACTCTCAAAATCAAAGTATCCGCTAATCCCCTAGTAGTGAGAATTACAGATGTGTGCCACTCTACTAGCCCTACATTTTTTTATGCTGAATTTAATGAACATACAAAAGGACATTTCCATATGCAAAATAAAATAGAAATGAAAAAGAGAATTACATATGAGAATATTAAAATTGATTATGTGGAGCTTGTTTTTTTAAAATATAAAAGCGATTCTGTATTGAACTTTAAAGCGGTCCTGCTAGTCTGTATTGGCTTCTGAACTTCAAATCCCTTCTGTGTATTTTTCAAAATTCTTCAATGACCATTTTTTTCCTTTCCTTTTCTTGTAACTGTTGGTGGCTCTCTTCTCCCACCAGTACCTAGCCCTCTAGATTAAAAAGCAACAGCAGCAACAAAAAACCCAACATTGTGAGCATAATCAAACAAAACAGATGCAACCCGTTTGCTACAGTGTATAAATCACTTTGCAAACCTTAAAGTGCTGGGTTTTTATTATTTTCATTATCATTATTTTCTGTCCTAATGTGTATATTCTGTACTGTTAGTCCATCACCACTCTGCCACATGGCGAGTAGTGTGGGTCCTCTTTCGTCCTCTGGAGTTTTTGGTGATTGCATGATCAGAGTTCTTAGGGGATGCAGTGGGTAGAGCCCACTTGAATTCAAATCTACCTCAGACACCAACTAGCAGTGTGTGACCTTGAGCCAGTTACCTAACAGCTCTGTTTGGTTCCTCAGCTGTAAAATTGGGATAATAGTCCAGGGTTGTTGTGAAGACCAAATTCAGATATTTGTAGAACACTTAGGGCACAGCGTCATATTTGTATAGTGCTTGTCTCAGGAGATGCTTATTCATCTCCCTTTATCTTTACATGTTGTTGTGTAAAGTGTTCTTCTAGCTCTGCTCACTTTATTCTGTGTCAGTTCTTTTTTTCTGAAACCTTCATTTTCATTATTTCTTATACCACTATAGTATCCCATCACACTAATGGGTCAGATTTTGCCCAGTTAATGGGGATACCCCCATTTCCCATTTTTGTTGTTCATTTGTTTTACAGTTGTGTCCAACTCCTTGTGCCCCCATTTGGGGTTTTCTTGCCAAAGATACCAGCTTATTTTTACAGATGAGACAGACGGGATTAAGCTGACTAATCCTGGGTCACACAGCTATTATGTGTATGAGGCAAATTTGAACTCAGGAAAAATGAGTCTTCCCTGCTCCAGGGCCAGTGCTGTCTACTGCGCCACGTATTTCCCCATTTTACATTACAGTTTATGTCACAGTTTTACTCACTGCTAAAAAATATTTTTGTATATATGGGTCTCTTTCCTTTTCCAGTGATCTCTTTGAGGTATCCCAGTAGTGGTATTACTAATTCAGAGGATATATAGAGTTTAATGACATTGTGGCTGTGGTTCCAAATTGTATTCCACAACTCCACCAACAGTTCACTCCTGTTTCAGTTCTCCCACAGCCCCTTCTTAGCAATTGTCATTTTCCTTTTTTGTCATCTTTGCCATTGTTGTAAGTATAAGGCAGAGTTCTCGTTTGCCTATCTCTATTAGTGATTTTGAGCATCTTTTCATATGGCTGTTAATTGCTTGGATTTTTTCCTTCGTGAACTGCTTAATCATATTTTTGTTGTTCAGTCCTGTCTGCCTCTTCATGACCCCATTTTGGGGTTTTCTTGGCAAAAATACTGGAGTGATGAGGAAACTGAGGCAAACAGGGTTAAGTGACTTGCTCAGTTTCCCCACAGCTAGTAAGTATCTGAGGCTGGATTTGAACTCATGAAGATGAATCTTCCTGACTCTAAGCCCTATGCTGTATCCACTGTACCACCTTGCTATCCTAGCTTGTCCATATACTTTGACCATTTACCAGTTGAAGAATGATATTTATTTTTAACCTTAAAAAGAATTTGGTAGGATCCCTTTCCCTATTTGTGTAGTATTAGAATGAATTGTTCTTTGAATATTTAATAACTTTCACTTGTAAATCATTATGCTTCTGAGGTTCTTCCCCCCCCCCCCTTGAGAATTCATTTAGGGCTTGTTTATTCTTACTCTGAGACTGGCTTATTTAAATTCTTTGTTCTGCCTAGAGAGCAATTTATACAACAACAATATTGTAAAGACAAACAACTTTGAAAGATTTAGGATCTCTGATCTACATAATAACTAAACACAATTCCGGAGGATTCATGATGAAACATGCTATCTACCTCTTGTTAGAGAGGTGATAGAGTGTAGATTGAGGTTTTTTTTAAAAAACATAACCAATGTGGGAATTTGCTTTGCTTGAATGTACGTTTGTAGAGGGTTTTGTTTTTCTTGCTTTCTCAATATATATTGTGCGTGGGGGAGGATATAGGAGGGAGGGAACTTGAAACTGAAAATAAAAGTGATTTTAAAAATAAATTCTACTCTATTAACCTAGGCATTTCATATTTTTGTACATATTCCTTTATTTGAATTCGTCAGTTTTGTTGGAATATAGTTGGCCCGTATTGTTTCTAGCAGACTTTATTTCTTAATTTGTTCTAGTGTCCCCCCTCTTTTTTTTATATTGATAATTTGATTTGCCTTTTTTCTTTTTTAGTTGAAATATTAATTAGATTATGAATTTTATTTTTCCCTCTAAAACAGCTTCTGATTTCATGTATCAATTTAATAATTTTTAAAATTTGCTAATATCTCCTAGCTAGGGTTTTTTAATTTCTTGACTGTCCTGGTTTTGTTGTTGCTGTCATTGCATGCCCAGTTTATTGTTCTGTTCTTTTGTGGACTGGAATGTTGATAGATAGAAATTTTGCACTCAGGACTGCTTTGAAAAAGTTTTGTTGGGGCAACTAGGTAATGTAGTGGGTAGAGCATAGGCCCTGGAGTCATGAGGAACTGAGTTCAAATCCAACCTCAGAGACTTACTAGCTATGTGACTCCGGGCAAGTCACTTAACCTGATTGCCTCCCTTGTCATTTTCTTTTCATGAGGTTTTTTCTTTCTTTCTTTCTTTCTTTCTTTCTTTCTTTCTTTCTTTCTTTCTTTCTTTCTTTCTTTCTTTCTTTCTTTCTTTCTTTTAATAATCTATTCTTTGACACAGATTAAATTATTTAGTCTACAGGTTTTTTCAGTTATTTGGAGACCCTCTCTGAATATTTTTTGTTGCATTTTGGTCCATAAAAGGTATTTTTTGGTACTTCTGTTTTTCCCTACTTGTTTGTGGCATCTTTGTTACCTAGCACATACTTAATTTCTGTTTAAAGATACTGTGAATATCTGAGAAGTATATATATATAATCTTATTCAATAATCATCAGAGACCTAACTTTTTAAAAATTTTATTCCTGTCCTTCTTTGTTTTATCTTTTGGTTAGACTTGTCTAGTTTGGGGATTCATTGAGATCCCCCACTATTTGTAGTTTTTGTACTTATCTTTTAAAATTCAGTTTTATTTTTATTTCCTTGTCTGAGATATGGCTGCTATATCTGCTTTTCAAAAAAGTTTACCTGAAACATAATTGATTTTGTTCCAGTAATTATTTTAAATCTGTACAAATTTATGTGTTTCAGCTGTTTGTTGTAAATAGTATATTGTTAGATTCTGCTTCCTAATCCATTTTGCTACCTTCCTCCATTTTTTGGGTGCATTCATCCCATCACTGGTCAAAGCAATGTTTGCTAATTGTGTCTTTAGACTGTAAGCTCCTGTAGAGCAGGGAGAGTCTCTTGCTTTTCTTCCCATCTGCAGTGCTTAGCACAGAGCCTGGCACATAGTTGCTACTTAATGAATGTTGATTGACTTGACTTGTTACATTTCCTTTTATTCTATTGTTTTATACTTTTCTGTCTCTTCTCTGGCACCTGCACCTCTTCTTATCGAAGGGAGGATGTTGATATAGGGAATGTGTTCAACCCTAGTAATCAGTATTTGAAGCAATCTGCTTTCATTCACCTAGTCCTCTTCCCTTGCCTAGTCCCATTAGAGGTTCTTACTTGTAATTTCTTTCATTTTCTTTCTGTCTTCCTGTGCTGTCCTCTGAAGATAGGTTTTGTTTTGCTTCTGACTAATCCCTCTCTGAATACTTCCTTCCTCTTAATCCCCATTTCCATCTCGCTGCCTCTTCCTGATAGTTTAATGTATTTCTGTATTAACATGTGTGTCTTTTCCTTTCTATTGGCCACCATCCCCCTATTCCAGCTGATGCTTACTTTGTCCTAGGTGCTGGCCAGAAACTCTGAGGAGTGTCCCTTCCAGATTGACATATTTGTGATGGTAAATTAGGCCTTCCTTTGTGTTAACTGTGACGTAG